>NC_133841.1:5476309-6112301 GCF_047830755.1 Zonotrichia albicollis | reverse complement strand
GGCCAGGGACACCTTCCACCATCCCAGGCTGCTCCAAGCCCCATCCAGCCTGGCTTTGGACCCTTCCAGGGATCCAGGGGCAGCCACAAGAGCTGAGTTGCATCCC
Source organism: Zonotrichia albicollis (assembly GCF_047830755.1). Classification (NCBI taxonomy): domain Eukaryota; kingdom Metazoa; phylum Chordata; class Aves; order Passeriformes; family Passerellidae; genus Zonotrichia; species Zonotrichia albicollis. Next base: position 6,112,195 of record NC_133841.1, on the reverse strand, counting down.
TGGGGGTGATGGGGAGAAGCAGCAGAGGCTTGGGGAGTCCCCCATGGGATTCCTGGAGCTCTGAGAGACCAAAGGAAGGGACACACTCACAGATCCACAGCAGAGCTTGAGAGGAGCTGAAACCATGACTGGCATCACTTATGGCGGGATCAGCAGGACCGTGGGAGCCCAGGGTGAGGTGGAAGGCATCAGAGCCCAGGGGGTTTGAGAAGGAGCATGTCCATGCCCTTCAGGAACTGGGACTGGCACCTCTGCAGCCCCCAGAGCTGGTGAGGGCAGGGCAGAGCCCACGAGGTGCTCAGTGAAGGGGTTCCTCCACAGCCACCAGCGATCCCTATTGTATTTGAGTCACCCCCAGATGAAGGAAAGAAGGAATGATGAATCTGACTCCATGTTCTCAGAAGGCTAATTTATTATTTTAAGATACTATATTATATTAAAGAATGCTATACTATACTATACTATACTATACTAAAGAATACAGAAAGGAAACTTAGAGAAGGCTAAAAAATAATAATGAAAAAAACTTGTGACTCTCTCCAGAGTTCGGACACAACTTGGCCCTGATTGGCCAAAGAGTGAAAACAACTCACAGCAGAATCCAATGAAACAATCACCTGTGGGTAAACAATCTCCAAACACATCCCAAAGGAGGAAAATACAGGAGAAGCAAATGAGATAAGAATTGTTTTCCTTTTCTCTGAGGCTTCTCAGCTTCCCAGGAGAAAAAACTTGGGCTATCACAGACATCTTTTCTGAAAAATCCTTTCCTTAGGATTTTTCCTCCTGAGAAGCTGAGAGACCTCAGAAACAAAATGTAAACATTGATTATCTGCTGCTGTGGAATGCAACGGGTGGATCTTTGATTGGCTCATGTTGGATGTTTCTAATTAATGGCCAATCACAGTCAGCTGGCTGGACTCTGTCCGAGCCACAAACCTTTGTTATCATTCTTTGATATTCTATTCTAAGCCAGCCTTCTGATGAAATCCTTTCTTCTATTCTTTTAGTATAGTTTTAATGTAATATATATAATAAAATAATAAATCAGCCTTCTGAAACATGGAGTCAGATTCTTCATCTCTTCCCTCATCCAAGAACCGCTGTGAACACTGTCTCACTGGGTGAAGGGATTTTTCCAGACAATGTGAATGCCTCAGATCTATGCAGCTGCAGAGGGAAACCCTGAGGCTCAGCACCCACTGGAGCTCAGGTCTGGCATTTGCTTTGTCCCCCCAGGTGCTAAACCTGTTTCTGGCTCTGCTGCTGAGCTCCTTCAGCGCCGACAGCCTGGCAGCATCAGACGATGATGGGGAGATGAACAACCTGCAGATCGCCATCGGCCGCATCACGCGCGGCATCGCCCTGGGCAAGGCCGCACTGCTGGCGCTGCTGCGCCGCCTCTGCAAGGGCAAGAAGGTGGCACCCGAGGAGGAGCAGGAGCCCAGTAAGAGGGACAACCCCGCGCTCAACCACCTGGACACGGCCCTGGAGCCCAAGTCGGGGTACCTGGACGGCATCACGGGCAAGGAGCACATCTTCATGGATGAGCTGGAGCACATGAACTTCATCAACAACCCCAGCCTGACGGTGCAGGTCCCCATTGCCTCCGAGGAGTCTGACCTCTACGAGGAGACCAGTACACAGTCTGACACTGAGGACACCAGCAAGGTCAGCGAGGGGGTGGAAGGGAAGGGTTTCACCCCAAAACTGGGGCTGGCCCGTTCTTGCTGTGCTGCCCAAAGAGTGATGTTGGTTTGGGTCACTTTCAGCTTTCCCACAGAGCATGGCATGGGCCAAACTTGGTGTTTTCCAAGCTGGCATTTCCCAGCTGGAGGGGAGAGGAGGGTCCAAGCAGGGTTTTGGCTGGTTTGGGTCAGGCTGTGGGGTCATTGCTGATGCCAGAGGGCCCCACAGGGGCAGCACAGGGCAGTGCAAGGGTTGGAGCGCCCTGTTTGGGGTTAAAGATGTCCCAGAGGAACCCGATGCCAGGAAATCTGCTGATGGCACTATCATTGGATCCACTGCTAATGCCTCATCCTGGGGGCCCAGACCAGATGGAGGAGCTTAGCAGGGGTGAACATGAAGCCAGGGGTGGGGGATCCAAAGCTGAGACAGCTGAGCCTGGTCTCCAGGGCACTGCTGGGGTCCACTGGGGGACAAGAAACTTGGGAAGACCCAAGTGGACACAAAAGGGTGAGGGTGTGGTGAGAAATTACTGCTCACACCAAAGTCCTGGGGACACAGGGGGCAGCTGGAGGTGCTGAGGGGGACCGGAGCAGGCGCATCAGCCTGAGGAGGGGCTTTGCTTGCACAATAGGACAGCTCTGAGCAGGGATTTGTCATGACTGGATGGCAAACGTGTTCCAGGAGCTGAAGGAACTCTGGAAAGCTCCATCCCAACCAGCCCTGCCAGGCCCAGGAGGCACCTGGTTGGGACTGCACAGGGAGCCCAGGAAAGGCTGGAAAATGAAGCAGGGCTCCCAAAACTGCAGAGCCTCTCACCTCCCTCCCCTCTGCAGGCTCCTCACAGCTCAGCGCGGTGACAGGGACCCAGCTTGGCACAACGTGGGGCAAGGAGAGGGGACAACCATGATTATTTATTGTTATCTGGGGCAACAGGGAGATTTCAGCATTTGAGGTGCAGAGGGGCAGCAGGAAAGGTGGGGCTGGCTAAGGGAATGGACCAGGGGAGTTGCTGCTCTCAGCTCCCTCAGAGTTGCCACCAGGAGGGCTGAGAGTTGGCATTTCCCCCCATATTTTTCCTTCCCAACCCCAGTCCCACAGAAGCAGTGCAGAGGTGATGCCAATGCCAGCCTGGCCATGATGGGAGGGGACACACAGGGTCCCCATGGACCTCAGCTCCCTGTCACCCCAAAGTGCTTTCCAGCAGGTGGGAAAACCTTGGGGTGCAGCCATGGGACCTATCCTGGCACAGCTCTGGGCTTTGGGGTGTGCTCACAGAGAGTACCCACTCCAAACACTGCATGGGAAAACTCTCGGCTCAGCAAAGGCAAAGAGCACCTCTCAACGAGTAAATACCAGTTCAGCCCATCAGGGCTGCTGGGTTTGGTGCCTAAATTCAGCCAAAGCTGACTCAGGTGGGAGCCAAGAGGGTGCATTAAAAACAGAGGCCCTGCCCAGGCAGGGGGAGTGATGGGCTGAAATTTAATCTGCATGAAATCGTAGATTATTTGGGTTGGTGAGAGTCTCAAAGACCATATAATTCCAATGCCCTGCCATGGAAGTGACACCTTTGTGACAGTGTTCACAGGGGTCTTAGGATGAGGGAAGAGATGAGGATCTGAAGGCTTGATTTATTATTTTATGATATTTATTATACTAAAACTATGCTAAAAGAATAGAAGAAAGGATTTCATCAGAAGGCTGGCTAAGAATAGAAAAAGAAAGAATGATAACAAAGTCTTGTGACTCAGAGAGTCCGAGTCAGCTGACTGTGATTGGGCATTAATTAGAAACAACCACATGAGACCAATCCCAGATGCGCCTGTTGCATTCCACAGCAGCAGATAACCATTGTTTACATTTTGTTCCTGAGGCTTCTCAGCTTCTCAGGAGAAAAAAATCCTAAGGAAAGGATTTTTCATAAAAGATGTCAGTGACACACCTTCCCCTGTTCCAGGCTGCTCCAAGCCCCAATATCCAACCTTGCCTTGGGCACTGCCAGGGATCCAGGGGCAGCCCCAGCTGCTCTGGGCACCCTGTGCCAGGGCCTGCCCACCCTCCCAGGGAACAATACCCAATTCCCAATCTCCCATCCATCCCTGCCCTCTGGCAGTGGGAGCCATTCCCTGGGTCCTGTCCCTCCATCCCTTGTCCCCAGTCCCTCTCAGCTCTCCTGGAGCCCCTTCGGGCCCTGCAAGGGGCTCTGAGCTGTTCCAGCCACTCCCCATCTCCAGATGAGCCCCCCCAGCTCTCCCAGCCCGTGTTCACCAGGTGAAATGACAATGATTTAATCCAGCACTCAGGCGCTAAGGGAGGGATCCTTGTGCTGTCCCGGGGCCGGTGCTCGGTGCGTTCACAGCCGGGCTCAGCTGCAGATGGAGCCAGAGCCCCGCGCAGCGCCTGCTCCGCTCCCACCCCAGCAGCTGCAACCGCCCCGGCAAATCCTCCCCAGGGCCAGAGCAGCTGCTGTGCAAGGAAAAGCTCCTTTTCGGGGAAATGGCAGGGACAGGATCATCGCAGCTACAATCGCAGCTGGTTTCTCTTGGCAGCTCACAGCAGGGAGGAGCTGCCAGCCTGGACATTGGGGCTTGCAGCCACCTGGGACAGTGGGAGGTGTCCCTGCCATGGCAGGAGATTGGAATTACACGGTCTTTGTGACTCTCAAATTTGTGATTTCACGGTAAATCGCAGCCCATCATTCCCCCCCTGCCTGTTTTTAATGCATTCTCTGGCTCCCACCGTGTGGCTCCGCAGAATCCGTGCAGGGCTCCTCCCATGGGGCTCCCACCCTGCTGGTGTCCTGAGATGCTCCTGGCTCTGTCAGTGGGGCTGAGGGAGCTGGGAAGGGGCTCAGCCTGGAGCAAAGGAGGCTCAGGGGGCCCTTGTGGCTCTGCACAGCTCCTGCCAGGAGGGGACAGCCTGGGGGTCAGACTGTGCTCCAGGGGACAGGGACAGGAGCAGAGGGAACGGCCTCAGGCTGGACCAGGGCAGGTTGAATTGGATATTGGGAAAATTCCTGCATGGAAAGGGGTGTCCAGCCCAGGCACAGCTGCCCAGGGTGGTTTGGAGTCCCCATCCCTGGAGGGGTTTAAAAGCCCTGTGGATGTGGCACTTGGGGACAGGGGACAGTTGCAGCCTCAGCAGTGCTGGACTCGATGGTCTCACAAGGCTTTTCCAATCTGAACAATTCTGTGATTCTCAGGGCTGTGGATTTTGGGGTCAGTTGAGTCAGGGTGAGACAACCCCAGGCAGGCTGGAGATGCTGTGCCAGGTGTGGGATGAAAATTGCTCCCCGAACCTGTTGGTTCCAGGGGTGGGATGGAAATTGCCCCCCAAACCTGCTGGTTCCAGGTGTGGGATGGGAATTGCCCCCCAAACCTGCTGGTTTCAGGTGTGGGATGGCTCAGGAGTCCCCGGGGATGGGTTTTATCCCTGTCCCCACCCAGTGGAACCAGCCCTGAGCTCCACCCACAGATCTCCTGGGATCGGTGACCCATCCAAGGCCCTTTTGGCCCTTCCCCCACAACTCCAGGGCAGTTGCTCTGGTTTGTCCCCAACCTGACCCTCTCTAAGGGGATCTCTAAGGTGTGTCAAAGCCACATCTTCTCTGTGGCCCCTGACTGTGCCTCAGTTTACCCCAGGGGCTCCTCCCTGGTTTTTGGAGGATAGAGCAGCTCCTTTATGGATTTACCAAAAGCAGGAGCAGCCTGAGGGAAGGATTATCTCCTTCCCATGTAAGCCAACACCTTCCTGTGCTGGAAATACCATCCTGGACCCTCTGGTTCCTGCTGCTCCCAGGCAGGATAGGCAGGGCTGGGGATCTGCTCCTTCCTCAAGTGTTGCACGAGGATCTTCTCAGAAAGCCAAAAAAAAAAAAAAACAGAGGAAAAAGAGTCCCAGGGGCTTGCCAAGGTTGTCCCTTGTTATCAGACCCTGTGGCCTTGCTGAGTGGTGTCTGGGAAGGAGCCAAGCTGAGCTGGGAACAGGATGGAGCTGGAGAGAGGCATTTGGGATGCAGGTTTGGAGCTGGGGAAAGGCATTTGGGATGCAGGTTTGGAACTGGGGTGATCCTTGGGCTGAGGGCCCTGCAGCACGAGCTGAGCCAGAGGGAGGAGAGAGCAGAGGCTGCTGGGTTTCTGCACCAAAGGGGGGTTGGCAGAGCAAGGTTGGATAGGGACAAAGAGGAGGAGGAGGTGAGAAAATCAGAATCAGCCTGAGGTGGTGGCACAGGTTGATGGGAGATGGAGCTGCTGTGCTGGGAGGAAGGCTGGGATCAGGGCACCTTCTGTTCCTCTGAACCTGGATGAGAAACAAAGCTCAGGTACCAACAATCCTCCAAGACTGGCATCCCTGGATGATTCAACAACTTCTGGGCTGTGTGTCCATGGGAGCATCCTCCAAATGAGGGGGTCCCAGCACCCAGGAGTCCTGCCAGGCTCTCTGGGACACGAGGAGCATGGCTGGAGCTGGCCAGGAGCCTGGCCTGAGCTGCTGTCCCCCTGCAGAACCCCCTGAGCAGTGATAACGCCTCGTCCGTGTGCAGCACAGTGGATTACAAACCCCCTGCACCCGAGGAGGAGGAGGTGGCAGAAGAGGCTGAGGAGAGCAATGAGCCTGAGGAGTGTTTCACTGAAGGTGAGAGCAGGGCTGGAGACCCTGGGGGCATGGGAGATGGGTGTGGAGAGGGGAAAATGGGGCTGGAGGGGCCTCTGCCAACCAGTTCTTGCAGCACAGGGACCCCCAGGCTCTCTGAGCTCAGCCCCAAATCCTCCTGCAACACCCCAGAGATGATCCCCATGGAGCTCCCCTTGTGCACCTCACCTAAACCCAGCAGGATCCCTGTGACTGTGTTCAGGGGTCTTAGGATGAGGGAAGAGATGAGGATCTGACTCCATGTTTCAGAATGCTTGATTTATTATTTTATGATATATATTATATTAAAACTATGCTAAAAGAATAGAAGAAAGGATTTCATCAGAAGGCTGGCTAATAATACAAAAAGAAAGAATGGATAACAAAGGCTTGTGGCTCAGACTCTCTGACCAAGCCAGCTGACTGTGATTGGGCATTAATTAGAAACAACCACATGAGACCAATCACAGATGCACCTGTTGCATTCCACAGCAGCAGATAACCATTGTTTACATTTTGTTCCTGAGGCCTCTCAGCTTCTCAAGAGGAAAAATCGTAAGGAAAGGATTTTTCATAAAAGATGTCTGTGACAGATCCCGGTCCAACTTCCACCAGGGATGGTTTAAAATGCCAATAAAACTGGGAACAGTGAGAACACCCTGGCCAGGAATAACCCCAGCCCTGTGTCCCCAGGCTGTGTGAAGAGGTTCCCCTGCCTCTACGTGGACATCACCAGTGAGAAGGGGAAGATCTGGTGGAACCTCAGGAAAACCTGCTTCCGCATCGTGGAGCACGACTGGTTCGAGACCTTCATCGTCTTCATGATCCTCCTCAGCAGTGGAGCTCTGGTAGGTGCCACCTTCCCCTGCCCTGAGGGCTCTGCAGCAGCTTCCCAGCCTAGGGGAGCCCAGGGAGGGTTGTAGGATTGATGGGGTAGGATGGTCAGGATGGACGGAGATGAGAGATCTCTGCAGCCAGGCTGTGGAATTTGGAGTTTATTGCAAAGGGCCTGGGCGCAGGGCCCTGCTGGGAGCTGCCAAACACAGCTCAGAGCAGGCTGAGAGAAGAGAGGGGGAGAGAGGATGAGAGGGTGAGAGAGCGAAGTTCCTGCTCCAATACCATAAATCTTCTTCTGTGCTGAATATTCTAATTCTCACTAACCAATCCAGTACAAGATACAAACCCTATAGCATTTACATACAGCCTATAAGAATCATTACATTCCCATACTGTGTTACATTTTAAACCCTAAAAACTCCTCTTTGGGCCCCTCCTGCCAAGCTGTAGGGTCTGCTCTGACCCTTGGGCCTGTCTGCAAGCAGAAGGTGTTGTTCCATCAAAAGGGGATTACCTTCAGCTGGCCACACCATTGTTTTCCAGTTGTTCAGTAACTGAGGGATCTCAAAGCTTGCTTTCATTTCAATCTCACTTATAGTTTCCATATTCTCAAAATCTTTTGCCAGACAATAATATTTATGAGGCTTTCCTGTTTCATCTTCCCCAACAGAGGTTGTTATATTTACTTCTTCCAGACAGGTCTAATAAGCTTTTGGAGGCCAATAACACACCCAAGATAGCTCAGCTACCCTTCGAGGCATAAAAATCAGCAGAATGGCTTCTGTTGCAGTGTTGGAAATAAAAAGGTTTTATAAAAGGCAAAATAACAAACAGAAAAACCAAGCCAGACGTTCTTGCTCCTAGTAAAACACTTTACAAAAGCCATTTGTTTCTTTATTCACTTCTTTTTCTGCTAAGTTGCCTAAGCAAAACTTCTTAGCTTCTGTCCAATTAGCTATCCTTAAATTTGAAATGAAGTCCCCCACATCCTATGAGGTGTCTTTTCACTTAATCGAAGACAAAAAACTTCTAAGCTTTCTTCCCTTTTAAGAAGACAAAAGATAGTTTTGTCACCCTGTCAGCAGAGAGCACACTGCTACAGGAGGGGACAGAGCCCAGGCTCTGGGCATCTCCTGTGCCAAATGATCCAGCTGTGGGCAGATGTTTGATTTCAAACCCCATTTGGCTCAGATCTAACACCTTCCAGGAGCCCTGGTCACCCTCCACAGCATTCCTGGACCATCATCCACAGGCTGTGGTCCATGGCTCGAGGGGATCCACTGCCCACAGCCCCCACTGCTGCTCTTGATGCCAGCTATGAACCATCTGAACCATTTATGGAGCTTCCTGTGGTTCCTCATTTCACCATCACCAGCTGTCAGGAGATGCTTGACAAAGAGTTCATGGCTTTTATTTTGGTGTCCAGCACCTCCATCAGTGCCTGGTGCCCCCTCTCATAACCTGGTGTTCTGTTAAATCAACCTAATTCATTATCAGTGTTTGCCTGGTGCTCTTCTCTGAGTGTTTGGGCTGGATTTAACCCAGGAAATACAAATATCTCTGCAGGTTTGGAGGTGAAGAGAGAGGGAAGGAGAACAGAGGGGCTGAGAGGCTTTTCAGATACCCTTTACATGTCTTAAATCAACCTAATTCCTTATCAGTGTTTGCCTGGTGCTTGTTGAGTGTTTGGGCTAGGTTTAACCCAGGAAATAGAAATTTCTCTGCAGGTTTGGAGGTGAAGAGAGAGGGAAGGAGAACAGAGGGACTGAGAGGCTTTTCAGACTCACTTTACATGTCTGTAGCTCGCTCTGAGGTGGTTTGGGGATGTCTGAGGTTGTAGCTGGAGCAGGAATTGAAAGCTGTGCTACCCCAGCTGTGCAGCACCTGGTCACCACAACCCTACCTCCAGTGCTTACTCAACACGTGGGTGTGGCAGTCAGGGCATTTTCAAAATTCCCAAAGCATCCCAAGGTGTGGGTTGGTGTCCTGGTTTTGAGCTGAGACACCTGGGAGCTGGATGCAGCTGGACCTTGGCTTCAGTGAAGCTTTGCCTTGGGGCCAACCCCACAAAGCCAAGCAGGAGCTGGACCCCAGGTGGATCAGCTCCTCATGGACCAGTCCTCCTTGGGCTCCAGCTTCCTGAGCCCTGGAAAGCAGGGCTGGGATCAGGGGACCTCCTGTTCCTCTGAACCTGGATGAGAAGCAAAGCTCAACAGTGCTCCAAGGTTTGCATCCCTGGATGATTCAACAGCTTCTGGGCTGTGTGCCCATGGGAGAGGAAGGCAGGGAGATGCCAGCAAGGGTGTACTCTGGGATGCCACAGGTCTACAGAAGGATGTGACTGTCATGGAGCTCCATGGGGTCCCACAGAAGGATGGGACTGTCACAGAGCTCTGTAGGGTCCCACAGAAGGATGGGGCTGTCACAGAGCCCTGTGGGGTCCCACAGAAGGATGTGGTTGTCACAGAACTCCCTATGGTCCCATGGAAGGATGGGACTGTCACAGAGCTCCCTGGGGTCCCATGGAAGGATGGGACTGTCATGGAGCTCCATGGGGTCCCACAGAAGGATGGGGCTGTCACTGAGCTCTGTAGGGTCCTGTGGAAGGATGGCACTGTCATGGAGCCCTGTGGGATCATGTGGAAGGATGTGGCTGTCACAGAGCTCCACGGGGTCCCACAGAGGGATGTGGCTGTCACAGAGCTCCATACCCCTTGCAGGCTTTCGAGGACATCTACATTGAGCAGCGCAAGGTGATCCGCACCATCCTGGAATACGCAGACAAGGTCTTCTCCTACATCTTTGTCATCGAGATGCTGCTCAAGTGGGTGGCCTATGGCTTCAAGGTGTACTTCACCAATGCCTGGTGCTGGCTGGATTTCCTCATCGTGGATGTACGTGATGGGCAGGGCCAGGCCAAGAGGCTTGGGGCGTTAGGGGCTGCTGTAAATGAACCCAGATTGTATTTTAGAGGATAGAAGGGTGGCTCTGGAATGAGGGCTAATAGCATTACTTGGAATAATGGTCCCCCATAAGATGGAACACTTCATTGGTTGCAGGAACATTTCAAACCATTGTGTCTTACACCCAAGCCAAGAACACGCCCTGCAGTTCCACCAGGCCCAGCAGAGCTGTGAAGGGACACAGGGTCTCCCAAATGGTCCATGACAGAGCAATCTGTCCTTTCTGTGCCTCACATCAATTCCAACTCACACTCAAGAGGTATCATCCTGCCCCGGGATCCCTGGAAGTGCCCAAGGCCAGGCTGGACAGGGCTTGAAGCAGCCTGGGATAGTGGGAGGTGTCCCTGTCCATGGCAGGGGTGACACTGGATGGGCTTTAAGGTCCCTTCCAACCCAAATCATTTTGGGATTCTGTGACCCTTGAGGTGTCTGGTCACCAGGAACCCCAAGGACTCAATGTCTCTGTCCCAGGGCTAGAGGATGATCACCAACCTGAGGGACTGGGGAGAGAGGGAAGGGCAGGAGCTGCAGCTGTGTTTGCACCTGAGTTGCTGCTGATCACTTGGGCTGCTCCTTCCAGGTGTCCCTGGTCAGCCTGACAGCAAACTGGCTGGGATACTCCGAGTTGGGAGCCATCAAATCCCTGCGGACACTGAGGGCTCTGCGACCCCTGCGTGCTCTGTCCCGCTTCGAGGGCATGAGGGTGAGTGTGCCCCATGTGCTGCTGGCCCTGGCAGGGACATGAGAGCCCTCAGCAATCCTCCGCATCATGGATGGTTTTCAGGGGCTCCAGACTGGTGGGATCAATGCTAAGGTACCTTTGGTCCAGTCTGACCTCACCCAGTGCTGCTGGGGAGGGCGAGATTGGGCATGGGGACACATGAAGGTCCCATCCAGGGCCCCCAAGGTCTTTTCTGTCCTTGCAGGTGGTGGTGAACGCCCTGGTGGGTGCCATCCCCTCCATCATGAATGTCCTGCTGGTCTGCCTCATCTTCTGGCTGATCTTCAGCATCATGGGGGTGAACCTGTTTGCAGGGAAGTATTACAGGTGTGTCAACACCACCACTGGGGAGCTCTTCGAGATCAATGTGGTCAACAACAAGAGCGACTGCATGGCCCTGCTCTACACCAACGAGGTCAGATGGGTCAATGTCAAGGTCAACTTCGACAATGTGGGCCTGGGATACCTGTCCCTGCTGCAGGTGGTACGTCACGACATGGGGTGTCACCATCCAGGATGTGTGGAGAAGGGTGGTGGGATGGGGTTTCTTAGCTGCTTCTTGGCTTCAAAGCTTTTTAACACCAAAAAAAACCTTAGGAAAGGAGGGAAACTCCTAGCCTAGAGGAAAAGGGATGAGGTAGAAGGTGGGGAAGGTTTCACCAGGGAGCTGCTGCAGATGGGTGCAGCAGCACCAAGGCTGGCACTGCAGAGCAGCCTCTGCCCAGCACAGGGTGGTTTTTAACATCAAAAAGCCCCTTAGGAAAGGAGGGAAACTCCTAGCAAGGAGGAAAAGGGACAGGGTAGATTATGGAAGGGAAAGGTTTCACCAGGGAGCTGCTGCACCCATTTGCAACACCAAGGCTGGCACTGCAGAGCAGCCCCTGCCCAGCACGGGGTGCAGGAGTCAGGAGGGGAGGCTCTGTGGGACCCCTGCAGCTCTTTGGAAAGTTCACTCTGCTCCAGCTGTGGGTTGTGAGGCTGTGCGTGGGGTGGGTGACGACTGGAAAAAGGACACACAAGTCCCCTGGGGTTCCACTGAACTCCCCACAGCTGGGCCAGGCAGCAAAGGGGAACTGCTCCCCACAGCTTTGATAAAAATATAGATGTGGGCTGCATTATTGGGCAGACTGGGGCTACTCCCATCAGATCCAGGGGAACTGGTGGCTGCAGAATCGGAAAACAACCCCAGCTGATGACTCTGCTTCTAAATTCAGCTTCCTCTTCAGCCTTGTTGTTCCATCAGATTCAGGAAACAAAATGTGCAGACCTTTTGTTTAACAAATCAGCAGCCAAAGGCTGTAAGAGATGCAGTGGAGACCCTGTAAAAGACTTGATGAGGTGCCCCCACCCTGCTGGGATGGGAATTCAGCAGAAGCAGAGGCAGGATGTGGAAGTCAGGGCTATGGAAGTGGCACAGTTTGGGACTGGAAAGGAGGCAGCTGGCCCTGGCACAGCTCTGCCTTTGGGAAAATGACTTTGAAGGGAGCAGAAAGGAGAAAAGAGTCAATTGCTTCTGTTCCCTGCCTTGTTTGCAGTGGTGTTTTGGAAAGTCAACGGTAGCCTCAGCCCCAGAATGGTCCATGCATATTCACCTGGGAATTTCCATATTTCTGGGACATTTTTCTTGTGGATTCAACCCTTGTTCCTCTCCTGCCATTCCCACAGAGTGCTCAGAACCCCAGACATGCCCCCGTCACCTTCCCTTTCTTCCCAGCCACAGACAACTCCCAGAAAATACATTCTCCACTGCCACAGAATCCTTTGTGTTGGAAAAGACTCCAAGTCTGACCATTTCTGTTCCCACAGGCAACCTTCAAAGGCTGGATGGACATCATGTATGCAGCTGTGGACTCCCGTGAGGTGAGGGACACACAGGGCTGGCTCCAGGGCTGGATTCCCCTTGGCGCACTGGGACCAGGAGCCCAGAGCTGAGGCTGGGATGGATCCTTGGCTACAGCATCACCTCTGGCTCTGCCTTTTAGTGCTGCATCCCACCCATGACTTCTGCCAGGACATGAAGGCTACAGGGTGGAGAACCCCCCAAAATATATCAGATCATGGAATCCCAGCATGGTTTGTGTTGAAAGTGACCCTAAAGCCCACCCAGTGCCTGCCCCTGCCATGGGCAGGGACACCTTCCACTATCCCAGGGTGCTCCAGGCTCTGTCCAACCCAGCCTTGGACACTTGGGCAGCCACAGCATCCCACTGGCTGAGGTGCACAGCCTCAAAGAGGGCAGCCACGTGTCCCTGTGCCACCCCTGTCATTGTCACCTGCAGCCTGGCCCCACACTGGGCTCCCACCCCACTGCTGGGGCTGTCTGCTCCACTCAGCTTCAGTTCCAGGGGCCAAAATCCCTGTTCTGTCCCCACTGTTCCAGCCTGGAGGGTTCATCCTTCTGCCTGCTGTGACATGATGTCCTCTGGGACCCCTCCAGCTGAGAAAGCTCATCCCATCCTGAAAGTACCTGGCTTGCCTTGAGCAATCAGTGGGTTATGAGAACAGAGCAGCCAGCATTCAGCCATGGGGTTCAAAGAGTTATTAAAAAACCCCAAGTGTTTGAAGAGTGATGTGCAAAGGCTGTTCCTACTGTGATCCACCCCCAAAAGTGTCCCCACAGCAGAAGGGGTTTCCTACTGTTCTCCAATGACACTGGGGGTCACCCCACACACCTACAGGCCTGAAGGGGTGATTTTCATTGCCCTTTTTAGCACCCTTTCATCACCCTCTGAAAATCCCTCAGGCCTCTGCCCCACCTGGGGCAAAGCTGGTTTGGGAGAAAATCCTCCCTGTTCTGCCAAGTGCTTCCATCAAAAATGGGGGAAGCCAATGGGGTCAGCTTGGGGTGTCTCTGGTTAAACACAGAGCAGGATTAAGGGATGCTCCTTGGGATGAGAAGCATTGTCCAGGGATGTCAAGCCAGTCACCCAGCTGTGCTGGTTTGACAGATTAATCCACTTTTCCTTTCCCCTCTCAGATATATTTCAGCCCTTGGAATGCTGATTATAGGGAAGAAACTCATCTGCTCATTAATATCACTGCTAAGGACATCCTTTCCCATTCCCCAGCCCATGCTGCGGGGTCAGGGGGCAGCATGTCCTTGTCCCTCAGTCAGTGTCACAGCGATGTCCCTTCCTGTGGCTGCTCCCATTGGAAACACACAAAAGTTTTGGAGCAGCCATACCCTGGCTCTGTCCAAACACCACAAACCCCTGTCTGGGGGCTTGGGGACACATTTCTGGGACAAGGTCAGCCTCACATTTCCCGTCTCTCCTGTCCAGATTGAAGAGCAGCCACAGTATGAGATCAACCTCTACATGTACATCTACTTCGTCATCTTCATCATCTTCGGGGCCTTCTTCACCCTGAACCTCTTCATCGGTGTCATCATCGACAACTTTAACCAGCAGAAGAAAAAGATGAGTATTTCCTGGCTCCTGAGGGGCTGCTCTGGGTTGCAGGGGGCCAACACAGCAGCAGGGTGATGGGACCAGGGCCACTATGCCCAGGACTGGGATGGATCCCAGAATTCTTATCCATTAGTTGCTTCCTGCACTGGGCAAACAGCACATGGAGCTTTGTGTCCTGGTCACAGCAGTCACAGAGGACTTCATTTATGGGTGCAGAGGGAGGAAGCAGAGGGAGGCTGTGTATTCTCTTACTTGGGCCATCACTTTTATATTCTTTTCCCACCCTGGGATCATTTTCCCATGCACGAGGTTGAGACTCACCTTCTCCTTCCAAGCCAGTAGCTCAGGACTGCCAGCCCAGAGCAGGGGAGGAGGGTGGGCAGGGCCAAGCACACTGGTGGTGCTGAGCAGGCACTGCAGGACACAAAGAGGATGCCTTGCTCCCAGCAGGATCTCTGGGGCTGGAGACACTTGGTGGGGAGGGACATGGTCAGACACACTTGGTGGGAAGAGAATTCCCAAGACTAACAGTGGTGATTCCCTTTATAATTTGGAGGCAAAGACATCTTCATGACAGAAGAGCAGAAGAAATACTACAATGCCATGAAGAAGCTGGGCTCCAAGAAACCCCAGAAGCCCATCCCCAGGCCAGCGGTACGTTGGGCTCATCCTCCTGGAGTGCAGCACACAGGGAACACTTCAAGCCACCAGCTATCCCCAAGGGAACAAAAAGGGTCCAGGGAAGACCATTTGCCCCATTGTTGTTCTTCTGACTGGACCTGGCCAAGAGCTGGGGCTTCAGAAGAGGCTGACATCATGCCACCTCCTTTGGGTCTGCCCTTTACCCCTTGGTCTGCTGGCAAGGGCAGTGATGGGGTTTCTTTTGCAGGAATTTGGGGTTTTTTCCTGGTTTGCCTCTCAGCTCCTCTCTGGCTCTCTCTCCTCTCAGGGAAAGCTCAGCTTTCAATGCCCCAGAAGGGACCCTGGTCCAGCCAAAACATTTTCAGTTGTGATTTGGGTTTTGCAGCCCTGCACAAGGGAGGTCCTTCCCACGTGTTAATTTGTGCCCTATTAGCTGTGGGTGTCATTAGCAAGTGGCTGTGCCCTGTGCCCACTCCTCCTGGCTGTGGCGTTCCCAGATGTGCTCCATCCTGAGAGGTGCTGGGAATCCTCCCCCCATAATTTTGGGGGCTGTGAGAGCCATGCTGGCCACAGCCCTGAGGTTTCCCACACCTGTAAATACGGTTCCTTCTTCTCTTTCTGCTGTGTTTTTGTTTTGCTGTGTCTGTCCTGTGTTCCCACCTCTTCTCTGGTGCTCCATCGTCGCCCTTGTGTCCCTCACTGCAGAACAAAATCCAAGGGAAGGTGTTTGACTTCGTTACCAAGCAAGTGTTTGACATCACCATCATGATCCTGATCTGTCTGAACATGGTGACCATGATGGTGGAAACAGATGACCAGAGCGAGCTCAAAACCTCTGTCCTCTACAAGATAAACCTGGTCTTCATCGTCATCTTCACCGGCGAGTGCGTGCTCAAGATGTTCGCCCTGCGCCACTACTTCTTCACTGTGGGCTGGAACATCTTTGACTTCGTGGTGGTTATCCTCTCCATCCTAGGTGAGTCCTGCTGCTCCCACCAGTCCCTCAGGGATCCCACAGGACAGTGATGGGTGGAAGTGGTCTCACCAGTCCACACCCACCGGGCTGTCACTGGACTCTGCTTGTACCCATCCTCTGAGCATGGCCAAGCCAGCAGGACCCTGGGGCATGACAGATGTGAGGCCATTCCAGGCTGGCAGAGGGGCTGGGGATCTCTGCTCCTCCTTTATCATTGTAATGGGCCCCCATCTGGATAATAATTAGTATAGACTCTATTATGCACAGAAAGTTGATTAATAATAATCTTTATTAAGAAACCTATTGTTCTTATAGATAGTTACGATACAGTTGGACTTAATTGGTCCTCTAATTCAAACAACATCACCATTGGCTAGTTTAGGAACCACCCTTTGGTAAACAAATCTCCATAACGCATTCTACATGTTCACTATACCAGGTGCAGCAAGTTAAGATAAGAATTGTTTCTTATTCTTTTCTCTGATCTTCTCACAGCCTTTCCCCAGAACAATGCCTGGGAAAGGTCTGTTTCTCTCTGTGGCCAGAGAGCTGCTGCCACACTCCTTGCTGTTATTTCCCTTGGTGTTCTCTTTCTCTGAAACAGAGCAGCCAGAGTTTAACCCTTGGGTCTGTGCTCAGAGGTTATTTTTTAATGTTTTCCCTGTCACTGGAGGAGCCATTGGGGTGGCCTCACCTCTCTCTGTCTGCCCAGGTGGAGCCAAGAATCTCCCCTTCACCTCCCATTGGTGGCACATCAAACTCATCTGCCCTTCCTCTCTCCACAGGTATCGTCCTCTCAGACATCATTGAGAAGTACTTTGTGTCCCCCACACTCTTCAGGGTGATCCGGCTGGCGAGGATTGGCCGTGTGCTGCGGCTGATCCGAGGAGCCAAAGGCATCCGCACGCTCCTCTTTGCGCTGATGATGTCCCTGCCCGCCCTGTTCAACATTGGCCTCCTGCTCTTCCTCGTCATGTTCATCTACTCCATCTTCGGCATGTCCAACTTCGCCTACGTCAAGAAGGAGTCGGGGATCGATGACATCTTCAACTTCGAAACCTTCGGGAACAGCATCATCTGCCTCTTCCAGATCACCACATCAGCAGGGTGGGATGGGCTCCTCAACCCCATCCTCAACAGCGGCCCCCCCGACTGCGATCCCGAGCTGGAGAACCCCGGGAGCTCGGTGAAGGGAGACTGTGGGAACCCCGCCATTGGCATCTTCTTCTTCTGCAGCTACATCATCATCTCCTTCCTCATCGTGGTGAACATGTACATTGCCATCATCCTGGAGAACTTCAGCGTGGCCACGGAGGAGAGCAGCGAGCCCCTCTGCGAAGACGATTTTGAAATGTTTTATGAAACCTGGGAGAAGTTCGACCCTGACGCCACCCAGTTCATCGCCTACAGCACCTTGTCTGACTTTGTGGACACCTTGCAGGAGCCACTCCGAGTTCCCAAGCCCAACAAGATCAAACTCATCACCATGGATCTACCAATGGTTGCTGGGGACAAAATCCACTGCCTAGACATCCTCTTTGCCCTGACTAAGGAAGTGCTGGGAGACTCGGGCGAGATGGATGCCCTGAAGGCCACCATGGAGGAGAAGTTCATGGCTGCCAACCCCTCGAAGGTTTCCTATGAGCCCATCACCACCACCCTGAAGAGGAAGCACGAGGAGGTGTGTGCTATCAGGATCCAGAGGGCGTTCCGGAGGTACCTCCTGCGGCGCTCGGTCAAGCAGGCCTCCTACATGTACAGGCACAGCCAGGACACGCTGGGCGAGGACGCGCCCGAGAAGGAAGGGCTGATCGCCACCAAAATGCAGGAGATCTATGGGAACTCTGGGACAGATGTGGAGACAGCCCCTGCCCTGGGCCTCAAGCCCATTCCCAGCTCAGAGACGCCCCAGGATGCTCCTGAGGAAGCACAGGTTTGGCGTAAGGAACACGTGGTGAAAGAGTCGCTGGTGTAACCACGAGGAGGTTCCACCTCTGGCCCAGCCTGAAGAGACTTCATTTGTATCTCCTGTTCAAAGCTCTTCCATGCACAGATCTCTAGATCTTAGATATTGAGCTAATTTCAGACATTTCAAGCAACCACCTTGAATTTCAAAACAGGATCTACTCCTGATCCTGGGTTTTACAGCCCACTGCACTTGCAAAAAGTTAAATTCTTTTTCTTATGAGAACTCAAATGTGAAATCTGTTGTCGGTGAAAGAGAAACAAGTTAGTTTTGAAATCATCTCATCACGGTAACGATGGTTTTCAGGCGTGAACAGAAGAGTATGGTTGTCCTTTCACTTAAAGTAATTATTTATTAATGTTATTTCACAATTAAGAGATTTTCCTGTATTTTATTCTTCCAGAGTGCAGCCAAGCAACCAGTAAAGATGAGCCAAGTGAAATAATATTAAGAATAATTACGGAAAAAAAAAAAGGTTTTGTGAACAAAAATCTCCAAAGTCTTAAAGCAGCACCTTTCTTTTGAACCTCTGAATAAGCTTGATGATTATTTTTTGTTACTTACAAGAGAAAGTGCAATTATGTCTTAAAAATTGGTTTGCAAAGCCAAAGCAAAGCATCTGCAAATTTGTTCTCAGGGTTAAATATCAGGTTTTCAAAGTCTCTGAATATGCATTGAAAGCAGGAATCATTCAGATCTCTGTAGGACGAATGTAAACACTATTTATAGTCAGTATTTTTACTCTGTTTTCCCATTTCCACTCAGGTTTTGTGGCAGGAAAGCAATGGGTAAAGATAGGATTTGGAAAACATCCTCCAAGAATCCCCAGTCCCCAGGACAAAACTCTCCAGGGTTTTCTTCCTAGCCCTGTTCCAAGAGGAACTGTCCCACTGGAGTGCTCTTGGTTGGCATTCCAAATGTCCTCTTCATTAGTGTTAATTAATGAGATGTACCCCCAGGGATTGGAGCACATGTTTGAACAATCCTTTCCATGAGCTGCCTTAGGGGTGCCCAAAATCCCACCCAAGCCCCAAGTGGCTGCATGGAATAAAAGTTCCCATTGGGGTGTGAATCCCAAAATCCTCAGGCAGAGCATCCTTCCCCAGGCTGGGGCTGCAGAGAGGCCCTGGTGGCACGCTCTGGATGGGCCAGGCAGGTCCTCACCAGGAAACCTCCAGGCAGAGGAGCGTTTTCCCAGGGAGAAAAGGGATTTGCTGTTCTTTACACAGCTGAGCAAAAATGAAAGTAAATCAAGGAAAATCAACTCGGCACAGCTGTGGCTGCCCTGGGGCCCTGGAAGTGTCCAAAGCCAGGTTGGACGGGGCTTGGAGCAGCCTAGGACAGTGGAAGGTGTCCCTGCCTATGGCAGGGGTGGCATTGGATGAGCTTTGAGGTCCTTTCAACCCAAACCATCCTGTGATTCTGTGAAAAATGGGCAAAAGGCCCTGAGTTCACCTCTGACCACCTTCTGCCTTCAAAAGGGGAAAAATCCCTCTTGAGATCAAAACAAACATGAACCAAAACCTCTTCCAGTTCAAGCAAGGCTGTTCCTGTAGCCAAAAACTCTGATTTTTTTGTACTCTGATGATTCTCTTCTCTTCCTGGGCTGCTTCGGGCACTGCCACCCCAGGTGCCCCATGGCCAGGCTGGCCAGGAGTGGTGCTGAGCCACTTTTCATGGCCAGCATTTCCATGGGAAGCATCCCTGGCACGGCAGCCCCTGCCCGGCCCGCAGTTCACAATCGATGCTGCTTCTACGTTTGTGTCGTCAGGGATGGGGAAATGCCCCAGAGCAGGGTTTGTGCGAGCTAAAGCCATTTTTCTTTGTACATTTCTTACAATAAACAACTGTAAATGATCTCTTATTACGGTACCAAGTTTGTTGGGGCATCTTGAGGGGGGGATATATTTTTGTAGTGCAGAGCTTTAACGCACTTTATTGATGAGGACCCACAGTATAATTGGGAAGTCAATATTTATCTGCTTGTAGATATTGTATTCTTTTTTAAAGGAGCTGTACCCCCTTTAAATTGCCTTTAATTCCCTTCATTAGGTTTCCTTGGAGAAGAATTGAGAGTGAACTTAGATTTGTTTCACAGGCAACACCCTCCAACACCCCTGTGCTGGGAGGGGTGAACACCCCTTCCCTTGACTCCCTGTGCTCAGCCAACCTCAGCAGGACCTGGGGGTCTCATCCTGCACAGGAACCTCCAGGGCTGTCCTCTGAGACCTCCAGCCCAGTTCCCAGAGCTTCTGCTCATGATCCCATCCCCAGGAGCCACAGGAGATGCTGCTGTGGGCTCCGCCAAGGACAGAGGAGGGTTTGGAAGCGTGGGGGATGTGGGACCCTCCCCGTGGAGACACCAGGTTCCCCTACAACCCCTATCAGGGTTGCTGTGAGCACAGAGGTCTCGAGGGGAGACTGAGCCCCTCAGGGCCTTTCAAGTGTGCCAGGGAGGCCTTGGGCAGCACAGATTTGGCCACTGTCACTGCAAACCCTCTTCAGTTTGTGCCCCACTCCTGCTTTTACCTCCCAGGGCTTTCCCAGGCACCTCCAGCAGCCCAGCTTCCATCTGCAGCCCCAGAACCCCATAAAAACCCCTCCTGTGCCTGCCAAGCACATGGGCATCCCTTCCTCTTTGCTCTCCTGGGATATCAGGGCCAGGCTCTGCTCTTCCACCCAGACCAGGGGTAATGGCAGCAGGGACTTGGCAGCACTGCCCTGTATACAGAACCAAGAGAAGGCACCTCTCCCATCATCATGCCCTTATGGAGCCAGTTTTTCTCTGGAAAATTTTATTTTTTGCTTCCTGTCCCTTTGCATGCAAAGTCAGGCTGGGGCTGGTACCCAGCACCCATCAGATGCTCGGAACTGGCAAAAACCCCAGCCAGGCTGCAGAAGATGAAGGTTTGGGGAGGCCCCGGGCAGTGGCACCAGGCCCTGGGGACCAACAGCACTGGCAGAAGTACCCAGAGGTGTTTTTCACTGGAGTTACAGTTCAGTGCTCACCCAACGAGCAACAACGGGGGGGCAGAGCCTGGGGGAAATGCTCCTGCAGCAGAGCTCACCTCGGGGGCCCTGCTGAGCTTCCCTGGGCCTGGCTGTGCCAAAGGTCCCATGGAGAAGGATCTTGGAAGTGGAGAAGGGGTGGGCATGGCTGGGACCCAAGTGACTCCTTGTTTTGGCCATTTCCCCATCTCATCTTCCCCCTGGAAGTGCTCAAAAAATGTGGATGTGGCACTTGAGGACATGGGGGGGTTAGTGGTTATCATGATGGTGCTGCTGAGCTGATGATCCTAAAGGTCATTTCAAACCACAGTGATTTTGGGATTGATTCACGCTTCTCTGATTTTAGATTTCTGGACTCCCTGGGATACAGGGATGGGAGCTGAGGGACCCATCCCACAACAACCAACCCCACAAACATGCCCTATTCTTATCCCATTCCTGCTGCAGCTCTTGGCTTCTGGGCCACCATCAATCCCTGCCCATCCCCTTCAGGGCCAAACACCCTGGGGGGATCTGTGGAGCTGGGGGGGAGCCCTGGGGGTCACTCCCATCCTGTCCCGCCCCAGAGATGTGACCAGAAAGCACCAATCCCATTCCCTGGGCACATCCTGTGCTCAGCCAGGTTTGGCACCTCCTGCTTTGCAGATGGGCTCATCCACAGCTCTGCTGCACAGCCAGTCCTGGCCACCCCCAAGGAATATTGGCACCACAGGGAGCCAGCAGGGGACACCAGGGTGGACAATGCCCAGGAACAGGAGCATGGATGAATCCCAGGGACAGGGAGTGGACAATGCCCAGGGACAGGAGAGTGGATGAAGCCCAGGGACAAGAAGAGGGAGAATGCCCAGGGACAAGAGGATGCAATGTCCAGGGACACAAGGATAGATAATGCCCAGGGTCAGGAGGGTGGACAATGCTGAGGGACACGGAGATGGACAATACCCAGGGACACAGAGATGGACAATGCCTGGGGACAGGAGGATGAACAGTACTCAAAGACAGAAGGATGGACAATGCCCAGAGACACAAGGATAGACAATGCCCAGGGACAGGAGGATGGACAATGCACATGGACAGGAGGATGCGATGCCCAGGGACACAAGGATGGACAATGCCCAGGGACATGGAGAGGGACAGTGCCCAGGGACAGAAATGTGGACAATGCCCAGGGATAGGAGGATGGACCATACCCAGGCACAGAGAGATGGACAATGCCCAAGGACAGGAGGGTGGATGAAGCCTAGGGATACAGAGATGGAAAATGCCCAGGGACAGGACAGTGGACAATGCCCAGGGACAGGAGAACGGACAATGCCCAGGGACAAGGAGAGGGAAAATGCCCAGGGACAGGAGGATGCAATGCCCAGGGACAGGACCGTGGACAATGCCCAGGGACACAAGGATAGACAGTGCCCAGGGACACAGAGATGGACAATGCCCAGGGACACAACAATAGACGATGCCCAGGGACAGGAGGATGCCATGCCCAGGAACACAAGGATAGACGATGCCCACGGCCCCGGGGCTCACAGGCTCCCCAGCGTCTGCACCACATTCAAAAGCAGCCCCCAGGGAAAGTCCCCGGCGGGGAGGATTTACATGAGCAGGAAAGGGGCCGTGCTCAGAGCAGCAGATTTGCCATTTTTAGGTGCTGGGGCCAGGGTGGTGGAGCAGCCGCTGTTTCTGCAGAAGCACAGGTTGGATGTTTTCCTGCCCTGGGCACTGAAGTATGGCTGCTCTGGGCACGAGGCTCTGGCTGCTCCCGGTGACCCTCTGGCTGCTGCCTCTGCTCACAGGTAGGCACCAAATGGGCTCTGCACTCGAGAGCAAGGAGCCAGGACACTGCCCTGGGCTGTGCGCCCTGCTCGGGGCCTTCCCCTGCTCTGCCTCTCAGTGCAATGATTTTGAGCTTTGTGCTGGTCTCTCTCAGCCCTGCTCTGTGCTGGGAGCCTCACAGGGAGCCCAGGAGGGCACACAGGGCTCAGAGCCCAGTGCCTGTCTGGGGTTTGGGTTTGGCTTCCCTCGGGGTGTGCAGGCAGGACATTGTGGGGCAGGCAGGTGGCTTGGGCTGAGCGGGTGCAGAGCCAGCCCAGCCGGGGCTGCAGGTGGCAGGAAAGAAGGGTTGTTGAGGTTTATTAACCATTTATTACTCTCAGAGGCCTGGGGATGGGGCTGGCACATTGCCTTGGGTACAGCCTCTGCTCTGTGGGGTTCAGTGCCCAGGAGCAGAGGAGAAATGGCAGGAAAAAGGCATTTGCAGTGATTTGTGAAGTCTGTGTGAACATGTGCACTGTTCCCCTTGGAGAAGCAGCAGCAACAGCCAGGACATGGCTCCTGTCCCCTTCCAGCTCACAGGGACAGCTACAAGAACCTGCAGCAGATCGCACCCTCAGAAGGCAGCATGTGCCCAGGGGACAACAGGAATTTAAAGGGTTCCTCTGGTGGCCAAACAAGTCCAGCATGGATTCAAGGCTGCAGGGTTTGAACATGGCTCTCATGATGATTTTGGGGCAGGATGGGGAAGTTCAGCCCTCCTGTGGCTGCAGTGGAACCCTCAGAGGGGTGTGAGGGACCAGCCTGGCTTTCCTTTAGAACCTGGGGAGCAAAGCCCTGGCTGGTGGCACTGCAGGTGACAGGGATACAGCCAGGACAAAGGGCATCTCCCAGCCTGAAACACAATGGGATGGGGCTGGAAGGGAGGATTTGCCTGCAGAGATGACAGTGCTGAACGTGGGCAGGGCAGCAGGGACCTGGAAGGGGCTCTGGGGCAATGAGAGGAGCCCCTGCCCAAGCCAGGAGTCTGCAGGAGGCTGGCACAGAGCTCAGCCTAGGGAACTGAACCTTTCTTCTTCTTTTTCTGTTCCTCCTTCTCCTTCTGGGGACGGGGAGGTTTGCAGCTGCCCTGCAGGGAGGTGCTGCAGCCCCACCTGGTGCCAGCTCCTCCACAGGGTTTGGTGAATCTCCATCGAGAGGAGGGAACGAGGCACTCAAGCGGGGCAGTAAACAGGGCTGGGGCTTCCTGCCCAGCTGCAGCAAGAGGAACCAGCCCAGCGGCACTGGAGCTGTGGGCAGGGCACCCGTGGGTGCTGGGGGGTCCCCACCTGCCCCTGCTTCCTGCACTGCAGGCCCACAGCACCAGCCCTTGTCCCAGGGGACTGTGTGGCCACGGGATCTGGGGACACCCCTGGCCACCACAGGGCTCTGAGCCAGGAGATCCCAGCAGGGAAGGGTTCCTGGTTGGTTCAGGGAGTGGGGATGCAGGGCTGGGAGTATCTGGAGCCTTCCTGAGAGGCACCAGCCTTGGGGACACTATAGCGAGTGGATTTCACTGGGGTATCAACCAGAAAACAAGATGGAAAACTTTCAGGAGACGGTATGGAAACCAAAGGGTTTGTACCCAAATCTGTGCTGCCCCAGGCCCTCTGAGCAGGAGGCAGCTGTTGTCCTGTTGTTGCTCCATCCCTATGGAGTGGGCAGGAAGGGCCAGGGCACATCCATCCCTCTGGGGACATCCTGGTGGGCTCCTGGCCATGCTCTCAGGCCCTTCTGTCTTCTTGCAGGTGGGACCCCAGCAGAGAAGAACAGCACTGAGAACAGCACAGGTACCCCTAGACCCGCTGGGCTCCTCCCCTCCGTGTGTCCCCAGGGTCCCACAGAGCTGCTGTCCCACCCCCCATGGGCCTTTCCATCCCAAAAGGCATTCCCAGGCTGTGATATCCCCCATGGCTCATCCCCAATCCTGCTCCTTCCTCCCCCTCTGCAAAGCCAGATCTGCTTTGATTTTCCTGAGCACCCACAGGTTTTCCCTCTGCATGGCCAAGTCTGGGACCAGCAGTGGCCTTGTGCCACTGTCCTTGGCCATTCCCACCCATGGGGCCCTAAGGGTGACCTCTGCAACCCAAAAGGGCTCCTAAAGTCACCACTCTGGGACTAAAACATGGCCAAAAAAATACATAATAAAGCAAAAGGCCAAAAAATGTGGAAGAAAAAGAGAAACCAGCTGGGATTCCACAGGCTGTAATTTTGGAGCTGGGATTAACTCAATGTGCACAGAGAGGGGTGGGAGCAGGACAGGAGTATTGGAGCAGAGGTATTCCCACAGAAAATTGGAGTTTCCATTATGATGCCTTGTGAAGGCTGAGCAAGAACAGAGACCAGACAGAGCTGAAGGATATCAGGGCAATCCCAAACCTGGGAATGATTGGCATCTGAATCCAAGGCTTCAGAATCCTGAACAATCCCTTTATTAAAACTATACTATATGATATCACAACTATAATAAAGAGATACACACTATACTATATCATACTTATTTCTAACTACTGAAGAATACTAAAGAAAACTCATGACTGGCTCCCAACAGCCAGGACACAGTTTTGTGTGATTGGCCAAGGAAACAAAACAATCCTCAGCAGTTACCAAATCCCTTCAGGTAAATAATCTTCCAACACATTCCACATGTTCACAAGCACAGGAGCAGCAAATGAGATAAGAAATGCTTTGATCATTCTTTTCTCCACTTCTCTCACAGCTTCTGTCTGTTCAGAGGGCATGTGAATACCACACAGGTTTATTTATTTATTGGAAGGCCTCAATGGATCCACCTTGGGCAGCACAAGAGCCCAGCCAGGGCTGCACCCCAGGTCACAAAATGGTCACAAAATGCCCCACTGGTCATGGGGTCTCTCACTTTCATAAGTTCTGCTCCATTTGCATATTGGAGTTGATTGTCCAATTCCGGCTTTAGCCCATGCAGTCCCATCCTGCTTGTTTTTTTCTCTTCAGTTCACGTTGTTTGTGCTTCTGGGCCTGAGATTTGGATCATTTGTCCTTGGTCCCCAGCTGGAGAAGGAATTGTTTTGTCTCCCTGCTCTGTGCAGAGAGCTCACCATCCCCTAATATGAAGCTCAGAGCCACCCCACTAAAGCAGCACAGAAAAATATAAAAGTTAAAACCTGAGGCATCAGTTAAAAGCAGACTTCCACCAGAAGCCACAGATCTCATGGAATCACAGAATATCCTGATTGGAAAGCACCTCCAGGGATCATCCAGTCCAAGCCCCAGCCCTGGCCAGACCCCCCAACAATCCCACCCTGGGCATCCCTGGGCATGGGGTCCAGACCCTCCTGGAGCTGCAGCAGCCTTGGGGCTGTTCCCATTCCCTGGGGGATCTGGGATGAGGATAATTCACCAAAACCAATCTGGACGCTCAAAAGCAGCATGAAAACAGGAATGGGGGGCTCTCATGGGTGTCTGCAGTGACAGCCTTGTCCCCTGCAGATGGCATGTGTCCCTCGGTGCACCAGAACGTGCGGTATGTGGCCGTCAAGAAGAACATGCCCATCTACTTCGTGTGCTACTCCCAGCAGCCCCAGGACATGCAGTGGTACAAGACAGCAGAGAAGAAGGAGGACCTCTCTGTGCTGGATCAGAACACGGCCAGGTACCACGTCGAGAGGACAAACACCTCCATCAACCTGACCCTCCTCAGGACCAGCTCCGAGGACAACGGGATCTACGTGTGTGACAAGAAGGGCCTGACGCAGAAGGAGAAGCTGCACTCATGTGGGACAGAGCTCCGGGTCATGGGTGAGTGAGTGGCAGCTCCATTTGGGCACCAGTCTGTAAAACATCAGGGGGTAGGAGGGTCAGGACGAATGGAGATGAGAAATCTCTGCAGCCAGGTTGTGGAATTTGGGGTTTATTGCAAATGGCCTGGGTGCAGGGCCCTGCTGGGAGCTGCCAGCCACAGCTCAGAGCAGGCCCAAGAGGAGAGAGAGGTAAAGAGAGAGAAGGCAAGAGTGTGGTAAAGAGATGAGAGAGTAAGAGTAAAGACAGTAAAGAGAGAGTAAAAGAGGACGAGGTTCCTGTTACAATAAATCTTCTTCTGGTCGTGGAACTTGGGGTTTGTTGCAAAGGGCCTGAGTGCAGGGCCCTGCTGGGAGCTGCCAAACACAGCTCAGAGCAGGCCCGAGAGAAGAGAGGGTGAGAGAGTAAGGGAGTAAAAAACATAAGAGCATAAAAGGGTAAGAGAGTGAAGTTTCTGATACAATACAATAAATCTTCTTCTGTGCTGAATATTTTAATTCTCACTAACCAATCTAGTACAAGATACAAATCCTATAGCATTTACATACAGCCTATAAGAATCATTACATTACCATACTGGGTTATATTTTAAACCTCTAAAAACTCCTCTTTGGGCCCCTTCTGCCAAGCTGTAGGGTCTGCTCTGACCCTTGGGCCTGCCTGCAAGCAGAGAGTGTTGTTCCATCAAAAGGGGATCACCTTCAGCCAGCCACATCATTGTTTTCCAGTTGTTCAGTAACTGAGGGATCTCAAAGCTTGCTTTCATTTCAATCTCACTTATAGTTTCCATATTCTCAAAATCTTTTGCCAAACAATCATATTTATAAGGCTTTCCTGTTTCATCTTCCCCAACACTCTCCCATTTCCCTCTCCATGGTGCTCCCACACCTCCTCCTCTCCCCGTGCTGGTGGGACCCTCTCTGACCCAGCTGTGGGTGCTCTGTGGCACCCCAGAGGTTCCATCCCTCACTGCCAGCCCCAAGGAGCAGGACAACCTCCCTGGGTCTGCCCTGGCATAGCCATCCTGCACAAACCAGGGACATGTTCCTCTAATAAATCAGATTTGTCATGCTCCTGGTGGTCCCTGATGCCAACCCTGGGGGCAGCTGCAGTGCTCTGGTCTCTCCCAATGCAGAGGACAGGTCACTCTGGTCCCCACATCCCCCTTGGTGACACACTCTGGCCTTGGAGAGCTCATCCTCCCCTGCAGCCTGGCCCAGAGGTGACCTGGGCTCTCCCTGTGTGCTGCTCCCAGGTACCAGCAGCATCAAGCAGTTCCAGAACAGGAACACACTGAAAGATGCCATCATCATCATCCAGTCCATCCTGCTCGTCGTCTTCATCAGCATCCCCATCCTCCTCTTCCTAGACAAGGCAAGTGACAGTGCCTCCAGCAGAGGGGATGTCCCCAGTGTCCCGCAGTGCCTCCCAGGCAGGCCAGTCCAGGCTGTGGGATGGGTTTGGGGTTGTGAGTGGTTACATGGATATCTGAAATGGGAACAGACCCATCTCAAATGCTGTGTGGGGACTCCATGGATGTGCCTGAGGAAGTGCTGGGACCTGGCCTGGGGGAGCAAGGCTGGGGACAGGGGATCCTGGCAAGTGCTGACCCCAACCTGTGACTCTCCATAGGGTGAAGAGAAGAAGAGGCCAGAGGAGGACCACACCTATGAGGTAATTCACGATAGCAGGACCTCTCTAACATCACCTGAGCCTTCACACAGGGGGTTGTGCCCCTGCTGGGTGTCTGCTGGGGCTCACCTTGTAGTCCCTTCCTTGGGACAAGGATCAGGGCACCTTCCTCCCAAATTACACATCAGCTGTGCTGAGCTGCCCCAGGAAGCACCCAGTGCACACCCAACATCCAACACCCACCATGTCCATTCTCTGTCCCTGTCAGAAGCTGCTCCAGGCTCAGGGAGGGTCCCCAGTGGGTGTCCAAGGGATGTGCCATGCTTGGAGCCTCCTGCCATGTCCCTCCCTCCTTTGTTGTTGCTGCAGGGGCTGGAGGTGGAGCAGATGGCCACCTACGAGGACATCACTCCTTTCCGGGACGTGAAGGCCAAGTGGACGGTGGGGGAGCGCCCAGGTGAAGAGTGAGGGGTCCTGTGCCCCTGCCAGCCCTGCCAGCCCCCGTGGCGACAGATCCCCTGGAGCACAGCTCTGCCTGGAGCCCAGGCTGCCAACACCTGCACAGCCCAGGGCTGGGAGCCCGTCTGGGGTGCTCATGTGTCTGGCCTGTGTCCCCGAGGCTGCCCTGCCCCTTTGTCACTGTCCCCACCCTGCTGACCGACCCCTAAAGCCTCTGTAGAAATTAGGAGCCACCTGTGATCCCCCTGGTCACACAGCCTCAGCACTGAGCTCCAGCTGGGCAGTGCCAAGGAAGGGCTGGGAATGAGGGCTCTGCTCCAGCCCCACCACCCCGGGAAGGACAGGAGCAGGCACTGCAGGGACACTGCCAACAGCACTGTGGGGCTGTTGTGAGAAGTGAATTTCAGGCCACTCTTCAGCTGCCAAAGCCAAGGCTGTGTCCAGAGCCCCAGCTGGCAGAGGTCTGAGGTGCAGAATCCCCCAAAAGCACCTCCTGTTCTCCAAAGACTATGGAAGAGTTGGGCAGAAAGCTCTGTCCCAAAGGCTTGCTGCTCCCCAAGCAAGAGCTGGCCCCTGCCACGAGGTTGTCCCCATGGTGAGGGACATGTGTGACCTCAGAACATCTGGGAAAACTGTAAATTGTGGGACACAAACCTCCAACTGCTTTTGAAGTCCTAATAAAGGCAATGGGTGAATCCTCATCCTGCTCCATCCTGCTGAGCCCATTCCAGGGGTGTCCCATAATCCTGGCGCCGATTTCCTGGGAATAATGAGCAGCTTTTTGGGTCCAGCTTAGCAGGAAACCAAACTTCACCTCTTCAAACTTCCCCCAGAGGGCAGGCAGGGGTGGAAAACCAAGAGCAGATGTGAGGCTGCCCATGGGGACCTCCACAGTGCCAAAACATCAGCTTGGGATGGGACAAAGACAATCACCAGGATCCAGAGCAGGACCAGCAGCTCCACTCTCAGCTAGATCTGGGCTTGAAGGAGAAGCTAAAAAACACCTGGAGATTGGGTTTGTCATTGAATTATCTTGGCATGGCAGCAACAGCTGAGGGTGGTGGGCTCAGAGCCAGCTGGGCACCAAAACCGGGTCTGGGGGCTTGGCTGGACAAGGGTGACAAGGACATTGTGGCTCAAACTGTCCCAAGGCGTCTGTGTCCTGGTGTTCCACGACATTTTTGGCTCCAAGCAGCTCCTGCAACTGCTCTGCACCCCAAAAACAGCCAAAGAAGGGTAAAATTCTAAGCAAAAAAATGCTTTTCAGAAGTAACAGGATGGTTCTTTACCAGTAAAGCAACTCTGTGGAAAACTGGAATTCAGTTTAAACAGCACAAAACACAGCATTTTGGAATTGATTTGTACTAGTTAAATAAAATGACCCCAAATTAATTCTGCCACATATATATATAAGTTATTTAAGCACATTTTACTTATAAAATTGGTTAATTTAAAAAAGGAACATCACAGGGAGAGAAAAGAGCTGGCTGTTCCTGGTTTCCATGTTTGCCAAGATTTTAGGACTAGCAGAGCTCATCCCTCCATTCCTTGTTTTCAGTTGCCAAATGAAAGATGGAAGTTGGTTTGGTTTTTTTTTTTTTTTGCTGGCCTTCCCAGCTCCAGATTTCTCAGGTCTCTGTAAATAACTCACTCAAGTGACTCAACAGAATAATAGAAAAAAATAAAGATAATTTGCTGTTTGCACCTGGTGAGTAACCACTTGTGTCAAAAAGCAGTTTTTGTCACCCAAGTCCTGCTCTGCTGCTCTCTCAGCTCAGGGCTTTGGCCTCCTTTAAAATGCCAGAAGTAAATAAAAATTTCTGTAGTGTTGTTGGTTTATTTGAATTGCCTGGAGTAGTTTCTAAGGAGCCTGGAGATGCCTGGGGTTCATTTCATTCTATATTGAGAGTGGTCTGCATTTAAAACATATTTAATGTAAATAAATATATCAGTCTATACAGCCCAGGCTCTGTATTTTGTCCTGATTTCTATCATTGAATCATGGAATCACACAGGCTGGAAAAACCCTCTAGGATCATTGTGTCCCCCACCACTAGCCCCTGTCCCCAAGTGCCACATCCACACACCTTTTAAATCCTTTCAGGGATGGGAATGCTCCCACTGCCATGGCTGGATTTCCCTAATATCCAATCTAAACCTCCCCTGGCACAGCTTGAGGCTGTTTCCTCTTGTCCTTGGGAGAGGGGACTGACCCCACATGGCTACAAGCCCCTTCCAGGTAATAGTAGGGAGAGAAATTCCTGTTTTCCATAGGGATGCTCAGGCAGACAGGTGGGGCTGCCTGGGGAGCTGAACCTGGGGGTTCACCCTCATTTTCACAGGAAAACCCAGCAGTTCCACCTCTGGTAAATAATCCCCATAAATCTGAAATGCAATTTCTTCTTGGAGCAGTGAGTTATGAGAGATAATCCCCACACCCCAAACCTTCTGCAGAGCTCAGCAGCAGCTCCTCGGTCAGGATTCCCTGGGCTGGGGACCACCAGAATCCCGGGAGCACACCCAGGAAAAGCTGTTTCACCTGTTTAAAACCTCATGGTTTTAAGGTTTTAAGGGGAAAGGTGGGCGGACATGGAGCCATCCTGAAGAGAATGGAGGGATTTTTTCTTTTCCGAGGAATGTGGAAATCATGCAGTGTGACGCTG
This sequence comes from Zonotrichia albicollis, assembly GCF_047830755.1. Taxonomy (NCBI): domain Eukaryota; kingdom Metazoa; phylum Chordata; class Aves; order Passeriformes; family Passerellidae; genus Zonotrichia; species Zonotrichia albicollis. The sequence continues at coordinate 6,081,010 of NC_133841.1, read as the reverse complement.
CTTTAGACGGCTCGGGAATGCAGGAATTGCAGAGCCAAAAATTGGTCCGGGTGAGGTTTGGGAGCCGCTTGTGCAACCGCGGCTCTGCCTCTGACCCGGCGCTCGTCAGGCGCCGCTTCTGCCTCATTTACTGCGGGACAGCGCGGGCACAAAGCCAGTCCCGGGACAAAGCTCCGTGCCGGGACCGGGACAAAGCCAGCCCGGGGGAGCGGAGCGTTCCGTGTCGGGACCGGGACAAAGCCAGCCCGGGGCAGCGCTCCGTACCGGGACAAAGCCAGCCCCGGACAAAGCTCCGTGCCAGGACAGAGCCAGTCCCGAGGAGCCTGGCCCCGCTCAGCCCGGCCCCTCCGTGCCGGACCATGCTGGTTTAGCACGGCTCTGACCCAGAGCTGCGCAGGACGCGGGATCTCCACTGACACAGCGGCGTCATGCAGGGCTGGGCTGGGCTGAGCCCTGGCGGGTTTAAACACGAGCTGGAGCACAAAACACAAAAACACGCCCAGATGTTGCCGCCGTGGGGTGACGGGACACCTGATAGCGCAGGACCCGCTGTTCCCTTCGCTGCCGGGAGTGACATTTCCCTGTGACACCACCGCGTCTCCAGCAGCAACACCCGGGGATTCTCGGAACAGCCCTGCTCCTCTCATGTTTATCGAGCAGCTCTCCTCGCTCTCCTCCCGCAGCTCCAGCGGCTCCGGGGGTGATGCTGCTGCTTGGAAACCAGAGCCACACACAGCAAACGGGGGGCCTGGGCGAGCCAAATCACCCCCGGACACAGGACACCCCCTGAACACCAAACAAAGGCCAAACCAGTTTGGTTTGGGGCTTTATGTGGAATAAAAATCCTTTAAATACCCCTGGAGCTGCCCATCCCAGGTTCTGTTTTGTTTTTCTCAAGAGCAGGGATGGGTGGGCTGTGTCCTCTCTTCTCCAAGGCCAGGCTGGACAGGGCTTGGAGCAGCCTGGCACAGGGGGAGGTGTCCCTGCCATGGCAGGGGTGGCACTGAGTGGGCTTTAAGGTCCCTTCCAACCCAAACCACTCCATGATTCTGTTATTCCCTTCCCCATCTCCTCTTCCCCATCCCTCCTATCTGCTTTCCCCACCATTCTTCTCCTTAATCCCACAGTGTTTCATGTTTGCATCTCAGGCAGAGCAGGAAGAAGCTCATGACCAGGTTTTCCCACAGCCTTGTCCAGCTGAGAATCAGAGAAAGCTCCCAGAGCTCTGGATTTGCAGTGGGCAGGTTGGAATCCAAACCAGCACCCAGGGCAGGACAGCTCCTTGTCTCCCCTGTGACAAACCAGCTCAGCGAAAGTGTTGGCTGAACTTTTGACATTTTGGGAGAAATTGAGAGCAATTCCTTGGCAGAAATGGGATTCATCTGACAATATCCAGCCAGCTCTATCCCCACAAACAACAGAGAGGAAAACATTGCACAATTACGAATCTTTTAGGTTGGAAAAGGTTTCCAAGATTATCAGTCCAACCATTCCTCCAGCACCACCAAGGCCACCATTAACCCTTGTCCCCAAGTGTCACATCCACACAGCTTTAAATCCCTGCAGGGATGGGGACTCCACCACTGCCCTGGGCAGCTGCGCCAGGGCTGGACACCTCTTTCAGGAGGAACTTCTTCTCAATATCCAACCTAAACCTCTCCTGGTGCCACTCTCCGCTTTCTTTAAGCCAGAAATGTCCCAGGGTGAGTGCTCATGCCTGTGGGCCAAGGTGGCAGAGCCAGGCAGGAACACCAGGAGGACACAACCAATCCCACCACGATCTCATCTGGGCCTTGCTGTGATGAGGAAACCTTGAATTGCAATAAGCAGGAGAATATGGCGAAATCATGGAGCACTGGTCTCATCCTGAGGCAAACAAAGATCCCCAAGCTGCACATCTGTGAAAAAGCCTGGGATGAGGTAGCACCACTGTGAACACTGATGCATTTATGCAGGGGGAAGGTGCAGAGCTGTTGTTGTGATCATGGACACACAGATCCATTTTAAACAGACCCCCTGCTATATAAGGGGGGGCTCCACAGTTTCCTTCACCGGGTGAAAGAAGGAAACATTCCCAACCAAGCCACATCTGAGCAACTCACCAGCAGAAATGGCTCCAGGTACATTTTTTTTTCAGTTTTAAAGGATTTCCAGTACTGGGTGTGTAGGGTGACAGGACATGATGATGATGGGGTTGTTCTGTGGTGGGCTACACACACTTCTTACCATTCCTAAATTAAAATATGTCAATTTCTAAATCCATGAAAAAGAAAACCTTTCTCTGAAGTGTGACTCTAATCCACTAATTAATCTTTAACCTAAAGTGGGCAAGGAGAGTGTTGTGAGCTGAAATAACAAGATCAAGCCAGTTGTAATAATTACTATTACCATAAATGTTGGCAGGGATAATAAAACTCATATTCCAAACCTCAGGCAGGGATGAGGATGATGTCTAATAATGTCCAAGTCCTACAGGCTCCAGGGCATTCCTCTTCCTGAGGGTTTTGGTTTCAGATGAGCTTTGTGGACTGTGTGAGCACAGGTGGACATTTGTGTTGGGTGTCATGGGCTGAAAACCTTTAGGCTTGACCATGATCACCAAATGCTAAACGTATGACCCAGGGACCAAAAGCAGCTGGTCACAGCACAGGTGATGCCAGCCAAGGCAGGGACAAGGCCTAGGGGAAAACATCAGGGAAAACCACAGGGACACCCCTTATTTTTCATGGAGCAACCACAATTCCAGCCAGGAAGGCGCTGCTGGTCTCACTGGGAGCAGCCCCAGCCCTAAGAGCAGGTCCAGTGAAAGGGTCTTCCTCAATTTTGGGAGGGCTGAGCCCACAGTATCCAACAGGGCACTATGGAAGGTGAGCATGGATCCACCACAGGAGAACAGGCTGGGAATGAACTCCCAGGTGCCACCTCCTCCTCAGCACAGTCCCAAGGACTCCCAACACCTTCCTCTCCACTTTGCAGGCTCCTGCCTCTCTCCTCTGGCCATTGCTGTGATCACCATGGCACTGCAGTGGCCACAGGCAGCTGCCACCTTCCCAGCCATGCCCCTGTCCAGCCTGTTTGCCAACGCTGTGCTGAGGGCTCAGCACCTTCATCTCCTGGCTGCCGAGACCTACAAGGAGTTTGTGAGTGCTGTGGCCTGAGGGCATCTCCTCTGTGTTTCCTTGGTGGCTCCAGGGCTGTAAAGCTTCCCAGAGAATTCCCAGCTCTTGGTGTCTTTGCCAGCTCTCAGCGAGGAGAAGGAAGCTTAACAGGATAGGGCAGGTTGTGTCCCACCAGCCTGGACACTGTCACCTCTCTGTCCCCTCTCTGATGCCTCCTTGGGGCCATTTCCACCTGTGTCCAGACCCCCTGCACAGGGGTAGATGGGAGGTGGCACAGATATTTTGCAGAATTTTCCTGTCACCTTTGTCCCTGGGGAGGCTCTGAGTGCTTAAACCTGTCAAGTGTTTGCTGCTGCCCAAGAGCTGGCATGAGCTGTCCCTTTGGCACATGCTGTCCCTTTGGCATGGGCTGTCCCTTTGGCACGGGCTGTCCCTGGGGATCATCTCCTCCCCAGGAGAACCTGTCCCAGGTGTGTTCTGTTCCTCCTCCTCCTGCAGTCACCTGGAGCAGTGTCTGCCCACCCTTGTGACACCCTCTGGTGACACTGAGTCACCTGCTGCCCCCGGGCACAGCTGACCCTTACTGAAGAGCATGCCCTAGGGAGAGGGAGAATTTCAGGGCAGCTGTTGTGCCAACACACAAACTCCTGTTTCCCACCCTGTCCAGAGGCACCTCCTGTCTCCCATTTATTCCTTGCAAAGAGGAATCATGCAGGACAACTCGGGAATTCTCTGTGCTCTTCTCCAGCCCACGGGCAGCAGACCTGAGTGTATCTGGGATGTCTCCACAGGAACGCAGCTACATCCCAGAGGACCAAAGGCACACCAACAAAAACTCCCAGGTAGCCTACTGCTACTCAGAAACCATCCCTGCTCCCACAGGGAAGGAGGATGCCCAGCAGAAATCGGTGAGTTCTGACCTGGGGCAGGCACAGACTTGACTGTGGAGTCCCCACTGCAGGATCAGAGCGTTTCCACCTGTGAAACCTTTGGTGCTTTCACCCTCCTCTCTCTTCTTTGCTGTTTAAACCCTGCAGACTCTTCTGGTTACACTATAAATCATATTCCCAGCTCCAGCATGAGAACACTGCTGTCTGCACAGAACCTGGGGCTGTGTGCTGCCCTTAGCCTGCAAAATGAGCTGCAGGAGCAGTGTCCCTCTCTGGGTCACTCCAGGCTGCTCCAGAGGGAGCAGGACACTCCACCAAACACCGCACCTACTCAGCTTTGACCCTTTCCTGCCTCAATTTCAGGACATGGAGCTTCTCCAGTTTTCCCTGGTTCTCATCCAGTCCTGGCTGACCCCAGTGCAGTACCTGAGCAAGGTGTTCACAAACAACTTGGTTTTTGGCACCTCAGACAGAGTGTATGAAAAGCTTAAGGACCTGGAAGAAGGGATCCAAGCTCTGATGAGGGTAAGTCCCAGCTGTGGGATAACAGAGATCTTCCAGGCACGGGGCACTCTCAGGGATCCACAGACCATGAGAAATCTCCCTGAATTCCACATCCTTTGGACTTTGTTTCCCTTTTGATAACAAGATCATGTACCCCCAGTGCACAGGTCCCACCACTGAGGAGGGTAAGAACACAGGACAGGTGTTACCAGCACCCCTTAGGGAGCAGATTCCATCAGGAATCACAACATTCCAAACCCAGCACCCCACATCAGACAAACAGCAGCACATTTGTTACATCTCCAGGCAAAGTACTTTGAAACAGGCACATTTTTCAACGTTTGAAACCTCACAACATTTTATCAACACATTTTATGCAGGGAAGGACTTGCTCTGATGGTTCCCTCTTCCATTATTACAACACTCCAAGCTGAGAGCTGGAGGGCGTTCTCTCCAAGGAAGATCTTGTCAGAGAATCCCAGAAAGGTTTGGGTGGGAAGGGATCTCAAAGCCCACCCAGTGCACCCCTGCCATGGCAGGGACATCTTCCACTGTCCCAGATTGTTACAAGCCCTTTCCAACCTGACCTTGGACACTGCCAGGGATCCAGGGGCAGCCCCAGCTGCTCTGGGCACCCTGTGCCAGGGCCTGACCACCCTCCCAGAGAGCGAGTTTAGTTTAAAACCATTCCCCCTTGTCACTCTCCCTCTCTTTTAAAGCCCCTTTAAGGTCTTCTTAATTTTGTGTTTGTTGTTTAAAATTAACTTGTCCATTATGTGCCAGGACACCCTCCAGTTATGCTCCTTCTGTAAGTTTATGTACCAGAATCATCCTGAAGCTGTAGCTGCGAGAAATTAGTCTGGGCCATTATTTACATCTTCTAGCAGTTAAATAACTCTGTAAGTCAGGCCCTGTGAGCACACCCAGAGCTTCTGTGCTGGAGTAAGAAGGCAAAGGAATCAGGGCCACTGCAGATTTTGCTCTGCATTCTATGTGTGTTTGGGCATTGGGGAGCCACACACTGAAATGACACAAATGACACAAATGACACTTTTTCACCAATTGAGGACACTTTCTAATTCCTTTTTCACCAATTGATGACACTTTCTACTTCCCCAAAACCATTCTGATGCTGAGCACAGCAGGGGGAGTGGCTGAGCACAGATCTCCATATGGAGATGTGGGGCTGAATCAGAGCTTTGGGAAAAGTGGGGGAAGAGAGAATTATTTGTGCAGCATCCCTTTGGCTGCTTTTACAAATACATCAGCAAAAAGAGGAGCAACAAGGAAAATTTTAGTTCAATGGGGTTTTCACTGTCAGTGGGGTTTGATCCACCAGTATTTCTCTGTGATTTTGCCCTTATTTTAAGCCCCCCTAGGACACTCTTGCCTCCCCACAGCCCCATGTGTGTCACTGGCACTCTCAGTGTGCCATCACCCCGCAGCACCACCTCCACCTGCGCCCAAAACGGTAGCAGGAGTCCTTGTAAAGCATATGTATTGTATAAGTGGCTGTGCCCCAGTCCTAGTTATTCTAAATGAGCCACAGCTGTGAAGTCCTTAGTTGGGCAGCAGCTGTGGCTCGTGAAGGCTACTAGGATAAAAGAGGGTGGGTTGAGGGCCTTGGAGGAGCCCTGATGAAGCCACAAGGAACTACATTGCTGAGAAGAGCTGCATGTGAGAAAACCAGTCAGAAGGTTTGGACTCTAGAAATAATATAATAACAACACGATTACAATAAGTGGTGACCCTGATGAGATAGTTGGTAGAGATAAGAACAGCCAAGAGCTGTGGATGGCCTTTGAGCCAGGACTGTGGGAAAAACGGCCAAGAGCTGTGGAAGAACACAGCCTTTGAGTTGAGGATATGTGACAGGCAAGAACTGTGAAGAATATGGCCTTTGAGCAAAGAGCTGTGTGCGTGTTGTACGAGGCCTTTGAGTCTTGGGGTAAAACATGTATTGTGGGAAATGTATATATTGTACTTAAATATCTGTATTATATTTGAACATCTGTCAGTAAAAGAAAAAGGGGAAAATGTAGCAGGAGTCCTTGTAAAGGATATGTATTGTATAAGTGGCTGTGCCCCAGTCCTGGTTATTCTAAATGAGCTACAGCTGTGAAGTCCTTAGTTGGGCAGCAGCTGTGTCTCATTTAGAATAACTAGGACTAGAGCACAGCCACTTATACAATACATATGCTTTACAAGGACTCTTGCTACACAAAACCACACCTGAAATCCCATTTAAGAGCGGGGGCAATGCCCCTGACCTGTCCCAGGGCTCGGCAGGAGGTTTGTCCCTGGGAGACGCCCCTGTCCGGCCCTGCCTCTCCCGGAGTGTCCCCGCTGTCCCGCAGGAGCTGGAAGAGCGCAGCCCGCGGGGTCCGCAGGTGCTCAAAGCTACCTACGAGAAATTTGAGCTCCACCTGCGCGGGGAGGACGCGCTGGTCAAGAACTACGGGCTGCTGTCGTGCTTCAAAAAGGACCTGCACAAGGTGGAGACCTACCTGAAGGTGATGAGGTGCCGGCGCTACGGAGAGGGGAACTGCGCCCTCTGAGCCCGCCCCGCTCCAGGGAGAAGAAACTGGAGAATAAAACCCACTACTGCCGACACAAGTCTGGCTTTTGGGGGGGGCCATGAGTCTGGCTTTTGGGAGACACAATGTTTGGGGGGCTGGGAGGGGCAAGATGCCACAGGGGGAGGTGTGATTTGGGGCTGGGAGGTGTATTTTGAGTTGGAGGATGAGGATTTGGAGCTAAGGAAGGGGGTTTAGGTCTGAGAATTTGCTTGAATTTGGAGCTGGGGGGAATTTGGGGTGGAGTTGGGAGCAGGGGATGAGGGTTTGGGGCTGGGAGGTCAGATTTGGGGATAGACTTGGGACTACGGGGTGGATATGGGGTGAGGCACAATTGGGGCTGAGGTGGGTGGATTTGTGGCTTTGGGGGAGATTTAGGGGTAGATCTGGGACTGGGTGGTGGATTTGGAGCTGAGGGTGATTTGGGACTGAACAGCAGTTTGGGGCTGGGTGGTGGATTTGGGTCTGCAAGGATAAATTAGGGCTTGGATTTAGGGTTGGGGCAGAGTTGGGATTGAGGGGAGTGAACTTGTGGCTTGGGAGAGATTTGGGGCTGAGAGGCAGATTTGGGGTCTGAGGAGGGTGGGTGGGGCAGGGGGTCAATTTGGAAGGTGCTGAGTCCAAGGTTGTTGGTTGGTGGTACTCATGAAGTGGGTGCTGGCACAAGCCCTGAGCAGAGGATTTTCCTGTCACTGCATTTGGGAACACTAGAGCTTCCCCGGGGAGGCTCAGTTTTGTGCCACATCCCACTCACCTCTGCAGATGCAAGCACTTATCACCACAAACCTCATGGCAAAGGGGGAAAAGCTGACAGCAAGAGAAGCCCTGGCCCTGCAGGGTCATGCTTTGTTATTGAAACAGCTGAAATGAGGGCACACAGAGGCGTCCCCAAATCCCCTCAGTTGTTTTAACTCATTCCCAGTGGTGAGCTCCATCAGTGCTTGTCCTTGTGGTGCCATTTCCTGGGACCCTGATGTGCTTCCGCTTGTCCCACTAAAAGAAGGGTTTGCATTTCCTTGTCTGCTTGGAAGGAGCCAACTCCAGGGTGGCTTTGGCTTCTCTGGAGCTGCTCCTGCCATGAGCCAGTGCTGGGCACTGCCAGGGAATGGTCCCAGGCTGCCAGAGCTCCCAGGGTGGGATTGTTGGGGTGTCTGTGCAGGGCCAGGGGAGGACTGGATGATCCTTGGGGGTCCCTCCCACTCAGGATATTTTGACTCTTCCTGCAGTTTGCCTGGAGCAGTGTCTGCCCACCCTTGTGACACCCAGTTCCCTGAGGTGACATTGAGTCACCTGCTGTCCCTGGGCACGGATCCTTACTGAGGGGCAGCAGCAAAACTGGAGCTTTTTGGGGTTTGACACAATGAGTCCCCATCAGATTTTTTGTTGAGAAGATGGAATTTCTGCTGGCTTGTTGTCTCTCCACACTCCCCCTTGCAGGCCCTGCTCTCCAGCCCCTTCCAAAGGCGCACAGCAAGCTGACTGACCAATACTGCCCCCAAGGGAAGGGAGCAGCAGAGTCAAACAGAAAGCTCTGTTCCTGCAGAACCATCCCTCAGCTCCCTGCCTGCTCCCTTCCCTTGGGACAGGGTGGGAGGGAATGCAGAACCCACCCTCCACAGGGCACTGTCCAGCCCGATGGAAAGGGGAACAGACGAGGATTTGGAAGGACTTGCTCAGGATGAGAGTGTCTGTGTGTCCTTCTGGCTCATTGCCTCGTGATGTCAGTCAGTCCTTCCAAAGCAGAAACATTCCCAAGTGGTAAATTCTGGGGAAGCTGCCCCTTATATAGGACAAAAATTTGTGCACGGGGAGGAAACTAAAACATGTTGTAAAGAGGAATTTACACTTGATTTCTCTAGCAGGCCAATGAATTGTCTTTGGAACAGTTTGACCTCAAAGAAGAAGTTTTGTTTGATCTCAGTTTTAATCTCAGCTGCCACAGAATTAAAGCAGCTCTGTCTTCATCGTTTCCAAGAGTTTTGCAGTGTTTTATTAGGGATGAAAGTTTAATGTTCTGAGACAGCATGTGCATCACATCCAATGTCTGCTTCTCCTCCAAATATGTAACAGCAACAGAAATGGGCAATAAACCTAAATGCTACTAAAATTAAGCCCCCAAATAAATGCTGGTTTTAGAAAGGAGGTGTTTTCCTGTCAACTTATTGAGGTCAGCTATATCTGGAACCAGCAGAGCTGCAGGATTATTTAGATAGAGTATCAGACGTGTGCAGCACTTCCAGAACAACAAAAGGAACAAACCCTCCCTGCAGGAGCCCACGTAAAGCCCAGAGCTGCTCTGAGAAAACTGGAGGGGGAAGGTGTCTTACCAGAAGAAGTAGCTGTGGGACTTATTTGCACTGGCACAGGAAAAGTATTTCTCTAAGAAGAGGAAAAAAAAAAAAAAAAAAAGCCTTGTAATAAATGTGTTGAGCCACAAGAGTCTTGTGAACCACAGGTGTTGAACTCCAAGTAGTTGGGGCATTAACATTACATAAAACAAAGGTTCCTTCTACTTTTAAACATGTTTTCCATTAAATGAAATGGGATTGTGTAACCTGGTAATGAATAACCATCTGAGGCAGCTCAAGCAATGGGAAGGGACACCAAGCTCACCAAATCATGAAGGGAGGGGGGTGTCTTATTTCATAACAAACTCCTGCCCAGGTATTTTGACCTCGCTTTGCATAAAAAAAGCTCAGGGATGAGCCAAAGGAATGATGTGAAATCCCTCTTGAAATTAGAGAAATGTAACCTGTTTAACAAATATAAAGAGCAAAGGGGTGATTTGCTACAGGAGAAATCACCTGGCCCTGGCTGAGCTTGAACCGCAAAGGTAAAGCAAAATCCAGTGTGTGGACACAGAATTTGGGGAACTCCAAGTGGGAAGATGTGGTGATTCACAAGGGAGTGACCAGGGAGCCTGGTATCTGTGAAGGTAAATCCCTGCTGGGGCAATTTCTATATTCTATTGGCTTATAAATGCATCAAAATATGAAATTATCACCATCCCCAGCAGTGTGACCAGAGGGTGAGGGGGGAATTCTGCCCTGCTCAGGTGAGACCCCACCTGCAGAGCTGCCTCCAGCCCTGGGGTCCCCAACACAGGAAAGACATGGAGCTGCTGGAGTGAGTCCAAAGCAGGCCATGGAGCTGCTGTGAGGGCTGGAGCCCCTCTGGAGCCAGGCTGGGACAGCTGGGGGTGCTCACCTGGAGAAGAGGAGCTCCAGGGAGAGCTCAGAGTCCCTTCAGGGCCTAAAGGGGCTCCAGGAGAGGAGAGGGATTTGGGACAAGGGATGGAGGGACAGGACAAGGGGGAGTAGCTTCCCCAGGGTTAGATGGGATATTGGGAAGGAATATTCCCAAAATTCCGTGTGAGGGTGGGGAGACCCTGGCAGAGGACTGAGCAGTAGGGGCAGGGCTAGCTCCTGTCATAGTAACAGAATCACAGAGTCAGTGAGGTCAGAAAAGCCCTCCCAGATCATCGAGTCCAACCTGTGTCCATCCCTGTGGAAACCCAGGGCACTGGGAATATTTCTCTCTCTGCTCTGGGGTGCCCTGACCCCCGGGAGAGCACTGACTTTGACCCTCATTCAAGGAGAAAGTTTCCCAGACTTTAAGCTAGACTGGAATCCACAAAAGTGTGAAATGGATTATAGAGAGTAGTGTAGGTGTGTCACTGGGTGAGAAATTGAGGTTTTGGGATTTTTAGTATGTTGTGGATGGAAGCAAGATGGAGGGCACAGGGTGTCATTCTGGGTTTCTTCTTCATGCTGCTTCTTCGTGGGTTTGGGTGGCATTTTGCAATTGGACAGAAAAGTCTGCATTGTCAGCTCTGTGGGATCAGTTCTTGGGTTAAAAGAGAAAATAATCCAGGTGTCAGTTTTTAACTGGATAGTTTAGTCTTAAAAGACCTTGTACCAAGAGATTGTTGGCTATTTTGTGCCTTCTAAAGAAAAGCTGCAGAACTCATAATAACGAGATGTTTTACTGATAAGAAATAATAAACACCTGAGTCCAAACATTAATTACTGCCTCAAGTGCCATCCATCCAGACCCACAGAAACCAACAAGTGGTACCCCCACAATCCCCACCTTGTCCCCCAGCCCAGAGCACTGAGTGCCACCAGCAGCCAGGTCTCAAGCACCTCCTCAGACAGTGATTCCACTGTTTGAGCAGTCTATTCCAAGGTTTAATCCTCCTCTCTGTGAAGAAATTCTTCCTAAAGCCCAACCTAAACCTCTGTCACACAACTCAAGCCATTTCCTCTCCTCTTGTCCCTCCAGGCTGCCACTCATGTCAGGGAGAGCCAGAAGGTGCCCCCTGAGCCTCCTTATGTTCAGAGAGAAGAGAAGAGAAGAGAAGAGAAGAGAAGAGAAGAGAAGAGAAGAGAAGAGAAGAGAAGAGAAGAGAAGAGAAGAGAAGAGAAGAGAAGAGAAGAGAAGGAGAAGAGAGAAGAGAGACAGAAGAAGAGAAACTGCTTTTACAAACATGCCAGCAAAAAGGGGACTAACAAGGAAAATTTTAGTTCAATGGGGTTTTCATAATCAGTGGAGTTTGATCCACCAACTCCAGGGGTTTAATCCCTGCCAGGTCAAATGTAAGTCCTGCTTCTGGCACCAGACAAACAAGCATGCACACATTCACAAAAAAACACATGCACAGCCATGAAAGAACACAGATATTTCTCCCAGCTCACAGCACACTCTGGCTTCACAAAACCAACGTTAATTAGGAAATAATCTCCAAGGAAAGAACTGTGAAAGAAGTAATACTAAACGGGGAAGTGGAAAGATAATGAGTGCCAGGGTTTAGGAGAGGAAGAGGGACTGCTGGAGCCACTCTGAAGCACCCATTGGACAAATGTCCCAGACAGACACCTGCCAAGAAGCCGAGGATCACCAAGAGTGTGACCAGCAGGCAGAAGGAGGGGATCCAAAAACCAGGGGGAATGGAAACAGGTCCCTGCTGGGGGCAGCAGGGGAATCCCCTCCTGGCCCATCTCACCTTCCCAGCTCCCTCTACACAACAGGTGGAGGCTCTGGGCCTCTGGGGCTGAGACAATTACCGTGTGGACAAGCTCCATCCAGGCTGGAGGGGCAGCCCAGGGGAGTCAGTCCAGCCACCCTGTTTGAGAGGCTCCCTGGGGACGCTGTGCTGAGGGGCAGAGGAGTCCAGGGAGGCTGCACATTGTGCAGGGAGAAATCCTTGAAGGCACAGGCAGGAACAGCCCGTGCCCGTGTGCCCAAAGATGAGCTGGTGGGGAAGCAGAGCGGCAGAGCAGGGAGCTCTGCCTGGGACTGCAGGAAAACACAGAATTTACAGCTTTGGAGTAAGGGCAGCACACAGGAGGATGGCGAGGATATTGTTGGGGCATGCAGGGAGAAAGGTAGAAAAGCAAAGGCTAAGCTAGAACTGAATTTGGCGAATTCCATGTGGGAGAACAGAAACTGCTTTTACAAAGACATCAGCAACACCAGGAAGAACAAGAACAAACTTTATTTATACTAATGCAAGGGGAAAAATTACCACAACGGATGAGGAAAACCCTGAGATGCCTCCTCAGGGTGTCCAAAGCTTGTGCTTGTCTGCAGCACCCTCTGCCCTTCCTTCAGCAAGGGCAGCAAGAAAATAACAGTCAAAGAAAAAGCATCCAAGGAAACAACCACAACCAATGAAACAGCATCCATGGAAATAACAACAACCAAGGAAAAAGCATCCATGGAAATAACAGCAACCAATGAAACGGCATCCAAGGAGAGCCTCAACTAAAATGTGAAGTGACGAATCGCGGGCATCCCATTAACTTCTTAAAACTCTTCCACCACAGTTCTTCAAACTATATCTCATCCTGGGATGCCTGTCTCTCGGATTCATAGACAACCCTAATACGTCGAATCCATGGCAATTCAGACTTCTTGAACAGGGAAAAGCACGGGAAAGCACCTTGAATGGGCGGGACACAGGGGAAACAATCAAAGGAGCTATCTGCACTTTTCTGTTCTACATGCTGTGCCTTCTTGTTATACTTCCTCCCACTCTCTGGCAGTATTACACAGAACCTGAAAAATCAGGAAGGGAAAATAGGGTTAAAGAGAGAAGGCAGCTGGTGATGGAGGCTGTGGGCAACAGGGCTGCCTGTGCTCTGCCCTGTGTGCGCAGCAGCCGCTGGAGGAGTTGGGAAGGGGCATTTCCAACACTGCAAAGCAATGGAGAGAGCGAGGTGAATGGGGACAAAAGGCTTCAGGCCATCCCATGCCCAGAGCTCCCTGCTCCCACTCCGTGAGCAGGGAGGTCTGGCCAGGGATGGCTGCAGCAGGTGCCAGCACCTCTCCCTGCTCGGGGCTGTGCCAGCAGAGCCCAAGGAAGATGGGGAGCCCCAGCAGGGATGGCAATGGCTGGCAATGCAGAGAATGAGCCCTGCATGCAAAAGGCAAGTGGAGAGGATGGGAGTGAGTTCTTCAGCAGCCACTGTGGGGAGGGAGCAGGGAGAAATAGGGCAGAGCCATCAGCAGAGGAGACTGTTCTGGGAACACAGAGGTATTGCTGGTGCTCACAGAAACTCGGGAGCACACCGGGGCCCAGGACATCCATCCGAGCGCCGGCGTGGCAAGGGCTGGTTGGGCTGGGAGCCCCCGGCCGTGCCCAGCGCTGCCGCTCAGGAGCCGCTCGCCCGGGGCTGCCCCAAACGCGACGTGTTGGAAACACAGCCGGGAGAGTCCTGGGCAGCGGCACCTGCGCGGCTGCGGGGCTCCAGGAGGAGCTGCTGTGCACGGGAAAGACTCTTGGTGGCACAGCAGTGGCAGGGGCAGGGAGCAGTTACCTTCTCAGACACAAATTCACAGTATCGCAGGGCTGGGAGTCAAGTTCACAACGTTGAGAGCGCTTCTGGGGAAGGAATATGGGAGATTTGCAACATCAGTTTTCCTGTAGTATTCGGCCAAACAGGAGAGGGCAAAAGCTCTCATTGCTCTGTGGCTGAAGGCAGGAGAGCAAAGCAAAGCTGGGGAGAGCCGAGACAGGATGCAGGACAAGATTCCCTCAGGTAGGCTGGACCCTGCTGAGCTGGCTGCTGTGGATGCTGCCACAAGTTCCAGACATGGAACAACATCTCCTGTGGTAGCCAGCACATGCAGGCCCATCTGCAGTGGCACATGGGGCTTGTCACCAGAGCACTCCAGCCACAAGACAGACAGCTCTGTGTCAAAAAAGAAATTGGCTTACGTGGAAGATGCACTTCAGGATCAGGAAGACGAAGATGAAGAAAAGCAGCAAAACCACAAACGTGACCACGTACAACACAACTTCTAGTTTGTGCTGTGAGGAAAGGAAGATCATAGGGGTAAGAGGATTGATCCTTGCATTCTCCTTTGCCCAGAGGGACATGTGCAGCAGTGTCCAGCAGCTCTCCTACCTTCCATGTGTGTCCCTTGCCATTCACCAAGGCCATATAAGTGATCATGTTCTCTTGCCGACGACACCGGGCCATGGGGTCATAGGCCCCCTGGTTCTCTTGCCTCTCAGTGAGCAGCTTTAGAAGCAGCCTGGTCTTCATGACCATCCTGGCACAGGCGTGCTTGAGCTGGGGCAGGCTGCAGTCCCTGTTCAGGGCTCGCTCCACGTGGGCCGTGAATGCTCGCAGGCCTTTGTGTGCTTCCTGCATTGGCCGGTGATGATCAACGTTGGTTTCCCGTCTTTTCGGAACTGGAGCAAGGTCTGGACTTTGGGGCCTCACAGGTTTGTTGAGAAACATGGAGTCTTCCTCCCGTGTGGTGTGTGGCATCATCAGGAGGTGCCTGTCTATAGAGAAATGCTTCTCTTCAGCTCTGGCTCTTCCTCTCCTCATCGCAGCGGGGCGGCTCCCAATCAACAGGTCAGAGAGAAATTCCAGATTCTTGTTTAGATCGTGGTCAGATCTCGACCTTCGCTGCACTTTCACAGGCTCTGAAACTTGGTAGAAAAGATGATTATATCCAACCCCATACTGGCTGTCCTGCTTCTTGTGCCATTTGTGTGTCTTGATGTAGTACTTGCTGGCAGCTGGATCTTCCTCCTCCTTATCTCTGTATGGTGCAGACATGGAAGTATCATCACCACGTTTTAATCCAGCAGATACCGCTGAAGGCTTTGATCTTTGCCGGTATAAACGTGACTCCATTTTCTCCTGCTGCCAGCTTGATGGTGTCTTTTTCACCACATTACTTTTGGCAGTCTTGATGCTTTCAGCCTTGTGCAGCTTCTTCTTGACCTTGGCCCTCAGGTCATGAGCACTTCTTTTGCCTTCATACCCCAAGAGATGCTGAGGGGGATGTGAGTTTGTTCTGGAACTGTCCGGGCTGCTGACATCACCCTCAGTGCTCAGGGTCAGGGCAACCACAAGCATTACACTTTCACCATCTCCCACTGAAGGCTCCTTGGGCTCGACGCCCAGCACTGGGATGGTGTTCAGCTCTCTGCCTTGTTCCATGTCCATTATTTCTCCCCGACTCTGTAGAAGAGTTCTGTGAGCTGGAGAACAGTAACAGAGCAGATCAGCAGCTGGACACAAACACAGGCTCACAGGGTACACCAAGCAGCAGGTGCTCATCTCAAGGCCAGGGAGTACAACAACAGAGTGGAGGATGTGTTGTGGTGAGGAGAAGAGCCCTTCAGTCCATGCTATTATCCCCTTGGGGCAGACCAGAGAGATGCTTCTTTCCTGGTGCGTCCTGGGGCTCTCTTTGGATGGGACAGAAACATCCCAGGAGAATGGGATTGCTGTCAGAGAGGTTCCTAGAGCTCCAGATGAGCAGGCTTGGCTTGCTCTGCTGGAGCCAGTGAAGAGGCAGAGACCCCAGAGGAAAGATCAGCACTGCAAGGGAGGCACACACTGGAAGGAGAGGAATGCCCAGGGACTCCTTTGCTCCGGGGCCATTGCCAAGAGCAGCAGCTGAAGCTGTTAGAGCACGAAAACTTCCTTAAGGGCTCCAGAGCTCTGGGACTGTGCTGTGGGAAACCTGGGGCTGAGGCAGTGAGAGAAGCGAGCTCCCAGGGGCCCTTGCAAACCTGTTTGCAGAAGGGCAGCCTGGCCCTGCTGTGCACAGCATGTGCTGTGCCCTGTGCCCAGCTAGCGCAGGACGGGGCTTTGCTGCCCCTGCACAGGCCAACCAGGGCATGACGGAGCTTGGTGTTCACCCCGCAAAGCACATCAGGGGCTCTGTCCTTTGCCCTGCAGTGGGCACTGTGGTGGCACAGAAACCAGGCTGTTAGGGCCATTTGGGGCCTTCATGGGCAGACCTTGCCTTCCAGCACCAGGGAAGGGCACGGGGCATTCTTGCTTTCCTTGCCTAGGGCCATGGTTTGGGCAGGAAATGGGTAGGTTTGGTGGGCCCAGTGAGCTGTTCCTTCTCCAGACAGTATGTGACACACAAGATATGTGCAATCACCAGGAACTTTCCATCCCAAGGTGTTGTGTCCAAGGCCTGTACTGCAAGGGCAGATCAGCACGGCCCAGCACAGGGCAGTGCTGCAGCATCTGCCCAGGCTCAGAAGAAGGGGCAGATTTGAGCTCCCCCAGCCCCTCCGGACACCCACCGCACTGTGGGGTGCTGGTGCTGCACAGCTTCTGGCACAGGAACTGGATGGTCCTGCAGGGGCTCTCGGGCCGGGGACGCTCCTGGCACAGGCAGCAGGCCGCCTCCTTGGGCACTTGGCTGCAGACAAGAGGGGATTCTTGGAGCAACACCTGGCCACCCAGTGCATGGCTCAGAGCCCAACTCAGGAAACACACCCATACCACGCCTGGGGCTTGTGCCTCACTGTGTGCCACAGCTCTGGGAAAGGGCCCTGACTCCCAAGGCAAAACATTAAAAAGGGGATTTTATCCTGGAAAGTAGAACTGCTCCCAAAATTCCACATGAAATAAAAATGCACCCAACCGGAGTTCAAACTCCCCTTTGAGAAGCCTGCAGCAAGGCACCCCAAATCTGAGATTCTTCCTCTGAGCTGGTGAGCTTTGCCACCTTGCCCAGAAGGAAACAGCAGCTCTTGACCTCACTGGCCTTGTTCTGGTTTTGTGGCACACGGATTTGTTTCCCAAGCAGAGCTCCTATCCCAGCACTCTGGGCCTGCTGGTGGCTGGGGCCCAGTCGCACACACTCACAGGGTTTCCAAGCTCACTGTGGTCTGCAGCAGATGCAGCAGCGTCTGCGAGTTCACTTGGGTGGCACTCAGGTCTCTGCAAACATTGGAAAGAGCTCATGAAACTCTCTGGTGACATGGCCACAACTCTGCTCTCAGAGCAAGCCCAAGGCCCTGATGATGGTGGTGCTGTTGGCAGAGGCATCCACTTCTGCCTGCTCCAAGAGGAGCCAGGCAAGTTGTGTCTCCAGCAGACCAGGGCTGGCCAAGAGGGAGTTTTGCTCCTGCACCACTTGTGCTGCTTTCCTGAGAACGGGGCACTCCAGAGAGGCACAGCTCTCTGTGCATCTGCTCCAAATGAACCAATACTTACAGAGAGCTCACTGAGGGCAGCTTGAAGAAGGCAGCATCATCAATGACAGCCAGCGGGTTGTGGCTGAGGATCCTGAGAAACAACAGAGCTCTGTCAGGGCTGATGGCAAGGATGTGAGCTGGCTGTGTCAGGCACGTGGGAAAGGCCTGGCCGCACTCAAGGAAGCCACGCAGGAGAGGAGCAGGGCAGGGGAAAGGGCCTTTGCAGCTGCACACTCCTGGTGCTCCCTGGCTGACATCCACAGTTGGAATCAGGACTTTGCCAAGGGCAAATCTGCTCTTGCCCACTGACCCTGCAGAGACCCTGCAGAGACTCGCCCTGCCGTGCCTTTAGCCCCGGTGCCACTTACAGCTCCTGGAGGAACTGCATCCCATGCCAGGCCTGGAAAGTGTCACTGTGGATCTGTGTGAGGCCATTCCAGGAGAGATTTCTGGGGAAAGAGGAGGTCACACAAAGCAATCAGGCCTGCCGTACAGAGAGAGGGGGCAAAGAAGGAGCCCTTTGCACGAAAGGTGCCAATCCAAGGTGGAAGAAGGAGGAAACTGCTGCTTCCTCAGCGTTTGTAGCCTGCCCAGGAGGGCAAGTGAAGGGCACACGTGCTGATTCTTTCTCTTCCAGGATGCAGCCAAGGCTGCAAGAACTGGCTGCTCTGATGGCTGTGTGTGGACAACCTCGCTGGGCTCTGTCCCTTGGCGTGGCCGCCCAGCCATCGGCATTGACCTGTGCAGCTCAGCTGGGCTCTGGGCAGGGCAGATTTAGGGACTGTGGGGAAAACAGCAGCAGCATTTGCCTACACAGGCACGGTGCCCATGCAAAGACTGAGCTGAAACCACCAGAGAGAAACTTGATCACTCACAGAGACTTCAGGAAAGGCAGTGGCTCAAATGCCCGTTCCTCAATGGACATGATCTCATTGCAGGACAAATCCCTGTTCCAGGTAGAACATCACATGTCACTTCCATTTGCCCTCTTGCTTTTACCTGCCTCTGCAGCCTGGATCCCAGGAGGGACAAAGGCCACGTGCCCGTGCCTGGGCTGAGCAGCAGGGCCCCAGGCAGGGGAAGGCAGGAGCCCCCCGCCGTGGGCAGGGCACGGTGCTTACAGGTGCTTCAGCAGGAACAGCCCCTCCAGGGAATGCCTCTTCACAGCCCACAGCTCATTGTCCCTGAGCACTCTGCAAGGGGACAGAGGGACATTGTGACAGCACCCACAGCCCAGCAGCAATAGGGATTCTCATGGGAAAATCTCCTGCAGCAGCTTGACTGAAGCATCTCTTTCAGGCACCGCTGCAGGGACCGTCCCCACTCCTGGCCAGAGCAGGCCCTTGCTCCTGGCCGGCTGAAGCTGACCACAGCTTGATCTCTGGGCAGAGAGACACGGGGATGGTGCCCTGGCTGCAAGAGACTCAAGGCAATTCTTGCCATGCTGGGAAGCTCTGGTGATTCACACCCCTCCTGGCAGAGCAGCCAAGTTTGGAATTCCAATGGAAGCTGGTGGTGTGGGGGCTGCTGCTCCAACCCCAGACCAAAGGATGCAAACTCCGCACACTCCTGACATTTGAAATGCTGCAGGGCACTTACAAGGTCTCAGTCCATGGGTAGCCGTGCCAGGTTCGTCTTCCGACATCCGCAATGGAGTTGCCATTGAAATCTCTGCAAAGAAACAAAAGACCCGGTCCCCCCTCATGAAAGCCCATTTCCCTGCTTTTCGGCTGCTGAGCTGGAATTGGGCTTTGCCTGGAGAAGGCGCAGCGTGCCCAGCCTGGCTTCACCTGGCTCATGCTCAGCTCAGGCCCCCAAACCCCGCCTGTCTCCGGCCAGGGAGTGCCCCGGGTGTCCCAGGTGGGGTTTGCAGAGCCAGGGAGCCGAGGAGGGGCAGCTGCAGGGCTCTGAGGGGCCGCAGCACTCACAGGAAGGTCAGGGCTCGGCGGCGGCTGCCCGGGGGCACGGTGGCCAGGCCGGCGTGGCCGCAGTTCAGCCGCCCACGGCCTGGGCAGTGGCAGGGCTCTGGGCAGAGCTCCTTGCCCACTGTTGGCGAGGGGGCCACTGCCAGCAGCAGGGCCAACAGGAGCAGAGCGCGCACCAGACGCATCACCAGGTCCATGTCGAGGGAGGACTGGCTGCAGTCGCCTGGGTCGCGGACCTGAGCTGCAGCTGTGGCAGCTCCTGTGTCACAGTGCTGCTGCCAGTGTCACAATGGTCCTTTTGATGACACTCTAGCAATGCTCTTGTCACCGGGATGGTGCTTGGCATCAGAGCTCGCAGCAAAGCGCAGTTCAGGCCATGCTGTCACCAAATGACTCTGTCTCAGAGCCATCAATCTGCGGCATGATGGAATGGATGGGCTTGCAAGGGGCCTTAAAGCCCGTCCAGTTTCACCCCTGCCATGGCAGGGACACCTTCCACTATCCCAGGCTGCTCCAAGCCCCGTCCAACCTGGCCTTGGACACTGCCAGGGATCCAGGGGCCGCCACAGCTGCTCTGGGCACCCTGTGCCAGGGCCTGCCCACCCTCCCAGGGAAGGATTTCTCCTGAACACGGGATCTAAGCCTGCCCTGTGTCACTGTGAAGCCATTCCCATCTGTATTGGGTTTGTGTGGCCTGGCTTTGCATGGCTTTGGGGCCACAGGTGATGTTGAAATTTCCTTTCCCTATCATTATTCTGCTCTGACTTTATGGGTAATAAATGTAATGAATATCCCCAAGTTCCATCCCTTGCGTCCATGACCATGACGTGGGAAGGATCTCTCCCTCCCTTTCTGTAAACCCATGAGCCTGTGGCTGTCCTTTTTCTCCTCTCCACTTGTGCGGAGCGGTGAGAGCGCCTTTGGTGGGCAGGCGGCAGGCAGGCGGGGCCAAAGGCCGCCTGGCGCTGGGAGGGCGCGGGGAGCTTGCCGAAAGGCGGGCAGTGTCGGCATGGCCGCCGGCAGAGGCTGAGGGAGCCGCAGCGGCAATGGCGGGAAGCGCCGGGAGCCTGAGGGGCGGCAGCTCCGCCCGAGCGCGCCGGCCCCGGCAGCGAGCGCCGTGCAAAGGGAGCCGCGGGCAGCTCGGGCAAGGCCGGCACGGCCCCGCAAGCAGCGGCCAGAGAGGCGGCCCGGCCCGGCCGGCAAGCGCGGCCGCTCCGCCGCACGAGCAGCTCCGGCTCCGGGCAGCGGCACCGGCAGCGGCCGTCCCGGCCTGAGGGGAAACGCGCGGGACAGCAGCTCGGGCCGGGGCGGCTGCGGCAGCGCTTGGGCCTGGGCGGTCTCCAGTCCTGGGCACGGAGCCACGAAGATTCCTTCTGTTAGAAGCTGCTGGAAGCTTCCAGCTTCCACAATGTCTACTAGAACCAATCCCTGATGGCTCCTAAAGGTGGATGTCCACCCTGGAGCCCACTGGCATTGCCTCTGCCGGACATGACGGAAGGTTCTGGCACCTTTTCAAGGCTGGCCCAATTAGAAATGGCCATTACACTTCTGTGGTCACAGGTTTCAGAAAAAACTACAATCAAATTGTGACACAATTTTAATTAGGAGTAGAGAAAAGCAGGAGTGAGCACATGTGAAGAGAACCACCTGCAGGCTCCATGGGCATTGCAGAATGAGACTGAGGAGATGCTCCAGGCTCCAGAGCCGAAATTCCTCTGCAGGCAGTGGGGAGACCATGGTGGGGCTGCAGTGCTCCTGCAGCCCGCAGGGATGCAGGGGGAAGCAGAGATTCACCTGCATGCTGTGGAGGGGCCCTGCACCAGAGCAGCTGCATGCCTGCAGGAGGCTGTGATCCTGTGGGAGGCCTGTGGAGAGAGGGGCCCTGCTCCCAGGCTGGAGCAGCCTGTCCTTGCAGGACTGCACCTGTGGGAGAGTGACCCATGCCGCAGCAGTTCTGGGAGGAACGTTGCCTGTGGGACGGACTCATGCTGCAGAAGTTTGCAGTGAGCTGCTGTTGGTGGGATGGAGCCACAGTGGAGAAGTTCCTGGAGAACTGTCTCTCATGGGAGGAGCCCCGTGGTGCAGCAGGGTGATAGATCTGCTCTCTGAGAGTAGGGAAATTACTCCCATTCCCTGTCTCCTTGTGCTGCTGGGATTAGGCAATAGTGCTGGGAAGGAGGGAGGGGTGAGGGAAAGGTGTTTTTAAGGGCTTCTTTTATTTCTCATTATCCTGCTCTGATTGTGTTAGTAATAAATTCATTTAATATCATTAAGTCAAGCCTGTTTCGTACTTGATGGTATTTGATGAGTGTTTTCTCCTGGTCCCTAACTCATGAACCTTTGTTAAACTTCCCCCCCCCCTTTGTCCAGCTGCAGAGAGGAGTGAGTGAGCAGCTTTGGGAGTGACTGGCATCTGGCTGGAGTAAACCCACATCAATCTCAAACTGAATTTGGCCAAATCCATAAGGGGGAACAGAAACTGCTTTTACACATACAACTGCAGCTCCAGGAGAAACAAGGACAAACTTTATTTAACCTGAATGCAGGGGGAAACATTGCTACAACGGATGAGGAAAACCCTGAGATGCCTCCTCTGGGTGTCCAGAGCTTGCGCTTGCCTGAAGCACCCTCCGGCCTTCCCTCAGCAATAGGCAGCAAGAAAATAACAGCCAAGGAAAAAGAACCCAAGGAAACAACCACAACCAATGAAACAGCATCCATGGAAATAACATCAACCAAGGAAACAGCATCCATGGAAATAACAGCAACCAAGGTAACGGCATCCAAGGAGAGCCTCAGCTAAAATGGGAAGTGAAGAATTGCTGGCATCCCATTAACTTCCTGGGAGTCTTCCACCTTACTTCTTCACACTATGTCTCTTCCTGGGATGCTTATCAATGAGATTCATATGCATCCCTAAGGCCCTGAAGCCATGACAATTACGACTTCTTGAACAGAGAATAGCACGGGGAACAGGTTGGGGAAGCATCTTGACCGGACTGGGAACAGGGGCAAGTCACAAGTGAGCTATCTGCCCTTTTCTCTTCCACATTCAGTGTCTCGCTATCCTTCCTCCTTCTCTGCCGCAGCATTACACAGAGCCTGGAAAAATCAGCAAGGGAAAATAGGGTTAAAGAGAGAAGGCAGCTGGTGATGGAGGCTGTGGGCAACAGGGCTGCCTGTGCTCTGCCCTGTGTGCGCAGCAGCCGCTGGAGGAGTTGGGAAGGGGCATTTCCAACGCTGCAAAGCAATGGAGAGAGCGAGGTGAATGGGGACAAAAGGCTTCAGGCCATCCCATGCCCAGAGCTCCTTGCTCCCACTCCGTGAGCAGGGAGGTCTGGCCAGGGAGGGCTGCAGCAGGTGCCAGCACCTCTCCCTGCTCGGGGCTGTGCCAGCAGAGCCCAAGGAAGATGGGGAGCCCCAGCAGGGATGGCAATGGCTGGCAATGCAGAGAATGAGCCCTGCATGCAAAAGGCAAGTGGAGAGGATGGGAGTGAGTTCTTCAGCAGCCACTGTGGGGAGGGAGTGGGGAGAAATAGGGCAGAGCCATCAGCAGAGGAGACTGTTCTGGGAACACAGAGGTATTGCTGGTGCTCACAGAAACTCGGGAGCACACCGGGGCCCAGGACATCCATCCCAGTGCCGGCGTGGCAAGGGCTGGTTGGGCTGGGAGCCCCCGGCCGTGCCCAGCGCTGCCGCTCAGGAGCCGCTCGCCCGGGGCTGCCCCAAACGCCACGTGTTGGAAACACAACCGGGAGAGTCCTGGGCAGCGGCTCCTGCGCGGCTGCGGGGCCCCAGGAGGAGCTGCTGTGCACGGGAAAGACTCTTGGTGGCACAGCAGTGGCAGGGGCAGGGAGCAGTTACCTTCTGAGACACAAATTCCCGGTGTCGCGGAGTTTGGAGTCAAGTTCACAACGTCGAAAGCGCTTCTGGGGAAGGGAAATGGGAGATTTATAACATCAGTTTTCCTGTAATATTCGGCCAAACAGGAGAGGGCAAAAGCTCTCATTGCTGGGTGGCTGAAGGCAGGAGAGCAAAGCAAAGCTGGGGAGAGCTGGGACAGAAGGCAGGACAAGATTCCCTCAGGCAGGCTGGACCCTGCTGAGCTGGCTGCTGTGGATGCTGGCACAAGCTGCAGGCTTGGAACAACATCTCCTGTGGTAGCCAGCACATGCAGGGCCATCTGCAGTGGCACATGGGGCTTGTCACCTGGGCACTCCAGCTACACGACAGACAGCTCTGTGTCAAACAAGAATTTGGCTTACATGGAAGATGCACTTCAGGATCAGGAAGACGAAGATGAAGAAAAGAAGCAAAAGCACAAACTTGACCATGTACACCACAACTCCTAGTTTGCGCTGTGAGAAAAGGAAGATCATAGGGGTAAGAGGATTGATCCTTGCATTCTCCTTTGCCCAGAAGGACACGTGCAGCAGTGCCCAGCAGCTCGCCTACCTTCCGTGTGTGTCCCTTGCCATTCCCCACGACCATATGAATGATCATCCTCTCTTGCAGACGACACTGGCCCATGGGGTCATAGGCTCCCTGGTTCTCTTGCCTCTCAGTGAGCAGCTTTAGAAGCAGCCTGGTCTTCATGACCATCCTGGCACAGGCGTGCTTGAGCTGGGGCAGGCTGCAGTCCCTGTTCAGGGCTCGCTCCAAGTGGGCCGTGAATGCTCGCAGGCCTTTGTGTGCCTCCTGCAGCGGCCGGTGATGATCAACGTTGGTTTCCCTTTCTTTTGGAACTGGAGCAAGGTCTGGACTTTGGCGCCTCACAGGTGTGTTGAGGAACATGGAGTCTTCCTCCTGTGTGGTGTCAGGCATCATCAGGAGGTGCCTGCCCATAGAGAAATGCTTCTCTTCAGCTGTGGCTCTTCCTCTCCTGCTCGCAGCGGGGCGGCTCCCAATCAACAGGTCAGAGAGAAATTCCAGATTCTTGTTTAGATCGTGGTCAGATCTGGATCTTCGCTGCACTTTCACAGGCTCTGAAACTTGGTAGAAAAGATGATTATATCCAACCCCATACTGGCTGTCCTGCTTCTTGTGCCATTTGTGTGTCTTGATGTAGTACTTGCTGGCAGCTGGATCTTCCTCCTCCTTATCTCTGTATGGTGCAGACATGGAAGTATCATCACCACGTTTTAATCCACCAGCTACCACTGAATGCTTTGATCCTTGCTGGTATAAACGTGGCTCCATTTTCTCTTGCTGCCAGCTCGATGGTGTCTTTTTCACCACATTGCTTTTGGCAGTCTTGATGCTTTCAGCCTTGTGCAGCTTCTTCTTGACCTTGGCCCTCAGGACATGAGCGCTTGTTTTGCCTTCATGCCCCAAGAGATGCTGAGGGGGATGTGAATTTGTTCTGGAACTGTCCAGGCTGCTGACATCACCCTCAGTGCTCAGGGTCAGGGCAACCACAAGCATTACACTTTCACCATCTCCCACTGAAGGCTCCTTGGGCTCGACACTCAACACTGGGATGGTGTTCAGCTCTCTGCCTTGTTCCATGTCCATTATTTCACCCTGACTCTGTAGAAGAGTCGAGTAAGCTGGAGAACAGTAACAGAGCAGATCAGCAGCTGGACACAGACACAGGCTCAGAGGTTACCCCAAGCAGCAGCAGCTCATCTCAAGGCCAGGGAGCACAAGAGAAGAGTGGAGAATGTGTTGTGGTGAGGAAGAGAGCCCTTCAATCCATGCTATTATCCCCCTGGGGCGGAGCAGAGAGCTGGTTTTTTCTTGGTGTCGCCAGGAGCTCCCTTTGGAAGGGACAGAAACATGCCAGGGGAATGGGATTGCTGTCAGAGAGGTTCCCAGAGCTCCAGATGAGCAGGCTTGGCTTGCTCTGCTGGAGCCAGTGAAGAGGCAGAGACCCCAGAGGAAAGATCAGCACTGCAAGGGAGGCACACACTGGAAGGAGAGGAATGCCCTGGGACTCCTTTGCTCTGGGGCCATTGCCAAGAGCAGCATCTGAAGCTGTTAGAGCATGAAAAACTTCCTTAAGGGCTCCAGAGCTCTGGGACTGTGCTGTGGGAAACCTGGGGCTGAGGCAGTGAGAGAAGCGAGCTCCCAGGGGCCCTTGCAAACCTGTGTGTCTGTGTTTGCAGAAGGGCAGCCAGGCCCTGCTGTGCACAGCATGTGCTGTGCCCTGTGCCCAGCTAGCGCAGGACGGGGCTTTGCTGCCCCTGCACAGGCCAACCAGGGCATGACGGTGCTTGGTGTTCACCCCGCAGAGCACATCAGGGGCTCTGCCCTTTGCCCTGCAGTGGGCACTGGGGTGGCACAGAAACCAGGCTGTTAGGGCAATTTGGGGCCTTTATGGGCAGACCTTGCCTTCCAGCACGAGGGAAGAGCACGGGGCATTCCTGCTTTCCTTGCCTAGGGCCATGGTTTAGGCAGGAAATGGGTAGGTTTGGGGGGCCCAGTGAGCTGTTCCTTTTCCAGACAGTATGTGACACACAAGATATGTACAATCACCAGGAACTTTCCATCCCAAGGTGTTGTGTCCAAGGCCTGTACTGCAAGGGCAGATCAGCACGCCCCAGCACAGGGCAGTGCTGCAGCATCTGGCCAGGCTCAGGAGAAGGGGCAGATTTGAGCTCCCCCAGCCCCTCCGGACACCCACCGCACTGCGGGGCGCTGGTGCTGCACAGCTTCTGGCACAGGAACTGGATGGTCCTGCAGGGGCTCTCGGGCCGGGGACGCTCCTGGCACAGGCAGCAGGCCGCCTCCTTGGGCACTTGGCTGCAGACAAGAGGGGATTCTTGGAGCAACACCTGGCCACCCAGTGCATGGCTCAGAGCCCAACTCAGGAAACACACCCATACCACGCCTGGGGCTTGTGCCTCACTGTGTGCCACAGCTCTGGGAAAGGGCCCTGACTCCCAAGGCAAAACATTAAAAACAGGATTTTATCCTGCAAAGTAGAATTGCTGCCAAAATACAATGTGATACACAAATGCACCCGCCTGGAGTTCAAACTCCCCTTTGAGAAGTCTGCAGCAAGTCAACCCAAAGCTGAGATTCTTCCTCTGAGCTGGTGAGCTTTGGCACTTGCCCAGAAGGAAACAGCAGCTCTTGAGCTTACTGGCCTTGTTCTGGTTTTGTGGCACATGGATTTGTTTCCCAAGCAGAGTCCCTGTCCCAGCACTCTGGGCCTCCTGGTGGCTGGGGCCCCGTCGCACACACTCACAGGGTTTCCAAGCTCACTGTGGTCTGCAGCAGATGCAGCAGCGTCTGCGAGTTCACTTGGGTGGCACTCAGGTCTCTGCAAACATTGGAAAGAGCTCATGAAACTCTCTGGTGACATGGACACAACTCTGCTATCATAGCAATCCCAAGGCCCTGATCATGGTGGTGCTGTTGGCAGAGGCATCCACTTCTGCCTGCTCCAAGAGGAGCCAGGCAAGTTGTGTCTACAGCAGACTCAGGCTGGCCAAGAGGGAGATTTGCTCCTGCACCACTTGTGCTGCTTTCCTCAGAACGGGGCACTCCAGAGAGGCACAGCTCTCTGTGCATCTGCTCCAAATGAGCCAATACTTACAGAGAGCTCACTGAGGGCAGCTTGAAGAAGGCAGCATCATCAATGACAGCCAGCGGGTTGTGGCTGAGGATCCTGAGAAACAACAGAGCTCTGTCAGGGCTGATGGCAAGGATGTGAACTGGCTGTGCCGGGCACATGGGCAAAGCCTGGCCGCACTCAAGGAAGCCATGCAGGAGAGGAGCAGGGCAGGGGAAAGGGCCTTTGCAGCTGCACACTCCTGGTGCTCCCTGGCTGACATCCACAGTTGGAATCAGGACTTTGCCAAGGGCAAATCTGCTCTTGCCCACTGATCCTGCAGAGACTCGCCCTGCCGTGCCTTTAGCCCCGGTGCCACTTACAGCTCCTGGAGGAACTGCATCCCATGCCAGGCCTGGAAAGTGTCACTGCGGATCTGTGTGAGGCCATTCCAGGAGAGATTTCTGGGGAAAGAGGAGGTCACACAAAGCAATCAGGCCTGCCCTACAGAGAGAGGGGGCAAAGAAGGAGCCCTTTGCAGGAAAGGTGCCAATCCAAGGTGGAAGAAGGAGGAAACTGCGGCTTTCTCAGCGTTTGTAGCCTGCCCATGAGGGCAAGTGAAGGGCACACGTGCTGACTCTATTTCTGTTCCAGGATGCAGCCAAGGCTGCAAGAACTGGCTGCTCTGATGGCTGTGTGTGGACAACCCCGCTGGGCTCTGTCCCCTGGCGTGGCCGCCCAGCCATCGGCATTGACCTGTGCAGCTCAGCTGGGCTCTGGGCAGGGCAGATTTAGGGACGGTGGGGAAAACAGCAGCAGCATTTGCCTACACAGGCACGGTGCCCAAGCAAAGACTGAGCTGAAACCCCCAGAGAGAAACTTGATCACTCACAGAAACTTCAGGAAAGGCAGTGGCTCAAATGCCCGTTCCTCAATGGACAGGATCTCATTGCAGGACAAATCCCTGTTCCAGGTAGAACATCAAATGTCACTTCCATTTGCCCTGTTGCTTTTACCTGCCTCTGCAGCCTGGATCCCAGGAGGGACAAAGGCCATGTGCCCGTGCCTGGGCTGAGCAGCAGGGCCCCAGGCAGGGGCAGGCAGGAGCCCCTCGCCGTGGGCAGGGCACGGTGCTTACAGGTGCTTCAGCAGGAACAGCCCCTCCAGGGAATGCCTCTTCACAGCCCGCAGCTCATTGTCCCTGAGCACCCTGCAAGGGGACACAGGGACATTGTGACAGCACCCACAGCCCAGCAGCCATTGGGAGT
Source organism: Zonotrichia albicollis (assembly GCF_047830755.1). NCBI lineage: Eukaryota > Metazoa > Chordata > Aves > Passeriformes > Passerellidae > Zonotrichia > Zonotrichia albicollis. The sequence continues at coordinate 6,052,759 of NC_133841.1, read as the reverse complement.
CTCATGGAAAAATCTCCTGCAGCAGCTTGACTGAAGCATCTCTTTGGGACACCGTTGCAGGGATCGTCCCCACTCCTGGCCAGAGCAGGCCCTTGCTCCTGGCCGGCTGAAGCTGACCACAGCTTGATCCCTGGCAAGACAGACACGGGGATGGTGCCCTGGCTGCAAGAGACTCAAGGCAATTCTTGCCATGCTGGGAAGCTCTGGTGATTCACACCCCTCCTGGCAGAGCAGCCAAGCTTGGAATTCCAATGGAAGCGGGTATTGTGGGGGCTGCTGCTCCAACCCCAAACCAAAGGATGCAAACTCCCCACACTCCTGACATTTGAAATGCTGCAGGGCACTTACATGGTCTCAGTCCACGGGTAGTCCTTCCAGTTTCGTTTTCGAATATCCGCAATGGAGTTGCCATTGAAATCTCTGCAAAGAAACAAAAGACCCGGTCCCCCCTCAGGAAAGCCCATTTCACTGCCTTTTGGCTGCTGAGCTGGAATTGGGCTTTGCCTGGAGAAGGCGCAGCATGCCCAGCCTGGCTTCACCTGGCTCATGCTGAGCTCAGGTCCCCAAACCCCCCCTGTCTCTGGCCAGGGAGTGCCCCAGGTGTCCCAGGTGGGGTTTGCAGAGCCAGGGAGCCGAGGAGGGGCAGCTGCAGGGCTCTGAGGGGCCGCGGCACTCACAGGAAGGTCAGGGCTCGGCGGCGGCTGCCCGGGGGCACGGTGGCCAGGCCAGCGTGGCCGCAGTTCAGCTGCCCACGGCCTGGGCAGTGGCAGGGCTCTGGACAGAGCTCCTTGCCCACTGCTGGCGAGGGGGCCACTGCCAGCAGCAGGGCCAGCAGGAGCAGAGCGCGCACCAGACGCATCACCAGGTCCATGGCGAGGCAGGACTGGCTGCGGTCGACTGGGACGCGGACCTGAGCTGCAAGTGTGGCAGCTCCTGTGTCACAGTGCTGCTGCCAGTGTCACAATGGTCCTTTTGATGACACTCTAGCAATGCTCTTGTCACCGGGATGGTGCTTGGCATCAGAGCTCGCAGCAAAGCGCAGTTCAGGCCATGCTGTCACCAAATGACTCTGTCTCAGAGCCATCAATCTGCGGCATGATGGAATGGATGGGCTTGCAAGGGGCCGTAAAGCCTGTCCAGTTTCACACCTGCCATGGCAGCAGGGACACCTTCCACTATCCCATGCTGCTCCAAGCCCCGTCCAACCTGGCCTTGGACACTGCCAGGGATCCAGGGGCTGCCACAGCTGCTCTGGGCACCCTGTGCCAGGGCCTGCCCACCCTCCCAGGGAAGGATTTCTCCTGAGCACAGGATCTAAGCCTGCTCACTATCGCTGTGAAGCCATTCCTATTTGTATTGAGTTTGTGTGGCCAGGTTTTGGCATGGCTTTGGGGCCACAAGTGCTGTTGAAATTTCTTTTGCTTCTCATTATCCTGCTCTGATTTTATGGGTAATAAATGTAATGAATATCCCCAAGTTCCATCCCTTGCGTCCATGACCATGACGTGGGAAGGATCTCTCCCTCCCTTTCTGTAAACTCATGAGCCTGTGGCTGTCCTTTTTCTCCTCTCCACTTGTGCGGAGCGGTGAGAGCGCCTTTGGTGGGCAGGCGGCAGGCAGGCGGGGCCAAAGGCCGCCTGGCGCTGGGAGGGCGCGGGGAGCTTGCCGAAAGGCGGGCAGTGTCGGCATGGCCGCCGGCAGAGGCTGAGGGAGCCGCAGCGGCAATGGCGGGAAGCGCCGGGAGCCTGAGGGGCGGCAGCTCCGCCCGAGCGCGCCGGCCCCGGCAGCGAGCGCCGTGCAAAGGGAGCCGCGGGCAGCTCGGGCAAGGCCGGCACGGCCCCGCAAGCAGCGGCCAGAGAGGCGGCCCGGCCCGGCCGGCAAGCGCGGCCGCTCCGCCGCACGAGCAGCTCCGGCTCCGGGCAGCGGCACCGGCAGCGGCCGTCCCGGCCTGAGGGGAAACGCGCGGGACAGCAGCTCGGGCCGGGGCGGCTGCGGCAGCGCTTGGGCCAGGGCGGCCTCCAGTCCTGGGCACGGAGCCACGAAGCCTCAGAGTCACTGACGATGAAAAACACCTCCGGCTTCAGCCAGTCCATCCTGGGCTCCATCCCCACCTTGGAACCCAGGCCACAGCACTCAGTGCCGCCTACAGCCCTTCCTTGGACACCTCCAGGCATGGGGAGTCGACCACCTCCTTGGGCAGCCCCTCCCAAGCCCTGACCACACTGTTATGAACAAAAATTCTGTGGTTTTTTTTTGTGAGAAAAGGTTTCAAAAAGGCAGCCAGATCACTGTCATGCCCAAGTTCTGCATGTTTTGTTATTGTAATCACGGGTCGTTGTGGCTAATTGCTCCTTTTGTATTAGCAGAGCCTTGCCCGAGGCTAAGTTGTACTTTTCCCAGAATGGTGAAGTGACCTGAGAGGGTGGGGGGGACTATGCAAAGTGACTCCAAGGACCAGCATGCTGTGAGGGACTGGCGCTCCAAACGTACTGAGAAAACCCCAAAAACAACAAGCCACCTAAGAGTTGAGAGACTGGAGTGATGTCTAGATGAGAGGAGCGGAGTGCTGGGCCTGCAGAGATGCTGAAAACCTTCACTGTTCCTTACCCTGTGTTCGAGAGCCCCCAGGCCAGGTCTGGGAAGAAGCGAGACAGGATCCCCAGCTCTGCCCCTGGTGGACAGAGCTGTGCATATTCTCCTCCTCTGAGTCGCCCTGGGGGACTTGACGGGAGACTGCAGCCCCACCGAGCTGCCCAATCCTGAGCTGATCACTTTTAATAAAGGTATTAAAAAGGACAAGAAGTCTCCTGGCCCTGTTTATTTCACACACTTTCCATGGAGAAATTCCTCCCTGATCTCTGTGTTCCCTGTCTTACACACCCTGACTCTTTTTTAACCCTATTCTGAGCCATATTAGACAAAGGTGCCTTTCATGCATGTGCATTAAACCTCTTGGAGAAGATGATTCTGCTCAAAACCAGCAGCTCTTCAGCAGGAGGTGCAACAATTAAACCATGAGCCTGGGAGCCAGGAGGGTGTGAGGGAGGGCAAAGGGGGGAAGCAGGACAAGGCAAAAACCTCCGGGGTGCAGAGGGGACAATGCTTCTTGTGCAGCTCCAAGCCAGCACCACGGGGACGCCAGTGCCATGGCCTCTGCAGGAGGACACAGCCATTCCCCTTCCCACCCACCACCCTGAAGCACCACTGCAAAGCCTCTTACTTTGATATCCAATGAGCTACCTCAGAAGGCCTCGTTGGAATGGGAAAACTCTACAGGGAGTGCTGGAGCCAGGCACTGCCACTTGGGCTGGCGGAAATAAAACCTGGGTGAGGTAGGACCAGGTGCATGCTCTGCTCAGCCCAGTGGCAGAGCTGAAGGGGGAAGTGGAAAGATAAGGAGTGTCAGGGTTTAGGAAAGGAAGAGGGACTGCTGGAGCCACTCTGAAGCACCCATTGGACAAATGCCCCAGACAGACACCTGCCAAGAAGCCGAGGATCACCAAGGGTGTGACCAGCAGGCAGAAGGAGGGGACCCAAAAACCAGGGGGAATGGAAGCAGGTCCCTGCTGGGGGCAGCAGGGGAATCACCTCCTGGCCCATCTCACCTTCCCAGCTCCCTCTACACAACAGGTGGAGGCTCTGGGCCTCTGGGGCTGAGACAATTACCGTGTGGACAAGCTCCATCCAGGCTGGAGGGGCAGCCCAGGGGAGTCAGTCCAGCCACCCTGTTTGAGAGGCTCCCTGGGGACGCTGTGCTGAGGGGCAGAGGAGTCCAGGGAGGCTGCACATTGTGCAGGGAGAAATCCTTGAAGGCACAGGCAGGAACAGCCCGTGCCCGTGTGCCCAAAGATGAGCTGGTGGGGAAGCAGAGCGGCTGAGCAGGGAGCTCTGCCTGGGACTGCAGGAAAACACAGAATTTACAGCTTTGGAATAAGGACAGCACCACAGGAAGATGGCGAGGATATTGTTGGGGAATGCAGGGAGAAAGGTAGAAAAGCAAAGGCCCAGCTGGAACTGAATTTGGCCAATTTCATAAGGGAGAATAGAAACTGCTTTTACAAAGACATCAGCAACACCAGGAGGAACTAGAACAAACTTTATTTATACTGAATGCAGGGGTAAACATTGCTACAACGGATGAGGAAAACTCTGAGCGGCCTCCTCTGGATGTCCAGAGCTTGTGCTTGCCTGCAGCACCCTCTGGCCTTCCGTCAGCAGAGGCAGCAAGAAAATAACAGTCAAGGGAAAAGCATCCAAGGAAATAAGTGCAACCAATGAAACAGCATCCAAGGAGAGCTTCAGTACTTCCTGTTGTGGAAAAGGAGGTGAAGAGTTGTTTGCTTCCCATTAACTTCTTCAGCCTCTTGAAAAACTTCCAGTCCCTCGAGTTCTTCACACTATGTCTCTTCCTGAAATGTTTTTCTGTCAGTTTAGTATGAATCCGTGATGCATCGAAGCAATGGCTTTTCAGATTTGCTGAACAGGAAAAAGCTCCTGAAAGTGCTGAGAAAGGGAAGGCCTTTTAAAAGGAAGGATGCCCAGGCAGCCAGGAAGAATGGGTGGCGCTGGGAGGAGCACCCTGCTCTATTCTGCTCTACATTCTGCGCCTCGTTATCCTTCCTCCTTCTCTGCCACAGCATTACACAGAACCTGAAAAAAATCAGGAAGGGAAAACAGGGTTAAAGAGAGAAGGCAGCTGGTGATGGAGGCTGTGGGCAACAGGGCTGCCTGTGCTCTGCCCTGTGTGCGCAGCAGCCGCTGGAGGAGTTGGGAAGGGGCATTTCCAACACTGCAAAGCAATGGAGAGAGCGAGGTGAATGGGGACAAAAAGGCTTCAGGCCATCCCATGCCCAGAGCTCCTTGCTCCCACTCCGTGAGCAGGGAGGTCTGGCCAGGGATGGCTGCAGCAGGTGCCAGCACCTCTCCCTGCTCGGGGCTGTGCCAGCAGAGCCCAAGGAAGATGGGGCTGTGCCAGCAGGGATGGCAATGGCTGGCAATGCAGAGAATGAGCCCTGCATGCAAAAGGCAAGTGGAGAGGATGGGAGTGAGTTCTTCAGCAGCCACTGTGGGGAGGGAGTGGGGAGAAATAGGGCAGAGCCATCAGCAGAGGAGACTGTTCTGGGAACACAGAGGTATTGCTGGTGCTCACAGAAACTCGGGAGCACACCGGGGCCCAGGACATCCATCCCAGCGCCGGCGTGGCAAGGGCTGGTTGGGCTGGGAGCCCCCAGCCGTGCCCAGCGCTGCCGCTCAGGAGCCGCTCGCCCGGGGCTGCCCCAAACGCGACGTGTTGGAAACACAGCCGGGAGAGTCCTGGGCAGCGGCACCTGCGCGGCTGCGGGGCTCCAGGAGGAGCTGCTGTGCACGGGAAAGACTCTTGGTGGCACAGCAGTGGCAGGGGCAGGGAGCAGTTACCTTCTCAGACACAAATTCCCGGTGTCGCGGGGTTGGGAGTCAAGTTCACAACGTTGAGAGTGCTTCTGGGGAAGGAAAATGGGAAATTTGCAACATCAGTTTTCCTGTAGTATTCTACCAAACAGGAGAGGGCAAAATCTCTCATTGCTGTGTGGCTGAAGGCAGGAGAGCAAAGCAAAGCTGGGGAGAGCTGGGACAGGAGGCAGGACAAGCTTCCCTCAGGCAGGCTGGACTCTGCTGAGCTGGCTGCTGTGGATGCTGCCACAAGCTGCAGGCTTGGAACAACATCTCCTGTGGTAGCCAGCACATGCAGGGCCATCTGCAGTGGCACATGGGGCTTGTTACCTGGGCACATCAGCTACAAGACAGACAGCTCTATGTCAAAGGAGAAATTGGCTTACGTGGAAGGAGACCTTCAGAATCACACCAATGATAATGAAGAGAGATAACAAAGTCACAAACATGATCACTTCCTGAGTGTGATGTGATTTCTGTTCGGAGAAGAGGAAAGAAGATCATGGGGGTAAGAGGATAGCTCCTTCCATTCTCCCTTGCCGAGAAGGACACACTCAGCAGTGTGTCCTTCAGCTCTCCTACCTCCTCTCTGGGCTCCTGATCCTCCTCCAAAGCTGTGCGCCTGGAGATGTTCTCTTGCAGAAGACACCGGCCCATGCGATCGTAGGCACCCTTGTTCTCTTGCCTCTCACTGAGCACCTTCAGAAGCTGCCCTGTCTGTGACACAACCATGGCACACACCAGCTTGAGCTGGGGCAGGCTGCAGTCCATCCTCAGGGCTCGCTCCACGTGGGCCATGAACATCTGCAGGCTTTTGTCCGGCACCAGCAAGCGCAGCTGACGATCAACCACGGATTCCAAGAGCTCTCCTGGAACTGGCTCAAGGTCTGGACCTTGGAGGCTCCAAGGTTTATTGAGGAACATGGAGTCTTTTTCCTGCTGCTTCCAGTGTGTGCCTGTGGTGTCAGGCATGATCAGGAGGTGCCCACCTTGAGAGGATTGCTCCTCCTCAGCCGTGGCTCCTCTCCTGCTGCTCCCAACGGGGCCTCTCTGAACCAACGGGTCAGAGAGAAAATCCAGATTCCCGTTTAGACACAGCTCATCTTTGGTGACAGTGCCTCTGGGCTCTCCCTCTGCTTTCACAGGGCTCAAACCCTGGTAGAAGAGCTGATTGTGTCCAACCCAGTAACGGCTGTCCTCCTTCTTTGGCTGTTGGTCAGAATCGACATAGTTCTGCTTTTCAGCTGGATCTTCCAAGTCATCTATGAGGTATCTGCCAACCAACTTGTCATGAATGGGGTTCAGCCCACCAGCTACATCCCAGGGGTTCAGTGCTTGCCCATTCAAAAGTGGTTCCATCTGCTTGTGATCCCAGCTTGAGCGTGTCTTTTTCACCACATCCCTGAGCCTGACAGGCTGTGGCTGGTGTGGGAAAATGCTTTTGGCAGTCTTGATGCTTTCAGCCTTGTGCTGCTTCTTTTTGACCTTGGCCCTCTGGTCATGAGCACTTGTTTTGCCTTCACGCCCCAAGAGATTCTGAGGGGGATGTGAGTTTGTTCTGGACCTGTCCGGGCTGCTGACATCACCCTCAGTGCTCAGGGTCAGGCCAACAACAAGCGTTACACTTTCACCATCTCCCACTGAAGGCTCCTTGGGCTCGATGCTGAACACGGGGATGGTGTTCAGCTCTCTGCTTTGATCCAAGTCCATTATTGCTCCTCGAGTCTGTAGCAGAATTGTGTGACCTGGAGAACAGCAAGAGCACAGATCAGCAGCTGGGCACAAACGCAGGCTCAGAGGTTACCCCAAGCAGCAGCAGCTCATCTCAAGGCCTGGGAGCACAAGAACAGAGTGGAGAATGTGTTGTGGTGAGGAGAGCCCTTCAATCCATGCCATTATCCCCCTGGGGCAGAGCAGAGAGCTGGTTCTTTCCTGGTGTCTCCTGGGGCTCTCTTTGGATGGGAGGAAAACATCCCAGGGGAATGGGATTGCTGTCAGAGAGGTTCCCACAGCTCCAGATGAGCAGGCTTGGCTTGCTCTGCTGGAGCCAGTGAAGAGGCAGAGACCCCAGAGAAGATCAGCACTGCAAGGGGGGCACACACTGGCATGGGAGGAATGCCCAGAGAATCCTTTGCTCCGGGGCCATTGCCAAGAGCAGCAGCTGAAGCTGTTAGAGCATGAAAAACTTCCTTAAGGGCTCCAGAGCTCTGGGACTGTGCTGTGGGAAACCTGGGGCTGAGGCAGTGAGAGAAGCGAGCTCCCAGGGGCCCTTGCAAACCTGGCTGTCTCTGTTTGCAGAAGGGCAGCCTGGCCCTGCTGTGCACAACATGTGCTGTGCCCTGTGCCCAGCTAGTGCAGGACGGGGCTTTGCTGCCCCTGCACAGGCCAACCAGGGCATGACGGTGCTTGGTGTTCACCCTGCAGAGCACATCAGGGGCCCTGCCGTTTGCCCTGCAGTGGGCACTGGGGTGGCACAGAAACCAGGCTGTTAGGGCCATTTGGGGCCTTTATGGGCAGACCTTGCCTTCCAGCACCAGGGAAGAGCACGGGGCATTCTTGCTTTCCTTGCCTAGGGCCATGGTTTGGGCAGGAAATAGGTAGGTTTGGTGGGCCCAGTGAGCTGTTCCTTCTCCAGACAGTATGTGACACACAAGATATGTGCAATCACCAGGAACTTTCCATCCCAAGGTGTTGTGTCCAAGGCCTGTACTGCAAGGGCAGATCAGCACGCCCCAGCACAGGGCAGTGCTGCAGCTTCTGCCCAGGCTCAGGAGAAGGGGCAGATTTGAGCTCCCCCAGCCCCTGCAGACACCCACCGCACTGCGGGGCGCTGGTGCTGCACAGCTTCTGGCACAGGAACTGGATGGTCCTGCAGGGGCTCTCGGGCCGGGGACGCTCCTGGCACAGGCAGCAGGCCGCCTCCTTGGGCACTTGGCTGCAGACAAGAGGGGATTCTTGGAGGAACGTCCCGCCACCCAGCGCATACCTCAGAGCCCAACTCAGGAAACACACCCATACCACGCCTGGGGCTTGTGCCTCACTGTGTGCCACAGCTCTGGGAAAGGGCCCTGACTCCCAAGGCAAAACATTAAAAAGGGGATTTTATCCTGGAAAGTAGAACTGCTCCCAAAACACCACGTGACACAGAAATGCACCCGCCTGAAATTCAAACTCCCCTTGGAGAAGCCTGCAGTAAGGCACCCCAAAGGTGAGATTCTGCCTCTGAGCTGGTGAGCTTTGGCACTTGCCCAGAAGGAAACAGCCGCTCTTGAGCTTACTGGCCTTGTTCTAGTTTTGTGGCACATGGATTTGTTTCCCAAGCAGAGCCCCTGTCCCAGCACTCTGGGCCTGCGGGTGGCTGGGGCCCAGTCGCACACACTCACAGGGTTTCCAGGCTCACTGTGGTCTGCAGCAGCTGCAGCAGCGTCTGTGAGTTCACTTGGGTGGCACTCAGGTCTCTGCAAACATTGGAAAGAGCTCATGAAACTCTCTGGTGACATGGCCACAACTCTGCTATCATAGCAAGCCCAAGGCCCTGATGATGGTGGTGCTGTTGGCAGAGGCATCCACTTCTGCCTGCTCCAAGAGGAGCCAGGCAAGTTGTATCTCCAGCAGACCAGGGCTGGCCAAGAGGGAGATTTGCTCCTGCACCATTTGTGCTGCTTTCCTCAGAACAGGGCACTCCAGAGAGACACAGCTCTCTGTGCATCTGCTCCAAATGAGCCAATACTTACAGAGAGCTCACTGAGGGCAGCTTGAAGAAGGCAGCATCATCAATGACAGCCAGCGGGTTGTGGCTGAGGATCCTGACAAACAACAGAGCTCTGTCAGGGCTGATGGCAAGGATGTGAGCTGGCTGTGCCAGGCACGTGGGCAAGGTCTGGCTGCACTCAAGGAAACCTTGCAGGAGAGGAGCAGGGCAGGGGAAAGGGCCTTTGCAGCTGCACACTCCTGGTGCTCCCTGGCTGACATCCACAGTTGGAATCAGGACTTTGCCAAGGGCAAATCTGCTCTTGCCCACTGACCCTGCAGAGACCCTGCAGAGACTCGCCCTGCCGTGCCTTTAGCCCCGGTGCCACTTACAGCTCCTGGAGGAACTGCATCCCATGCCAGGCCTGGAAAGTGTCACTGTGGATCTGTGTGAGGCCATTCCAGGAGAGATTTCTGGGGAAAGAGGAGGTCACACAAAGCAATCAGGCCTGCCCTACAGAGAGAGGGGGCAAAGAAGGAGCCCTTTGCAGGAAAGGTGCCAATCCAAGTTGGATGAGGGAGGAAACTGCGGCTTTCTCAGCGTTTGTAGCCTGCCCATGAGGGCAAGTGAAGGGCACACGTGCTGACTGTGTTCCAGGATGCAGCCAAGGCTGCAGGAACTGGCTGCTCTGATGGCTGTGTGTGGACAACCTCGCTGGGCTCTGTCCCTTGGCGTGGTCGCCCAGCCATTGGCATTGACCTGTGCAGCTCAGCTGGGCTCTGGGCAGGGCAGATTTAGGGACTGTGGGGAAAACAGCAGCAGCATTTGCCTACACAGGCACGGTACCCATGCAAAGACTGAGCTGAAACCACCAGAGAGAAACTTGATCACTCACAGAGACTTCAGGAAAGGCAGTGGCTCAAATGCCCGTTCCTCAATGGACATAATCTCATTGCAGGACAAATCCCTGTTCCAGGTAGAACATCAAATGTCACTTCCATTTGCCCTGTTGCTTTTACCTGCCTCTGCAGCCTGGATCCCAGGAGGGACAAAGGCCACGTGCCCGTGCCTGGGCTGAGCAGCAGGGCCCCAGGCAGGGGCAGGCAGGAGCCCCTCGCCGTGGGCAGGGCACGGTGCTTACAGGTGCTTCAGCAGGAACAGCCCCTCCAGGGAATGCCTCTTCACAGCCCACAGCTCATTGTCCCTGAGCACTCTGCAAGGGGACAGAGGGACATTGTGACAGCACCCACAGCCCAGCAGCAATAGGGATTCTCATGGGAAAATCTCCTGCAGCAGCTTGACTGAAGCATCTCTTTGGGACACCGTTGCAGGGACCGTCCCCACTCCTGGCCAGAGCAGGCCCTTGCTCCTGGCCGGCTGAAGCTGACCACAGCTTGATCTCTGGGCAGAGAGACACGGGGATGGTGCCCTGGCTGCAAGAGACTCAAGGCAATTCTTGCCATGCTGGGAAGCTCTGGTGATTCACACCCCTCCTGGCAGAGCAGCCAAGTTTGGAATTCCAATGGAAGGTGGTGGTGTGGGGTCTGCTGCTCCAACCCCAGACCAAAGGATGCAAACTCCGCACACTCCTGACATTTGAAATGCTGCAGGGCACTTACAAGGTCTCAGTCCATGGGTAGTCCTGCCACGTTTCTTTTGCAACATCAGCAATGGAGTTGCCAGTGAAATCTCTGCAAAGAAACAAAAGACCCGGTCCCCCCTCAGGAAAGCCCATTTCACTGCCTTTTGGCTGCTGAGCTGGAATTGGGCTTTGCCTGGAGAAGGCGCAGCGTGCCCAGCCTGGCTTCACCTGGCTCATGCTGAGCTCAGGCCCCCAAACCCCCCCTGTCTCCAGCCAGGGAGTGCCCCGGGTGTCCCAGGTGGGGTTTGCAGAGCCAGGGAGCCGAGGAGGGGCAGCTGCAGGGCTCTGAGGGGCCGCAGCACTCACAGGAAGGTCAGGGCTCGGCGGCGGCTGCCCGGGGGCACGGTGGCCAGGCCAGCGTGGCCGCAGTTCAGCCGCCCACGGCCTGGGCAGTGGCAGGGCTCTGGGCAGAGCTCCTTGCCCACTGTTGGCGAGGGGGCCGCTGCCAGCAGCAGGGCCAGCAGGAGCAGAGCGCGCATCAGACGCATCACCAGGTCCATGGCGAGGCAGGACTGGCTGCAGTCGCCTGGGACGCGGACCTGAACTGCAGCTGTGGCAGCTCCTGTGTCACAGTGCTGCTGCCAGTGTCACAGTAGTCCTTCTGATGACACTCTAGCAATGCTCTTGTCACCGGGATGGTGCTTGGCATCAGAGCTCGCAGCAAAGCGCAGTTCAGGCCATGCTGTCACCAAATGACTCTGTCTCAGAGCCATCAATCTGCAGAATCATGGAATGGATTGGCTTGGAGGGGGTCTTAAAGCTCATCCAGTTTCACCCCTGCCATGGCAGCAGGGACACCTTCCACTATCCCAGGCTGCTCCAAGCCCCGTCCAACCCGGCCTTGGACACTGCCAGGGATCCATGTGAAATAATCAGGGCCAGGAGACTTCTTCTCCTTTTTAATGCCTTTATTAAAAGTGATCAGCTCAGGATTGGGCGGCTCGGCATCGCTGCAGTCCCTGTCGTGTCTCCCAGGGCAACTCAGAGGAGGAGGATATGCCCAGCTCTGTCCACCAGGGGCAGAACTGGAGACTCCGGTCCTCGTGGGAGCCTTTAGGGCGTGATGTCCCTGTCACATGTTGCCCCTCCTCGCTCATTCGGCTTGGTCTCTCCACCAGGGACGACGCTCATGGTCAGGGCGAGAGGGACTCCGCATCTCTGCAGGCTCAGCAATCGGCTCCTCACGTCCGGACATCACTTTAGTCTCTCAACTCTTTTGTGGCTCGTTGTTTTTAGGGTTTTCTTGTTGTATTTTGGAGTTGGGGTCCCAAAAGCATGCTGGTCCTGGAGTCACTTTGCATAACCCCCCCCCCACCCTCTCAGATGTCTTCACTATGGTAGGAAAAGAGAACACCTTAGCCTCGGGGAAGGGCCATCACCCCACCCCAGCCAGGGCTTTTACTAATACAAAAGGGGCGATAAGCTACAACGACCCGTGATTACAATAAAAAAGCACGCAGAACCCTGGCAGGGGCAGAGATCTGGCTGCCTTTTTGTAACTTTTTCTCACAAAAAATATTAACCGAATTTTTGTTCATAACAGTCCCCCCTCTTTTTCTTTGATCGAGCTTAAATTTTAAGCTCGCATCAACTCACAATTTTTTGTTTTGAATCTACTATAAACCTCTTGTGCTCTTTGGTAATCATGGTTACTTAACCTTGTTACTTTTCTTGGTTTCTTCAGGTTGGTCTGCACGGCAAATACTGTTTTACTAAAACAGATAAATAAGCATAGTAAAAAGAGCAATCTTCTAAGTACGCACACAGTGAGAAAAACTACCTTTTCCCATACCTCTCTTCTGAAAATCTCCAAGTTCTCCCACTCACTGGGATCAAGTGTAGGAGTTTGATCTTGATTATTTACACATGCTAATCTTTTTATTTCATTTGAAGTGTTCCTAATAATTGATTCTTTATTTTTAATACTGCCTGGAGCCGGATCACTTTGTTCAACACAGATATTGGGATCTGAACTTGGCCTTTACAATTTTGGATTTTCTCAATTTCTATTTCACTTTCCTGGTTTTGTTTAATTTCTCTCAAATCATTCTATATAGGAACTCCCAAACTTGATCTAGTTTCTTTGGGTAATAAGAAAATCGGTTTTATCACTCTAGCAATGCAGTTGCCAGATGAGATCAAACCTAGGGGTTTAGAGCTCTCCTGAAATGTGTTCTAAACAGGGTTTATCTCTTTTCTAGTATACTCATATAAATACTTGTAACAAACAATTTTTCTTACCATTTTCACCATTTCTTTGCTTTTTACTAGATCTGCTGAGCTTGTTTCAGCAGCATCACATTCAAAGCACAACCAGGCTTCTCCTAAAAGGCACTCTCCTAGGAGTGGCTGCCTAAAAGTGGCAGTATTGTGCGCTATCCAATACATTCTCTTATTTTTCTGATAAAGGACCAATTGGGAGGGGTTAACACAATCAGGGTTAGAACTGATGTGGACTCTCGACAAGGAGCTCACTTCCTCCTCATAGCGGGGTTGGTAGCCTTCACTGCACAGCTCAGCTGGGCTTCCCGGAGCACCACCAGCAATCAGAGCCAGCATTACTACCCTTCCCAAGAGTCCGGTATGGGTCATCTTGCACAGCCTGCCCACCCGGCCTTGCCTCTTGGGGAATTTTACTGAGGAGAAGCTTCCAAGCTCTTTAGAGTCCCTTCTACCCACTTCTCTGGTTAAACCTCTCTTGGTCTGTTCCCTACCAATTTTGGTTCCCCCCCAGGGGAGTGTTCTGTAGAGGATTAACCTGGAGTCTTTAGAAGTATATATTGCGGAACTTAAACTAGAATTACTTATTTACAGCTTTAAACCTTTTACCAACAGAGTTTACACAGAACAGTTTTGAAACATTTTAAGCAATATTAGAACTCTGATACCAATGTTTTCTCATACAGTTCAGTCTTTTTGACTCTTCCTTCTGAGAGTCAACTTTAAATCCCAGTATACTCAGGTGAATTAACTTGTGATGTGGATGAATCTTTATCCAGTGCCCAGAGGTGAGTGGTGTGGACTCTGGCCCAATGCCAGAGGGAAAAACTGGCAGTCTGGCCCAATGCCAGAAGGAGAAAGGGGTGGAGTCTGGTCCAATGCCAGAGGGAGAATGGGGTGCAGTCTGGTCCAATGCCAGAATGTCAGAGGGAAAAAAACCTGATGTTGAATCCTGGTCTAATGCCAGGGGGTGAGAGTGATGTGAGTCCAACCTTTTTCTTTTTGGTCTTCACAGTCAAATTAGTAAGAGTACCTGAAACGGGCTTTCAAACACAGGTATTAATGGTCTGCTATTTAATGATTTTACCAAAACTCAGCTTCTCTGTTTAATGTTATCAGTAATTTCTCTTTTTCCATAGCTTGTATGTTTTTCTCATCAACTTCTACATACTCTGTATTTTGCAGGGAGTTGTATTTCTCAGCTAACTTAACTCTCAAAGTACTCTTATTCTCTTATTTTTCTGTGTATTTAATTCACTAGTTTTCTGTTCTATTTTTCAAGATCTTAATTATTTATCTCTTGCTTCTGTTTCTTACTTTCACTTACAGCTTAAATACTTCTTTCAACCCCTTACACCTAATTTTTTTTTTCCTTACACCATTCTTCTACACAATACACTTCCTTCTAAGGAGATGTGGTAAAACTTGTAATGCACAATCTACATTAATCTACATTACCTCTATTCTAACTCGTCTATATTCACTCTCTCATTTCTCATTCACTTTCACACATTCTTCCACACCTTTAAGACACAAACTTATTGCTAGAAAATCACCGGTCCCTATAGCCCCCCCCTCACCTTGGGGTTGGCCTACAGGTCTCAGTATCTGTCATGGTTTGAGCCTGGCACAGAGCCAGTGCCCCCATGAAAATGCCCTCACCCTGGTGTCTGCTGTGAGATGTGACCAGGAATAAGCAAAACAGGCTCCAGCTTAAACATAAAGAACACTTTATTACCTAAACTACAGGAAAATAGGAAGAAACTATAAGGAAAAGAAAAAAAAATTGAAAACCTTACAAAAAACACTTTCCTCCTCCCCACCACCAGAATTTCCCAATCCGATACATTCTCCCAAATCACCAACTGCCCAGCCTGGCACCACACTTTAGTCTACTCAAACTTCAGTCCATGAAGAGGAGAGGAGTCCTTCTTGTTCCATAGTCTTTCCCTGGAAACACGCTGAAACCTCGTGTGCTTCCAATGTCACTCGGCACCGCCCGGAAAAGTCCTTTTGCCGCTTGTGACATCTTCCTTCCATGCCCAGTGCTCTCACCACTGTGCATGGACCAGAGCTGCTGTTAGGGCTGTCTTTTAAGGATGCCTTGTCTCACTCCAAAAAGGCACAGTCTCTGCTTTGGGACATTCTGTCCCCCCCATATTTTTCCAACCCCCTGGGTCCGAGGGGTCCCCACGAGGAACCCTCCTGGTTCTGAGGCACTGCCTCCCCCTAAGTGCAGTCTCTGTGTCACAGGAACAAACTGAGTCCATGGCTACAAGAAAAGTCCAGCCAAAAGGCCACTCAAATCATCTCTCTCCACTCAGTCAATCGTCTCCACAATCCTTCGGGCCAGGTCCTTGTCTCATCTCATCTCTTATCTCCCTTCTTATTCAACTCCGAGGAGGATCAGCATTTTTGCAAGGCCCCAGTCATGTAAGAAAGGGTTAAAAATTTCAGTCTCTGTCTGTCCCGGAATGCCGATACTCCCACAGGTGCTGCTGCTCCGGCCGGCCGGGCTGCACTCTTCCCCCCTCTTTCTCCTCCTGGGCCGGCTGCTATCACATTCAGACACCGTCTCTCTCTCTCTCTCTCTCCTGGGGGGGGGGGGGGGGGGGAATGGCTGCCCGATCGCTGTCTCTTGGGGCTGCTCCTCCACCCTTCCATCCTTGAGGGCCTTCTCACCCCCCATCTCTGTCCAGGCCCCGGCCTACCGAATGGCTGCCCCTCCCCCGCCCAGCAGCAGCGGCTGGACAGGGGAGGGAGATCTGACCTCTTCACTTCGATGTCCCAAGAGGCCTCTCAGGGCCGAAGCTCTGCTTTTTAACCCCTGTGTATTCTCGGAGGTGTGTCCAAACCCCACTGGTCACACCAGGTGCCAATATCAAACTCCAAGCATCCATTGGTTTGACCACAGCCTCTGAGAATTCCCACTTCTTCCTGGTCAAACCACCACAGTATCTCTGGGCCTCTTGGAAGGGCCCAGACTCTGGTTGCCTCTGGTGCACATTCACCTGTGAGGCTGTCTGCATGTCACTCACGCTCTTACAGCTACGGCTCCCCCACTCCTCTGGGGATCACTAGTCTGGTTTGCAGGTCACACACACACACACTTTGGTCACAGCCCCCACCCGCCCGGGGGACACAAGCCTGGTTTGCAGGTCACACACGCACTTCCACTGCCCCCTTCCCACCTGCCCGGGAAGTTGAGGCTGACTTTGCTTGTGACTCACTCTCACACACACAACAAGACAACAATAAGGTACCTTTTACTTTCACACTTCTTATTACAAGTTTTAGTCTTACTGGCTAGTTTTGGTGCCATTGGATATCCTTTCTGCCTAGCTGTTTTTTTGTCTTAACTTCAGATGTTACTTTGTTGAGACAGGACTTATCTGCTCCTGTATCAACTAAAAATTCTATTTCTTCATTTAGGGGTCTCACCTCAAAGTTTACCAAGGGCTCGTCTAGATGTTGCATCGGGTCCCCTAAAGTATAAAGCTCCTGACTCTCTAATCGTCACTTCTAAGGATCTTCCTTAAATTATCTTGTTCCCTGGCTATTGCCGCATCGAGACTGAGCTTTCTACAAAACCTCCTGGTGTGTCCTGGCTCTCCACAGTAATAGCAATATCGTTCTCTCAAAGGGACTTGAGGTGTCTCTATCCCTCTTGCACCTGACAGTACAAGAGGCCTATCCTTGCCTCCTCCTGGTGGTGGACCCGCCCACCCTGCACTTTCTCTAGCTACAGCAACCATGATCTTAGCCTTGGCCTTTGCTTTTTCTTCTTCTCTCCTTAAATACACCTTCAATGCCTCTCTTAAAAACTCATTTACGTCTTTCGCTTGCCACTCTTCCATCTTTTCCAGTTTTCTCCTTATATCAGGCCAAGATTTGGTAACAAATTGGTCTTTTAGTAGCATTTGACCTTCTGGGGTGTCTGGGTCTATTCTAGAGTACAACTGAAAGTTCTGCTTTAGGCGATTAAGCCAGGCAGCAGGAGCTTCATCTTTCTCCTGTATGCCCTCAAATGCCAACTGGGTGTTAGTTCCTTTGGGAACTGACTCTTTGATCCCCCGTATTATCAAAGACTTATATTCCATCATGGCCTTCCTCCCGTCCTCCTGGTTAGGGTTCCAGCTGGGATCCGTTAGTGACAATTTCTGTTCACCTGATGGCACCTGGGGTCCTGCATGGTTATCTTTCTCCTAAATTCTTATGCCAGCCACCCTAATCATCTGGACCTCTTCTGGGGAAAATAATATACTCAGGATGGAATTCATCTCCCCCCAAGTGTAGATAATTGGACCTAGAAATTGATCCACTTGGTTGGCTATGCCCACTGGGTCCTCAACTAAATGTCCCAAATCTTTCTTGAATCCTCTCACCTCAGAAGCAGTTAGGGGAGTATTCACAAAGCAAACACCTCCCGCTACTCCTCCCATAGGAACCTCTCTGAGGGGAAAGAGTCTCTCTGCCTTGGAGGTCTTGGATCTGGTGCTACAGTACGGCCCATCTTCAGATGCCAAACCACTCTGAGGGATATCTGGGTTACCTTGAACGTTCTGCCCATCAGCAGGTGTATTTGCTGATAGCTGTTTACTGGGCGAGGAGACATTTGTGTCTCAACTAGGAGGAGGTAAAGGGACAGCAATAGGAGGGGGAGAAGAGCCTGAGTGGATATTAAGTGCAGCTGGAGAAGGGGTGGAGAACGCACCAGGTGGAGTAGGCACTTGTGGTGGTGCAGAAGGAACTGGAGGGGATACTGGCTTTATCATAGCAGAAGCTGAAGAGGTAGGAGGAGGAGTTTGAACAAGTGGTAATGAGATGGCAGCCGGGGGAAGAACCGGACCTGCCATTAGAGGTGCTTGAAGAAGAGGATTATAAGGTGGAGGGGCAGAAGGAGGCAAATAATCCAGGGGATCCCATCTTTTACTAGTCCTATCATCTCCTCCTTCATTCTCCTCTTTCTTCCTCTGTACCTTACAAATTCGCACCCCTTCATCTCCAACAGCGTTCTTTAACCAGCAAGGTACATACAATAATTGCTCGGGATCAGTATCTCCTCGAGCTGTCAGATAATTATTTAATTGTTGGCACATCCACTTATCTTTTGTCTCACACCAAGGCCATCCTCCTTGCACCTCTAATTCTGGCCACACTTCTATACAATAATGGATCATTTTCACTTTATCTAATCCCTCCGTGGCCTCTTTATAATCTCATTTTACTAACAGTTCTCCTAAGGGACTATTGGGATATATATACCTCAGTCTCTTACCGGTCTTTTTACTATTACACCCTCCCATTTTACAGGTCTCAACAGTAAAAATCCCAAAGATGCCTTTACTGACTGGTAATTTCGAAAAGAACCTTCTTTGAGGAGCTTCAGCCTCCTCCACTGAAACTTCAAATTTCTGCCTGATGCTCAGGACTTTATACTGAAACAACTGCCCAATCTCTTGATTGCCCAACTTTCCCCACGTCAGGTCTTACATCTATCGGCACTTGAACACACGAAACCTCGGCCTAAGAATCCGGGTCGTGCCTGACTCCCTCAGTCAGGAAAAACAACTGCCTGATTTTTAGTTTGCCTAACCTGCCAATTTTTAGGCTTCACCGTATCAGGACTTAAGAGCACACCACAGCCTCCTTCGCTGGGGTTTGTGCCTGACTCCTGTGTCAGGACTTACTTTTGCCTGCAGGGCTTGTGAACTACCAGAATCCTTCTCGGGACTGACAAATCTGCCTGACTTCCCTCTGTCAGGACCTATTTTGGGTGCGTGCCACTCATACAAATATTCTCTCCGCACGCCCGGAGGAGGGGGGCCCTTTATTCGCCCTTGAGAGACTCACTCACGCTAATTCCACGTGCTTCTGCCTGTTTCCAGCCGGCTTTCTCGGGAAAGCTCGGAAACGTGGTACTGAGGGGTCCACTCTCAGGTTGAGGGTCCAGCTGCCGGCCTTCGCCTCATTCACACACACATGCGCACGTCTCACACTCCTGCCACCAGCTTTCTCACCAATCCGGCGCTCCGGTGCCCCTCTGTGTTGCTGGTCCAGAGCCGATCCCTCTGGTCCTGGTAGCCAGCTGTCCTGAAGTTCCAAGATGGCAGTCTTTAATCTTCTTTCAGTGTGGCTATACCGGAAGAGTCCCCAGCTGAAATAAACAGGGCCAGGAGACTTCTTCTCCTTTTTAATGCCTTTATTAAAAGTGATCAGCTCAGGATTGGGCGGCTCAGCAGGGCTGCAGTCCCCGTCGTGTCTCCCAGGGCGACTCAGAGGAGGAGGATATGCACAGCTCTGTCCACCAGGGGCAGAGCTGGAGACTCCGGTCCTTGTGGGAGCCTTTAGGGCGTGATGTCCCTGTCACATCTTGCGCCTCCTCACTTATTCAGCTTGGTCTCTCCACCAGGGACGACGCTCATGGTCAGGGCGAGAGGGACTCCGCATCTCTGCAGGCTCAGCACTTGGCTCCTCACGTCCGGACATCACTTTAGTCTCTCAACCCTTTTGTGGCTCGTTGTTTTTAGGGTTTTCTTGTTGCATTTTGGAGTCGGGGTCCCAAAAAGCATGCTGGTCCTGGAGTCACTTTGCATAACCCCCCCCACCCTCTCAGATGTCTTCACTATGGTAGGAAAAGAGAACACCTTAGCCTCGGGGAAGGGCCATCACCCCACCCCAGCCAGGGCTTTTACTAATACAAAAGGGGCGATAAGATACAACGACTCGTGATTACAATACCAAAGCACGCAGAACCCTGGCAGGGGCAGATGTCTGGCTGCCTTTTTGTAACTTTTTCTCACAAAAAATATTAACCGAATTTTTCTTGATAAACTATGGGCTGCCCCAGCTCTTCTTGCCACCCTGTGCCAGGGCCTGCCCACCCTCCCAGGGAATAGATTTCTCCTGAACACGGGATCTAAGATTGCCCTGTGTCACTGTGGAGCCATTCCCATCTGTATTGGGTTTGTGTGGTCAGGTTTTGGCATGGCTTTGGGCCACAGGTGCTGTGTAAATTTATTTTACTTCTCATTATCCTACTATGATTTTATGGGTAATAAATGTAATGAATATCCCCAAGTTCCCTCTGTTGTGTCCGTGACCATGGCCGGGGAGGGATCTCTCCCTCCCTTTCTGTAAACTCATGAGCCTTTGGCTGTCCTTTTTCTCCTCTCCACTTGTGCGGAGCGGTGAGAGCGCCTTTGGTGGGCAGGCGGCAGGCAGGCGGGGCCAAAGGCCGCCTGGCGCTGGGAGGGCGCGGGGAGCTTGCCGAAAGGCGGGCAGTGTCGGCATGGCGGCCGGCAGAGGCTGAGGGAGCCGCAGCGGCAATGGCGGGAAGCGCCGGGAGCCTGAGGGGCGGCAGCTCCGCCCGAGCGCGCCGGCCCCGGCAGCGAGCGCCGTGCAAAGGGAGCCGCGGGCAGCTCGGGCAAGGCCGGCACAGGCCCGCAAGCAGCGGCCAGAGAGGCGGCCCGGCCCGGCCGGCAAGCGCGGCCGCTCTCCGCCGCACGAGCAGCTCCGGCTCCGGGCAGCGGCACCGGCAGCGGCCGTCCCGGCCTGAGGGGAAACGTGCGGGACAGCAGCTCGGGCCGGGGCGGCTGCGGCAGCGCTTGGGCCAGGGCGGCCTCCAGTCCTGGGCACGGAGCCACGAAGCCTCAGAGTCACTGAGGAGGAAAAACACCTCCGGCTTCAGCCAGTCCATCCTGGGCTCCATCCCCACCTTGGAACCCAGGCCACAGCACTCAGTGCCGCCTACAGCCCTTCCTTGGACACCTCCAGGCATGGGGAGTCGACCACCTCCTTGGGCAGCCCCTCCCAAGGCCTGAGCACCCTTTCCATGAAAAAATGCCTCCTTGATCTCTGTGTTCCCTGTCTTATACACCCTGACTCTTTTTTAACCCTATTCTGAGCCATATTAGACAAAGGTGCCTTTCACGCATTAAACCTCCTGGAGAAGATAATTCTGCTCACTGACAGAAGCTCTTCAGCAGGAGGTGCAACAATGCAACCATGAGCCTGGGAGCCAGGAGAGTGTGAGGGAGGGCAAATGGAAGCAGAACAAGGCAAAAACCTCAGGGGTGCAGAGGGGACAATGCTTCTTGTGCAGCTCCAAGCCAGCACCATGGGGACGCCAGTGCCATGGCCTCTGCAGGAGGACACAGCCATTCCCCTTCCCACCCACCACCCTGAAGCACCACTGCAAAGCCTCTTACTTTGATATCCAATGAGCTACCTCAGAAGGCCTCGTTGGAATGGGAAAACTCTACAGGGAGTGCTGGAGCCAGGCACTGCCACTTGGGCTGGCGGAAATAAAACCTGGGTGAGGTAGGACCAGGTGCATGCTCTGCTCAGCCCAGTGGCAGAGCTGAAGGGGGAAGTGGAAAGATAAGGAGTGTCAGGGTTTAGGAAAGGAAGAGGGACTGCTGGAGCCACTCTGAAGCACCCATTGGACAAATGTCCCAGACAGACACCTGCCAAGAAGCCGAGGATCACCAAGGGTGTGACCAGCAGGCAGAAGGAGGGGACCCAAAAACCAGGGGGAATGGAAACAGGTCCCTGCTGGGGGCAGCAGGGGAATCACCTCCTGGCCCATCTCACCTTCCCAGCTCCCTCTACACAACAGGTGGAGGCTCTGGGCCTCTGGGCTGAGACAATTACCGTGTGGACAAGCTCCATCCAGGCTGGAGGGGCAGCCCAGGGGAGTCAGTCCAGCCACCCTGTTTGAGAGGCTCCCTGGGGACGCTGTGCTGAGGGGCAGAGGAGTCCAGGGAGGCTGCACATTGTGCAGGGAGAAATCCTTGAAGGCACAGGCAGGAACAGCCCGTGCCCGTGTGCCCAAAGATGAGCTGGTGGGGAAGCAGAGCGGCAGAGCAGGAAGCTCTGCCTGGGACTGCAGGAAAACACAGAATTTACAGCTTTGGAATAAGGGCAGCACACAGGAGGATGGCGAGGATGTCATTGGTGCATGCCGGGAGAAAGGCAGAAAAGCAAAGGCCCAGCTGGAACTGAATTTGGCCAATTTCATAAGGGAGAATAGAAACTGCTTTTACAAAGACATCAGCAACACCAGGAGGAACAAGGACAAACTTTCTTTATACTGAATGCAGGGGAAAACATTGCCACAAGGCATGAGGACGATCCTGCAGTACTGATGGCTCCTCTGGGTGGGGCGAGCTCGTGGCCACCCACGGCTCTCTCCTCTGAAGAGAGGGATAAATGTGCTGGCTCATGGGGTGCTCTGCAGTTACTGGGCACAGGCACCTCGTCCTGGGGTGACAGCATTCCCTCACAGTTGCTGCTTCTCTGAGGCACTTCCCTCTCAAGCAACAGCAAGGAAATAACAGGAAAAAAGCACCCAGTGCAAGCCTCAGCAGTTTCTTTGTTCACACAGGAGGTGGAGGACAATGGTTGGTGTCCCAATCACTGTGTCACCTTCTTAAATACTTTTCCCCATCTCCTGAATTCTTTCCATTGCGTCACATCCTGGAATTCTTCTTCTTTATTAGGGGCATCCCTCATGTATTGAGGGGCAGGAGGACTCATCCTGAGAAGGACACGACGTGCAGTTGTGCTCAGCAGCTCTCCTACTTTCTCTGTGAGTTCCTTGCCCTCCCTCAAGGCCATGTGTCTGGACATGTTTGTGTCGGTGTTCACAGGGGTTTTCAGGTGAGGGAAGAGACGAGAATGTTGACTCCATGTTCAGAAGGCTTGATTCATTATTTTATGATATACATTACATTAAACCTATACTAAAAAGAACAGAAGAAAAGGTTTCATCTCAGAAGGGTAGCTAAGCTAAGAATAGAAAAGAAAAGAATGATAACAAAGGTAGCTGCCTCAGACTCTCCATGGGAGGCAGCTCTGCTGTGATTGGTCATTAATTACAAGCAAGCAGATGAGACCAATCATAGTTGCACCTGTTGCATTCCTCAGCAGCAGATAGCCATTGTTTACAGTTTGTTCCTGAAGTCTCTCAGCTTCTCAGAAGGAAAAAATCTTAAGGAAAGATTTTCAATGAAAATATGTCTGCGACAGATGTTCTCTTGCAGAGGACACCGGCCCATGCGATCATAGGCGCCCTTGTTCTCTTGCCTCTCACTGAGCACCTTTAGAAGCAGTCCTGTCTTTGAGACCATCTTGGAACACACCAGCTTGAGCTGGGGCAGGCTGCAGTCCATCCTCAGGGCTCGCTCCACGTGGGCCATGAACATCTGCAGGCTTTTGTCCGGCACCAGCAAGCGCAGCTGACGATCAACCACGGATTCCAAGAGCTCTCCTGGAACTGGCTCAAGGTCTGGACCTTCGGGGCTCCAAAGTTTATTGAGGAACGTGGAGTATTCTTCCTGCTGCTTCCAGTGTGTGCCTGTGGTGTCAGGCATGATCAGGAGGTGCCCACCTAGAGAGGATTGCTCCTCCTCAACTGTGGCTCTCCCTCTGCTTTCACAGGGCTGAACACCTGGTAAAAAGCTGATTATGTCCAACCCAATACTGGCTGTCCTCCTTCTTTGGCTGTTTGTCAGAATTGACATAGTACTGCCTTGGAGCTTGAACTTTCTCATTATGTATGTGTTGTCTGTGAACAGACTTGTCATGAGCGGAGTTTAATCCACAATCTACATCCCAGGGGTTCAATTATTGTCACTTCAAATGTCACTTCACTCCTGCTTCTGGCAGCATGTACGCAAGCACAACCCTGCACACGTGTGCAGCCCCACAGAAATGGGCACAACTCAACAAACGTAGACACCTCCAGGAGTCTCTAAATGTACAAAATCACAATTTATTGGGAAAGCATTCCCAGCCGGGAACAGACACAGCAGCTGCACAGGGGGCTGTGCAAGGGGACCCTGTCACATGTGCAGGGTGTCCCCAGGATGTCATGGCCCTGGGAAGGCTGTGGCTCCAGAGGCTGGGCTGCGGTGACTCACTGGGACACCTGGGGCTTCCTGGATCACTCCTGTCCCAGTCTCCAGGGGACTTTGGGGTGTCCTAAGCATGGCAGCCACCAGCAGCATCCTACTCTGCAGAGAGTGGTGATGGAGTCAGCAGCTCAGATCTTGGGGGGCTGGATGCAGAGCAGGGCCCAGGCAGAAGCATCTTGTCTCTGGGTAACACTGTTTTCTTAGGCTTCTTCCATCTGGAATGACAACAGGGAAACAACATCTGAAGAAATAAAGGCAAGCAAAAACTCAAGGAAACAGCACTAAGAAAATGGCCAAGGAAATAGCCACCAAGTCAACAACAAGGATCCAGGGAAACAGAGAAGAAAATAGCATCCAAGGAGTGTTCTAGC
Organism: Zonotrichia albicollis; assembly: GCF_047830755.1. Classification (NCBI taxonomy): domain Eukaryota; kingdom Metazoa; phylum Chordata; class Aves; order Passeriformes; family Passerellidae; genus Zonotrichia; species Zonotrichia albicollis. The sequence continues at coordinate 6,028,486 of NC_133841.1, read as the reverse complement.
AGTTCTTGTATCGGAATAGGAGTCTGAGAAGAAGTGCTGGCAACTTACTTGCTTGTTCTTGACATCTTGAAAATCTTGTCTCCCTCCTTTGAGTTCTTCACATTGTATCTCAGCCTGGGAGACATCTGTGTTCTCTTTCTCCATTTGTTTCTGCAGTTCTTCCTGTTTCTGCAATTCTTCTTCTTCCTTGTCAAGAACATCCATGATGTACTTAACCAAGAGCAAATCAGCCTCACTGAGCTCAGGCAAACCCTGGAAATTGCCATAGAGCAGAAGGATTTGGAGAAGTGAGGAAGAGCAGGAGGTGCAGGCAGAGGAGCAAAGTGGCATCTGCTCCCTGCCCTTACCTGCTCTGCATCCTCTGCCTCCCTGTACTTGTTCTTCCTCCATGTCTGTTGCAGTTTTACAAACCACCTGAAAACCAAAGAAAATGAGCAGGGAGGTTTGGGCAGGGAGGGCTGCAGGAGGTGCAGCTACCTGTCCCTGCTTGGGGGCATTTCAGCTGAGCCCAGGGAAGATGGGGGCTCCAGAAAGGACATCCCTGGCTGGCCCAGCACATGCACCACATCCAGGGGAGCATCACTGGTGCATGAAGGGCTGGTTGGGCTGGGAGCCCCCGGCCGTGCCCAGCGCTGCCGCTCAGGAGCCGCTCGCTCAGGGCTGCCCCAAACGCGACGTGTTGGAAACACAGCCGGGAGAGTCCTGGGCAGCGGCACCTGCGCGGCTGCGGGGCTCCACGAGGAGCTGCTGTGCATGGGAAAGACTCTTGGTGGCACAGCAGTGGCATGGGCAGGGAGCAGTTACCTTCTCAGCCACACATTCCTTCTGAGTAGCTGGGAAACAGCTGCAGAACATTGGGAACACACCTGGGAAAGGAGGCAGATGTTTAATACCAAAGTTTTCTTGTCATGCTCTACAGAACATGGGAAACCAAAGATCCTTTATCCAACCCAGCCCGTTCTACACACGTGCCAGTCTGTGCCAGCAACAACAACTATAAAAAGAACCTATCCTCCCTTCCCAGTTTCCTGTTCCTGTCTGCAGGAGCTGCAAGAGCTGTTCTGAATTCCCACAGCTCCCAATCTCATGGCTCTGTGGCTGAAGGCAGGAAAGCAAAGCAAAGCTGGGGAGAGCTGGGACAGGAAGCAGGACAAGCTTCCCTCAGGCAGGCTGGACCCTGCTGAGCTGGCTGCTGTGGATGCTGCCACAAGCTGCAGGCTTGGAACAACATCTCGTGAGGTAGCCAGCACATGCAGGGCCATCTGCAGTGGCACATGGGGCTTGTCACCTGAGCAGTCCAGCTACAAGGCAGACAGCTCTGTGTCAAACAAGAAATTGGCTTACGTGGAAGACACCACGCAGTATCACCAAAACAACTGCGATGACAGACAGCAATACAACAAACGAGATCGTGTCATCCATGGTCTCTGGCTTTGGCTGGGAAAATAGGAAAGAAGATCATGGGGGTAAGATGATTACTCGTTCCATTCTCCCTTGGCCAGAAGGACACACACAGCAGTGCCTGCAGCTCTCCTACCTTCTCTGTGGGCTCCTGATCCTCCTCCAAAGCTGTGCGCCTGGAGATGTTCTCTTGCAGAGGACACCGGCCCATGCGATCATAGGCGCCCTTGTTCTCTTGCCTCTCACTGAGCACCTTTAGAAGCAGCCCTGTCATTGAGACCATGTTGGCACACAACACCTTGAGCTGGGGCAGGCTGCAGTCCATCCTCAGGGCTCGCTCCACGTGGGCCATGAACATCTGCAGGCTTTTGTCCGGCACCAGCAAGCGCAGCTGACGATCAACCACGGATTCCAAGAGCTCTCCTGGAACTGGATCAAGGTCTGGACCTTGGGATCTCCAAGGTTTATTGAGGAACATGGAGTCTTCTCCCTGCTGCTTCCAGTGTGTGCCTGTGGTGTCAGGCATGATCAGGAGGTGCCCACCTTGAGAGGATTGCTCCTCCACAGCCGTGGCTCCTCTCCTGCTGCTCCCAATGGGGCCTCTCTGAACCAACGGGTCAGAGAGAAAATCCAGATTCCCGTTTAGACACAGCTCATCTTTGGTGACAGTGCCTCTGGGCTCTCCCTCTGCTTTCACAGGGCTCAAACCCTGGTAGAAGAGCTGATTGTGTCCAACCCAGTAACGGCTGTCCTCCTTCTTTGGCTGTTGGTCAGAATCGACATAGTTCTGCTTTTCAGCTGGATCTTCCAAGTCATCTATGAGGTATCTGCCAACCAACTTGTCATTAATGAGGTTCAGCCCACCAGCTACATCCCAGGGGTTCAGTGCTTGCCCATTCAAAAGTGGTTCCATCTGCTTGTGATCCCAGCTTGAGCGTGTCTTTTTCACCACATCCCTGAGCCTGACAGGCTGTGGCTGGTGTGGGAAAATGCTTTTGGCAGTCTTGATACTTCCAGCCTTGTGCAGATTCTTTTTGAACTTGGCCCTCAGGTCATGAGCGCTTGTTTTGCCTTCACGCCCCAAGAGATTCTGAGGGGGATGTGAGTTTGTTCTGGACCTGTCCGGGCTGCTGACATCATCCTCAGTGCTCAGGGTCAGGCCAACAACAAGCGTTACACTTTCACCATCTCCCACTGAAGGCTCCTTGGGCTTGAGGCTCAACACGGGGATGGTGTTCAGCTCTCTGCCTTGTTCCATGTCCATTATTTCTCCCCGAATCTGTAGAAGAGTTCTGTGAGCTGGAGAACAGCAAGAACACAGATCAACAGCTGGGCACAAACGCAGGCTCAGAGGTTACCCCAAGCAGCAGCAGCTCATCTCAAGGCCTGGGAGCACAAGAACAGAGTGGAGAATGTGTTGTGGTGAGGAGAGCCCTTCAATCCATGCCATTATCCCCCTGGGGCAGAGCAGAGAGCTGGTTCTTTCCTGGTGTCTCCTGGGGCTCTCTTTGGATGGGAGGAAAACATCCCAGGGGAATGGGATTGCTGTCAGAGAGGTTCCCACAGCTCCAGATGAGCAGGCTTGGCTTGCTCTGCTGGAGCCAGTGAAGAAGCAGAGACTCCAGAGGAAAGTTCAGCACTGCAAGGGGGGCACACACTGGCAGGGGAGGAATGCCCAGGGACTCCTTTGCTCCGGGGCCATTGCCAAGAGCAGCAGCTGAAGCTGTTAGAGCACGAAAACTTCCTTAAGGGCTCCAGAGCTCTGGGACTGTGCTGTGGGAAACCTGGGGCTGAGGCAGTGAGAGAAGCGAGCTCCCAGGGGCCCTTGCAAACCTGTTTGCAGAAGGGCAGCCTGGCCCTGCTGTGCACAGCATGTGCTGTGCCCTGTGCCCAGCTAGCGCAGGACGGGGCTTTGCTGCCCCTGCACAGGCCAACCAGGGCATGACGGTGCTTGGTGTTCACCCTGCAGAGCACATCAGAGGCTCTGCCGTTTGCCCTGCAGTGGGCACTGGGGTGGCACAGAAACCAGGCTGTTAGGGCAATTTGGGGCCTTCATGGGCAGACCTTGCCTTCCAGCACCAGGGAAGGGCACGGGGCATTCTTGCTTTCCTTGCCTAGGGCCATGGTTTGGGCAGGAAATGGGTAGGTTTGGGGGGCCCAGTGAGCTGTTCCTTCTCCAGACAGTATGTGACACACAAGATATGTGCAATCACCAGGAACATTCCATCCCAAGGTGTTGTGTCCAAGGCCTGTACTGCAAGGGCAGATCAGCACGCCCCAGCACAGGGCAGTGCTGCAGCATCTGCCCAGGCTCAGGAGAAGGGGCAGATTTGAGCTCCCCCAGCCCCTCTGGACACCCACCGCACTGCGGGGCGCTGGTGCTGCACAGCTTCTGGCACAGGAACTGGATGGTCCTGCAGGGGCTCTCGGGCCGGGGACGCTCCTGGCACAGGCAGCAGGCCGCCTCCTTGGGCACTTGGCTGCAGACAAGAGGGGATTCTTGGAGCAACACCTGGCCACCCAGTGCATGGCTCAGAGCCCAACTCAGGAAACACACCCATACCACGCCTGGGGCTTGTGCCTCACTGTGTGCCACAGCTCTGGGAAAGGGCCCTGACTCCCAAGGCAAAACATTAAAAAGGGGATTTTATCCTGGAAATTAGAACTGCTCCCAAAACACCACGTGACACAGAAATGCTTCTCCCCTTGGAGAAGCCTGCACCAAGTCACCCCAAAGGTGAGATTCTTCCTCTGAGCTGGTGAGCTTTGGCACTTGCCCAGGAGGAAACAGCAGCTCTTGAGCTTATTGGGCTTGTTCTGGTTTTGTGGCACACGGATTTGTTTCGCAAGCAGAGCTCCTGTCCCAGCAGTCTGGGCCTGCGGGTGGCTGGGGCCCAGTCGCACACACTCACAGGGTTTCCAAGCTCACTGTGGTCTGCAGCAGCCGCAGCAGCGTCTGTGAGTTCACTTGGGTGGCACTCAGGTCTCTGCAAACATTGGAAAGAGCTCATGAAACTCTCTGGTGACATGGACACAACTCTGCTCTCAGAGCAAGCCCAGGGCCCTGATCATGGTGGTGCTGTTGGCAGAGGCATCCACTTCTGCCTGCTCCAAGAGAAGCCAGGCAAGTTGTGTCTCCAGCAGACTGAGGCTGGCCAAGAGGGAGATTTGCTCCTGCACCATTTGTGCTGCTTTCCTCAGAACGGGGCACTCCAGAGAGGCACAGCTCTCTGTGCATCTGCTCCAAATGAGCCAATACTTACAGAGAGCTCACTGAGGGCAGCTTGAAGAAGGCAGCATCATCAATGACAGCCAGCGGGTTGTGGCTGAGGATCCTGAGAAACAACAGAGCTCTGTCAGGGCTGATGGCAAGGATGTGAGCTGGCTGTGTCAGGCACGTGGGAAAGGCCTGGCCGCACTCAAGGAAGCCATGCAGGAGAGGAGCAGGGCAGGGGAAAGGGCCTTTGCAGCTGCACACTCCTGGTGCTCCCTGGCTGACATCCACAGTTGGAATCAGGACTTTGCCAAGGGCAAATCTGCTCTTGCCCACTGACCCTGCAGAGACCCTGCAGAGACTCGCCCTGCCGTGCCTTTAGCCCCGGTGCCACTTACAGCTCCTGGAGGAACTGCATCCCATGCCAGGCCTGGAAAGTGTCACTGTGGATCTGTGTGAGGCCATTCCAGGAGAGATTTCTGGGGAAAGAGGAGGTCACACAAAGCAATCAGGCCTGCCCTACAGAGAGAGGGTGCACAGACACAGCCCTTTGCAGGAAAGGTGCCAATCCAAGGTGGAAGAAGGAGGAAACTGCGGCGTTCTCAGCGTTTGTAGCCTGCCCAGGAGGGCAAGTGAAGGGCACACGTGCTGACTCTATTTCTGTTCCAGGATGCAGCCAAGGCTGCAAGAACTGACTGCTCTGATGGCTGTGTGTGGACAACCCCGCTGGGCTCTGTCCCTTGGCGTGGCCGCCCAGTCATCGGCATTGACCTGTGCAGCTCAGCTGGGCTCTGGGCAGGGCAGATTTAGGGACTGTGGGGAAAACAGCAGCAGCATTTGCCTACACAGGCACGGTGCCCATGCAAAGACTGAGCTGAAACCCCCAGAGAGAAACTTGATCACTCACAGAGACTTCAGGAAAGGCAGTGGCTCAAATGCCCGTTCCTCAATGGACAGGATCTCATTGCAGGACAAATCCCTGTTCCAGGTACAACAACAAATGTCACTTCCATTTGCCCTGTTGCTTTTACCTGCCTCTGCAGCCTGGATCCCAGGAGGGACAAAGGCCACGTGCCCGTGCCTGGGCTGAGCAGCAGGGCCCCAGGCAGGGGCAGGCAGGAGCCCCTCGCCGTGGGCAGGGCACGGTGCTTACAGGTGCTTCAGCAGGAACAGCCCCTCCAGGGAATGCCTCTTCACTGCCCACAGCTCATTGTCCCTGAGCACCCTGCAAGGGGACACAGGGACATTGTGACAGCGCCCACAGCCCAGCAGCAATAGGGATTCTCATGGGAAAATCTCCTGCAGCAGCTTGACTGAAGCATCTCTTTCAGGCACCGCTGCAGGGACCGTCCCCACTCCTGGCCAGAGCAGGCCCTTGCTCCTGGCCGGCTGAAGCTGACCACAGCTTGATCTCTGGGCAGAGAGACACGGGGATGGTGCCCTGGCTGCAAGAGACTCAAGGCAATTCTTGCCATGCTGGGAAGCTCTGGTGATTCACACCCCTCCTGGCAGAGCAGCCAAGTTTGGAATTCCAATGGAAGCGGGAGGTGTGGGGGCTGCTGCTCCAACCCCAGACCAAAGGATGCAAACTCCGCACACTCCTGACATTTGAAATGCTGCAGGGCACTTACAAGGTCTCAGTCCATGGGTAGTCCTGCCAGGTTCGTCTTCCGACATCCGCAATGGAGTTGCCATTGAAATCTCTGCAAAGAAACAAAAGACCCGGTCCCCCCTCAGGCAAGCCCATTTCCCTGCTTTTCGGCTGCTGAGCTGGAATTGGGCTTTGCCTGGAGAAGGCACAGCGTGCCCAGCCTGGCTTCACCTGGCTCATGCTCAGCTCAGGCCCCCAAACCCCGCCTGTCTCCAGCCAGGGAGTGCCCCAGGTGTCCCAGGTGGGGTTTGCAGAGCCAGGGAGCCGAGGAGGGGCAGCTGCAGGGCTCTGAGGGGCCGCAGCACTCACAGGAAGGTCAGGGCTCGGCGGCGGCTGCCCGGAGGCACGGTGGCCAGGCCGGCGTGGCCGCAGTTCAGCCGCCCACGGCCTGGGCAGTGGCAGGGCTCTGGACAGAGCTCCTTGCCCACTGTTGGCGAGGGGGCCACTGCCAGCAGCAGGGCCAAAAGGAGCAGAGCGCGCACCAGACGCATCACCAGGTCCATGGCGAGGCAGGACTGGCTGCAGTCGCCTGGGTCGCGGACCTGAGCTGCAGCTGTGGCAGCTCCTGTGTCACAGTGCTGCTGCCAGTGTCACAATGGTCCTTCTGATGACACTCTAGCAATGCTCTTGTCACCGGGATGGTGCTTGGCATCAGAGCTCGCAGCAAAGCGCAGTTCAGGCCATGCTGTCACCAAATGACTCTGTCTCAGAGCCATCAATCTGCAGAATCATGGAATGGATGGGCTTGCAAGGGGCCTTAAAGCCCGTCCAGTTTCACCCCTGCCATGGCAGGGACACCTTCCACTATCCCAGGCTGCTCCAAGCCCCGTCCAACCTGGCCTTGGACACTGCCAGGGATCCAGGGGCCGCCACAGCTGCTCTGGGCACCCTGTGCCAGGGCCTGCCCACCCTCCCAGGGAAGGATTTCTCCTGAACACGGGATCTAAGCCTGCCCTGTGTCACTGTGAAGCCATTCCCATCTGTATTGGGTTTGTGTGGCCTGGCTTTGCATGGCTTTGGGGCCACAGGTGATGTTGAAATTTCCTTTCCCTATCATTATTCTGCTCTGACTTTATGGGTAATAAATGTAATGAATATCCCCAAGTTCCATCCCTTGCGTCCATGACCATGACGTGGGAAGGATCTCTCCCTCCCTTTCTGTAAACTCATGAGCCTGTGGCTGTCCTTTTTCTCCTCTCCACTTGTGCGGAGCGGTGAGAGCGCCTTTGGTGGGCAGGCGGCAGGCAGGCGGGGCCAAAGGCCGCCTGGCGCTGGGAGGGCGCGGGGAGCTTGCCGAAAGGCGGACAGTGTCGGCATGGCGGCCGGCAGAGGCTGAGGGAGCCGCAGCGGCAATGGCGGGAAGCGCCGGGAGCCTGAGGGGCGGCAGCTCCGCCCGAGCGCGCCGGCCCCGGCAGCGAGCGCCGTGCAAAGGGAGCCGCGGGCAGCTCGGGCAAGGCCGGCACGGCCCCGCAAGCAGCGGCCAGAGAGGCGGCCCGGCCCGGCCGGCAAGCGCGGCCGCTCCGCCGCACGAGCAGCTCCGGCTCCGGGCAGCGGCACCGGCAGCGGCCGTCCCGGCCTGAGGGGAAACGCGCGGGACAGCAGCTCGGGCCGGGGCGGCTGCGGCAGCGCTTGGGCCTGGGCGGTCTCCAGTCCTGGGCACGGAGCCACGAAGATTCCTTCTGTTAGAAGCTGCTGGAAGCTTCCAGCTTCCACAATGTCTACTAGAACCAATCCCTGATGGCTCCTAAAGGTGGATGTCCACCCTGGAGCCCACTGGCATTGCCTCTGCCGGACATGACGGAAGGTTCTGGCACCTTTTCAAGGCTGGCCCAATTAGAAATGGCCATTACACTTCTGTGGTCACAGGTTTCAGAAAAAACTACAATCAAATTGTGACACAATTTTAATTAGGAGTAGAGAAAAGCAGGAGTGAGCACATGTGAAGAGAACCACCTGCAGGCTCCATGGGCATTGCAGAATGAGACTGAGGAGATGCTCCAGGCTCCAGAGCCGAAATTCCTCTGCAGGCAGTGGGGAGACCATGGTGGGGCTGCAGTGCTCCTGCAGCCCGCAGGGATGCAGGGGGAAGCAGAGATTCACCTGCATGCTGTGGAGGGGCCCTGCACCAGAGCAGCTGCATGCCTGCAGGAGGCTGTGATCCTGTGGGAGGCCTGTGGAGAGAGGGGCCCTGCTCCCAGGCTGGAGCAGCCTGTCCTTGCAGGACTGCACCTGTGGGAGAGTGACCCATGCCGCAGCAGTTCTGGGAGGAACGTTGCCTGTGGGACGGACTGATGCTGCAGAAGTTTACAGTGAGCTGCTGTTGGTGGGATGGAGCCACAGTGGAGAAGTTCCTGGAGAACTGTCTCCCATGGGAGGAACCTTGTGGTGCAGCAGGGTGATAGATCTGCTCTCTGAGAGTAGGGAAATTACTCCCATTCCCTGTCTCCTTGTGCTGCTGGGATTAGGCAATACTGCTGGGAAGGAGGGAGGGGTAAGGGAAAGCTGTTTTTAAGGGCTTCTTTTATTTCTCCTTATCCTGCTCTGATTGTGTTAGTAATAAATTCATTTAATATCATTAAGTCAAGCCTGTTTCGTACTTGATGGTATTTGATGAGTGTTTTCTCCTGGTCCCTAACTCATGAACCTTTGTTAAACTTCCCCCCCCCTTTGTCCAGCTGCAGAGAGGAGTGAGTGAGCAGCTTTGGGAGTGACTGGCATCTGGCTGGAGTAAACCCACATCAATCTCAAACTGAATTTGGCCAAATCCATAAGGGGGAACAGAAACTGCTTTTACAAATACAACTGCAGCTCCAGGAGAAACAAGGACAAACTTTATTTAACCTGAATGCAGGGGGAAACATTGCTACAACGGATGAGGAAAACCCTGAGATGCCTCCTCTGGGTGTCCAGAGCTTGTGCTTGCCTGAAGCACCCTCCGGCCTTCCCTCAGCAATAGGCAGCAAGAAAATAACAGCCAAGGAAAAAGAACCCAAGGAAACAACCACAACCAATGAAACAGCATCCATGGAAATAACATCAACCAAGGAAACAGCATCCATGGAAATAACAGCAACCAAGGTAACGGCATCCAAGGAGAGCCTCAGCTAAAATGGGAAGTGAAGAATTGCTGGCATCCCATTAACTTCCTGGGAGTCTTCCACCTTACTTCTTCACACTATGTCTCTTCCTGGGATGCTTATCAATGAGATTCATATGCATCCCTAAGGCCCTGAAGCCATGACAATTACGACTTCTTGAACAGAGAATAGCACGGGGAACAGGTTGGGGAAGCATCTTGACCGGACTGGGAACAGGGGCAAGTCACAAGTGAGCTATCTGCCCTTTTCTCTTCCACATTCAGTGTCTCGCTATCCTTCCTCCTTCTCTGCCGCAGCATTACACAGAGCCTGGAAAAATCAGCAAGGGAAAATAGGGTTAAAGAGAGAAGGCAGCTGGTGATGGAGGCTGTGGGCAACAGGGCTGCCTGTGCTCTGCCCTGTGTGCGCAGCAGCCGCTGGAGGAGTTGGGAAGGGGCATTTCCAATGCTGCAAAGCAATGGAGAGAGCGAGGTGAATGGGGACAAAAGGCTTCAGGCCATCCCATGCCCAGAGCTCCTTGCTCCCACTCCGTGAGCAGGGAGGTCTGGCCAGGGAGGGCTGCAGCAGGTGCCAGCACCTCTCCCTGCTCGGGGCTGTGCCAGCAGAGCCCAAGGAAGATGGGGAGCCCCAGCAGGGATGGCAATGGCTGGCAATGCAGAGAATGAGCCCTGCATGCAAAAGGCAAGTGGAGAGGATGGGAGTGAGTTCTTCAGCAGCCACTGTGGGGAGGGAGCAGGGAGAAATAGGGCAGAGCCATCAGCAGAGGAGACTGTTCTGGGAACACAGAGGTATTGCTGGTGCTCACAGAAACTCGGGAGCACACCGGGGCCCAGGACATCCATCCCAGTGCCGGCGTGGCAAGGGCTGGTTGGGCTGGGAGCCCCCGGCCGTGCCCAGCGCTGCCGCTCAGGAACCGCTCGCCCGGGGCTGCCCCAAACGCCACGTGATGGAAACACAACCGGGAGAGTCCTGGGCAGCGGCTCCTGCGCGGCTGCGGGGCCCCAGGAGGAGCTGCTGTGCACGGGAAAGACTCTTGGTGGCACAGCAGTGGCAGGGGCAGGGAGCAGTTACCTTCTCAGACACAAATTCCCGGTGTCGCGGAGTTTGGAGTCAAGTTCACAACGTCGAAAGCGCTTCTGGGGAAGGGAAATGGGAGATTTACAACATCAGTTTTCCTGTAATATTCGGCCAAACAGGAGAGGGCAAAATCTCTCATTGCTGGGTGGCTGAAGGCAGGAGAGCAAAGCAAAGCTGGGGAGAGCTGGGACAGAAGGCAGGACAAGATTCCCTCAGGCAGGCTGGACCCTGCTGAGCTGGCTGCTGTGGATGCTGCCACAAGCTGCAGGCTTGGAACAACATCTCCTGTGGTAGCCAGCACATGCAGGGCCATCTGCAGTGGCACATGGGGCTTGTCACCTGGGCACTCCAGCTACACGACAGACAGCTCTGTGTCAAACAAGAATTTGGCTTACATGGAAGATGCACTTCAGGATCAGGAAGACGAAGATGAAGAAAAGAAGCAAAAGCACAAACTTGACCATGTACACCACAACTCCTAGTTTGCGCTGTGAGAAAAGGAACATCATAGGGGTAAGAGGATTGATCCTTGCATTCTCCTTTGCCCAGAAGGACACGTGCAGCAGTGCCTGCAGCTCTCCTACCTTCCGTGTGTGTCCCTTGCCATTCCCCACGACCATATGAATGATCATCCTCTCTTGCAGACGACACTGGCCCATGGGATCATAGGCTCCCTGGTTCTCTTGCCTCTCAGTGAGCAGCTTTAGAAGCAGCCTGGTCTTCATGACCATCCTGGCACAGGCGTGCTTGAGCTGGGGCAGGCTGCAGTCCCTGTTCAGGGCTCGCTCCAAGTGGGCCGTGAATGCTCGCAGGCCTTTGTGTGCCTCCTGCAGCGGCCGGTGATGATCAACGTTGGTTTCCCTTTCTTTTGGAACTGGCGCAAGGTCTGGACTTTGGGGCCTCACAGGTGTGTTGAGGAACATGGAGTCTTCCTCCCGTCTGGTGTGTGGCATCATCAGGAGGTGCCTGCCCATAGAGAAATGCTTCTCTTCAGCTGTGGCTCTTCCTCTCCTCTTCGCAGCGGGGCGGCTCCCAATCAACAGGTCAGAGAGAAATTCCAGATTCTTGTTTAGATCGTGGTCAGATCTGGATCTTCGCTGCACTTTCACAGGCTCTGAAACTTGGTAGAAAAGATGATTATATCCAACCCCATACTGGCTGTCCTGCTTCTTGTGCCATTTGTGTGTCTTGATGTAGTACGTGCTGGCAGCTGGATCTTCCTCCTCCTTATCTCTGTATGGTGCAGACATGGAAGTATCATCACCACGTTTTAATCCACCAGCTACCACTGAATGCTTTGATCCTTGCCGGTATAAACGTGGCTCCATTTTCTCTTGCTGCCAGCTCGATGGTGTCTTTTTCACCACATTGCTTTTGGCAGTCTTGATGCTTTCAGCCTTGTGCAGCTTCTTCTTGACCTTGGCCCTCAGGACATGAGCGCTTGTTTTGCCTTCACGCCCCAAGAGATGCTGAGGGGGATGTGAATTTGTTCTGGAACTGTCCAGGCTGCTGACATCACCCTCAGTGCTCAGGGTCAGGGCAACCACAAGCATTACACTTTCACCATCTCCCACTGAAGGCTCCTTGGGCTCGACACTCAACACTGGGATGGTGTTCAGCTCTCTGCCTTGTTCCATGTCCATTATTTCACCCTGACTCTGTAGAAGAGTCGAGTAAGCTGGAGAACAGTAACAGAGCAGATCAGCAGCTGGACACAGACACAGGCTCAGAGGTTACCCCAAGCAGCAGCAGCTCATCTCAAGGCCAGGGAGCACAAGAGAAGAGTGGAGAATGTGTTGTGGTGAGGAAGAGAGCCCTTCAATCCATGCTATTATCCCCTTGGGGCGGAGCAGAGAGCTGGTTTTTTCTTGGTGTCGCCAGGAGCTCCCTTTGGAAGGGACAGAAACATCCCAGGGGAATGGAATTGCTGTCAGAGAGGTTCCCAGAGCTCCAGATGAGCAGGCTTGGCTTGCTCTGCTGGAGCCAGTGAAGAGGCAGAGACCCCAGAGGAAAGATCAGCACTGCAAGGGAGGCACACACTGGAAGGAGAGGAATGCCCAGGGACTCCTTTGCTCTGGGGCCATTGCCAAGAGCAGCATCTGAAGCTGTTAGAGCATGAAAAACTTCCTTAAGGGCTCCAGAGCTCTGGGACTGTGCTGTGGGAAACCTGGGGCTGAGGCAGTGAGAGAAGCGAGCTCCCAGGGGCCCTTGCAAACCTGGCTGTCTCTGTTTGCAGAAGGGCAGCCTGGCCCTGCTGTGCACAGCATGTGCTGTGCCCTGTGCCCAGCTAGCACAGGACGGGGATTTGCTGCCCCTGCACAGGCCAACCAGGGCATGACGGTGCTTGGTGTTCACCCCGCAGAGCACATCAGAGGCTCTGCCCTTTGCCCTGCAGTGGGCACTGGGGTGGCACAGAAACCAGGCTGTTAGGGCAATTTGGGGCCTTTATGGGCAGACCTTGCCTTCCAGCACGAGGGAAGAGCACGGGGCATTCCTGCTTTCCTTGCCTAGGGCCATGGTTTAGGCAGGAAATGGGTAGGTTTGGGGGGCCCAGTGAGCTGTTCCTTCTCCAGACAGTATGTGACACACAAGATATGTGCAATCACCAGGAACATTCCATCCCAAGGTGTTGTGTCCAAGGCCTGTACTGCAAGGGCAGATCAGCACACCCCAGCACAGGGCAGTGCTGCAGCATCTGCCCAGGCTCAGGAGAAGGGGCAGATTTGAGCTCCCCCAGCCCCTGCAGACACCCACCACACTGCGGGGCGCTGGTGCTGCACAGCTTCTGGCACAGGAACTGGATGGTCCTGCAGGGGCTCTCGGGCCGGGGACGCTCCTGGCACAGGCAGCAGGCCGCCTCCTTGGGCACTTGGCTGCAGACAAGAGGGGATTCTTGGAGCAACACCTGGCCACCCAGTGCATGGCTCAGAGCCCAACTCAGGAAACACACCCATACCACGCCTGGGGCTTGTGCTTCACTGTGTGCCACAGCTCTGGGAAAGGGCCCTGACTCCCAAGGCAAAACATTAAAAACAGGATTTTATCCTGCAAAGTAGAATTGCTGCCAAAATACGATGTGATACACAAATGCACCCGCCTGGAGTTCAAACTCCCCTTTGAGAAGTCTGCAGCAAGTCAACCCAAAGCTGAGATTCTTCCTCTGAGCTGGTGAGCTTTGCCACCTTGCCCAGAAGGAAACAGCAGCTCTTGAGCTTACTGGCCTTGTTCTGGTTTTGTGGCACATGGATTTGTTTCCCAAGCAGAGTCCCTGTCCCAGCACTCTGGGCCTCCTGGTGGCTGGGGCCCAGTCGCACACACTCACAGGGTTTCCAAGCTCACTGTGGTCTGCAGCAGATGCAGCAGCGTCTGCGAGTTCACTTGGGTGGCACTCAGGTCTCTGCAAACATTGGAAAGAGCTCATGAAACTCTCTGGTGACATTGCCACAACTCTGCTATCATAGCAAGCCCAAGGCTCTGATGATGGTGGTGCTGTTGGCAGAGGCATCCACTTCTGCCTGCTCCAAGAGGAGCCAGGCAAGTTGTGTCTCCAGCAGACTCAGGCTGGCCAAGAGGGAGATTTGCTCCTGCACCACTTGTGCTGCTTTCCTGGGAACTGGGCACTCCAGAGAGGCACAGCTCTCTGTGCATCTGCTCCAAATGAGCCAATACTTACAGAGAGCTCACTGAGGGCAGCTTGAAGAAGGCAGCATCATCAATGACAGCCAGCGGGTTGTGGCTGAGGATCCTGAGAAACAACAGAGCTCTGTCAGGGCTGATGGCAAGGATGTGAGCTGGCTGTGCCGGGCACATGGGCAAAGCCTGGCCGCACTCAAGGAAGCCATGCAGGAGAGGAGCAGGGCAGGGGAAAGGGCCCTTGCAGCTGCACACTCCTGGTGCTCCCTGGCTGACATCCACAGTTGGAATCAGGACTTTGCCAAGGGCAAATCTGCTCTTGCCCACTGACCCTGCAGAGACCCTGCAGAGACTCGCCCTGCCGTGCCTTTAGCCCCGGTGCCACTTACAGCTCCTGGAGGAACTGCATCCCATGCCAGGCCTGGAAAGTGTCACTGCCGATCATTATGAGGCCATTCCAGGAGAGATTTCTGGGGAAAGAGGAGGTCACACAAAGCAATCAGGCCTGCCCTACAGAGAGAGGGGGCAAAGAAGGAGCCCTTTGCAGGAAAGGTGCCAATCCAAGGTGGAAGAGGGAGGAAACTGCTGCTTCCTCAGCGTTTGTAGCCTGCCCAGGAGGGCAAGTGAAGGGCACACGTGCTGATTCTTTCTCTTCCAGGATGCAGCCAAGGCTGCAAGAACTGGCTGCTCTGATGGCTGTGTGTGGACAACCCCGCTGGGCTCTGTCCCTTGGCGTGGCCGCCCAGCCATCGGCATTGACCTGTGCAGCTCAGCTGGGCTCTGGGCAGGGCAGATTTAGGGACGGTGGGGAAAACAGCAGCAGCATTTGCCTACACAGGCACGGTGCCCATGCAAAGACTGAGCTGAAACCCCCAGAGAGAAACTTGATCACTCACAGAAACTTCAGGAAAGGCAGTGGCTCAAATGCCCGTTCCTCAATGGACATGATCTCATTGCAGGACAAATCCCTGTTCCAGGTAGAACATCAAATGTCACTTCCATTTGCCCTGTTGCTTTTACCTGCCTCTGCAGCCTGGATCCCAGGAGGGACAAAGGCCACGTGCCCGTGCCTGGGCTGAGCAGCAGGGCCCCAGGCAGGGGCAGGCAGGAGCCCCTCGCCGTGGGCAGGGCACAGTGCTTACAGGTGCTTCAGCAGGAACAGCCCCTCCAGGGAATGCCTCTTCACAGCCCGCAGCTCATTGTCCCTGAGCACCCTGCAAGGGGACACAGGGACATTGTGACAGCACCCACAGCCCAGCAGCCATTGGGAGTCTCATGGAAAAATCTCCTGCAGCAGCTTGACTGAAGCATCTCTTTGGGACACCGTTGCAGGGATCGTCCCCACTCCTGGCCAGAGCAGGCCCTTGCTCCTGGCCGGCTGAAGCTGACCACAGCTTGATCCCTGGCAAGACAGACACGGGGATGGTGCCCTGGCTGCAAGAGACTCAAGGCAATTCTTGCCATGCTGGAAAGCTCTGGTGATTCACACCCCTCCTGGCAGAGCAGCCAAGCTTGGAATTCCAATGGAAGCGGGTATTGTGGGGGCTGCTGCTCCAACCCCAAACCAAAGGATGCAAACTCCGCACACTCCTGACATTTGAAATGCGGCAGGGCACTTACAAGGTCTCAGTCCACGGGTAGTCCTTCCAGTTTCGTTTTCGAATATCCGCAATGGAGTTGCCATTGAAATCTCTGCAAAGAAAGAAAAGACCCGGTCCCCCCTCAGGAAAGCCCATTTCACTGCCTTTTGGCTGCTGAGCTGGAATTGGGCTTTGCCTGGAGAAGGCGCAGCATGCCCAGCCTGGCTTCACCTGGCTCATGCTGAGCTCAGGTCCCCAAACCCCCCTGTCTCTGGCCAGGGAGTGCCCCAGGTGTCCCAGGTGGGGTTTGCAGAGCCAGGGAGCTGAGGAGGGGCAGCTGCAGGGCTCTGAGGGGCCGCGGCACTCACAGGAAGGTCAGGGCTCGGCGGCGGCTGCCCGGAGGCACGCTGGCCAGGCCAGCGTGGCCGCAGTTCAGCTGCCCACGGCCTGGGCAGTGGCAGGGCTCTGGACAGAGCTCCTTGCCCACTGCTGGCGAGGGGGCCACTGCCAGCAGCAGGGCCAACAGGAGCAGAGCGCGCACCAGACGCATCACCAGGTCCATGGCGAGGCAGGACTGGCTGCGGTCGACTGGGACGCGGACCTGAGCTGCAGCTGTGGCAGCTCCTGTGTCACTGTGCTGCTGCCAGTGTCACAATGGTCCTTCTGATGACACTCTAGCAATGCTCTTGTCACCGGGATGGTGCTTGGCATCAGAGCTCGCAGCAAAGCGCAGTTCAGGCCATGCTGTCACCAAATGACTCTGTCTCAGAGCCATCAATCTGCAGAATCATGGAATGGATGGGCTTGCAAGGGGCCGTAAAGCCTGTCCAGTTTCACACCTGCCATGGCAGCAGGGACACCTTCCACTATCCCAGGCTGCTCCAAGCCCCGTCCAACCTGGCCTTGGACACTGCCAGGGATCCAGGGGCCGCCACAGCTGCTCTGGGCACCCTGTGCCAGGGCCTGCCCACCCTCCCAGGGAAGGATTTCTCCTGAGCACAGGATCTAAGCCTGCTCACTATCGCTGTGAAGCCATTCCTATTTGTATTGAGTTTGTGTGGCCAGGTTTTGGCATGGCTTTGGGGCCACAAGTGCTGTTGAAATTTCTTTTGCTTCTCATTATCCTGCTCTGATTTTATGGGTAATAAATGTAATGAATATCCCCAAGTTCCCTCTGTTGTGTCCGTGACCATGGCCGGGGAGGGATCTCTCCCTCCCTTTCTGTAAACTCATGAGCCTTTGGCTGTCCTTTTTCTCCTCTCCACTTGTGCGGAGCGGTGAGAGCGCCTTTGGTGGGCAGGCGGCAGGCAGGCGGGGCCAAAGGCCGCCTGGCGCTGGGAGGGCGCGGGGAGCTTGCCGAAAGGCGGACAGTGTCGGCATGGCGGCCGGCAGAGGCTGAGGGAGCCGCAGCGGCAATGGCGGGAAGCGCCGGGAGCCTGAGGGGCGGCAGCTCCGCCCGAGCGCGCCGGCCCCGGCAGCGAGCGCCGTGCAAAGGGAGCCGCGGGCAGCTCGGGCAAGGCCGGCACGGCCCCGCAAGCAGCGGCCAGAGAGGCGGCCCGGCCCGGCCGGCAAGCGCGGCCGCTCCGCCGCACGAGCAGCTCCGGCTCCGGGCAGCGGCACCGGCAGCGGCCGTCCCGGCCTGAGGGGAAACGCGCGGGACAACAGCTTGGGCCGGGGTGGCCTCCAGTCCTGGGCACGGAGCCACGAAGCCTCAGAGTCACTGACGATGAAAAACACCTCCGGCTTCAGCCAGTCCATCCTGGGCTCCATCCCCACCTTGGCAGCCAGGCCACAGCACTCAGTGCCACCTCCAGCCCTTCCTTGGACACCTCCAGGCATGGGGAGTCCACCACCTCTTTGTGCAGCCCCTCCCAAGCCCTGACCACACTGTTATGAACAAAAATTCTGTGGTTTTTTTTGTGAGAAAAGGTTTCAAAAAGGCAGCCAGATCACTGTCATGCCCAAGTTCTGCATGTTTTGTTATTGTAATCACGGGTCGTTGTGGCTAATTGCTCCTTTTGTATTAGCAGAGCCTTGCCCGAGGCTAAGTTGTACTTTTCCCAGAATGGTGAAGTGACCTGAGAGGGTGGGGGGGACTATGCAAAGTGACTCCAAGGACCAGCATGCTGTGAGGGACTGGCGCTCCAAACGTACTGAGAAAACCCCAAAAACAACAAGCCACCTAAGAGTTGAGAGACTGGAGTGATGTCTAGATGAGAGGAGCGGAGTGCTGGGCCTGCAGAGATGCTGAAAACCTTCACTGTTCCTTACCCTGTGTTCGAGAGCCCCCAGGCCAGGTCTGGGAAGAAGCGAGACAGGATCCCCAGCTCTGCCCCTGGTGGACAGAGCTGTGCATATTCTCCTCCTCTGAGTCGCCCTGGGGGACTTGACGGGAGACTGCAGCCCCACCGAGCTGCCCAATCCTGAGCTGATCACTTTTAATAAAGGTATTAAAAAGGACAAGAAGTCTCCTGGCCCTGTTTATTTCACACACTTTCCATGGAGAAATTCCTCCCTGATCTCTGTGTTCCCTGTCTTACACACCCTGACTCTTTTTTAACCCTATTCTGAGCCATATTAGACAAAGGTGCCTTTCATGCATGTGCATTAAACCTCTTGGAGAAGATGATTCTGCTCAAAACCAGCAGCTCTTCAGCAGGAGGTGCAACAATTAAACCATGAGCCTGGGAGCCAGGAGGGTGTGAGGGAGGGCAAAGGGGGGAAACAGGACAAGGCAAAAACCTCCAGGGTGCAGAGGGGACAATGCTTCTTGTGCAGCTCCAAGCCAGCACCACGGGGACGCCAGTGCCATGGCCTCTGCAGGAGGACACAGCCATTCCCCTTCCCACCCACCACCCTGAAGCACCACTGCAAAGCCTCTTACTTTGATATCCAATGAGCTACCTCAGAAGGCCTCGTTGGAATGGGAAAACTCTACAGGGAGTGCTGGAGCCAGGCACTGCCACTTGGGCTGGCGGAAATAAAACCTGGGTGAGATAGGACCAGGTGCATGCTCTGCTCAGCCCAGTGGCAGAGCTGAAGGGGGAAGTGGAAAGATAAGGAGTGTCAGGGTTTAGGAAAGGAAGAGGGACTGCTGGAGCCACTCTGAAGCACCCATTGGACAAATGCCCCAGACAGACACCTGCCAAGAAGCCGAGGATCACCAAGGGTGTGACCAGCAGGCAGAAGGAGGGGACCCAAAAAGCAGGGGGAGTGGAAACAGGTCCGTGTTGGGGGCAGCAGAGGAATCACCTCCTGGCCCATCTCACCTTCCCAGCTCCCTCTACACAACAGGTGGAGGCTCTGGGCCTCTGGGGCTGAGACAATCACGGTGTGGACAAGCTCCATCCAGGCTGGAGGGGCAGCCCAGGGGAGTCAGTCCAGCCACCCTGTTTGAGAGGCTCCCTGGGGACGCTGTGCTGAGGGGCAGAGGAGTCCAGGGAGGCTGCACATTGTGCAGGGAGAAATCCTTGAAGGCACAGGCAGGAACAGCCCGTGCCCGTGTGCCCAAAGATGAGCTGGTGGGGAAGCAGAGCGGCTGAGCAGGGAGCTCTGCCTGGGACTGCAGGAAAACACAGAATTTACAGCTTTGGAATAAGGACAGCACCACAGGAAGATGGCGAGGATATTGTTGGGGAATGCAGGGAGAAAGGTAGAAAAGCAAAGGCCCAGCTGGAACTGAATTTGGCCAATTTCATAAGGGAGAATAGAAACTGCTTTTACAAAGACATCAGCAACACCAGGAGGAACTAGAACAAACTTTATTTATACTGAATGCAGGGGTAAACATTGCTACAACGGATGAGGAAAACTCTGAGCGGCCTCCTCTGGATGTCCAGAGCTTGTGCTTGCCTGCAGCACCCTCTGGCCTTCCGTCAGCAGAGGCAGCAAGAAAATAACAGTCAAGGGAAAAGCATCCAAGGAAATAAGTGCAACCAATGAAACAGCATCCAAGGAGAGCTTCAGTACTTCCTGTTGTGGAAAAGGAGGTGAAGAGTTGTTTGCTTCCCATTAACTTCTTCAGCCTCTTGAAAAACTTCCAGTCCCTCGAGTTCTTCACACTATGTCTCTTCCTGAAATGTTTTTCTGTCAGTTTAGTATGAATCCGTGATGCATCGAAGCAATGGCTTTTCAGATTTGCTGAACAGGAAAAAGCTCCTGAAAGTGCTGAGAAAGGGAAGGCCTTTTAAAAGGAAGGATGCCCAGGCAGCCAGGAAGAATGGGTGGCGCTGGGAGGAGCACCCTGCTCTATTCTGCTCTACATTCTGTGCCTCGTTATCCTTCCTCCTTCTCTGCCACAGCATTACACAGAACCTGAAAAAAATCAGGAAGGGAAAACAGGGTTAAAGAGAGAAGGCAGCTGGTGATGGAGGCTGTGGGCAACAGGGCTGCCTGTGCTCTGCCCTGTGTGCGCAGCAGCCGCTGGAGGAGTTGGGAAGGGGCATTTCCAACGCTGCAAAGCAATGGAGAGAGCGAGGTGAATGGGGACAAAAAGGCTTCAGGCCATCCCATGCCCAGAGCTCCTTGCTCCCACTCCGTGAGCAGGGAGGTCTGGCCAGGGATGGCTGCAGCAGGTGCCAGCACCTCTCCCTGCTCGGGGCTGTGCCAGCAGAGCCCAAGGAAGATGGGGAGCCCCAGCAGGGATGGCAATGGCTGGCAATGCAGAGAATGAGCCCTGCATGCAAAAGGCAAGTGGAGAGGATGGGAGTGAGTTCTTCAGCAGCCACTGTGGGGAGGGAGTGGGGAGAAATAGGGCAGAGCCATCAGCAGAGGAGACTGTTCTGGGAACACAGAGGTATTGCTGGTGCTCACAGAAACTCGGGAGCACACCGGGGCCCAGGACATCCATCCCAGCGCCGGCGTGGCAAGGGCTGGTTGGGCTGGGAGCCCCCAGCCGTGCCCAGCGCTGCCGCTCAGGAGCCGCTCGCCCGGGGCTGCCCCAAACGCCACGTGTTGGAAACACAGCCGGGAGAGTCCTGGGCAGCGGCACCTGCGCGGCTGCGGGGCCCCAGGAGGAGC
This sequence comes from Zonotrichia albicollis, assembly GCF_047830755.1. Taxonomy (NCBI): domain Eukaryota; kingdom Metazoa; phylum Chordata; class Aves; order Passeriformes; family Passerellidae; genus Zonotrichia; species Zonotrichia albicollis. Next base: position 6,007,813 of record NC_133841.1, on the reverse strand, counting down.
TGCTGTGCACGGGAAAGACTCTTGGTGGCACAGCAGTGGCAGGGGCAGGGAGCAGTTACCTTCTCAGACACAAATTCCCGGTGTCGCGGGGTTGGGAGTCAAGTTCACAACGTTGAGAGCGCTTCTGGGGAAGGAAAATGGGAAATTTACAACATCAGTTTTCCTGTAGTATTCTACCAAACAGGAGAGGGCAAAATCTCTCATTGCTGTGTGGCTGAAGGCAGGAGAGCAAAGCAAAGCTGGGGAGAGCTGGGACAGGAGGCAGGACAAGCTTCCCTCAGGCAGGCTGGACTCTGCTGAGCTGGCTGCTGTGGATGCTGCCACAAGCTGCAGGCTTGGAACAACATCTCCTGTGGTAGCCAGCACATGCAGGGCCATCTGCAGTGGCACATGGGGCTTGTTACCTGGGCACATCAGCTACAAGACAGACAGCTCTATGTCAAAGGAGAAATTGGCTTACGTGGAAGGAGACCTTCAGAATCACACCAATGATAATGAAGAGAGATAACAAAGTCACAAACATGATCACTTCCTGAGTGTGATGTGATTTCTGTTCGGAGAAGAGGAAAGAAGATCATGGGGGTAAGAGGATAGCTCCTTCCATTCTCCCTTGCCGAGAAGGACACACTCAGCAGTGTGTCCTTCAGCTCTCCTACCTCCTCTCTGGGCTCCTGATCCTCCTCCAAAGCTGTGCGCCTGGAGATGTTCTCTTGCAGAAGACACCGGCCCATGCGATCGTAGGCACCCTTGTTCTCTTGCCTCTCACTGAGCACCTTCAGAAGCTGCCCTGTCTGTGACACAACCATGGCACACACCAGCTTGAGCTGGGGCAGGCTGCAGTCCATCCTCAGGGCTCGCTCCACGTGGGCCATGAACATCTGCAGGCTTTTGTCCGGCACCAGCAAGCGCAGCTGACGATCAACCACGGATTCCAAGAGCTCTCCTGGAACTGGCTCAAGGTCTGAACCTTGGAGGCTCCAAGGTTTATTGAGGAACATGGAGTCTTTTTCCTGCTGCTTCCAGTGTGTGCCTGTGGTGTCAGGCATGATCAGGAGGTGCCCACCTTGAGAGGATTGCTCCTCCACAGCGGTGGCTCCTCTCCTGCTGCTCCCAACGGCGCCTCTCTGAACCAACGGGTCAGAGAGAAAATCCAGATTCCCGTTTAGATGCAGCTCATCTTTGGTGACAGTGCCTCTGGGCTCTCCCTCTGCTTTCACAGGGCTCAAACCCTGGTAGAAGAGCTGATTGTGTCCAACCCAGTAACGGCTGTCCTCCTTCTTTGGCTGTTGGTCAGAATCGACATAGTTCTGCTTTTCAGCTGGATCTTCCAAGTCATCTATGAGGTATCTGCCAACCAACTTGTCATGAATGGGGTTCAGCCCACCAGCTACATCCCAGGGGTTCAGTGCTTGCCCATTCAAAAGTGGTTCCATCTGCTTGTGATCCCAGCTTGAGCGTGTCTTTTTCACCACATCCCTGAGCCTGACAGGCTGTGGCTGGTGTGGGAAAATGCTTTTGGCAGTCTTGATGCTTTCAGCCTTGTGCTGCTTCTTTTTGACCTTGGCCCTCTGGTCATGAGCACTTGTTTTGCCTTCACGCCCCAAGAGATTCTGAGGGGGATGTGAGTTTGTTCTGGACCTGTCCGGGCTGCTGACATCACCCTCAGTGCTCAGGGTCAGGCCAACCACAAGCGTTACACTTTCACCATCTCCCACTGAAGGCTCCTTGGGCTCGATGCTGAACACGGGGATGGTGTTCAGCTCTCTGCCTTGATCCAAGTCCATTATTGCTCCTCGAGTCTGTAGCAGAATTGTGTGACCTGGAGAACAGCAAGAGCACAGATCAGCAGCTGGGCACAGACACAGGCTCAGAGGTTACCCCAAGCAGCAGCAGCTCATCTCAAGGCCTGGGAGCACAAGAACAGAGTGGAGAATGTGTTGTGGTGAGGAGAGCCCTTCAATCCATGCCATTATCCCCCTGGGGCAGAGCAGAGAGCTGGTTCTTTCCTGGTGTCTCCTGGGGCTCTCTTTGGATGGGAGGAAAACATCCCAGGGGAATGGAATTGCTGTCAGAGAGGTTCCCAGAGCTCCAGATGAGCAGGCTTGGCTTGCTCTGCTGGAGCCAGTGAAGAGGCAGAGACCCCAGAGAAGATCAGCACTGCAAAGGGGGCACACACTGGCATGGGAGGAATGCCCAGAGAATCCTTTGCTCCGGGGCCATTGCCAAGAGCAGCAGCTGAAGCTGTTAGAGCATGAAAAACTTCCTTAAGGGCTCCAGAGCTCTGGGACTGTGCTGTGGGAAACCTGGGGCTGAGGCAGTGAGAGAAGCGAGCTCCCAGGGGCCCTTGCAAACCTGGCTGTCTCTGTTTGCAGAAGGGCAGCCTGGCCCTGCTGTGCACAACATGTGCTGTGCCCTGTGCCCAGCTAGTGCAGGACGGGGCTTTGCTGCCCCTGCACAGGCCAACCAGGGCATGACGGTGCTTGGTGTTCACCCCGCAGAGCACATCAGGGGCCCTGCCCTTTGCCCTGCAGTGGGCACTGGGGTGGCACAGAAACCAGGCTGTTAGGGCAATTTGGGGCCTTTATGGGCAGACCTTGCCTTCCAGCACCAGGGAAGAGCACAGGGCATTCTTGCTTTCCTTGCCTAGGGCCATGGTTTGGGCAGGAAATGGGTAGGTTTGGGGGGCCCAGTGAGCTGTTCCTTCTCCAGACAGTATGTGACACACAAGATATGTGCAATCACCAGGAACATTCCATCCCAAGGTGTTGTGTCCAAGGCCTGTACTGCAAGGGCAGATCAGCACGCCCCAGCACAGGGCAGTGCTGCAGCTTCTGCCCAGGCTCAGGAGAAGGGGCAGATTTGAGCTCCCCCAGCCCCTGCAGACACCCACCGCACTGCGGGGCGCTGGTGCTGCACAGCTTCTGGCACAGGAACTGGATGGTCCTGCAGGGGCTCTCGGGCCGGGGACGCTCCTGGCACAGGCAGCAGGCCGCCTCCTTGGGCACTTGGCTGCAGACAAGAGGGGATTCTTGGAGCAACACCTGGCCACCCAGTGCATGGCTCAGAGCCCAACTCAGGAAACACACCCATACCACGCCTGGGGCTTGTGCCTCACTGTGTGCCACAGCTCTGGGAAAGGGCCCTGACTCCCAAGGCAAAACATTAAAAAGGGGATTTTATCCTGGAAAGTAGAACTGCTCCCAAAACACCACGTGACAGAGAAATGCACCCGCCTGAAATTCAAACTCCCCTTGGAGAAGCCTGCAGTAAGGCACCCCAAAGGTGAGATTCTGCCTCTGAGCTGGTGAGCTTTGGCACTTGCCCAGAAGGAAACAGCCGCTCTTGAGCTTACTGGCCTTGTTCTAGTTTTGTGGCACATGGATTTGTTTCCCAAGCAGAGCCCCTGTCCCAGCACTCTGGGCCTGCGGGTGGCTGGGGCCCAGTCGCACACACTCACAGGGTTTCCAGGCTCACTGTGGTCTGCAGCAGCTGCAGCAGCGTCTGTGAGTTCACTTGGGTGGCACTCAGGTCTCTGCAAACATTGGAAAGAGCTCATGAAACTCTCTGGTGACATGGCCACAACTCTGCTATCATAGCAAGCCCAAGGCCCTGATGATGGTGGTGCTGTTGGCAGAGGCATCCACTTCTGCCTGCTCCAAGAGGAGCCAGGCAAGTTGTATCTCCAGCAGACCAGGGCTGGCCAAGAGGGAGATTTGCTCCTGCACCATTTGTGCTGCTTTCCTCAGAACAGGGCACTCCAGAGAGACACAGCTCTCTGTGCATCTGCTCCAAATGAGCCAATACTTACAGAGAGCTCACTGAGGGCAGCTTGAAGAAGGCAGCATCATCAATGACAGCCAGCGGGTTGTGGCTGAGGATCCTGACAAACAACAGAGCTCTGTCAGGGCTGATGGCAAGGATGTGAGCTGGCTGTGCCAGGCACGTGGGCAAGGTCTGGCTGCACTCAAGGAAACCTTGCAGGAGAGGAGCAGGGCAGGGGAAAGGGCCTTTGCAGCTGCACACTCCTGGTGCTCCCTGGCTGACATCCACAGTTGGAATCAGGACTTTGCCAAGGGCAAATCTGCTCTTGCCCACTGACCCTGCAGAGACCCTGCAGAGACTCGCCCTGCCGTGCCTTTAGCCCCGGTGCCACTTACAGCTCCTGGAGGAACTGCATCCCATGCCAGGCCTGGAAAGTGTCACTGTGGATCTGTGTGAGGCCATTCCAGGAGAGATTTCTGGGGAAAGAGGAGGTCACACAAAGCAATCAGGCCTGCCCTACAGAGAGAGGGGGCAAAGAAGGAGCCCTTTGCAGGAAAGGTGCCAATCCAAGTTGGATGAGGGAGGAAACTGCGGCTTTCTCAGCGTTTGTAGCCTGCCCATGAGGGCAAGTGAAGGGCACACGTGCTGACTGTGTTCCAGGATGCAGCCAAGGCTGCAGGAACTGGCTGCTCTGATGGCTGTGTGTGGACAACCTCGCTGGGCTCTGTCCCTTGGCGTGGTCGCCCAGCCATTGGCATTGACCTGTGCAGCTCAGCTGGGCTCTGGGCAGGGCAGATTTAGGGACTGTGGGGAAAACAGCAGCAGCATTTGCCTACACAGGCACGGTACCCATGCAAAGACTGAGCTGAAACCACCAGAGAGAAACTTGATCACTCACAGAGACTTCAGGAAAGGCAGTGGCTCAAATGCCCGTTCCTCAATGGACATAATCTCATTGCAGGACAAATCCCTGTTCCAGGTAGAACATCAAATGTCACTTCCATTTGCCCTGTTGCTTTTACCTGCCTCTGCAGCCTGGATCCCAGGAGGGACAAAGGCCACGTGCCCGTGCCTGGGCTGAGCAGCAGGGCCCCAGGCAGGGGCAGGCAGGAGCCCCTCGCCGTGGGCAGGGCACGGTGCTTACAGGTGCTTCAGCAGGAACAGCCCCTCCAGGGAATGCCTCTTCACAGCCCACAGCTCATTGTCCCTGAGCACTCTGCAAGGGGACAGAGGGACATTGTGACAGCACCCACAGCCCAGCAGCAATAGGGATTCTCATGGGAAAATCTCCTGCAGCAGCTTGACTGAAGCATCTCTTTGGGACACCGTTGCAGGGACCGTCCCCACTCCTGGCCAGAGCAGGCCCTTGCTCCTGGCCGGCTGAAGCTGACCACAGCTTGATCTCTGGGCAGAGAGACACGGGGATGGTGCCCTGGCTGCAAGAGACTCAAGGCAATTCTTGCCATGCTGGGAAGCTCTGGTGATTCACACCCCTCCTGGCAGAGCAGCCAAGTTTGGAATTCCAATGGAAGGTGGTGGTGTGGGGTCTGCTGCTCCAACCCCAGACCAAAGGATGCAAACTCCGCACACTCCTGACATTTGAAATGCTGCAGGGCACTTACAAGGTCTCAGTCCATGGGTAGTCCTGCCACGTTTCTTTTGCAACATCAGCAATGGAGTTGCCAGTGAAATCTCTGCAAAGAAACAAAAGACCCGGTCCCCCCTCAGGAAAGCCCATTTCACTGCCTTTTGGCTGCTGAGCTGGAATTGGGCTTTGCCTGGAGAAGGCGCAGCGTGCCCAGCCTGGCTTCACCTGGCTCATGCTGAGCTCAGGCCCCCAAACCCCCCCTGTCTCCAGCCAGGGAGTGCCCCGGGTGTCCCAGGTGGGGTTTGCAGAGCCAGGGAGCCGAGGAGGGGCAGCCGCAGGGCTCTGAGGGGCCGCGGCACTCACAGGAAGGTCAGGGCTCGGCGGCGGCTGCCCGGGGGCACGGTGGCCAGGCCGGCGTGGCCGCAGTTCAGCCGCCCACGGCCTGGGCAGTGGCAGGGCTCTGGACAGAGCTCCTTGCCCACTGCTGGCGAGGGGGCCACTGCCAGCAGCAGGGCCAGCAGGAGCAGAGCACGCATCAGACGCATCACCAGGTCCATGGCGAGGCAGGACTGGCTGCAGTCGCCTGGGTCGCGGACCTGAACTGCAGCTGTGGCAGCTCCTGTGTCACAGTGCTGCTGCCAGTGTCACAGTAGTCCTTCTGATGACACTCTAGCAATGCTCTTGTCACCGGGATGGTGCTTGGCATCAGAGCTCGCAGCAAAGCGCAGTTCAGGCCATGCTGTCACCAAATGACTCTGTCTCAGAGCCATCAATCTGCAGAATCATGGAATGGATTGGCTTGGAGGGGGTCTTAAAGCTCATCCAGTTTCACCCCTGCCATGGCAGCAGGGACACCTTCCACTATCCCAGGCTGCTCCAAGCCCCGTCCAACCCGGCCTTGGACACTGCCAGGGATCCATGTGAAATAATCAGGGCCAGGAGACTTCTTCTCCTTTTTAATGCCTTTATTAAAAGTGATCAGCTCAGGATTGGGCGGCTCGGCATCGCTGCAGTCCCTGTCGTGTCTCCCAGGGCAACTCAGAGGAGGAGGATATGCGCAGCTCTGTCCACCAGGGGCAGAACTGGAGACTCCGGTCCTCGTGGGAGCCTTTAGGGCGTGATGTCCCTGTCACATGTTGCCCCTCCTCGCTCATTCGGCTTGGTCTCTCCACCAGGGACGACGCTCATGGTCAGGGCGAGAGGGACTCCGCATCTCTGCAGGCTCAGCAATCGGCTCCTCACGTCCGGACATCACTTTAGTCTCTCAACTCTTTTGTGGCTCGTTGTTTTTAGGGTTTTCTTGTTGTATTTTGGAGTTGGGGTCCTAAAAGCATGCTGGTCCTGGAGTCACTTTGCATAACCCCCCCCCCACCCTCTCAGATGTCTTCACTATGGTAGGAAAAGAGAACACCTTAGCCTCGGGGAAGGGCCATCACCCCACCCCAGCCAGGGCTTTTACTAATACAAAAGGGGCGATAAGCTACAACGACCCGTGATTACAATAAAAAAGCACGCAGAACCCTGGCAGGGGCAGAGATCTGGCTGCCTTTTTGTAACTTTTTCTCACAAAAAATATTAACCGAATTTTTGTTCATAACAGTCCCCCCTCTTTTTCTTTGATCGAGCTTAAATTTTAAGCTCGCATCAACTCACAATTTTTTGTTTTGAATCTACTATAAACCTCTTGTGCTCTTTGGTAATCATGGTTACTTAACCTTGTTACTTTTCTTGGTTTCTTCAGGTTGGTCTGCACGGCAAATACTGTTTTACTAAAACAGATAAATAAGCATAGTAAAAAGAGCAATCTTCTAAGTACGCACACAGTGAGAAAAACTACCTTTTCCCATACCTCTCTTCTGAAAATCTCCAAGTTCTCCCACTCACTGGGATCAAGTGTAGGAGTTTGATCTTGATTATTTACACATGCTAATCTTTTTATTTCATTTGAAGTGTTCCTAATAATTGATTCTTTATTTTTAATACTGCCTGGAGCCGGATCACTTTGTTCAACACAGATATTGGGATCTGAACTTGGCCTTTACAATTTTGGATTTTCTCAATTTCTATTTCACTTTCCTGGTTTTGTTTAATTTCTCTCAAATCATTCTATATAGGAACTCCCAAACTTGATCTAGTTTCTTTGGGTAATAAGAAAATCGGTTTTATCACTCTAGCAATGCAGTTGCCAGATGAGATCAAACCTAGGGGTTTAGAGCTCTCCTGAAATGTGTTCTAAACAGGGTTTATCTCTTTTCTAGTATACTCATATAAATACTTGTAACAAACAATTTTTCTTACCATTTTCACCATTTCTTTGCTTTTTACTAGATCTGCTGAGCTTGTTTCAGCAGCATCACATTCAAAGCACAACCAGGCTTCTCCTAAAAGGCACTCTCCTAGGAGTGGCTGCCTAAAAGTGGCAGTATTGTGCGCTATCCAATACATTCTCTTATTTTTCTGATAAAGGACCAATTGGGAGGGGTTAACACAATCAGGGTTAGAACTGATGTGGACTCTCGACAAGGAGCTCACTTCCTCCTCATAGCGGGGTTGGTAGCCTTCACTGCACAGCTCAGCTGGGCTTCCCGGAGCACCACCAGCAATCAGAGCCAGCATTACTACCCTTCCCAAGAGTCCGGTATGGGTCATCTTGCACAGCCTGCCCACCCGGCCTTGCCTCTTGGGGAATTTTACTGAGGAGAAGCTTCCAAGCTCTTTAGAGTCCCTTCTACCCACTTCTCTGGTTAAACCTCTCTTGGTCTGTTCCCTACCAATTTTGGTTCCCCCCCAGGGGAGTGTTCTGTAGAGGATTAACCTGGAGTCTTTAGAAGTATATATTGCGGAACTTAAACTAGAATTACTTATTTACAGCTTTAAACCTTTTACCAACAGAGTTTACACAGAACAGTTTTGAAACATTTTAAGCAATATTAGAACTCTGATACCAATGTTTTCTCATACAGTTCAGTCTTTTTGACTCTTCCTTCTGAGAGTCAACTTTAAATCCCAGTATACTCAGGTGAATTAACTTGTGATGTGGATGAATCTTTATCCAGTGCCCAGAGGTGAGTGGTGTGGACTCTGGCCCAATGCCAGAGGGAAAAACTGGCAGTCTGGCCCAATGCCAGAAGGAGAAAGGGGTGGAGTCTGGTCCAATGCCAGAGGGAGAATGGGGTGCAGTCTGGTCCAATGCCAGAATGTCAGAGGGAAAAAAACCTGATGTTGAATCCTGGTCTAATGCCAGGGGATGAGAGTGATGTGAGTCCAACCTTTTTCTTTTTGGTCTTCACAGTCAAATTAGTAAGAGTACCTGAAACGGGCTTTCAAACACAGGTATTAATGGTCTGCTATTTAATGATTTTACCAAAACTCAGCTTCTCTGTTTAATGTTATCAGTAATTTCTCTTTTTCCATAGCTTGTATGTTTTTCTCATCAACTTCTACATACTCTGTATTTTGCAGGGAGTTGTATTTCTCAGCTAACTTAACTCTCAAAGTACTCTTATTCTCTTATTTTTCTGTGTATTTAATTCACTAGTTTTCTGTTCTATTTTTCAAGATCTTAATTATTTATCTCTTGCTTCTGTTTCTTACTTTCACTTACAGCTTAAATACTTCTTTCAACCCCTTACACCTAATTTTTTTTTTCCTTACACCATTCTTCTACACAATACACTTCCTTCTAAGGAGATGTGGTAAAACTTGTAATGCACAATCTACATTAATCTACATTACCTCTATTCTAACTCGTCTATATTCACTCTCTCATTTCTCATTCACTTTCACACATTCTTCCACACCTTTAAGACACAAACTTATTGCTAGAAAATCACCGGTCCCTATAGCCCCCCCCTCACCTTGGGGTTGGCCTACAGGTCTCAGTATCTGTCATGGTTTGAGCCTGGCACAGAGCCAGTGCCCCCATGAAAATGCCCTCACCCTGGTGTCTGCTGTGAGATGTGACCAGGAATAAGCAAAACAGGCTCCAGCTTAAACATAAAGAACACTTTATTACCTAAACTACAGGAAAATAGGAAGAAACTATAAGGAAAAGAAAAAAAAATTGAAAACCTTACAAAAAACACTTTCCTCCTCCCCACCACCAGAATTTCCCAATCCGATACATTCTCCCAAATCACCAACTGCCCAGCCTGGCACCACACTTTAGTCTACTCAAACTTCAGTCCATGAAGAGGAGAGGAGTCCTTCTTGTTCCATAGTCTTTCCCTGGAAACACGCTGAAACCTCGTGTGCTTCCAATGTCACTCGGCACCGCCCGGAAAAGTCCTTTTGCCGCTTGTGACATCTTCCTTCCATGCCCAGTGCTCTCACCACTGTGCATGGACCAGAGCTGCTGTTAGGGCTGTCTTTTAAGGATGCCTTGTCTCACTCCAAAAAGGCACAGTCTCTGCTTTGGGACATTCTGTCCCCCCCATATTTTTCCAACCCCCTGGGTCCGAGGGGTCCCCACGAGGAACCCTCCTGGTTCTGAGGCACTGCCTCCCCCTAAGTGCAGTCTCTGTGTCACAGGAACAAACTGAGTCCATGGCTACAAGAAAAGTCCAGCCAAAAGGCCACTCAAATCATCTCTCTCCACTCAGTCAATCGTCTCCACAATCCTTCGGGCCAGGTCCTTGTCTCATCTCATCTCTTATCTCCCTTCTTATTCAACTCCGAGGAGGATCAGCATTTTTGCAAGGCCCCAGTCATGTAAGAAAGGGTTAAAAATTTCAGTCTCTGTCTGTCCCGGAATGCCGATACTCCCACAGGTGCTGCTGCTCCGGCCGGCCGGGCTGCACTCTTCCCCCCTCTTTCTCCTCCTGGGCCGGCTGCTATCACATTCAGACACCGTCTCTCTCTCTCTCTCTCTCCTGGGGGGGGGGGGGGGGAATGGCTGCCCGATCGCTGTCTCTTGGGGCTGCTCCTCCACCCTTCCATCCTTGAGGGCCTTCTCACCCCCCATCTCTGTCCAGGCCCCGGCCTACCGAATGGCTGCCCCTCCCCCGCCCAGCAGCAGCGGCTGGACAGGGGAGGGAGATCTGACCTCTTCACTTCGATGTCCCAAGAGGCCTCTCAGGGCCGAAGCTCTGCTTTTTAACCCCTGTGTATTCTCGGAGGTGTGTCCAAACCCCACTGGTCACACCAGGTGCCAATATCAAACTCCAAGCATCCATTGGTTTGACCACAGCCTCTGAGAATTCCCACTTCTTCCTGGTCAAACCACCACAGTATCTCTGGGCCTCTTGGAAGGGCCCAGACTCTGGTTGCCTCTGGTGCACATTCACCTGTGAGGCTGTCTGCATGTCACTCACGCTCTTACAGCTACGGCTCCCCCACTCCTCTGGGGATCACTAGTCTGGTTTGCAGGTCACACACACACACACTTTGGTCACAGCCCCCACCCGCCCGGGGGACACAAGCCTGGTTTGCAGGTCACACACGCACTTCCACTGCCCCCTTCCCACCTGCCCGGGAAGTTGAGGCTGACTTTGCTTGTGACTCACTCTCACACACACAACAAGACAACAATAAGGTACCTTTTACTTTCACACTTCTTATTACAAGTTTTAGTCTTACTGGCTAGTTTTGGTGCCATTGGATATCCTTTCTGCCTAGCTGTTTTTTTGTCTTAACTTCAGATGTTACTTTGTTGAGACAGGACTTATCTGCTCCTGTATCAACTAAAAATTCTATTTCTTCATTTAGGGGTCTCACCTCAAAGTTTACCAAGGGCTCGTCTAGATGTTGCATCGGGTCCCCTAAAGTATAAAGCTCCTGACTCTCTAATCGTCACTTCTAAGGATCTTCCTTAAATTATCTTGTTCCCTGGCTATTGCCGCATCGAGACTGAGCTTTCTACAAAACCTCCTGGTGTGTCCTGGCTCTCCACAGTAATAGCAATATCGTTCTCTCAAAGGGACTTGAGGTGTCTCTATCCCTCTTGCACCTGACAGTACAAGAGGCCTATCCTTGCCTCCTCCTGGTGGTGGACCCGCCCACCCTGCACTTTCTCTAGCTACAGCAACCATGATCTTAGCCTTGGCCTTTGCTTTTTCTTCTTCTCTCCTTAAATACACCTTCAATGCCTCTCTTAAAAACTCATTTACGTCTTTCGCTTGCCACTCTTCCATCTTTTCCAGTTTTCTCCTTATATCAGGCCAAGATTTGGTAACAAATTGGTCTTTTAGTAGCATTTGACCTTCTGGGGTGTCTGGGTCTATTCTAGAGTACAACTGAAAGTTCTGCTTTAGGCGATTAAGCCAGGCAGCAGGAGCTTCATCTTTCTCCTGTATGCCCTCAAATGCCAACTGGGTGTTAGTTCCTTTGGGAACTGACTCTTTGATCCCCCGTATTATCAAAGACTTATATTCCATCATGGCCTTCCTCCCGTCCTCCTGGTTAGGGTTCCAGCTGGGATCCGTTAGTGACAATTTCTGTTCACCTGATGGCACCTGGGGTCCTGCATGGTTATCTTTCTCCTAAATTCTTATGCCAGCCACCCTAATCATCTGGACCTCTTCTGGGGAAAATAATATACTCAGGATGGAATTCATCTCCCCCCAAGTGTAGATAATTGGACCTAGAAATTGATCCACTTGGTTGGCTATGCCCACTGGGTCCTCAACTAAATGTCCCAAATCTTTCTTGAATCCTCTCACCTCAGAAGCAGTTAGGGGAGTATTCACAAAGCAAACACCTCCCGCTACTCCTCCCATAGGAACCTCTCTGAGGGGAAAGAGTCTCTCTGCCTTGGAGGTCTTGGATCTGGTGCTACAGTACGGCCCATCTTCAGATGCCAAACCACTCTGAGGGATATCTGGGTTACCTTGAACGTTCTGCCCATCAGCAGGTGTATTTGCTGATAGCTGTTTACTGGGCGAGGAGACATTTGTGTCTCAACTAGGAGGAGGTAAAGGGACAGCAATAGGAGGGGGAGAAGAGCCTGAGTGGATATTAAGTGCAGCTGGAGAAGGGGTGGAGAACGCACCAGGTGGAGTAGGCACTTGTGGTGGTGCAGAAGGAACTGGAGGGGATACTGGCTTTATCATAGCAGAAGCTGAAGAGGTAGGAGGAGGAGTTTGAACAAGTGGTAATGAGATGGCAGCCGGGGGAAGAACCGGACCTGCCATTAGAGGTGCTTGAAGAAGAGGATTATAAGGTGGAGGGGCAGAAGGAGGCAAATAATCCAGGGGATCCCATCTTTTACTAGTCCTATCATCTCCTCCTTCATTCTCCTCTTTCTTCCTCTGTACCTTACAAATTCGCACCCCTTCATCTCCAACAGCGTTCTTTAACCAGCAAGGTACATACAATAATTGCTCGGGATCAGTATCTCCTCGAGCTGTCAGATAATTATTTAATTGTTGGCACATCCACTTATCTTTTGTCTCACACCAAGGCCATCCTCCTTGCACCTCTAATTCTGGCCACACTTCTATACAATAATGGATCATTTTCACTTTATCTAATCCCTCCGTGGCCTCTTTATAATCTCATTTTACTAACAGTTCTCCTAAGGGACTATTGGGATATATATACCTCAGTCTCTTACCGGTCTTTTTACTATTACACCCTCCCATTTTACAGGTCTCAACAGTAAAAATCCCAAAGATGCCTTTACTGACTGGTAATTTCGAAAAGAACCTTCTTTGAGGAGCTTCAGCCTCCTCCACTGAAACTTCAAATTTCTGCCTGATGCTCAGGACTTTATACTGAAACAACTGCCCAATCTCTTGATTGCCCAACTTTCCCCACGTCAGGTCTTACATCTATCGGCACTTGAACACACGAAACCTCGGCCTAAGAATCCGGGTCGTGCCTGACTCCCTCAGTCAGGAAAAACAACTGCCTGATTTTTAGTTTGCCTAACCTGCCAATTTTTAGGCTTCACCGTATCAGGACTTAAGAGCACACCACAGCCTCCTTCGCTGGGGTTTGTGCCTGACTCCTGTGTCAGGACTTACTTTTGCCTGCAGGGCTTGTGAACTACCAGAATCCTTCTCGGGACTGACAAATCTGCCTGACTTCCCTCTGTCAGGACCTATTTTGGGTGCGTGCCACTCATACAAATATTCTCTCCGCACGCCCGGAGGAGGGGGGCCCTTTATTCGCCCTTGAGAGACTCACTCACGCTAATTCCACGTGCTTCCGCCTGTTTCCAGCCGGCTTTCTCGGGAAAGCTCGGAAACGTGGTACTGAGGGGTCCACTCTCAGGTTGAGGGTCCAGCTGCCGGCCTTCGCCTCATTCACACACACATGCGCACGTCTCACACTCCTGCCACCAGCTTTCTCACCAATCCGGCGCTCCGGTGCCCCTCTGTGTTGCTGGTCCAGAGCCGATCCCTCTGGTCCTGGTAGCCAGCTGTCCTGAAGTTCCAAGATGGCAGTCTTTAATCTTCTTTCAGTGTGGCTATACCGGAAGAGTCCCCAGCTGAAATAAACAGGGCCAGGAGACTTCTTCTCCTTTTTAATGCCTTTATTAAAAGTGATCAGCTCAGGATTGGGCGGCTCAGCAGGGCTGCAGTCCCCGTCGTGTGTCCCAGGGCGACTCAGAGGAGGAGGATATGCACAGCTCTGTCCACCAGGGGCAGAGCTGGAGACTCCGGTCCTTGTGGGAGCCTTTAGGGCGTGATGTCCCTGTCACATCTTGCCCCTCCTCACTTATTCAGCTTGGTCTCTCCACCAGGGACGACGCTCATGGTCAGGGCGAGAGGGACTCCGCATCTCTGCAGGCTCAGCACTTGGCTCCTCACGTCCGGACATCACTTTAGTCTCTCAACCCTTTTGTGGCTCGTTGTTTTTAGGGTTTTCTTGTTGCATTTTGGAGTCGGGGTCCCAAAAAGCATGCTGGTCCTGGAGTCACTTTGCATAACCCCCCCCACCCTCTCAGATGTCTTCACTATGGTAGGAAAAGAGAACACCTTAGCCTCGGGGAAGGGCCATCACCCCACCCCAGCCAGGGCTTTTACTAATACAAAAGGGGCGATAAGATACAACGACCCGTGATTACAATACCAAAGCACGCAGAACCCTGGCAGGGGCAGATGTCTGGCTGCCTTTTTGTAACTTTTTCTCACAAAAAATATTAACCGAATTTTTCTTGATAAACTATGGGCTGCCCCAGCTCTTCTTGCCACCCTGTGCCAGGGCCTGCCCACCCTCCCAGGGAATAGATTTCTCCTGAACACGGGATCTAAGATTGCCCTGTGTCACTGTGGAGCCATTCCCATCTGTATTGGGTTTGTGTGGTCAGGTTTTGGCATGGCTTTGGGCCACAGGTGCTGTGTAAATTTATTTTACTTCTCATTATCCTACTATGATTTTATGGGTAATAAATGTAATGAATATCCCCAAGTTCCCTCTGTTGTGTCCGTGACCATGGCCGGGGAGGGATCTCTCCCTCCCTTTCTGTAAACTCATGAGCCTTTGGCTGTCCTTTTTCTCCTCTCCACTTGTGCGGAGCGGTGAGAGCGCCTTTGGTGGGCAGGCGGCAGGCAGGCGGGGCCAAAGGCCGCCTGGCGCTGGGAGGGCGTGGGGAGCTTGCCGAAAGGCGGGCAGTGTCGGCATGGCCGCCGGCAGAGGCTGAGGGAGCCGCAGCGGCAATGGCGGGAAGCGCCGGGAGCCTGAGGGGCGGCAGCTCCGCCCGAGCGCGCCGGCCCCGGCAGCGAGCGCCGTGCAAAGGGAGCCGCGGGCAGCTCGGGCAAGGCCGGCACAGGCCCGCAAGCAGCGGCCAGAGAGGCGGCCCGGCCCGGCCGGCAAGCGCGGCCGCTCTCCGCCGCACGAGCAGCTCCGGCTCCGGGCAGCGGCACCGGCAGCGGCCGTCCCGGCCTGAGGGGAAACGTGCGGGACAGCAGCTCGGGCCGGGGCGGCTGCGGCAGCGCTTGGGCCAGGGCGGCCTCCAGTCCTGGGCACGGAGCCACGAAGCCTCAGAGTCACTGAGGAGGAAAAACACCTCCGGCTTCAGCCAGTCCATCCTGGGCTCCATCCCCACCTTGGAACCCAGGCCACAGCACTCAGTGCCGCCTACAGCCCTTCCTTGGACACCTCCAGGCATGGGGAGTCGACCACCTCCTTGGGCAGCCCCTCCCAAGGCCTGAGCACCCTTTCCATGAAAAAATGCCTCCTTGATCTCTGTGTTCCCTGTCTTATACACCCTGACTCTTTTTTAACCCTATTCTGAGCCATATTAGACAAAGGTGCCTTTCACGCATTAAACCTCCTGGAGAAGATAATTCTGCTCACTGACAGAAGCTCTTCAGCAGGAGGTGCAACAATGCAACCATGAGCCTGGGAGCCAGGAGAGTGTGAGGGAGGGCAAATGGAAGCAGAACAAGGCAAAAACCTCAGGGGTGCAGAGGGGACAATGCTTCTTGTGCAGCTCCAAGCCAGCACCATGGGGACGCCAGTGCCATGGCCTCTGCAGGAGGACACGGCCATTCCCCTTCCCACCCACCACCCTGAAGCACCACTGCAAAGCCTCTTACTTTGATATCCAGTGAGCTATCCCGGAAGGCCTCGTTGGAATGGGAAAACTCTACAGGGAGTGCTGGAGCCAGGCACTGCCACTTGGGCTGGCGGAAATTACACCTGGGTGAGGTAGGACCAGGTGCATGCTCTGCTCAGCCCAGTGGCAGAGCTGAAGGGGGAAGTGGAAAGATAAGGAGTGTCAGGGTTTAGGAAAGGAAGAGGGACTGCTGGAGCCACTCTGAAGCACCCATTGGACAAATGTCCCAGACAGACACCTGCCAAGAAGCCGAGGATCACCAAGGGTGTGACCAGCAGGCAGAAGGAGGGGACCCAAAAACCAGGGGGAATGGAAGCAGGTCCCTGCTGGGGGCAGCAGGGGAATCACCTCCTGGCCCATCTCACCTTCCCAGCTCCCTCTACACAACAGGTGGAGGCTCTGGGCCTCTGGGCTGAGACAATTACCGTGTGGACAAGCTCCATCCAGGCTGGAGGGGCAGCCCAGGGGAGTCAGTCCAGCCACCCTGTTTGAGAGGCTCCCTGGGGACGCTGTGCTGAGGGGCAGAGGAGTCCAGGGAGGCTGCACATTGTGCAGGGAGAAATCCTTGAAGGCACAGGCAGGAACAGCCCGTGCCCGTGTGCCCAAAGATGAGCTGGTGGGGAAGCAGAGCGGCAGAGCAGGAAGCTCTGCCTGGGACTGCAGGAAAACACAGAATTTACAGCTTTGGAATAAGGGCAGCACACAGGAGGATGGCGAGGATGTCATTGGTGCATGCCGGGAGAAAGGCAGAAAAGCAAAGGCCCAGCTGGAACTGAATTTGGCCAATTTCATAAGGGAGAATAGAAACTGCTTTTACAAAGACATCAGCAACACCAGGAGGAACAAGGACAAACTTTCTTTATACTGAATGCAGGGGAAAACATTGCCACAAGGCATGAGGACGATCCTGCAGTACTGATGGCTCCTCTGGGTGGGGCGAGCTCGTGGCCACCCACGGCTCTCTCCTCTGAAGAGAGGGATAAATGTGCTGGCTCATGGGGTGCTCTGCAGTTACTGGGCACAGGCACCTCGTCCTGGGGTGACAGCATTCCCTCACAGTTGCTGCTTCTCTGAGGCACTTCCCTCTCAAGCAACAGCAAGGAAATAACAGGAAAAAAGCACCCAGTGCAAGCCTCAGCAGTTTCTTTGTTCACACAGGAGGTGGAGGACAATGGTTGGTGTCCCAATCACTGTGTCACCTTCTTAAATACTTTTCCCCATCTCCTGAATTCTTTCCATTGCGTCACATCCTGGAATTCTTCTTCTTTATTAGGGGCATCCCTCATGTATTGAGGGGCAGGAGGACTCATCCTGAGAAGGACACGACGTGCAGTTGTGCTCAGCAGCTCTCCTACTTTCTCTGTGAGTTCCTTGCCCTCCCTCAAGGCCATGTGTCTGGACATGTTTGTGTCGGTGTTCACAGGGGTTTTCAGGTGAGGGAAGAGACGAGAATGTTGACTCCATGTTCAGAAGGCTTGATTCATTATTTTATGATATACATTACATTAAACCTATACTAAAAAGAACAGAAGAAAAGGTTTCATCTCAGAAGGGTAGCTAAGCTAAGAATAGAAAAGAAAAGAATGATAACAAAGGTAGCTGCCTCAGACTCTCCATGGGAGGCAGCTCTGCTGTGATTGGTCATTAATTACAAGCAAGCAGATGAGACCAATCATAGTTGCACCTGTTGCATTCCTCAGCAGCAGATAGCCATTGTTTACAGTTTGTTCCTGAAGTCTCTCAGCTTCTCAGAAGGAAAAAATCTTAAGGAAAGATTTTCAATGAAAATATGTCTGCGACAGATGTTCTCTTGCAGAGGACACCGGCCCATGCGATCATAGGCGCCCTTGTTCTCTTGCCTCTCACTGAGCACCTTTAGAAGCAGTCCTGTCTTTGAGACCATCTTGGAACACACCAGCTTGAGCTGGGGCAGGCTGCAGTCCATCCTCAGGGCTCGCTCCACGTGGGCCATGAACATCTGCAGGCTTTTGTCCGGCACCAGCAAGCGCAGCTGACGATCAACCACGGATTCCAAGAGCTCTCCTGGAACTGGCTCAAGGTCTGGACCTTCGGGGCTCCAAAGTTTATTGAGGAACGTGGAGTATTCTTCCTGCTGCTTCCAGTGTGTGCCTGTGGTGTCAGGCATGATCAGGAGGTGCCCACCTAGAGAGGATTGCTCCTCCTCAACTGTGGCTCTCCCTCTGCTTTCACAGGGCTGAACACCTGGTAAAAAGCTGATTATGTCCAACCCAATACTGGCTGTCCTCCTTCTTTGGCTGTTTGTCAGAATTGACATAGTACTGCCTTGGAGCTTGAACTTTCTCATTATGTATGTGTTGTCTGTGAACAGACTTGTCATGAGCGGAGTTTAATCCACAATCTACATCCCAGGGGTTCAATTATTGTCACTTCAAATGTCACTTCACTCCTGCTTCTGGCAGCATGTACGCAAGCACAACCCTGCACACGTGTGCAGCCCCACAGAAATGGGCACAACTCAACAACCGTAGACACCTCCAGGAGTCTCTAAATGTACAAAATCACAATTTATTGGGAAAGCATTCCCAGCCGGGAACAGACACAGCAGCTGCACAGGGGGCTGTGCAAGGGGACCCTGTCACATGTGCAGGGTGTCCCCAGGATGTCATGGCCCTGGGAAGGCTGTGGCTCCAGAGGCTGGGCTGCGGTGACTCACTGGGACACCTGGGGCTTCCTGGATCACTCCTGTCCCAGTCTCCAGGGGACTTTGGGGTGTCCTAAGCATGGCAGCCACCAGCAGCATCCTACTCTGCAGAGAGTGGTGATGGAGTCAGCAGCTCAGATCTTGGGGGGCTGGATGCAGAGCAGGGCCCAGGCAGAAGCATCTTGTCTCTGGGTAACACTGTTTTCTTAGGCTTCTTCCATCTGGAATGACAACAGGGAAACAACATCTGAAGAAATAAAGGCAAGCAAAAACTCAAGGAAACAGCACTAAGAAAATGGCCAAGGAAATAGCCACCAAGTCAACAACAAGGATCCAGGGAAACAGAGAAGAAAATAGCATCCAAGGAGTGTTCTAGCAGTTCTTGTATCGGAATAGGAGTCTGAGAAGAAGTGCTGGCAACTTACTTGCTTGTTCTTGACATCTTGAAAATCTTGTCTCCCTCCTTTGAGTTCTTCACATTGTATCTCAGCCTGGGAGACATCTGTGTTCTCTTTCTCCATTTGTTTCTGCAGTTCTTCCTGTTTCTGCAATTCTTCTTCTTCCTTGTCAAGAACATCCATGATGTACTTAACCAAGAGCAAATCAGCCTCACTGAGCTCAGGCAAACCCTGGAAATTGCCATAGAGCAGAAGGATTTGGAGAAGTGAGGAAGAGCAGGAGGTGCAGGCAGAGGAGCAAAGTGGCATCTGCTCCCTGCCCTTACCTGCTCTGCATCCTCTGCCTCCCTGTACTTGTTCTTCCTCCATGTCTGTTGCAGTTTTACAAACCACCTGAAAACCAAAGAAAATGAGCAGGGAGGTTTGGGCAGGGAGGGCTGCAGGAGGTGCAGCTACCTGTCCCTGCTTGGGGGCATTTCAGCTGAGCCCAGGGAAGATGGGGGCTCCAGAAAGGACATCCCTGGCTGGCCCAGCACATGCACCACATCCAGGGGAGCATCACTGGTGCATGAAGGGCTGGTTGGGCTGGGAGCCCCCGGCCGTGCCCAGCGCTGCCGCTCAGGAGCCGCTCGCTCAGGGCTGCCCCAAACGCGACGTGTTGGAAACACAGCCGGGAGAGTCCTGGGCAGCGGCACCTGCGCGGCTGCGGGGCTCCACGAGGAGCTGCTGTGCATGGGAAAGACTCTTGGTGGCACAGCAGTGGCATGGGCAGGGAGCAGTTACCTTCTCAGCCACACATTCCTTCTGAGTAGCTGGGAAACAGCTGCAGAACATTGGGAACACACCTGGGAAAGGAGGCAGATGTTTAATACCAAAGTTTTCTTGTCATGCTCTACAGAACATGGGAAACCAAAGATCCTTTATCCAACCCAGCCCGTTCTACACACGTGCCAGTCTGTGCCAGCAACAACAACTATAAAAAGAACCTATCCTCCCTTCCCAGTTTCCTGTTCCTGTCTGCAGGAGCTGCAAGAGCTGTTCTGAATTCCCACAGCTCCCAATCTCATGGCTCTGTGGCTGAAGGCAGGAAAGCAAAGCAAAGCTGGGGAGAGCTGGGACAGGAAGCAGGACAAGCTTCCCTCAGGCAGGCTGGACTCTGCTGAGCTGGCTGCTGTGGATGCTGCCACAAGCTGCAGGCTTGGAACAACATCTCGTGAGGTAGCCAGCACATGCAGGGCCATCTGCAGTGGCACATGGGGCTTGTCACCTGAGCAGTCCAGCTACAAGGCAGACAGCTCTGTGTCAAACAAGAAATTGGCTTACGTGGAAGACACCACGCAGTATCACCAAAACAACTGCGATGACAGACAGCAATACAACAAACGAGATCGTGTCATCCATGGTCTCTGGCTTTGGCTGGGAAAATAGGAAAGAAGATCATGGGGGTAAGATGATTACTCGTTCCATTCTCCCTTGGCCAGAAGGACACACACAGCAGTGCCTGCAGCTCTCCTACCTTCTCTGTGGGCTCCTGATCCTCCTCCAAAGCTGTGCGCCTGGAGATGTTCTCTTGCAGAGGACACCGGCCCATGCGATCATAGGCGCCCTTGTTCTCTTGCCTCTCACTGAGCACCTTTAGAAGCAGCCCTGTCATTGAGACCATGTTGGCACACACCACCTTGAGCTGGGGCAGGCTGCAGTCCATCCTCAGGGCTCGCTCCACGTGGGCCATGAACATCTGCAGGCTTTTGTCCGGCACCAGCAAGCGCAGCTGACGATCAACCACGGATTCCAAGAGCTCTCCTGGAACTGGATCAAGGTCTGGACCTTGGGATCTCCAAGGTTTATTGAGGAACATGGAGTCTTCTCCCTGCTGCTTCCAGTGTGTGCCTGTGGTGTCAGGCATGATCAGGAGGTGCCCACCTTGAGAGGATTGCTCCTCCACAGCCGTGGCTCCTCTCCTGCTGCTCCCAATGGGGCCTCTCTGAACCAACGGGTCAGAGAGAAAATCCAGATTCCCGTTTAGACACAGCTCATCTTTGGTGACAGTGCCTCTGGGCTCTCCCTCTGCTTTCACAGGGCTCAAACCCTGGTAGAAGAGCTGATTGTGTCCAACCCAGTAACGGCTGTCCTCCTTCTTTGGCTGTTGGTCAGAATCGACATAGTTCTGCTTTTCAGCTGGATCTTCCAAGTCATCTATGAGGTATCTGCCAACCAACTTGTCATTAATGAGGTTCAGCCCACCAGCTACATCCCAGGGGTTCAGTGCTTGCCCATTCAAAAGTGGTTCCATCTGCTTGTGATCCCAGCTTGAGCGTGTCTTTTTCACCACATCCCTGAGCCTGACAGGCTGTGGCTGGTGTGGGAAAATGCTTTTGGCAGTCTTGATACTTCCAGCCTTGTGCAGATTCTTTTTGAACTTGGCCCTCAGGTCATGAGCGCTTGTTTTGCCTTCACGCCCCAAGAGATGCTGAGGGGGATGTGAGTTTGTTCTGGACCTGTCCGGGCTGCTGACATCATCCTCAGTGCTCAGGGTCAGGGCAACCACAAGCATTACACTTTCACCATCTCCCACTGAAGGCTCCTTGGGCTTGAGGCTCAACACGGGGATGGTGTTCAGCTCTCTGCCTTGTTCCATGTCCATTATTTCTCCCCGAATCTGTAGAAGAGTTCTGTGAGCTGGAGAACAGCAAGAACACAGATCAACAGCTGGGCACAAACGCAGGCTCAGAGGTTACCCCAAGCAGCAGCAGCTCATCTCAAGGCCTGGGAGCACAAGAACAGAGTGGAGAATGTGTTGTGGTGAGGAGAGCCCTTCAATCCATGCCATTATCCCCCTGGGGCAGAGCAGAGAGCTGGTTCTTTCCTGGTGTCTCCTGGGGCTCTCTTTGGATGGGAGGAAAACATCCCAGGGGAATGGGATTGCTGTCAGAGAGGTTCCCACAGCTCCAGATGAGCAGGCTTGGCTTGCTCTGCTGGAGCCAGTGAAGAAGCAGAGACTCCAGAGGAAAGTTCAGCACTGCAAGGGGGGCACACACTGGCAGGGGAGGAATGCCCAGGGACTCCTTTGCTCCGGGGCCATTGCCAAGAGCAGCAGCTGAAGCTGTTAGAGCACGAAAACTTCCTTAAGGGCTCCAGAGCTCTGGGACTGTGCTGTGGGAAACCTGGGGCTGAGGCAGTGAGAGAAGCGAGCTCCCAGGGGCCCTTGCAAACCTGTTTGCAGAAGGGCAGCCTGGCCCTGCTGTGCACAGCATGTGCTGTGCCCTGTGCCCAGCTAGCGCAGGACGGGGCTTTGCTGCCCCTGCACAGGCCAACCAGGGCATGACGGTGCTTGGTGTTCACCCTGCAGAGCACATCAGAGGCTCTGCCGTTTGCCCTGCAGTGGGCACTGGGGTGGCACAGAAACCAGTCTGTTAGGGAAATTTGGGGCCTTCATGGGCAGACCTTGCCTTCCAGCACCAGGGAAGGGCACGGGGCATTCTTGCTTTCCTTGCCTAGGGCCATGGTTTGGGCAGGAAATGGGTAGGTTTGGGGGGCCCAGTGAGCTGTTCCTTCTCCAGACAGTATGTGACACACAAGATATGTGCAATCACCAGGAACATTCCATCCCAAGGTGTTGTGTCCAAGGCCTGTACTGCAAGGGCAGATCAGCACGCCCCAGCACAGGGCAGTGCTGCAGCATCTGGCCAGGCTCAGGAGAAGGGGCAGATTTGAGCTCCCCCAGCCCCTCCGGACACCCACCGCACTGCGGGGCGCTGGTGCTGCACAGCTTCTGGCACAGGAACTGGATGGTCCTGCAGGGGCTCTCGGGCCGGGGACGCTCCTGGCACAGGCAGCAGGCCGCCTCCCTGGGCACTTGGCTGCAGACAAGAGGGGATTCTTGGAGGAACGTCCCGCCACCCAGCGCATACCTCAGAGCCCAACTCAGGAAACACACCCATACCACGCCTGGGGCTTGTGCTTCACTGTGTGCCACAGCTCTGGGAAAGGGCCCTGACTCCCAAGGCAAAACATTAAAAAGGGGATTTTATCCTGGAAATTAGAACTGCTCCCAAAACACCACGTGACACAGAAATGCTTCTCCCCTTGGAGAAGCCTGCACCAAGTCACCCCCAAGGTGAGATTCTGCCTCTGAGCTGGTGAGCTTTGGCACTTGCCCAGGAGGAAACAGCAGCTCTTGAGCTTATTGGGCTTGTTCTGGTTTTGTGGCACACGGATTTGTTTCGCAAGCAGAGCTCCTGTCCCAGCACTCTGGGCCTGCGGGTGGCTGGGGCCCAGTCGCACACACTCACAGGGTTTCCAAGCTCACTGTGGTCTGCAGCAGCCGCAGCAGCGTCTGTGAGTTCACTTGGGTGGCACTCAGGTCTCTGCAAACATTGGAAAGAGCTCATGAAACTCTCTGGTGACATGGACACAACTCTGCTCTCAGAGCAAGCCCAGGGCCCTGATCATGGTGGTGCTGTTGGCAGAGGCATCCACTTCTGCCTGCTCCAAGAGAAGCCAGGCAAGTTGTGTCTCCAGCAGACTGAGGCTGGCCAAGAGGGAGATTTGCTCCTGCACCATTTGTGCTGCTTTCCTCAGAACGGGGCACTCCAGAGAGGCACAGCTCTCTGTGCATCTGCTCCAAATGAGCCAATACTTACAGAGAGCTCACTGAGGGCAGCTTGAAGAAGGCAGCATCATCAATGACAGCCAGCGGGTTGTGGCTGAGGATCCTGAGAAACAACAGAGCTCTGTCAGGGCTGATGGCAAGGATGTGAGCTGGCTGTGTCAGGCACGTGAGAAAGGCCTGGCCGCACTCAAGGAAGCCATGCAGGAGAGGAGCAGGGCAGGGGAAAGGGCCTTTGCAGCTGCACACTCCTGGTGCTCCCTGGCTGACATCCACAGTTGGAATCAGGACTTTGCCAAGGGCAAATCTGCTCTTGCCCACTGACCCTGCAGAGACCCTGCAGAGACTCGCCCTGCCGTGCCTTTAGCCCCGGTGCCACTTACAGCTCCTGGAGGAACTGCATCCCATGCCAGGCCTGGAAAGTGTCACTGTGGATCTGTGTGAGGCCATTCCAGGAGAGATTTCTGGGGAAAGAGGAGGTCACACAAAGCAATCAGGCCTGCCCTACAGAGAGAGGGTGCACAGACACAGCTCTTTGCAGGAAAGGTGCCAATCCAAGGTGGAAGAAGGAGGAAACTGCGGCTTTCTCAGCGTTTGTAGCCTGCCCAGGAGGGCAAGTGAAGGGCACACGTGCTGACTCTATTTCTGTTCCAGGATGCAGCCAAGGCTGCAAGAACTGACTGCTCTGATGGCTGTGTGTGGACAACCCCGCTGGGCTCTGTCCCTTGGCGTGGCCGCCCAGTCATCGGCATTGACCTGTGCAGCTCAGCTGGGCTCTGGGCAGGGCAGATTTAGGGACTGTGGGGAAAACAGCAGCAGCATTTGCCTACACAGGCACGGTGCCCATGCAAAGACTGAGCTGAAACCCCCAGAGAGAAACTTGATCACTCACAGAGACTTCAGGAAAGGCAGTGGCTCAAATGCCCGTTCCTCAATGGACAGGATCTCATTGCAGGACAAATCCCTGTTCCAGGTACAACAACAAATGTCACTTCCATTTGCCCTGTTGCTTTTACCTGCCTCTGCAGCCTGGATCCCAGGAGGGACAAAGGCCACGTGCCCGTGCCTGGGCTGAGCAGCAGGGCCCCAGGCAGGGGCAGGCAGGAGCCCCTCGCCATGGGCAGGGCACGGTGCTTACAGGTGCTTCAGCAGGAACAGCCCCTCCAGGGAATGCCTCTTCACTGCCCACAGCTCATTGTCCCTGAGCACCCTGCAAGGGGACACAGGGACATTGTGACAGCGCCCACAGCCCAGCAGCAATAGGGATTCTCATGGGAAAATCTCCTGCAGCAGCTTGACTGAAGCATCTCTTTCAGGCACCGCTGCAGGGACCGTCCCCACTCCTGGCCAGAGCAGGCCCTTGCTCCTGGCCGGCTGAAGCTGACCACAGCTTGATCTCTGGGCAGAGAGACACGGGGATGGTGCCCTGGCTGCAAGAGACTCAAGGCAATTCTTGCCATGCTGGGAAGCTCTGGTGATTCACACCCCTCCTGGCAGAGCAGCCAAGTTTGGAATTCCAATGGAAGCGGGAGGTGTGGGGGCTGCTGCTCCAACCCCAGACCAAAGGATGCAAACTCCGCACACTCCTGACATTTGAAATGCTGCAGGGCACTTACAAGGTCTCAGTCCATGGGTAGTCCTTCCAGGTTCGTCTTCCGACATCCGCAATGGAGTTGCCATTGAAATCTCTGCAAAGAAACAAAAGACCCGGTCCCCCCTCAGGCAAGCCCATTTCCCTGCTTTTCGGCTGCTGAGCTGGAATTGGGCTTTGCCTGGAGAAGGCACAGCGTGCCCAGCCTGGCTTCACCTGGCTCATGCTCAGCTCAGGCCCCCAAACCCCGCCTGTCTCCAGCCAGGGAGTGCCCCAGGTGTCCCAGGTGGGGTTTGCAGAGCCAGGGAGCCGAGGAGGGGCAGCTGCAGGGCTCTGAGGGGCCGCAGCACTCACAGGAAGGTCAGGGCTCGGCGGCGGCTGCCCGGAGGCACGGTGGCCAGGCCGGCGTGGCCGCAGTTCAGCCGCCCACGGCCTGGGCAGTGGCAGGGCTCTGGACAGAGCTCCTTGCCCACTGTTGGCGAGGGGGCCACTGCCAGCAGCAGGGCCAAAAGGAGCAGAGCGCGCACCAGACGCATCACCAGGTCCATGGCGAGGCAGGACTGGCTGCAGTCGCCTGGGTCGCGGACCTGAGCTGCAGCTGTGGCAGCTCCTGTGTCACAGTGCTGCTGCCAGTGTCACAATGGTCCTTCTGATGACACTCTAGCAATGCTCTTGTCACCGGGATGGTGCTTGGCATCAGAGCTCGCAGCAAAGCGCAGTTCAGGCCATGCTGTCACCAAATGACTCTGTCTCAGAGCCATCAATCTGCAGAATCATGGAATGGATGGGCTTGCAAGGGGCCTTAAAGCCCGTCCAGTTTCACCCCTGCCATGGCAGGGACACCTTCCACTATCCCAGGCTGCTCCAAGCCCCGTCCAACCTGGCCTTGGACACTGCCAGGGATCCAGGGGCCGCCACAGCTGCTCTGGGCACCCTGTGCCAGGGCCTGCCCACCCTCCCAGGGAAGGATTTCTCCTGAACACGGGATCTAAGCCTGCCCTGTGTCACTGTGAAGCCATTCCCATCTGTATTGGGTTTGTGTGGCCTGGCTTTGCATGGCTTTGGGGCCACAGGTGATGTTGAAATTTCCTTTCCCTATCATTATTCTGCTCTGACTTTATGGGTAATAAATGTAATGAATATCCCCAAGTTCCATCCCTTGCGTCCATGACCATGACGTGGGAAGGATCTCTCCCTCCCTTTCTGTAAACTCATGAGCCTGTGGCTGTCCTTTTTCTCCTCTCCACTTGTGCGGAGCGGTGAGAGCGCCTTTGGTGGGCAGGCGGCAGGCAGGCGGGGCCAAAGGCCGCCTGGCGCTGGGAGGGCGCGGGGAGCTTGCCGAAAGGCGGACAGTGTCGGCATGGCGGCCGGCAGAGGCTGAGGGAGCCGCAGCGGCAATGGCGGGAAGCGCCGGGAGCCTGAGGGGCGGCAGCTCCGCCCGAGCGCGCCGGCCCCGGCAGCGAGCGCCGTGCAAAGGGAGCCGCGGGCAGCTCGGGCAAGGCCGGCACGGCCCCGCAAGCAGCGGCCAGAGAGGCGGCCCGGCCCGGCCGGCAAGCGCGGCCGCTCCGCCGCACGAGCAGCTCCGGCTCCGGGCAGCGGCACCGGCAGCGGCCGTCCCGGCCTGAGGGGAAACGCGCGGGACAGCAGCTCGGGCCGGGGCGGCTGCGGCAGCGCTTGGGCCTGGGCGGTCTCCAGTCCTGGGCACGGAGCCACGAAGATTCCTTCTGTTAGAAGCTGCTGGAAGCTTCCAGCTTCCACAATGTCTACTAGAACCAATCCCTGATGGCTCCTAAAGGTGGATGTCCACCCTGGAGCCCACTGGCATTGCCTCTGCCGGACATGACGGAAGGTTCTGGCACCTTTTCAAGGCTGGCCCAATTAGAAATGGCCATTACACTTCTGTGGTCACAGGTTTCAGAAAAAACTACAATCAAATTGTGACACAATTTTAATTAGGAGTAGAGAAAAGCAGGAGTGAGCACATGTGAAGAGAACCACCTGCAGGCTCCATGGGCATTGCAGACTGAGGCTGAGGAGATGCTCCAGGCTCCAGAGCCGAAATTCCTCTGCAGGCAGTGGGGAGACCATGGTGGGGCTGCAGTGCTCCTGCAGCCCGCAGGGATGCAGGGGGAAGCAGAGATTCACCTGCATGCTGTGGAGGGGCCCTGCACCAGAGCAGCTGCATGCCTGCAGGAGGCTGTGATCCTGTGGGAGGCCTGTGGAGAGAGGGGCCCTGCTCCCAGGCTGGAGCAGCCTGTCCTTGCAGGACTGCACCTGTGGGAGAGTGACCCATGCCGCAGCAGTTCTGGGAGGAACGTTGCCTGTGGGACAGACTCATGCTGCAGAAGTTTGCAGTGAGCTGCTGTTGGTGGGATGGAGCCACAGTGGAGAAGTTCCTGGAGAACTGTCTCCCATGGGAGGAACCTTGTGGTGCAGCAGGGTGATAGATCTGCTCTCTGAGAGTAGGGAAATTACTCCCATTCCCTGTCTCCTTGTGCTGCTGGGATTAGGCAATACTGCTGGGAAGGAGGGAGGGGTAAGGGAAAGCTGTTTTTAAGGGCTTCTTTTATTTCTCCTTATCCTGCTCTGATTGTGTTAGTAATAAATTCATTTAATATCATTAAGTCAAGCCTGTTTCGTACTTGATGGTATTTGATGAGTGTTTTCTCCTGGTCCCTAACTCATGAACCTTTGTTAAACTTCCCCCCCCTTTGTCCAGCTGCAGAGAGGAGTGAGTGAGCAGCTTTGGGAGTGACTGGCATCTGGCTGGAGTAAACCCACATCAATCTCAAACTGAATTTGGCCAAATCCATAAGGGGGAACAGAAACTGCTTTTACAAATACAACTGCAGCTCCAGGAGAAACAAGGACAAACTTTATTTAACCTGAATGCAGGGGGAAACATTGCTACAACGGATGAGGAAAACCCTGAGATGCCTCCTCTGGGTGTCCAGAGCTTGTGCTTGCCTGAAGCACCCTCCGGCCTTCCCTCAGCAATAGGCAGCAAGAAAATAACAGCCAAGGAAAAAGAACCCAAGGAAACAACCACAACCAATGAAACAGCATCCATGGAAATAACATCAACCAAGGAAACAGCATCCATGGAAATAACAGCAACCAAGGTAACGGCATCCAAGGAGAGCCTCAGCTAAAATGGGAAGTGAAGAATTGCTGGCATCCCATTAACTTCCTGGGAGTCTTCCACCTTACTTCTTCACACTATGTCTCTTCCTGGGATGCTTATCAATGAGATTCATATGCATCCCTAAGGCCCTGAAGCCATGACAATTACGACTTCTTGAACAGAGAATAGCACGGGGAACAGGTTGGGGAAGCATCTTGACCGGACTGGGAACAGGGGCAAGTCACAAGTGAGCTATCTGCCCTTTTCTCTTCCACATTCAGTGTCTCGCTATCCTTCCTCCTTCTCTGCCGCAGCATTACACAGAGCCTGGAAAAATCAGCAAGGGAAAATAGGGTTAAAGAGAGAAGGCAGCTGGTGATGGAGGCTGTGGGCAACAGGGCTGCCTGTGCTCTGCCCTGTGTGCGCAGCAGCCGCTGGAGGAGTTGGGAAGGGGCATTTCCAATGCTGCAAAGCAATGGAGAGAGCGAGGTGAATGGGGACAAAAGGCTTCAGGCCATCCCATGCCCAGAGCTCCTTGCTCCCACTCCGTGAGCAGGGAGGTCTGGCCAGGGAGGGCTGCAGCAGGTGCCAGCACCTCTCCCTGCTCGGGGCTGTGCCAGCAGAGCCCAAGGAAGATGGGGAGCCCCAGCAGGGATGGCAATGGCTGGCAATGCAGAGAATGAGCCCTGCATGCAAAAGGCAAGTGGAGAGGATGGGAGTGAGTTCTTCAGCAGCCACTGTGGGGAGGGAGTGGGGAGAAATAGGGCAGAGCCATCAGCAGAGGAGACTGTTCTGGGAACACAGAGGTATTGCTGGTGCTCACAGAAACTCGGGAGCACACCGGGGCCCAGGACATCCATCCCAGTGCCGGCGTGGCAAGGGCTGGTTGGGCTGGGAGCCCCCGGCCGTGCCCAGCGCTGCCGCTCAGGAACCGCTCGCCCGGGGCTGCCCCAAACGCCACGTGATGGAAACACAGCCGGGAGAGTCCTGGGCAGCGGCTCCTGCGCGGCTGCGGGGCTCCAGGAGGAGCTGCTGTGCACGGGAAAGACTCTTGGTGGCACAGCAGTGGCAGGGGCAGGGAGCAGTTACCTTCTCAGACACAAATTCCCGGTGTCGCGGAGTTTGGAGTCAAGTTCACAACGTCGAAAGCGCTTCTGGGGAAGGGAAATGGGAGATTTACAACATCAGTTTTCCTGTAATATTCGGCCAAACAGGAGAGGGCAAAATCTCTCATTGCTGGGTGGCTGAAGGCAGGAGAGCAAAGCAAAGCTGGGGAGAGCTGGGACAGAAGGCAGGACAAGATTCCCTCAGGCAGGCTGGACCCTGCTGAGCTGGCTGCTGTGGATGCTGCCACAAGCTGCAGGCTTGGAACAACATCTCCTGTGGTAGCCAGCACATGCAGGGCCATCTGCAGTGGCACATGGGGCTTGTCACCTGGGCACTCCAGCTACACGACAGACAGCTCTGTGTCAAACAAGAATTTGGCTTACATGGAAGATGCACTTCAGGATCAGGAAGACGAAGATGAAGAAAAGAAGCAAAAGCACAAACTTGACCATGTACACCACAACTCCTAGTTTGCGCTGTGAGAAAAGGAACATCATAGGGGTAAGAGGATTGATCCTTGCATTCTCCTTTGCCCAGAAGGACACGTGCAGCAGTGCCTGCAGCTCTCCTACCTTCCGTGTGTGTCCCTTGCCATTCCCCACGACCATATGAATGATCATCCTCTCTTGCAGACGACACTGGCCCATGGGATCATAGGCTCCCTGGTTCTCTTGCCTCTCAGTGAGCAGCTTTAGAAGCAGCCTGGTCTTCATGACCATCCTGGCACAGGCGTGCTTGAGCTGGGGCAGGCTGCAGTCCCTGTTCAGGGCTCGCTCCAAGTGGGCCGTGAATGCTCGCAGGCCTTTGTGTGCCTCCTGCAGCGGCCGGTGATGATCAACGTTGGTTTCCCTTTCTTTTGGAACTGGCGCAAGGTCTGGACTTTGGGGCCTCACAGGTGTGTTGAGGAACATGGAGTCTTCCTCCCGTCTGGTGTGTGGCATCATCAGGAGGTGCCTGCCCATAGAGAAATGCTTCTCTTCAGCTGTGGCTCTTCCTCTCCTCTTCGCAGCGGGGCGGCTCCCAATCAACAGGTCAGAGAGAAATTCCAGATTCTTGTTTAGATCGTGGTCAGATCTGGATCTTCGCTGCACTTTCACAGGCTCTGAAACTTGGTAGAAAAGATGATTATATCCAACCCCATACTGGC
This sequence comes from Zonotrichia albicollis, assembly GCF_047830755.1. Classification (NCBI taxonomy): domain Eukaryota; kingdom Metazoa; phylum Chordata; class Aves; order Passeriformes; family Passerellidae; genus Zonotrichia; species Zonotrichia albicollis. The sequence continues at coordinate 5,977,300 of NC_133841.1, read as the reverse complement.
TGTCCTGCTTCTTGTGCCATTTGTGTGTCTTGATGTAGTACGTGCTGGCAGCTGGATCTTCCTCCTCCTTATCTCTGTATGGTGCAGACATGGAAGTATCATCACCACGTTTTAATCCACCAGCTACCACTGAATGCTTTGATCCTTGCCGGTATAAACGTGGCTCCATTTTCTCTTGCTGCCAGCTCGATGGTGTCTTTTTCACCACATTGCTTTTGGCAGTCTTGATGCTTTCAGCCTTGTGCAGCTTCTTCTTGACCTTGGCCCTCAGGACATGAGCGCTTGTTTTGCCTTCACGCCCCAAGAGATGCTGAGGGGGATGTGAATTTGTTCTGGAACTGTCCAGGCTGCTGACATCACCCTCAGTGCTCAGGGTCAGGGCAACCACAAGCATTACACTTTCACCATCTCCCACTGAAGGCTCCTTGGGCTCGACACTCAACACTGGGATGGTGTTCAGCTCTCTGCCTTGTTCCATGTCCATTATTTCACCCTGACTCTGTAGAAGAGTCGAGTAAGCTGGAGAACAGTAACAGAGCAGATCAGCAGCTGGACACAGACACAGGCTCAGAGGTTACCCCAAGCAGCAGCAGCTCATCTCAAGGCCAGGGAGCACAAGAGAAGAGTGGAGAATGTGTTGTGGTGAGGAAGAGAGCCCTTCAATCCATGCTATTATCCCCTTGGGGCGGAGCAGAGAGCTGGTTTTTTCTTGGTGTCGCCAGGAGCTCCCTTTGGAAGGGACAGAAACATGCCAGGGGAATGGGATTGCTGTCAGAGAGGTTCCCAGAGCTCCAGATGAGCAGGCTTGGCTTGCTCTGCTGGAGCCAGTGAAGAGGCAGAGACCCCAGAGGAAGATTCAGCACTGCAAGGGGGGCACACACTGGAAGGAGAGGAATGCCCAGGGACTCCTTTGCTCTGGGGCCATTGCCAAGAGCAGCATCTGAAGCTGTTAGAGCATGAAAAACTTCCTTAAGGGCTCCAGAGCTCTGGGACTGTGCTGTGGGAAACCTGGGGCTGAGGCAGTGAGAGAAGCGAGCTCCCAGGGGCCCTTGCAAACCTGGCTGTCTCTGTTTGCAGAAGGGCAGCCTGGCCCTGCTGTGCACAGCATGTGCTGTGCCCTGTGCCCAGCTAGCACAGGACGGGGATTTGCTGCCCCTGCACAGGCCAACCAGGGCATGACGGTGCTTGGTGTTCACCCCGCAGAGCACATCAGAGGCTCTGCCCTTTGCCCTGCAGTGGGCACTGGGGTGGCACAGAAACCAGGCTGTTAGGGCAATTTGGGGCCTTTATGGGCAGACCTTGCCTTCCAGCACGAGGGAAGAGCACGGGGCATTCCTGCTTTCCTTGCCTAGGGCCATGGTTTAGGCAGGAAATGGGTAGGTTTGGGGGGCCCAGTGAGCTGTTCCTTCTCCAGACAGTATGTGACACACAAGATATGTGCAATCACCAGGAACATTCCATCCCAAGGTGTTGTGTCCAAGGCCTGTACTGCAAGGGCAGATCAGCACACCCCAGCACAGGGCAGTGCTGCAGCATCTGCCCAGGCTCAGGAGAAGGGGCAGATTTGAGCTCCCCCAGCCCCTGCAGACACCCACCACACTGCGGGGCGCTGGTGCTGCACAGCTTCTGGCACAGGAACTGGATGGTCCTGCAGGGGCTCTCGGGCCGGGGACGCTCCTGGCACAGGCAGCAGGCCGCCTCCTTGGGCACTTGGCTGCAGACAAGAGGGGATTCTTGGAGCAACACCTGGCCACCCAGTGCATGGCTCAGAGCCCAACTCAGGAAACACACCCATACCACGCCTGGGGCTTGTGCTTCACTGTGTGCCACAGCTCTGGGAAAGGGCCCTGACTCCCAAGGCAAAACATTAAAAACAGGATTTTATCCTGCAAAGTAGAATTGCTGCCAAAATACGATGTGATACACAAATGCACCCGCCTGGAGTTCAAACTCCCCTTTGAGAAGTCTGCAGCAAGTCAACCCAAAGCTGAGATTCTTCCTCTGAGCTGGTGAGCTTTGCCACCTTGCCCAGAAGGAAACAGCAGCTCTTGAGCTTACTGGCCTTGTTCTGGTTTTGTGGCACATGGATTTGTTTCCCAAGCAGAGTCCCTGTCCCAGCACTCTGGGCCTCCTGGTGGCTGGGGCCCAGTCGCACACACTCACAGGGTTTCCAAGCTCACTGTGGTCTGCAGCAGATGCAGCAGCGTCTGCGAGTTCACTTGGGTGGCACTCAGGTCTCTGCAAACATTGGAAAGAGCTCATGAAACTCTCTGGTGACATTGCCACAACTCTGCTATCATAGCAAGCCCAAGGCTCTGATGATGGTGGTGCTGTTGGCAGAGGCATCCACTTCTGCCTGCTCCAAGAGGAGCCAGGCAAGTTGTGTCTCCAGCAGACTCAGGCTGGCCAAGAGGGAGATTTGCTCCTGCACCACTTGTGCTGCTTTCCTGGGAACTGGGCACTCCAGAGAGGCACAGCTCTCTGTGCATCTGCTCCAAATGAGCCAATACTTACAGAGAGCTCACTGAGGGCAGCTTGAAGAAGGCAGCATCATCAATGACAGCCAGCGGGTTGTGGCTGAGGATCCTGAGAAACAACAGAGCTCTGTCAGGGCTGATGGCAAGGATGTGAGCTGGCTGTGCCGGGCACATGGGCAAAGCCTGGCCGCACTCAAGGAAGCCATGCAGGAGAGGAGCAGGGCAGGGGAAAGGGCCCTTGCAGCTGCACACTCCTGGTGCTCCCTGGCTGACATCCACAGTTGGAATCAGGACTTTGCCAAGGGCAAATCTGCTCTTGCCCACTGACCCTGCAGAGACCCTGCAGAGACTCGCCCTGCCGTGCCTTTAGCCCCGGTGCCACTTACAGCTCCTGGAGGAACTGCATCCCATGCCAGGCCTGGAAAGTGTCACTGTGGATCTGTGTGAGGCCATTCCAGGAGAGATTTCTGGGGAAAGAGGAGGTCACACAAAGCAATCAGGCCTGCCCTACAGAGAGAGGGGGCAAAGAAGGAGCCCTTTGCAGGAAAGGTGCCAATCCAAGGTGGAAGAGGGAGGAAACTGCTGCTTCCTCAGCGTTTGTAGCCTGCCCAGGAGGGCAAGTGAAGGGCACACGTGCTGATTCTTTCTCTTCCAGGATGCAGCCAAGGCTGCAAGAACTGGCTGCTCTGATGGCTGTGTGTGGACAACCCCGCTGGGCTCTGTCCCTTGGCGTGGCCGCCCAGCCATCGGCATTGACCTGTGCAGCTCAGCTGGGCTCTGGGCAGGGCAGATTTAGGGACGGTGGGGAAAACAGCAGCAGCATTTGCCTACACAGGCACGGTGCCCATGCAAAGACTGAGCTGAAACCCCCAGAGAGAAACTTGATCACTCACAGAAACTTCAGGAAAGGCAGTGGCTCAAATGCCCGTTCCTCAATGGACATGATCTCATTGCAGGACAAATCCCTGTTCCAGGTAGAACATCAAATGTCACTTCCATTTGCCCTGTTGCTTTTACCTGCCTCTGCAGCCTGGATCCCAGGAGGGACAAAGGCCACGTGCCCGTGCCTGGGCTGAGCAGCAGGGCCCCAGGCAGGGGCAGGCAGGAGCCCCTCGCCGTGGGCAGGGCACAGTGCTTACAGGTGCTTCAGCAGGAACAGCCCCTCCAGGGAATGCCTCTTCACAGCCCGCAGCTCATTGTCCCTGAGCACCCTGCAAGGGGACACAGGGACATTGTGACAGCACCCACAGCCCAGCAGCCATTGGGAGTCTCATGGAAAAATCTCCTGCAGCAGCTTGACTGAAGCATCTCTTTGGGACACCGTTGCAGGGATCGTCCCCACTCCTGGCCAGAGCAGGCCCTTGCTCCTGGCCGGCTGAAGCTGACCACAGCTTGATCCCTGGCAAGACAGACACGGGGATGGTGCCCTGGCTGCAAGAGACTCAAGGCAATTCTTGCCATGCTGGAAAGCTCTGGTGATTCACACCCCTCCTGGCAGAGCAGCCAAGCTTGGAATTCCAATGGAAGCGGGAGGTGTGGGGGCTGCTGCTCCAACCCCAAACCAAAGGATGCAAACTCCGCACACTCCTGACATTTGAAATGCGGCAGGGCACTTACAAGGTCTCAGTCCACGGGTAGTCCTTCCAGTTTCGTTTTCGAATATCCGCAATGGAGTTGCCATTGAAATCTCTGCAAAGAAAGAAAAGACCCGGTCCCCCCTCAGGAAAGCCCATTTCACTGCCTTTTGGCTGCTGAGCTGGAATTGGGCTTTGCCTGGAGAAGGCGCAGCATGCCCAGCCTGGCTTCACCTGGCTCATGCTGAGCTCAGGTCCCCAAACCCCCCTGTCTCTGGCCAGGGAGTGCCCCAGGTGTCCCAGGTGGGGTTTGCAGAGCCAGGGAGCTGAGGAGGGGCAGCTGCAGGGCTCTGAGGGGCCGCGGCACTCACAGGAAGGTCAGGGCTCGGCGGCGGCTGCCCGGAGGCACGCTGGCCAGGCCAGCGTGGCCGCAGTTCAGCTGCCCACGGCCTGGGCAGTGGCAGGGCTCTGGACAGAGCTCCTTGCCCACTGCTGGCGAGGGGGCCACTGCCAGCAGCAGGGCCAACAGGAGCAGAGCGCGCACCAGACGCATCACCAGGTCCATGGCGAGGCAGGACTGGCTGCGGTCGACTGGGACGCGGACCTGAGCTGCAGCTGTGGCAGCTCCTGTGTCACTGTGCTGCTGCCAGTGTCACAATGGTCCTTCTGATGACACTCTAGCAATGCTCTTGTCACCGGGATGGTGCTTGGCATCAGAGCTCGCAGCAAAGCGCAGTTCAGGCCATGCTGTCACCAAATGACTCTGTCTCAGAGCCATCAATCTGCAGAATCATGGAATGGATGGGCTTGCAAGGGGCCGTAAAGCCTGTCCAGTTTCACACCTGCCATGGCAGCAGGGACACCTTCCACTATCCCAGGCTGCTCCAAGCCCCGTCCAACCTGGCCTTGGACACTGCCAGGGATCCAGGGGCCGCCACAGCTGCTCTGGGCACCCTGTGCCAGGGCCTGCCCACCCTCCCAGGGAAGGATTTCTCCTGAGCACAGGATCTAAGCCTGCTCACTATCGCTGTGAAGCCATTCCTATTTGTATTGAGTTTGTGTGGCCAGGTTTTGGCATGGCTTTGGGGCCACAAGTGCTGTTGAAATTTCTTTTGCTTCTCATTATCCTGCTCTGATTTTATGGGTAATAAATGTAATGAATATCCCCAAGTTCCCTCTGTTGTGTCCGTGACCATGGCCGGGGAGGGATCTCTCCCTCCCTTTCTGTAAACTCATGAGCCTTTGGCTGTCCTTTTTCTCCTCTCCACTTGTGCGGAGCGGTGAGAGCGCCTTTGGTGGGCAGGCGGCAGGCAGGCGGGGCCAAAGGCCGCCTGGCGCTGGGAGGGCGCGGGGAGCTTGCCGAAAGGCGGACAGTGTCGGCATGGCGGCCGGCAGAGGCTGAGGGAGCTGCAGCGGCAATGGCGGGAAGCGCCGGGAGCCTGAGGGGCGGCAGCTCCGCCCGAGCGCGCCGGCCCCGGCAGCGAGCGCCGTGCAAAGGGAGCCGCGGGCAGCTCGGGCAAGGCCGGCACGGCCCCGCAAGCAGCGGCCAGAGAGGCGGCCCGGCCCGGCCGGCAAGCGCGGCCGCTCCGCCGCACGAGCAGCTCCGGCTCCGGGCAGCGGCACCGGCAGCGGCCGTCCCGGCCTGAGGGGAAACGCGCGGGACAACAGCTTGGGCCGGGGTGGCCTCCAGTCCTGGGCACGGAGCCACGAAGCCTCAGAGTCACTGACGATGAAAAACACCTCCGGCTTCAGCCAGTCCATCCTGGGCTCCATCCCCACCTTGGCAGCCAGGCCACAGCACTCAGTGCCACCTCCAGCCCTTCCTTGGACACCTCCAGGCATGGGGAGTCCACCACCTCTTTGTGCAGCCCCTCCCAAGCCCTGACCACACTGTTATGAACAAAAATTCTGTGGTTTTTTTTGTGAGAAAAGGTTTCAAAAAGGCAGCCAGATCACTGTCATGCCCAAGTTCTGCATGTTTTGTTATTGTAATCACGGGTCGTTGTGGCTAATTGCTCCTTTTGTATTAGCAGAGCCTTGCCCGAGGCTAAGTCTTACTTTTCCCAGAATGGTGAAGTGACCTGAGAGGGTGGGGGGGACTATGCAAAGTGACTCCAAGGACCAGCATGCTGTGAGGGACTGGCGCTCCAAACGTACTGAGAAAACCCCAAAAACAACAAGCCACCTAAGAGTTGAGAGACTGGAGTGATGTCTAGATGAGAGGAGCGGAGTGCTGGGCCTGCAGAGATGCTGAAAACCTTCACTGTTCCTTACCCTGTGTTCGAGAGCCCCCAGGCCAGGTCTGGGAAGAAGCGAGACAGGATCCCCAGCTCTGCCCCTGGTGGACAGAGCTGTGCATATTCTCCTCCTCTGAGTCGCCCTGGGGGACTTGACGGGAGACTGCAGCCCCACCGAGCTGCCCAATCCTGAGCTGATCACTTTTAATAAAGGTATTAAAAAGGACAAGAAGTCTCCTGGCCCTGTTTATTTCACACACTTTCCATGGAGAAATTCCTCCCTGATCTCTGTGTTCCCTGTCTTACACACCCTGACTCTTTTTTAACCCTATTCTGAGCCATATTAGACAAAGGTGCCTTTCATGCATGTGCATTAAACCTCTTGGAGAAGATGATTCTGCTCAAAACCAGCAGCTCTTCAGCAGGAGGTGCAACAATTAAACCATGAGCCTGGGAGCCAGGAGGGTGTGAGGGAGGGCAAAGGGGGGAAACAGGACAAGGCAAAAACCTCCAGGGTGCAGAGGGGACAATGCTTCTTGTGCAGCTCCAAGCCAGCACCACGGGGACGCCAGTGCCATGGCCTCTGCAGGAGGACACAGCCATTCCCCTTCCCACCCACCACCCTGAAGCACCACTGCAAAGCCTCTTACTTTGATATCCAATGAGCTACCTCAGAAGGCCTCGTTGGAATGGGAAAACTCTACAGGGAGTGCTGGAGCCAGGCACTGCCACTTGGGCTGGCGGAAATAAAACCTGGGTGAGATAGGACCAGGTGCATGCTCTGCTCAGCCCAGTGGCAGAGCTGAAGGGGGAAGTGGAAAGATAAGGAGTGTCAGGGTTTAGGAAAGGAAGAGGGACTGCTGGAGCCACTCTGAAGCACCCATTGGACAAATGCCCCAGACAGACACCTGCCAAGAAGCCGAGGATCACCAAGGGTGTGACCAGCAGGCAGAAGGAGGGGACCCAAAAAGCAGGGGGAGTGGAAACAGGTCCGTGTTGGGGGCAGCAGAGGAATCACCTCCTGGCCCATCTCACCTTCCCAGCTCCCTCTACACAACAGGTGGAGGCTCTGGGCCTCTGGGGCTGAGACAATCACGGTGTGGACAAGCTCCATCCAGGCTGGAGGGGCAGCCCAGGGGAGTCAGTCCAGCCACCCTGTTTGAGAGGCTCCCTGGGGACGCTGTGCTGAGGGGCAGAGGAGTCCAGGGAGGCTGCACATTGTGCAGGGAGAAATCCTTGAAGGCACAGGCAGGAACAGCCCGTGCCCGTGTGCCCAAAGATGAGCTGGTGGGGAAGCAGAGCGGCTGAGCAGGGAGCTCTGCCTGGGACTGCAGGAAAACACAGAATTTACAGCTTTGGAATAAGGACAGCACCACAGGAAGATGGCGAGGATATTGTTGGGGAATGCAGGGAGAAAGGTAGAAAAGCAAAGGCCCAGCTGGAACTGAATTTGGCCAATTTCATAAGGGAGAATAGAAACTGCTTTTACAAAGACATCAGCAACACCAGGAGGAACTAGAACAAACTTTATTTATACTGAATGCAGGGGTAAACATTGCTACAACGGATGAGGAAAACTCTGAGCGGCCTCCTCTGGATGTCCAGAGCTTGTGCTTGCCTGCAGCACCCTCTGGCCTTCCGTCAGCAGAGGCAGCAAGAAAATAACAGTCAAGGGAAAAGCATCCAAGGAAATAAGTGCAACCAATGAAACAGCATCCAAGGAGAGCTTCAGTACTTCCTGTTGTGGAAAAGGAGGTGAAGAGTTGTTTGCTTCCCATTAACTTCTTCAGCCTCTTGAAAAACTTCCAGTCCCTCGAGTTCTTCACACTATGTCTCTTCCTGAAATGTTTTTCTGTCAGTTTAGTATGAATCCGTGATGCATCGAAGCAATGGCTTTTCAGATTTGCTGAACAGGAAAAAGCTCCTGAAAGTGCTGAGAAAGGGAAGGCCTTTTAAAAGGAAGGATGCCCAGGCAGCCAGGAAGAATGGGTGGCGCTGGGAGGAGCACCCTGCTCTATTCTGCTCTACATTCTGTGCCTCGTTATCCTTCCTCCTTCTCTGCCACAGCATTACACAGAACCTGAAAAAAATCAGGAAGGGAAAACAGGGTTAAAGAGAGAAGGCAGCTGGTGATGGAGGCTGTGGGCAACAGGGCTGCCTGTGCTCTGCCCTGTGTGCGCAGCAGCCGCTGGAGGAGTTGGGAAGGGGCATTTCCAACGCTGCAAAGCAATGGAGAGAGCGAGGTGAATGGGGACAAAAAGGCTTCAGGCCATCCCATGCCCAGAGCTCCTTGCTCCCACTCCGTGAGCAGGGAGGTCTGGCCAGGGATGGCTGCAGCAGGTGCCAGCACCTCTCCCTGCTCGGGGCTGTGCCAGCAGAGCCCAAGGAAGATGGGGAGCCCCAGCAGGGATGGCAATGGCTGGCAATGCAGAGAATGAGCCCTGCATGCAAAAGGCAAGTGGAGAGGATGGGAGTGAGTTCTTCAGCAGCCACTGTGGGGAGGGAGTGGGGAGAAATAGGGCAGAGCCATCAGCAGAGGAGACTGTTCTGGGAACACAGAGGTATTGCTGGTGCTCACAGAAACTCGGGAGCACACCGGGGCCCAGGACATCCATCCCAGCGCCGGCGTGGCAAGGGCTGGTTGGGCTGGGAGCCCCCAGCCGTGCCCAGCGCTGCCGCTCAGGAGCCGCTCGCCCGGGGCTGCCCCAAACGCCACGTGTTGGAAACACAGCCGGGAGAGTCCTGGGCAGCGGCACCTGCGCGGCTGCGGGGCCCCAGGAGGAGCTGCTGTGCACGGGAAAGACTCTTGGTGGCACAGCAGTGGCAGGGGCAGGGAGCAGTTACCTTCTCAGACACAAATTCCCGGTGTCGCGGGGTTGGGAGTCAAGTTCACAACGTTGAGAGCGCTTCTGGGGAAGGAAAATGGGAAATTTACAACATCAGTTTTCCTGTAGTATTCTACCAAACAGGAGAGGGCAAAATCTCTCATTGCTGGGTGGCTGAAGGCAGGAGAGCAAAGCAAAGCTGGGGAGAGCTGGGACAGGAGGCAGGACAAGCTTCCCTCAGGCAGGCTGGACTCTGCTGAGCTGGCTGCTGTGGATGCTGCCACAAGCTGCAGGCTTGGAACAACATCTCCTGTGGTAGCCAGCACATGCAGGGCCATCTGCAGTGGCACATGGGGCTTGTTACCTGGGCACATCAGCTACAAGACAGACAGCTCTATGTCAAAGGAGAAATTGGCTTACGTGGAAGGAGACCTTCAGAATCACACCAATGATAATGAAGAGAGATAACAAAGTCACAAACATGATCACTTCCTGAGTGTGATGTGATTTCTGTTCGGAGAAGAGGAAAGAAGATCATGGGGGTAAGAGGATAGCTCCTTCCATTCTCCCTTGCCGAGAAGGACACACTCAGCAGTGTGTCCTTCAGCTCTCCTACCTCCTCTCTGGGCTCCTGATCCTCCTCCAAAGCTGTGCGCCTGGAGATGTTCTCTTGCAGAAGACACCGGCCCATGCGATCGTAGGCACCCTTGTTCTCTTGCCTCTCACTGAGCACCTTCAGAAGCTGCCCTGTCTGTGACACAACCATGGCACACACCAGCTTGAGCTGGGGCAGGCTGCAGTCCATCCTCAGGGCTCGCTCCACGTGGGCCATGAACATCTGCAGGCTTTTGTCCGGCACCAGCAAGCGCAGCTGACGATCAACCACGGATTCCAAGAGCTCTCCTGGAACTGGCTCAAGGTCTGAACCTTGGAGGCTCCAAGGTTTATTGAGGAACATGGAGTCTTCTCCCTGCTGCTTCCAGTGTGTGCCTGTGGTGTCAGGCATGATCAGGAGGTGCCCACCTTGAGAGGATTGCTCCTCCACAGCGGTGGCTCCTCTCCTGCTGCTCCCAACGGGGCCTCTCTGAACCAACAGGTCAGAGAGAAAATCCAGATTCCCGTTTAGATGCAGCTCATCTTTGGTGACAGTGCCTCTGGGCTCTCCCTCTGCTTTCACAGGGCTCAAACCCTGGTAGAAGAGCTGATTGTGTCCAACCCAGTAACGGCTGTCCTCCTTCTTTGGCTGTTGGTCAGAATCGACATAGTTCTGCTTTTCAGCTGGATCTTCCAAGTCATCTATGAGGTATCTGCCAACCAACTTGTCATGAATGGGGTTCAGCCCACCAGCTACATCCCAGGGGTTCAGTGCTTGCCCATTCAAAAGTGGTTCCATCTGCTTGTGATCCCAGCTTGAGCGTGTCTTTTTCACCACATCCCTGAGCCTGACAGGCTGTGGCTGGTGTGGGAAAATGCTTTTGGCAGTCTTGATGCTTTCAGCCTTGTGCTGCTTCTTTTTGACCTTGGCCCTCTGGTCATGAGCACTTGTTTTGCCTTCACGCCCCAAGAGATTCTGAGGGGGATGTGAGTTTGTTCTGGACCTGTCCGGGCTGCTGACATCACCCTCAGTGCTCAGGGTCAGGGCAACCACAAGCGTTACACTTTCACCATCTCCCACTGAAGGCTCCTTGGGCTCGATGCTGAACACGGGGATGGTGTTCAGCTCTCTGCCTTGATCCAAGTCCATTATTGCTCCTCGAGTCTGTAGCAGAATTGTGTGACCTGGAGAACAGCAAGAGCACAGATCAGCAGCTGGGCACAGACACAGGCTCAGAGGTTACCCCAAGCAGCAGCAGCTCATCTCAAGGCCTGGGAGCACAAGAACAGAGTGGAGAATGTGTTGTGGTGAGGAGAGCCCTTCAATCCATGCCATTATCCCCCTGGGGCAGAGCAGAGAGCTGGTTCTTTCCTGGTGTCTCCTGGGGCTCTCTTTGGATGGGAGGAAAACATCCCAGGGGAATGGAATTGCTGTCAGAGAGGTTCCCAGAGCTCCAGATGAGCAGGCTTGGCTTGCTCTGCTGGAGCCAGTGAAGAGGCAGAGACCCCAGAGAAGATCAGCACTGCAAGGGGGGCACACACTGGCATGGGAGGAATGCCCAGAGAATCCTTTGCTCCGGGGCCATTGCCAAGAGCAGCAGCTGAAGCTGTTAGAGCATGAAAAACTTCCTTAAGGGCTCCAGAGCTCTGGGACTGTGCTGTGGGAAACCTGGGGCTGAGGCAGTGAGAGAAGCGAGCTCCCAGGGGCCCTTGCAAACCTGGCTGTCTCTGTTTGCAGAAGGGCAGCCTGGCCCTGCTGTGCACAACATGTGCTGTGCCCTGTGCCCAGCTAGTGCAGGACGGGGCTTTGCTGCCCCTGCACAGGCCAACCAGGGCATGACGGTGCTTGGTGTTCACCCCGCAGAGCACATCAGGGGCCCTGCCCTTTGCCCTGCAGTGGGCACTGGGGTGGCACAGAAACCAGGCTGTTAGGGCAATTTGGGGCCTTTATGGGCAGACCTTGCCTTCCAGCACCAGGGAAGAGCACAGGGCATTCTTGCTTTCCTTGCCTAGGGCCATGGTTTGGGCAGGAAATGGGTAGGTTTGGGGGGCCCAGTGAGCTGTTCCTTCTCCAGACAGTATGTGACACACAAGATATGTGCAATCACCAGGAACATTCCATCCCAAGGTGTTGTGTCCAAGGCCTGTACTGCAAGGGCAGATCAGCACGCCCCAGCACAGGGCAGTGCTGCAGCTTCTGCCCAGGCTCAGGAGAAGGGGCAGATTTGAGCTCCCCCAGCCCCTGCAGACACCCACCGCACTGCGGGGCGCTGGTGCTGCACAGCTTCTGGCACAGGAACTGGATGGTCCTGCAGGGGCTCTCGGGCCGGGGACGCTCCTGGCACAGGCAGCAGGCCGCCTCCTTGGGCACTTGGCTGCAGACAAGAGGGGATTCTTGGAGCAACACCTGGCCACCCAGTGCATGGCTCAGAGCCCAACTCAGGAAACACACCCATACCACGCCTGGGGCTTGTGCCTCACTGTGTGCCACAGCTCTGGGAAAGGGCCCTGACTCCCAAGGCAAAACATTAAAAAGGGGATTTTATCCTGGAAAGTAGAACTGCTCCCAAAACACCACGTGACACAGAAATGCACCCGCCTGAAATTCAAACTCCCCTTGGAGAAGCCTGCAGTAAGGCACCCCAAAGGTGAGATTCTGCCTCTGAGCTGGTGAGCTTTGGCACTTGCCCAGAAGGAAACAGCCGCTCTTGAGCTTACTGGCCTTGTTCTAGTTTTGTGGCACATGGATTTGTTTCCCAAGCAGAGCCCCTGTCCCAGCACTCTGGGCCTGCGGGTGGCTGGGGCCCAGTCGCACACACTCACAGGGTTTCCAGGCTCACTGTGGTCTGCAGCAGCTGCAGCAGCGTCTGTGAGTTCACTTGGGTGGCACTCAGGTCTCTGCAAACATTGGAAAGAGCTCATGAAACTCTCTGGTGACATGGCCACAACTCTGCTATCATAGCAAGCCCAAGGCCCTGATGATGGTGGTGCTGTTGGCAGAGGCATCCACTTCTGCCTGCTCCAAGAGGAGCCAGGCAAGTTGTATCTCCAGCAGACCAGGGCTGGCCAAGAGGGAGATTTGCTCCTGCACCATTTGTGCTGCTTTCCTCAGAACAGGGCACTCCAGAGAGACACAGCTCTCTGTGCATCTGCTCCAAATGAGCCAATACTTACAGAGAGCTCACTGAGGGCAGCTTGAAGAAGGCAGCATCATCAATGACAGCCAGCGGGTTGTGGCTGAGGATCCTGACAAACAACAGAGCTCTGTCAGGGCTGATGGCAAGGATGTGAGCTGGCTGTGCCAGGCACGTGGGCAAGGTCTGGCTGCACTCAAGGAAACCTTGCAGGAGAGGAGCAGGGCAGGGGAAAGGGCCTTTGCAGCTGCACACTCCTGGTGCTCCCTGGCTGACATCCACAGTTGGAATCAGGACTTTGCCAAGGGCAAATCTGCTCTTGCCCACTGACCCTGCAGAGACCCTGCAGAGACTCGCCCTGCCGTGCCTTTAGCCCCGGTGCCACTTACAGCTCCTGGAGGAACTGCATCCCATGCCAGGCCTGGAAAGTGTCACTGTGGATCTGTGTGAGGCCATTCCAGGAGAGATTTCTGGGGAAAGAGGAGGTCACACAAAGCAATCAGGCCTGCCCTACAGAGAGAGGGGGCAAAGAAGGAGCCCTTTGCAGGAAAGGTGCCAATCCAAGTTGGATGAGGGAGGAAACTGCGGCTTTCTCAGCGTTTGTAGCCTGCCCATGAGGGCAAGTGAAGGGCACACGTGCTGACTGTGTTCCAGGATGCAGCCAAGGCTGCAGGAACTGGCTGCTCTGATGGCTGTGTGTGGACAACCTCGCTGGGCTCTGTCCCTTGGCGTGGTCGCCCAGCCATTGGCATTGACCTGTGCAGCTCAGCTGGGCTCTGGGCAGGGCAGATTTAGGGACTGTGGGGAAAACAGCAGCAGCATTTGCCTACACAGGCACGGTACCCATGCAAAGACTGAGCTGAAACCACCAGAGAGAAACTTGATCACTCACAGAGACTTCAGGAAAGGCAGTGGCTCAAATGCCCGTTCCTCAATGGACATAATCTCATTGCAGGACAAATCCCTGTTCCAGGTAGAACATCAAATGTCACTTCCATTTGCCCTGTTGCTTTTACCTGCCTCTGCAGCCTGGATCCCAGGAGGGACAAAGGCCACGTGCCCGTGCCTGGGCTGAGCAGCAGGGCCCCAGGCAGGGGCAGGCAGGAGCCCCTCGCCGTGGGCAGGGCACGGTGCTTACAGGTGCTTCAGCAGGAACAGCCCCTCCAGGGAATGCCTCTTCACAGCCCACAGCTCATTGTCCCTGAGCACTCTGCAAGGGGACAGAGGGACATTGTGACAGCACCCACAGCCCAGCAGCAATAGGGATTCTCATGGGAAAATCTCCTGCAGCAGCTTGACTGAAGCATCTCTTTGGGACACCGTTGCAGGGACCGTCCCCACTCCTGGCCAGAGCAGGCCCTTGCTCCTGGCCGGCTGAAGCTGACCACAGCTTGATCTCTGGGCAGAGAGACACGGGGATGGTGCCCTGGCTGCAAGAGACTCAAGGCAATTCTTGCCATGCTGGGAAGCTCTGGTGATTCACACCCCTCCTGGCAGAGCAGCCAAGTTTGGAATTCCAATGGAAGGTGGTGGTGTGGGGTCTGCTGCTCCAACCCCAGACCAAAGGATGCAAACTCCGCACACTCCTGACATTTGAAATGCTGCAGGGCACTTACAAGGTCTCAGTCCATGGGTAGTCCTGCCACGTTTCTTTTGCAACATCAGCAATGGAGTTGCCAGTGAAATCTCTGCAAAGAAACAAAAGACCCGGTCCCCCCTCAGGAAAGCCCATTTCACTGCCTTTTGGCTGCTGAGCTGGAATTGGGCTTTGCCTGGAGAAGGCGCAGCGTGCCCAGCCTGGCTTCACCTGGCTCATGCTGAGCTCAGGCCCCCAAACCCCCCCTGTCTCCAGCCAGGGAGTGCCCCGGGTGTCCCAGGTGGGGTTTGCAGAGCCAGGGAGCCGAGGAGGGGCAGCCGCAGGGCTCTGAGGGGCCGCGGCACTCACAGGAAGGTCAGGGCTCGGCGGCGGCTGCCCGGGGGCACGGTGGCCAGGCCGGCGTGGCCGCAGTTCAGCCGCCCACGGCCTGGGCAGTGGCAGGGCTCTGGACAGAGCTCCTTGCCCACTGCTGGCGAGGGGGCCACTGCCAGCAGCAGGGCCAGCAGGAGCAGAGCGCGCATCAGACGCATCACCAGGTCCATGGCGAGGCAGGACTGGCTGCAGTCGCCTGGGTCGCGGACCTGAACTGCAGCTGTGGCAGCTCCTGTGTCACAGTGCTGCTGCCAGTGTCACAGTAGTCCTTCTGATGACACTCTAGCAATGCTCTTGTCACCGGGATGGTGCTTGGCATCAGAGCTCGCAGCAAAGCGCAGTTCAGGCCATGCTGTCACCAAATGACTCTGTCTCAGAGCCATCAATCTGCAGAATCATGGAATGGATTGGCTTGGAGGGGGTCTTAAAGCTCATCCAGTTTCACCCCTGCCATGGCAGCAGGGACACCTTCCACTATCCCAGGCTGCTCCAAGCCCCGTCCAACCCGGCCTTGGACACTGCCAGGGATCCATGTGAAATAATCAGGGCCAGGAGACTTCTTCTCCTTTTTAATGCCTTTATTAAAAGTGATCAGCTCAGGATTGGGCGGCTCGGCATCGCTGCAGTCCCTGTCGTGTCTCCCAGGGCAACTCAGAGGAGGAGGATATGCGCAGCTCTGTCCACCAGGGGCAGAACTGGAGACTCCGGTCCTCGTGGGAGCCTTTAGGGCGTGATGTCCCTGTCACATGTTGCCCCTCCTCGCTCATTCGGCTTGGTCTCTCCACCAGGGACGACGCTCATGGTCAGGGCGAGAGGGACTCCGCATCTCTGCAGGCTCAGCAATCGGCTCCTCACGTCCGGACATCACTTTAGTCTCTCAACTCTTTTGTGGCTCGTTGTTTTTAGGGTTTTCTTGTTGTATTTTGGAGTTGGGGTCCTAAAAGCATGCTGGTCCTGGAGTCACTTTGCATAACCCCCCCCCCACCCTCTCAGATGTCTTCACTATGGTAGGAAAAGAGAACACCTTAGCCTCGGGGAAGGGCCATCACCCCACCCCAGCCAGGGCTTTTACTAATACAAAAGGGGCGATAAGCTACAACGACCCGTGATTACAATAAAAAAGCACGCAGAACCCTGGCAGGGGCAGAGATCTGGCTGCCTTTTTGTAACTTTTTCTCACAAAAAATATTAACCGAATTTTTGTTCATAACAGTCCCCCCTCTTTTTCTTTGATCGAGCTTAAATTTTAAGCTCGCATCAACTCACAATTTTTTGTTTTGAATCTACTATAAACCTCTTGTGCTCTTTGGTAATCATGGTTACTTAACCTTGTTACTTTTCTTGGTTTCTTCAGGTTGGTCTGCACGGCAAATACTGTTTTACTAAAACAGATAAATAAGCATAGTAAAAAGAGCAATCTTCTAAGTACGCACACAGTGAGAAAAACTACCTTTTCCCATACCTCTCTTCTGAAAATCTCCAAGTTCTCCCACTCACTGGGATCAAGTGTAGGAGTTTGATCTTGATTATTTACACATGCTAATCTTTTTATTTCATTTGAAGTGTTCCTAATAATTGATTCTTTATTTTTAATACTGCCTGGAGCCGGATCACTTTGTTCAACACAGATATTGGGATCTGAACTTGGCCTTTACAATTTTGGATTTTCTCAATTTCTATTTCACTTTCCTGGTTTTGTTTAATTTCTCTCAAATCATTCTATATAGGAACTCCCAAACTTGATCTAGTTTCTTTGGGTAATAAGAAAATCGGTTTTATCACTCTAGCAATGCAGTTGCCAGATGAGATCAAACCTAGGGGTTTAGAGCTCTCCTGAAATGTGTTCTAAACAGGGTTTATCTCTTTTCTAGTATACTCATATAAATACTTGTAACAAACAATTTTTCTTACCATTTTCACCATTTCTTTGCTTTTTACTAGATCTGCTGAGCTTGTTTCAGCAGCATCACATTCAAAGCACAACCAGGCTTCTCCTAAAAGGCACTCTCCTAGGAGTGGCTGCCTAAAAGTGGCAGTATTGTGCGCTATCCAATACATTCTCTTATTTTTCTGATAAAGGACCAATTGGGAGGGGTTAACACAATCAGGGTTAGAACTGATGTGGACTCTCGACAAGGAGCTCACTTCCTCCTCATAGCGGGGTTGGTAGCCTTCACTGCACAGCTCAGCTGGGCTTCCCGGAGCACCACCAGCAATCAGAGCCAGCATTACTACCCTTCCCAAGAGTCCGGTATGGGTCATCTTGCACAGCCTGCCCACCCGGCCTTGCCTCTTGGGGAATTTTACTGAGGAGAAGCTTCCAAGCTCTTTAGAGTCCCTTCTACCCACTTCTCTGGTTAAACCTCTCTTGGTCTGTTCCCTACCAATTTTGGTTCCCCCCCAGGGGAGTGTTCTGTAGAGGATTAACCTGGAGTCTTTAGAAGTATATATTGCGGAACTTAAACTAGAATTACTTATTTACAGCTTTAAACCTTTTACCAACAGAGTTTACACAGAACAGTTTTGAAACATTTTAAGCAATATTAGAACTCTGATACCAATGTTTTCTCATACAGTTCAGTCTTTTTGACTCTTCCTTCTGAGAGTCAACTTTAAATCCCAGTATACTCAGGTGAATTAACTTGTGATGTGGATGAATCTTTATCCAGTGCCCAGAGGTGAGTGGTGTGGACTCTGGCCCAATGCCAGAGGGAAAAACTGGCAGTCTGGCCCAATGCCAGAAGGAGAAAGGGGTGGAGTCTGGTCCAATGCCAGAGGGAGAATGGGGTGCAGTCTGGTCCAATGCCAGAATGTCAGAGGGAAAAAAACCTGATGTTGAATCCTGGTCTAATGCCAGGGGATGAGAGTGATGTGAGTCCAACCTTTTTCTTTTTGGTCTTCACAGTCAAATTAGTAAGAGTACCTGAAACGGGCTTTCAAACACAGGTATTAATGGTCTGCTATTTAATGATTTTACCAAAACTCAGCTTCTCTGTTTAATGTTATCAGTAATTTCTCTTTTTCCATAGCTTGTATGTTTTTCTCATCAACTTCTACATACTCTGTATTTTGCAGGGAGTTGTATTTCTCAGCTAACTTAACTCTCAAAGTACTCTTATTCTCTTATTTTTCTGTGTATTTAATTCACTAGTTTTCTGTTCTATTTTTCAAGATCTTAATTATTTATCTCTTGCTTCTGTTTCTTACTTTCACTTACAGCTTAAATACTTCTTTCAACCCCTTACACCTAATTTTTTTTTTCCTTACACCATTCTTCTACACAATACACTTCCTTCTAAGGAGATGTGGTAAAACTTGTAATGCACAATCTACATTAATCTACATTACCTCTATTCTAACTCGTCTATATTCACTCTCTCATTTCTCATTCACTTTCACACATTCTTCCACACCTTTAAGACACAAACTTATTGCTAGAAAATCACCGGTCCCTATAGCCCCCCCCTCACCTTGGGGTTGGCCTACAGGTCTCAGTATCTGTCATGGTTTGAGCCTGGCACAGAGCCAGTGCCCCCATGAAAATGCCCTCACCCTGGTGTCTGCTGTGAGATGTGACCAGGAATAAGCAAAACAGGCTCCAGCTTAAACATAAAGAACACTTTATTACCTAAACTACAGGAAAATAGGAAGAAACTATAAGGAAAAGAAAAAAAAATTGAAAACCTTACAAAAAACACTTTCCTCCTCCCCACCACCAGAATTTCCCAATCCGATACATTCTCCCAAATCACCAACTGCCCAGCCTGGCACCACACTTTAGTCTACTCAAACTTCAGTCCATGAAGAGGAGAGGAGTCCTTCTTGTTCCATAGTCTTTCCCTGGAAACACGCTGAAACCTCGTGTGCTTCCAATGTCACTCGGCACCGCCCGGAAAAGTCCTTTTGCCGCTTGTGACATCTTCCTTCCATGCCCAGTGCTCTCACCACTGTGCATGGACCAGAGCTGCTGTTAGGGCTGTCTTTTAAGGATGCCTTGTCTCACTCCAAAAAGGCACAGTCTCTGCTTTGGGACATTCTGTCCCCCCCATATTTTTCCAACCCCCTGGGTCCGAGGGGTCCCCACGAGGAACCCTCCTGGTTCTGAGGCACTGCCTCCCCCTAAGTGCAGTCTCTGTGTCACAGGAACAAACTGAGTCCATGGCTACAAGAAAAGTCCAGCCAAAAGGCCACTCAAATCATCTCTCTCCACTCAGTCAATCGTCTCCACAATCCTTCGGGCCAGGTCCTTGTCTCATCTCATCTCTTATCTCCCTTCTTATTCAACTCCGAGGAGGATCAGCATTTTTGCAAGGCCCCAGTCATGTAAGAAAGGGTTAAAAATTTCAGTCTCTGTCTGTCCCGGAATGCCGATACTCCCACAGGTGCTGCTGCTCCGGCCGGCCGGGCTGCACTCTTCCCCCCTCTTTCTCCTCCTGGGCCGGCTGCTATCACATTCAGACACCGTCTCTCTCTCTCTCTCTCTCCTGGGGGGGGGGGGGGGGAATGGCTGCCCGATCGCTGTCTCTTGGGGCTGCTCCTCCACCCTTCCATCCTTGAGGGCCTTCTCACCCCCCATCTCTGTCCAGGCCCCGGCCTACCGAATGGCTGCCCCTCCCCCGCCCAGCAGCAGCGGCTGGACAGGGGAGGGAGATCTGACCTCTTCACTTCGATGTCCCAAGAGGCCTCTCAGGGCCGAAGCTCTGCTTTTTAACCCCTGTGTATTCTCGGAGGTGTGTCCAAACCCCACTGGTCACACCAGGTGCCAATATCAAACTCCAAGCATCCATTGGTTTGACCACAGCCTCTGAGAATTCCCACTTCTTCCTGGTCAAACCACCACAGTATCTCTGGGCCTCTTGGAAGGGCCCAGACTCTGGTTGCCTCTGGTGCACATTCACCTGTGAGGCTGTCTGCATGTCACTCACGCTCTTACAGCTACGGCTCCCCCACTCCTCTGGGGATCACTAGTCTGGTTTGCAGGTCACACACACACACACTTTGGTCACAGCCCCCACCCGCCCGGGGGACACAAGCCTGGTTTGCAGGTCACACACGCACTTCCACTGCCCCCTTCCCACCTGCCCGGGAAGTTGAGGCTGACTTTGCTTGTGACTCACTCTCACACACACAACAAGACAACAATAAGGTACCTTTTACTTTCACACTTCTTATTACAAGTTTTAGTCTTACTGGCTAGTTTTGGTGCCATTGGATATCCTTTCTGCCTAGCTGTTTTTTTGTCTTAACTTCAGATGTTACTTTGTTGAGACAGGACTTATCTGCTCCTGTATCAACTAAAAATTCTATTTCTTCATTTAGGGGTCTCACCTCAAAGTTTACCAAGGGCTCGTCTAGATGTTGCATCGGGTCCCCTAAAGTATAAAGCTCCTGACTCTCTAATCGTCACTTCTAAGGATCTTCCTTAAATTATCTTGTTCCCTGGCTATTGCCGCATCGAGACTGAGCTTTCTACAAAACCTCCTGGTGTGTCCTGGCTCTCCACAGTAATAGCAATATCGTTCTCTCAAAGGGACTTGAGGTGTCTCTATCCCTCTTGCACCTGACAGTACAAGAGGCCTATCCTTGCCTCCTCCTGGTGGTGGACCCGCCCACCCTGCACTTTCTCTAGCTACAGCAACCATGATCTTAGCCTTGGCCTTTGCTTTTTCTTCTTCTCTCCTTAAATACACCTTCAATGCCTCTCTTAAAAACTCATTTATGTCTTTCGCTTGCCACTCTTCCATCTTTTCCAGTTTTCTCCTTATATCAGGCCAAGATTTGGTAACAAATTGGTCTTTTAGTAGCATTTGACCTTCTGGGGTGTCTGGGTCTATTCTAGAGTACAACTGAAAGTTCTGCTTTAGGCGATTAAGCCAGGCAGCAGGAGCTTCATCTTTCTCCTGTATGCCCTCAAATGCCAACTGGGTGTTAGTTCCTTTGGGAACTGACTCTTTGATCCCCCGTATTATCAAAGACTTATATTCCATCATGGCCTTCCTCCCGTCCTCCTGGTTAGGGTTCCAGCTGGGATCCGTTAGTGACAATTTCTGTTCACCTGATGGCACCTGGGGTCCTGCATGGTTATCTTTCTCCTAAATTCTTATGCCAGCCACCCTAATCATCTGGACCTCTTCTGGGGAAAATAATATACTCAGGATGGAATTCATCTCCCCCCAAGTGTAGATAATTGGACCTAGAAATTGATCCACTTGGTTGGCTATGCCCACTGGGTCCTCAACTAAATGTCCCAAATCTTTCTTGAATCCTCTCACCTCAGAAGCAGTTAGGGGAGTATTCACAAAGCAAACACCTCCCGCTACTCCTCCCATAGGAACCTCTCTGAGGGGAAAGAGTCTCTCTGCCTTGGAGGTCTTGGATCTGGTGCTACAGTACGGCCCATCTTCAGATGCCAAACCACTCTGAGGGATATCTGGGTTACCTTGAACGTTCTGCCCATCAGCAGGTGTATTTGCTGATAGCTGTTTACTGGGCGAGGAGACATTTGTGTCTCAACTAGGAGGAGGTAAAGGGACAGCAATAGGAGGGGGAGAAGAGCCTGAGTGGATATTAAGTGCAGCTGGAGAAGGGGTGGAGAACGCACCAGGTGGAGTAGGCACTTGTGGTGGTGCAGAAGGAACTGGAGGGGATACTGGCTTTATCATAGCAGAAGCTGAAGAGGTAGGAGGAGGAGTTTGAACAAGTGGTAATGAGATGGCAGCCGGGGGAAGAACCGGACCTGCCATTAGAGGTGCTTGAAGAAGAGGATTATAAGGTGGAGGGGCAGAAGGAGGCAAATAATCCAGGGGATCCCATCTTTTACTAGTCCTATCATCTCCTCCTTCATTCTCCTCTTTCTTCCTCTGTACCTTACAAATTCGCACCCCTTCATCTCCAACAGCGTTCTTTAACCAGCAAGGTACATACAATAATTGCTCGGGATCAGTATCTCCTCGAGCTGTCAGATAATTATTTAATTGTTGGCACATCCACTTATCTTTTGTCTCACACCAAGGCCATCCTCCTTGCACCTCTAATTCTGGCCACACTTCTATACAATAATGGATCATTTTCACTTTATCTAATCCCTCCGTGGCCTCTTTATAATCTCATTTTACTAACAGTTCTCCTAAGGGACTATTGGGATATATATACCTCAGTCTCTTACCGGTCTTTTTACTATTACACCCTCCCATTTTACAGGTCTCAACAGTAAAAATCCCAAAGATGCCTTTACTGACTGGTAATTTCGAAAAGAACCTTCTTTGAGGAGCTTCAGCCTCCTCCACTGAAACTTCAAATTTCTGCCTGATGCTCAGGACTTTATACTGAAACAACTGCCCAATCTCTTGATTGCCCAACTTTCCCCACGTCAGGTCTTACATCTATCGGCACTTGAACACACGAAACCTCGGCCTAAGAATCCGGGTCGTGCCTGACTCCCTCAGTCAGGAAAAACAACTGCCTGATTTTTAGTTTGCCTAACCTGCCAATTTTTAGGCTTCACCGTATCAGGACTTAAGAGCACACCACAGCCTCCTTCGCTGGGGTTTGTGCCTGACTCCTGTGTCAGGACTTACTTTTGCCTGCAGGGCTTGTGAACTACCAGAATCCTTCTCGGGACTGACAAATCTGCCTGACTTCCCTCTGTCAGGACCTATTTTGGGTGCGTGCCACTCATACAAATATTCTCTCCGCACGCCCGGAGGAGGGGGGCCCTTTATTCGCCCTTGAGAGACTCACTCACGCTAATTCCACGTGCTTCCGCCTGTTTCCAGCCGGCTTTCTCGGGAAAGCTCGGAAACGTGGTACTGAGGGGTCCACTCTCAGGTTGAGGGTCCAGCTGCCGGCCTTCGCCTCATTCACACACACATGCGCACGTCTCACACTCCTGCCACCAGCTTTCTCACCAATCCGGCGCTCCGGTGCCCCTCTGTGTTGCTGGTCCAGAGCCGATCCCTCTGGTCCTGGTAGCCAGCTGTCCTGAAGTTCCAAGATGGCAGTCTTTAATCTTCTTTCAGTGTGGCTATACCGGAAGAGTCCCCAGCTGAAATAAACAGGGCCAGGAGACTTCTTCTCCTTTTTAATGCCTTTATTAAAAGTGATCAGCTCAGGATTGGGCGGCTCAGCAGGGCTGCAGTCCCCGTCGTGTCTCCCAGGGCGACTCAGAGGAGGAGGATATGCACAGCTCTGTCCACCAGGGGCAGAGCTGGAGACTCCGGTCCTTGTGGGAGCCTTTAGGGCGTGATGTCCCTGTCACATCTTGCCCCTCCTCACTTATTCAGCTTGGTCTCTCCACCAGGGACGACGCTCATGGTCAGGGCGAGAGGGACTCCGCATCTCTGCAGGCTCAGCACTTGGCTCCTCACGTCCGGACATCACTTTAGTCTCTCAACCCTTTTGTGGCTCGTTGTTTTTAGGGTTTTCTTGTTGCATTTTGGAGTCGGGGTCCCAAAAAGCATGCTGGTCCTGGAGTCACTTTGCATAACCCCCCCCACCCTCTCAGATGTCTTCACTATGGTAGGAAAAGAGAACACCTTAGCCTCGGGGAAGGGCCATCACCCCACCCCAGCCAGGGCTTTTACTAATACAAAAGGGGCGATAAGATACAACGACTCGTGATTACAATACCAAAGCACGCAGAACCCTGGCAGGGGCAGATGTCTGGCTGCCTTTTTGTAACTTTTTCTCACAAAAAATATTAACCGAATTTTTCTTGATAAACTATGGGCTGCCCCAGCTCTTCTTGCCACCCTGTGCCAGGGCCTGCCCACCCTCCCAGGGAATAGATTTCTCCTGAACACGGGATCTAAGATTGCCCTGTGTCACTGTGGAGCCATTCCCATCTGTATTGGGTTTGTGTGGTCAGGTTTTGGCATGGCTTTGGGCCACAGGTGCTGTGTAAATTTATTTTACTTCTCATTATCCTACTATGATTTTATGGGTAATAAATGTAATGAATATCCCCAAGTTCCCTCTGTTGTGTCCGTGACCATGGCCGGGGAGGGATCTCTCCCTCCCTTTCTGTAAACTCATGAGCCTTTGGCTGTCCTTTTTCTCCTCTCCACTTGTGCGGAGCGGTGAGAGCGCCTTTGGTGGGCAGGCGGCAGGCAGGCGGGGCCAAAGGCCGCCTGGCGCTGGGAGGGCGCGGGGAGCTTGCCGAAAGGCGGACAGTGTCGGCATGGCGGCCGGCAGAGGCTGAGGGAGCCGCAGCGGCAATGGCGGGAAGCGCCGGGAGCCTGAGGGGCGGCAGCTCCGCCCGAGCGCGCCGGCCCCGGCAGCGAGCGCCGTGCAAAGGGAGCCGCGGGCAGCTCGGGCAAGGCCGGCACAGGCCCGCAAGCAGCGGCCAGAGAGGCGGCCCGGCCCGGCCGGCAAGCGCGGCCGCTCTCCGCCGCACGAGCAGCTCCGGCTCCGGGCAGCGGCACCGGCAGCGGCCGTCCCGGCCTGAGGGGAAACGTGCGGGACAGCAGCTCGGGCCGGGGCGGCTGCGGCAGCGCTTGGGCCAGGGCGGCCTCCAGTCCTGGGCACGGAGCCACGAAGCCTCAGAGTCACTGAGGAGGAAAAACACCTCCGGCTTCAGCCAGTCCATCCTGGGCTCCATCCCCACCTTGGAACCCAGGCCACAGCACTCAGTGCCGCCTACAGCCCTTCCTTGGACACCTCCAGGCATGGGGAGTCGACCACCTCCTTGGGCAGCCCCTCCCAAGGCCTGAGCACCCTTTCCATGAAAAAATGCCTCCTTGATCTCTGTGTTCCCTGTCTTATACACCCTGACTCTTTTTTAACCCTATTCTGAGCCATATTAGACAAAGGTGCCTTTCACGCATTAAACCTCCTGGAGAAGATAATTCTGCTCACTGACAGAAGCTCTTCAGCAGGAGGTGCAACAATGCAACCATGAGCCTGGGAGCCAGGAGAGTGTGAGGGAGGGCAAATGGAAGCAGAACAAGGCAAAAACCTCAGGGGTGCAGAGGGGACAATGCTTCTTGTGCAGCTCCAAGCCAGCACCATGGGGACGCCAGTGCCATGGCCTCTGCAGGAGGACACGGCCATTCCCCTTCCCACCCACCACCCTGAAGCACCACTGCAAAGCCTCTTACTTTGATATCCAGTGAGCTATCCCGGAAGGCCTCGTTGGAATGGGAAAACTCTACAGGGAGTGCTGGAGCCAGGCACTGCCACTTGGGCTGGCGGAAATTACACCTGGGTGAGGTAGGACCAGGTGCATGCTCTGCTCAGCCCAGTGGCAGAGCTGAAGGGGGAAGTGGAAAGATAAGGAGTGTCAGGGTTTAGGAAAGGAAGAGGGACTGCTGGAGCCACTCTGAAGCACCCATTGGACAAATGTCCCAGACAGACACCTGCCAAGAAGCCGAGGATCACCAAGGGTGTGACCAGCAGGCAGAAGGAGGGGACCCAAAAACCAGGGGGAATGGAAGCAGGTCCCTGCTGGGGGCAGCAGGGGAATCACCTCCTGGCCCATCTCACCTTCCCAGCTCCCTCTACACAACAGGTGGAGGCTCTGGGCCTCTGGGCTGAGACAATTACCGTGTGGACAAGCTCCATCCAGGCTGGAGGGGCTGCCCAGGGGAGTCAGTCCAGCCACCCTGTTTGAGAGGCTCCCTGGGGACGCTGTGCTGAGGGGCAGAGGAGTCCAGGGAGGCTGCACATTGTGCAGGGAGAAATCCTTGAAGGCACAGGCAGGAACAGCCCGTGCCCGTGTGCCCAAAGATGAGCTGGTGGGGAAGCAGAGCGGCAGAGCAGGAAGCTCTGCCTGGGACTGCAGGAAAACACAGAATTTACAGCTTTGGAATAAGGGCAGCACACAGGAGGATGGCGAGGATGTCATTGGTGCATGCCGGGAGAAAGGCAGAAAAGCAAAGGCCCAGCTGGAACTGAATTTGGCCAATTTCATAAGGGAGAATAGAAACTGCTTTTACAAAGACATCAGCAACACCAGGAGGAACAAGGACAAACTTTCTTTATACTGAATGCAGGGGAAAACATTGCCACAAGGCATGAGGACGATCCTGCAGTACTGATGGCTCCTCTGGGTGGGGCGAGCTCGTGGCCACCCACGGCTCTCTCCTCTGAAGAGAGGGATAAATGTGCTGGCTCATGGGGTGCTCTGCAGTTACTGGGCACAGGCACCTCGTCCTGGGGTGACAGCATTCCCTCACAGTTGCTGCTTCTCTGAGGCACTTCCCTCTCAAGCAACAGCAAGGAAATAACAGGAAAAAAGCACCCAGTGCAAGCCTCAGCAGTTTCTTTGTTCACACAGGAGGTGGAGGACAATGGTTGGTGTCCCAATCACTGTGTCACCTTCTTAAATACTTTTCCCCATCTCCTGAATTCTTTCCATTGCGTCACATCCTGGAATTCTTCTTCTTTATTAGGGGCATCCCTCATGTATTGAGGGGCAGGAGGACTCATCCTGAGAAGGACACGACGTGCAGTTGTGCTCAGCAGCTCTCCTACTTTCTCTGTGAGTTCCTTGCCCTCCCTCAAGGCCATGTGTCTGGACATGTTTGTGTCGGTGTTCACAGGGGTTTTCAGGTGAGGGAAGAGACGAGAATGTTGACTCCATGTTCAGAAGGCTTGATTCATTATTTTATGATATACATTACATTAAACCTATACTAAAAAGAACAGAAGAAAAGGTTTCATCTCAGAAGGGTAGCTAAGCTAAGAATAGAAAAGAAAAGAATGATAACAAAGGTAGCTGCCTCAGACTCTCCATGGGAGGCAGCTCTGCTGTGATTGGTCATTAATTACAAGCAAGCAGATGAGACCAATCATAGTTGCACCTGTTGCATTCCTCAGCAGCAGATAGCCATTGTTTACAGTTTGTTCCTGAAGTCTCTCAGCTTCTCAGAAGGAAAAAATCTTAAGGAAAGATTTTCAATGAAAATATGTCTGCGACAGATGTTCTCTTGCAGAGGACACCGGCCCATGCGATCATAGGCGCCCTTGTTCTCTTGCCTCTCACTGAGCACCTTTAGAAGCAGTCCTGTCTTTGAGACCATCTTGGAACACACCAGCTTGAGCTGGGGCAGGCTGCAGTCCATCCTCACGGCTCGCTCCACGTGGGCCATGAACATCTGCAGGCTTTTGTCCGGCACCAGCAAGCGCAGCTGACGATCAACCACGGATTCCAAGAGCTCTCCTGGAACTGGCTCAAGGTCTGGACCTTCGGGGCTCCAAAGTTTATTGAGGAACGTGGAGTATTCTTCCTGCTGCTTCCAGTGTGTGCCTGTGGTGTCAGGCATGATCAGGAGGTGCCCACCTAGAGAGGATTGCTCCTCCTCAACTGTGGCTCTCCCTCTGCTTTCACAGGGCTGAACACCTGGTAAAAAGCTGATTATGTCCAACCCAATACTGGCTGTCCTCCTTCTTTGGCTGTTTGTCAGAATTGACATAGTACTGCCTTGGAGCTTGAACTTTCTCATTATGTATGTGTTGTCTGTGAACAGACTTGTCATGAGCGGAGTTTAATCCACAATCTACATCCCAGGGGTTCAATTATTGTCACTTCAAATGTCACTTCACTCCTGCTTCTGGCAGCATGTACGCAAGCACAACCCTGCACACGTGTGCAGCCCCACAGAAATGGGCACAACTCAACAACCGTAGACACCTCCAGGAGTCTCTAAATGTACAAAATCACAATTTATTGGGAAAGCATTCCCAGCCGGGAACAGACACAGCAGCTGCACAGGGGGCTGTGCAAGGGGACCCTGTCACATGTGCAGGGTGTCCCCAGGATGTCATGGCCCTGGGAAGGCTGTGGCTCCAGAGGCTGGGCTGCGGTGACTCACTGGGACACCTGGGGCTTCCTGGATCACTCCTGTCCCAGTCTCCAGGGGACTTTGGGGTGTCCTAAGCATGGCAGCCACCAGCAGCATCCTACTCTGCAGAGAGTGGTGATGGAGTCAGCAGCTCAGATCTTGGGGGGCTGGATGCAGAGCAGGGCCCAGGCAGAAGCATCTTGTCTCTGGGTAACACTGTTTTCTTAGGCTTCTTCCATCTGGAATGACAACAGGGAAACAACATCTGAAGAAATAAAGGCAAGCAAAAACTCAAGGAAACAGCACTAAGAAAATGGCCAAGGAAATAGCCACCAAGTCAACAACAAGGATCCAGGGAAACAGAGAAGAAAATAGCATCCAAGGAGTGTTCTAGCAGTTCTTGTATCGGAATAGGAGTCTGAGAAGAAGTGCTGGCAACTTACTTGCTTGTTCTTGACATCTTGAAAATCTTGTCTCCCTCCTTTGAGTTCTTCACATTGTATCTCAGCCTGGGAGACATCTGTGTTCTCTTTCTCCATTTGTTTCTGCAGTTCTTCCTGTTTCTGCAATTCTTCTTCTTCCTTGTCAAGAACATCCATGATGTACTTAACCAAGAGCAAATCAGCCTCACTGAGCTCAGGCAAACCCTGGAAATTGCCATAGAGCAGAAGGATTTGGAGAAGTGAGGAAGAGCAGGAGGTGCAGGCAGAGGAGCAAAGTGGCATCTGCTCCCTGCCCTTACCTGCTCTGCATCCTCTGCCTCCCTGTACTTGTTCTTCCTCCATGTCTGTTGCAGTTTTACAAACCACCTGAAAACCAAAGAAAATGAGCAGGGAGGTTTGGGCAGGGAGGGCTGCAGGAGGTGCAGCTACCTGTCCCTGCTTGGGGGCATTTCAGCTGAGCCCAGGGAAGATGGGGGCTCCAGAAAGGACATCCCTGGCTGGCCCAGCACATGCACCACATCCAGGGGAGCATCACTGGTGCATGAAGGGCTGGTTGGGCTGGGAGCCCCCGGCCGTGCCCAGCGCTGCCGCTCAGGAGCCGCTCGCTCAGGGCTGCCCCAAACGCGACGTGTTGGAAACACAGCCGGGAGAGTCCTGGGCAGCGGCACCTGCGCGGCTGCGGGGCTCCACGAGGAGCTGCTGTGCATGGGAAAGACTCTTGGTGGCACAGCAGTGGCATGGGCAGGGAGCAGTTACCTTCTCAGCCACACATTCCTTCTGAGTAGCTGGGAAACAGCTGCAGAACATTGGGAACACACCTGGGAAAGGAGGCAGATGTTTAATACCAAAGTTTTCTTGTCATGCTCTACAGAACATGGGAAACCAAAGATCCTTTATCCAACCCAGCCCGTTCTACACACGTGCCAGTCTGTGCCAGCAACAACAACTATAAAAAGAACCTATCCTCCCTTCCCAGTTTCCTGTTCCTGTCTGCAGGAGCTGCAAGAGCTGTTCTGAATTCCCACAGCTCCCAATCTCATGGCTCTGTGGCTGAAGGCAGGAAAGCAAAGCAAAGCTGGGGAGAGCTGGGACAGGAAGCAGGACAAGCTTCCCTCAGGCAGGCTGGACCCTGCTGAGCTGGCTGCTGTGGATGCTGCCACAAGCTGCAGGCTTGGAACAACATCTCGTGAGGTAGCCAGCACATGCAGGGCCATCTGCAGTGGCACATGGGGCTTGTCACCTGAGCAGTCCAGCTACAAGGCAGACAGCTCTGTGTCAAACAAGAAATTGGCTTACGTGGAAGACACCACGCAGTATCACCAAAACAACTGCGATGACAGACAGCAATACAACAAACGAGATCGTGTCATCCATGGTCTCTGGCTTTGGCTGGGAAAATAGGAAAGAAGATCATGGGGGTAAGATGATTACTCGTTCCATTCTCCCTTGGCCAGAAGGACACACACAGCAGTGCCTGCAGCTCTCCTACCTTCTCTGTGGGCTCCTGATCCTCCTCCAAAGCTGTGCGCCTGGAGATGTTCTCTTGCAGAGGACACCGGCCCATGCGATCATAGGCGCCCTTGTTCTCTTGCCTCTCACTGAGCACCTTTAGAAGCAGCCCTGTCATTGAGACCATGTTGGCACACACCACCTTGAGCTGGGGCAGGCTGCAGTCCATCCTCAGGGCTCGCTCCACGTGGGCCATGAACATCTGCAGGCTTTTGTCCGGCACCAGCAAGCGCAGCTGACGATCAACCACGGATTCCAAGAGCTCTCCTGGAACTGGATCAAGGTCTGGACCTTGGGATCTCCAAGGTTTATTGAGGAACATGGAGTCTTCTCCCTGCTGCTTCCAGTGTGTGCCTGTGGTGTCAGGCATGATCAGGAGGTGCCCACCTTGAGAGGATTGCTCCTCCACAGCCGTGGCTCCTCTCCTGCTGCTCCCAATGGGGCCTCTCTGAACCAACGGGTCAGAGAGAAAATCCAGATTCCCGTTTAGACACAGCTCATCTTTGGTGACAGTGCCTCTGGGCTCTCCCTCTGCTTTCACAGGGCTCAAACCCTGGTAGAAGAGCTGATTGTGTCCAACCCAGTAACGGCTGTCCTCCTTCTTTGGCTGTTGGTCAGAATCGACATAGTTCTGCTTTTCAGCTGGATCTTCCAAGTCATCTATGAGGTATCTGCCAACCAACTTGTCATTAATGAGGTTCAGCCCACCAGCTACATCCCAGGGGTTCAGTGCTTGCCCATTCAAAAGTGGTTCCATCTGCTTGTGATCCCAGCTTGAGCGTGTCTTTTTCACCACATCCCTGAGCCTGACAGGCTGTGGCTGGTGTGGGAAAATGCTTTTGGCAGTCTTGATACTTCCAGCCTTGTGCAGATTCTTTTTGAACTTGGCCCTCAGGTCATGAGCGCTTGTTTTGCCTTCACGCCCCAAGAGATGCTGAGGGGGATGTGAGTTTGTTCTGGACCTGTCCGGGCTGCTGACATCATCCTCAGTGCTCAGGGTCAGGCCAACAACAAGCGTTACACTTTCACCATCTCCCACTGAAGGCTCCTTGGGCTTGAGGCTCAACACGGGGATGGTGTTCAGCTCTCTGCCTTGTTCCATGTCCATTATTTCTCCCCGAATCTGTAGAAGAGTTCTGTGAGCTGGAGAACAGCAAGAGCACAGATCAACAGCTGGGCACAAACGCAGGCTCAGAGGTTACCCCAAGCAGCAGCAGCTCATCTCAAGGCCTGGGAGCACAAGAACAGAGTGGAGAATGTGTTGTGGTGAGGAGAGCCCTTCAATCCATGCCATTATCCCCCTGGGGCAGAGCAGAGAGCTGGTTCTTTCCTGGTGTCTCCTGGGGCTCTCTTTGGATGGGAGGAAAACATCCCAGGGGAATGGGATTGCTGTCAGAGAGGTTCCCACAGCTCCAGATGAGCAGGCTTGGCTTGCTCTGCTGGAGCCAGTGAAGAAGCAGAGACTCCAGAGGAAAGATCAGCACTGCAAGGGGGGCACACACTGGCAGGGGAGGAATGCCCAGGGACTCCTTTGCTCCGGGGCCATTGCCAAGAGCAGCAGCTGAAGCTGTTAGAGCACGAAAACTTCCTTAAGGGCTCCAGAGCTCTGGGACTGTGCTGTGGGAAACCTGGGGCTGAGGCAGTGAGAGAAGCGAGCTCCCAGGGGCCCTTGCAAACCTGTTTGCAGAAGGGCAGCCTGGCCCTGCTGTGCACAGCATGTGCTGTGCCCTGTGCCCAGCTAGCGCAGGACGGGGCTTTGCTGCCCCTGCACAGGCCAACCAGGGCATGACGGTGCTTGGTGTTCACCCTGCAGAGCACATCAGAGGCTCTGCCCTTTGCCCTGCAGTGGGCACTGTGGTGGCACAGAAACCAGTCTGTTAGGGAAATTTGGGGCCTTCATGGGCAGACCTTGCCTTCCAGCACCAGGGAAGGGCACGGGGCATTCTTGCTTTCCTTGCCTAGGGCCATGGTTTGGGCAGGAAATGGGTAGGTTTGGGGGGCCCAGTGAGCTGTTCCTTCTCCAGACAGTATGTGACACACAAGATATGTGCAATCACCAGGAACATTCCATCCCAAGGTGTTGTGTCCAAGGCCTGTACTGCAAGGGCAGATCAGCACGCCCCAGCACAGGGCAGTGCTGCAGCATCTGGCCAGGCTCAGGAGAAGGGGCAGATTTGAGCTCCCCCAGCCCCTCCGGACACCCACCGCACTGCGGGGCGCTGGTGCTGCACAGCTTCTGGCACAGGAACTGGATGGTCCTGCAGGGGCTCTCGGGCCGGGGACGCTCCTGGCACAGGCAGCAGGCCGCCTCCCTGGGCACTTGGCTGCAGACAAGAGGGGATTCTTGGAGGAACGTCCCGCCACCCAGCGCATACCTCAGAGCCCAACTCAGGAAACACACCCATACCACGCCTGGGGCTTGTGCCTCACTGTGTGCCACAGCTCTGGGAAAGGGCCCTGACTCCCAAGGCAAAACATTAAAAAGGGGATTTTATCCTGGAAATTAGAACTGCTCCCAAAACACCACGTGACACAGAAATGCTTCTCCCCTTGGAGAAGCCTGCACCAAGTCACCCCCAAGGTGAGATTCTGCCTCTGAGCTGGTGAGCTTTGGCACTTGCCCAGGAGGAAACAGCAGCTCTTGAGCTTATTGGGCTTGTTCTGGTTTTGTGGCACACGGATTTGTTTCCCAAGCAGAGCTCCTGTCCCAGCACTCTGGGCCTGCGGGTGGCTGGGGCCCAGTCGCACACACTCACAGGGTTTCCAAGCTCACTGTGGTCTGCAGCAGCTGCAGCAGCGTCTGTGAGTTCACTTGGGTGGCACTCAGGTCTCTGCAAACATTGGAAAGAGCTCATGAAACTCTCTGGTGACATGGACACAACTCTGCTCTCAGAGCAAGCCCAGGGCCCTGATCATGGTGGTGCTGTTGGCAGAGGCATCCACTTCTGCCTGCTCCAAGAGAAGCCAGGCAAGTTGTGTCTCCAGCAGACTCAGGCTGGCCAAGAGGGAGATTTGCTCCTGCACCATTTGTGCTGCTTTCCTCAGAACGGGGCACTCCAGAGAGGCACAGCTCTCTGTGCATCTGCTCCAAATGAGCCAATACTTACAGAGAGCTCACTGAGGGCAGCTTGAAGAAGGCAGCATCATCAATGACAGCCAGCGGGTTGTGGCTGAGGATCCTGACAAACAACAGAGCTCTGTCAGGGCTGATGGCAAGGATGTGAGCTGGCTGTGTCAGGCACGTGGGAAAGGCCTGGCCGCACTCAAGGAAGCCATGCAGGAGAGGAGCAGGGCAGGGGAAAGGGCCTTTGCAGCTGCACACTCCTGGTGCTCCCTGGCTGACATCCACAGTTGGAATCAGGACTTTGCCAAGGGCAAATCTGCTCTTGCCCACTGACCCTGCAGAGACCCTGCAGAGACTCGCCCTGCCGTGCCTTTAGCCCCGGTGCCACTTACAGCTCCTGGAGGAACTGCATCCCATGCCAGGCCTGGAAAGTGTCACTGCCGATCATTATGAGGCCATTCCAGGAGAGATTTCTGGGGAAAGAGGAGGTCACACAAAGCAATCAGGCCTGCCCTACAGAGAGAGGGGGCAAAGAAGGAGCCCTTTGCAGGAAAGGTGCCAATCCAAGGTGGAAGAGGGAGGAAACTGCTGCTTCCTCAGCGTTTGTAGCCTGCCCAGGAGGGCAAGTGAAGGGCACACGTGCTGATTCTTTCTCTTCCAGGATGCAGCCAAGGCTGCAAGAACTGACTGCTCTGATGGCTGTGTGTGGACAACCCCGCTGGGCTCTGTCCCTTGGCGTGGCCGCCCAGCCATCGGCATTGACCTGTGCAGCTCAGCTGGGCTCTGGGCAGGGCAGATTTAGGGACGGTGGGGAAAACAGCAGCAGCATTTGCCTACACAGGCACGGTGCCCATGCAAAGACTGAGCTGAAACCCCCAGAGAGAAACTTGATCACTCACAGAAACTTCAGGAAAGGCAGTGGCTCAAATGCCCGTTCCTCAATGGACATGATCTCATTGCAGGACAAATCCCTGTTCCAGGTAGAACATCAAATGTCACTTCCATTTGCCCTGTTGCTTTTACCTGCCTCTGCAGCCTGGATCCCAGGAGGGACAAAGGCCATGTGCCCGTGCCTGGGCTGAGCAGCAGGGCCCCAGGCAGGGGCAGGCAGGAGCCCCTCGCCGTGGGCAGGGCACAGTGCTTACAGGTGCTTCAGCAGGAACAGCCCCTCCAGGGAATGCCTCTTCACAGCCCGCAGCTCATTGTCCCTGAGCACCCTGCAAGGGGACACAGGGACATTGTGACAGCACCCACAGCCCAGCAGCCATTGGGAGTCTCATGGAAAAATCTCCTGCAGCAGCTTGACTGAAGCATCTCTTTGGGACACCGTTGCAGGGATCGTCCCCACTCCTGGCCAGAGCAGGCCCTTGCTCCTGGCCGGCTGAAGCTGACCACAGCTTGATCCCTGGCAAGACAGACACGGGGATGGTGCCCTGGCTGCAAGAGACTCAAGGCAATTCTTGCCATGCTGGGAAGCTCTGGTGATTCACACCCCTCCTGGCAGAGCAGCCAAGCTTGGAATTCCAATGGAAGCGGGTATTGTGGGGGCTGCTGCTCCAACCCCAAACCAAAGGATGCAAACTCCCCACACTCCTGACATTTGAAATGCGGCAGGGCACTTACAAGGTCTCAGTCCACGGGTAGTCCTTCCAGTTTCGTTTTCGAATATCCGCAATGGAGTTGCCATTGAAATCTCTGCAAAGAAAGAAAAGACCCGGTCCCCACTCAGGAAAGCCCATTTCACTGCCTTTTGGCTGCTGAGCTGGAATTGGGCTTTGCCTGGAGAAGGCGCAGCATGCCCAGCCTGGCTTCACCTGGCTCATGCTGAGCTCAGGTCCCCAAACCCCCCCTGTCTCTGGCCAGGGAGTGCCCCAGGTGTCCCAGGTGGGGTTTGCAGAGCCAGGGAGCTGAGGAGGGGCAGCTGCAGGGCTCTGAGGGGCCGCGGCACTCACAGGAAGGTCAGGGCTCGGCGGCGGCTGCCCGGGGGCACGGTGGCCAGGCCAGCGTGGCCGCAGTTCAGCTGCCCACGGCCTGGGCAGTGGCAGGGCTCTGGACAGAGCTCCTTGCCCACTGCTGGCGAGGGGGCCACTGCCAGCAGCAGGGCCAACAGGAGCAGAGCGCGCACCAGACGCATCACCAGGTCCATGGCGAGGCAGGACTGGCTGCAGTCGACTGGGACGCGGACCTGAGCTGCAGCTGTGGCAGCTCCTGTGTCACTGTGCTGCTGCCAGTGTCACAATGGTCGTTTTGATGACACTCTAGCAATGCTCTTGTCACCGGGATGGTGCTTGGCATCAGAGCTCGCAGCAAAGCGCAGTTCAGGCCATGCTGTCACCAAATGACTCTGTCTCAGAGCCATCAATCTGCAGAATCATGGAATGGTTCTGCAAGGGGGCAGAACCCCTTGCAAGGGGCCGTAAAGCCTGTCCAGTTTCACACCTGCCATGGCAGCAGGGACACCTTCCACTATCCCAGGCTGCTCCAAGCCCCGTCCAACCTGGCCTTGGACACTGCCAGGGATCCAGGGGCTGCCACAGCTGCTCTGGGCACCCTGTGCCAGGGCCTGCCCACCCTCCCAGGGAAGGATTTCTCCTGAGCACAGGATCTAAGCCTGCTCACTATCGCTGTGAAGCCATTCCTATTTGTATTGAGTTTGTGTGGCCAGGTTTTGGCATGGCTTTGGGGCCACAAGTGCTGTTGAAATTTCTTTTGCTTCTCATTATCCTGCTCTGATTTTATGGGTAATAAATGTAATGAATATCCCCAAGTTCCCTCTGTTGTGTCCGTGACCATGGCCGGGGAGGGATCTCTCCCTCCCTTTCTGTAAACTCATGAGCCTTTGGCTGTCCTTTTTCTCCTCTCCACTTGTGCGGAGCGGTGAGAGCGCCTTTGGTGGGCAGGCGGCAGGCAGGCGGGGCCAAAGGCCGCCTGGCGCTGGGAGGGCGCGGGGAGCTTGCCGAAAGGCGGACAGTGTCGGCATGGCGGCCGGCAGAGGCTGAGGGAGCCGCAGCGGCAATGGCGGGAAGCGCCGGGAGCCTGAGGGGCGGCAGCTCCGCCCGAGCGCGCCGGCCCCGGCAGCGAGCGCCGTGCAAAGGGAGCCGCGGGCAGCTCGGGCAAGGCCGGCACGGCCCCGCAAGCAGCGGCCAGAGAGGCGGCCCGGCCCGGCCGGCAAGCGCGGCCGCTCCGCCGCACGAGCAGCTCCGGCTCCGGGCAGCGGCACCGGCAGCGGCCGTCCCGGCCTGAGGGGAAACGCGCGGGACAACAGCTTGGGCCGGGGTGGCCTCCAGTCCTGGGCACGGAGCCACGAAGCCTCAGAGTCACTGACGATGAAAAACACCTCCGGCTTCAGCCAGTCCATCCTGGGCTCCATCCCCACCTTGGCAGCCAGGCCACAGCACTCAGTGCCACCTCCAGCCCTTCCTTGGACACCTCCAGGCATGGGGAGTCCACCACCTCTTTGTGCAGCCCCTCCCAAGCCCTGACCACACTGTTATGAACAAAAATTCTGTGGTTTTTTTTGTGAGAAAAGGTTTCAAAAAGGCAGCCAGATCACTGTCATGCCCAAGTTCTGCATGTTTTGTTATTGTAATCACGGGTCGTTGTGGCTAATTGCTCCTTTTGTATTAGCAGAGCCTTACCCGAGGCTAAGTTGTACTTTTCCCAGAATGGTGAAGTGACCTGAGAGGGTGGGGGGGACTATGCAAAGTGACTCCAAGGACCAGCATGCTGTGAGGGACTGGCGCTCCAAACGTACTGAGAAAACCCCAAAAACAACAAGCCACCTAAGAGTTGAGAGACTGGAGTGATGTCTAGATGAGAGGAGCGGAGTGCTGGGCCTGCAGAGATGCTGAAAACCTTCACTGTTCCTTACCCTGTGTTCGAGAGCCCCCAGGCCAGGTCTGGGAAGAAGCGAGACAGGATCCCCAGCTCTGCCCCTGGTGGACAGAGCTGTGCATATTCTCCTCCTCTGAGTCGCCCTGGGGGACTTGACGGGAGACTGCAGCCCCACCGAGCTGCCCAATCCTGAGCTGATCACTTTTAATAAAGGTATTAAAAAGGACAAGAAGTCTCCTGGCCCTGTTTATTTCACACACTTTCCATGGAGAAATTCCTCCCTGATCTCTGTGTTCCCTGTCTTACACACCCTGACTCTTTTTTAACCCTATTCTGAGCCATATTAGACAAAGGTGCCTTTCATGCATGTGCATTAAACCTCTTGGAGAAGATGATTCTGCTCAAAACCAGCAGCTCTTCAGCAGGAGGTGCAACAATTAAACCATGAGCCTGGGAGCCAGGAGGGTGTGAGGGAGGGCAAAGGGGGGAAGCAGGACAAGGCAAAAACCTCCGGGGTGCAGAGGGGACAATGCTTCTTGTGCAGCTCCAAGCCAGCACCACGGGGACGCCAGTGCCATGGCCTCTGCAGGAGGACACAGCCATTCCCCTTCCCACCCACCACCCTGAAGCACCACTGCAAAGCCTCTTACTTTGATATCCAATGAGCTACCTCAGAAGGCCTCGTTGGAATGGGAAAACTCTACAGGGAGTGCTGGAGCCAGGCACTGCCACTTGGGCTGGCGGAAATAAAACCTGGGTGAGGTAGGACCAGGTGCATGCTCTGCTCAGCCCAGTGGCAGAGCTGAAGGGGGAAGTGGAAAGATAAGGAGTGTCAGGGTTTAGGAAAGGAAGAGGGACTGCTGGAGCCACTCTGAAGCACCCATTGGACAAATGCCCCAGACAGACACCTGCCAAGAAGCCGAGGATCACCAAGGGTGTGACCAGCAGGCAGAAGGAGGGGACCCAAAAACCAGGGGGAATGGAAGCAGGTCCCTGCTGGGGGCAGCAGGGGAATCACCTCCTGGCCCATCTCACCTTCCCAGCTCCCTCTACACAACAGGTGGAGGCTCTGGGCCTCTGGGGCTGAGACAATTACCGTGTGGACAAGCTCCATCCAGGCTGGAGGGGCAGCCCAGGGGAGTCAGTCCAGCCACCCTGTTTGAGAGGCTCCCTGGGGACGCTGTGCTGAGGGGCAGAGGAGTCCAGGGAGGCTGCACATTGTGCAGGGAGAAATCCTTGAAGGCACAGGCAGGAACAGCCCGTGCCCGTGTGCCCAAAGATGAGCTGGTGGGGAAGCAGAGCGGCTGAGCAGGGAGCTCTGCCTGGGACTGCAGGAAAACACAGAATTTACAGCTTTGGAATAAGGACAGCACCACAGGAAGATGGCGAGGATATTGTTGGGGAATGCAGGGAGAAAGGTAGAAAAGCAAAGGCCCAGCTGGAACTGAATTTGGCCAATTTCATAAGGGAGAATAGAAACTGCTTTTACAAAGACATCAGCAACACCAGGAGGAACTAGAACAAACTTTATTTATACTGAATGCAGGGGTAAACATTGCTACAACGGATGAGGAAAACTCTGAGCTGCCTCCTCTGGATGTCCAGAGCTTGTGCTTGCCTGCAGCACCCTCTGGCCTTCCGTCAGCAGAGGCAGCAAGAAAATAACAGTCAAGGGAAAAGCATCCAAGGAAATAAGTGCAACCAATGAAACAGCATCCAAGGAGAGCTTCAGTACTTCCTGTTGTGGAAAAGGAGGTGAAGAGTTGTTTGCTTCCCATTAACTTCTTCAGCCTCTTGAAAAACTTCCAGTCCCTCGAGTTCTTCACACTATGTCTCTTCCTGAAATGTTTTTCTGTCAGTTTAGTATGAATCCGTGATGCATCGAAGCAATGGCTTTTCAGATTTGCTGAACAGGAAAAAGCTCCTGAAAGTGCTGAGAAAGGGAAGGCCTTTTAAAAGGAAGGATGCCCAGGCAGCCAGGAAGAATGGGTGGCGCTGGGAGGAGCACCCTGCTCTATTCTGCTCTACATTCTGTGCCTCGTTATCCTTCCTCCTTCTCTGCCACAGCATTACACAGAACCTGAAAAAAATCAGGAAGGGAAAACAGGGTTAAAGAGAGAAGGCAGCTGGTGATGGAGGCTGTGGGCAACAGGGCTGCCTGTGCTCTGCCCTGTGTGCGCAGCAGCCGCTGGAGGAGTTGGGAAGGGGCATTTCCAACACTGCAAAGCAATGGAGAGAGCGAGGTGAATGGGGACAAAAAGGCTTCAGGCCATCCCATGCCCAGAGCTCCTTGCTCCCACTCCGTGAGCAGGGAGGTCTGGCCAGGGATGGCTGCAGCAGGTGCCAGCACCTCTCCCTGCTCGGGGCTGTGCCAGCAGAGCCCAAGGAAGATGGGGCTGTGCCAGCAGGGATGGCAATGGCTGGCAATGCAGAGAATGAGCCCTGCATGCAAAAGGCAAGTGGAGAGGATGGGAGTGAGTTCTTCAGCAGCCACTGTGGGGAGGGAGTGGGGAGAAATAGGGCAGAGCCATCAGCAGAGGAGACTGTTCTGGGAACACAGAGGTATTGCTGGTGCTCACAGAAACTCGGGAGCACACCGGGGCCCAGGACATCCATCCCAGCGCCGGCGTGGCAAGGGCTGGTTGGGCTGGGAGCCCCCAGCCGTGCCCAGCGCTGCCGCTCAGGAGCCGCTCGCCCGGGGCTGCCCCAAACGCCACGTGTTGGAAACACAGCCGGGAGAGTCCTGGGCAGCGGCACCTGCGCGGCTGCGGGGCCCCAGGAGGAGCTGCTGTGCACGGGAAAGACTCTTGGTGGCACAGCAGTGGCAGGGGCAGGGAGCAGTTACCTTCTCAGACACAAATTCCCGGTGTCGCGGGGTTGGGAGTCAAGTTCACAACGTTGAGAGCGCTTCTGGGGAAGGAAAATGGGAGATTTGCAACATCAGTTTTCCTGTAGTATTCTACCAAACAGGAGAGGGCAAAATCTCTCATTGCTGGGTGGCTGAAGGCAGGAGAGCAAAGCAAAGCTGGGGAGAGCTGGGACAGGAGGCAGGACAATCTTCCCTCAGGCAGGCTGGACTCTGCTGAGCTGGCTGCTGTGGATGCTGCCACAAGCTGCAGGCTTGGAACAACATCTCCTGTGGTAGCCAGCACATGCAGGGCCATCTGCAGTGGCACATGGGGCTTGTTACCTGGGCACATCAGCTACAAGACAGACAGCTCTATGTCAAAGGAGAAATTGGCTTACGTGGAAGGAGACCTTCAGAATCACACCAATGATAATGAAGAGAGATAACAAAGTCACAAACATGATCACTTCCTGAGTGTGATGTGATTTCTGTTCGGAGAAGAGGAAAGAAGATCATGGGGGTAAGAGGATAGCTCCTTCCATTCTCCCTTGCCGAGAAGGACACACTCAGCAGTGTGTCCTTCAGCTCTCCTACCTCCTCTCTGGGCTCCTGATCCTCCTCCAAAGCTGTGCGCCTGGAGATGTTCTCTTGCAGAAGACACCGGCCCATGCGATCGTAGGCACCCTTGTTCTCTTGCCTCTCACTGAGCACCTTCAGAAGCTGCCCTGTCTGTGACACAACCATGGCACACACCAGCTTGAGCTGGGGCAGGCTGCAGTCCATCCTCAGGGCTCGCTCCACGTGGGCCATGAACATCTGCAGGCTTTTGTCCGGCACCAGCAAGCGCAGCTGACGATCAACCACGGATTCCAAGAGCTCTCCTGGAACTGGCTCAAGGTCTGAACCTTGGAGGCTCCAAGGTTTATTGAGGAACATGGAGTCTTCTCCCTGCTGCTTCCAGTGTGTGCCTGTGGTGTCAGGCATGATCAGGAGGTGCCCACCTTGAGAGGATTGCTCCTCCTCAGCCGTGGCTCCTCTCCTGCTGCTCCCAACGGGGCCTCTCTGAACCAACGGGTCAGAGAGAAAATCCAGATTCCCGTTTAGACACAGCTCATCTTTGGTGACAGTGCCTCTGGGCTCTCCCTCTGCTTTCACAGGGCTCAAACCCTGGTAGAAGAGCTGATTGTGTCCAACCCAGTAACGGCTGTCCTCCTTCTTTGGCTGTTGGTCAGAATCGACATAGTTCTGCTTTTCAGCTGGATCTTCCAAGTCATCTATGAGGTATCTGCCAACCAACTTGTCATGAATGGGCTTCAGCCCACCAGCTACATCCCAGGGGTTCAGTGCTTGCCCATTCAAAAGTGGTTCCATCTGCTTGTGATCCCAGCTTGAGCGTGTCTTTTTCACCACATCCCTGAGCCTGACAGGCTGTGGCTGGTGTGGGAAAATGCTTTTGGCAGTCTTGATGCTTTCAGCCTTGTGCTGCTTCTTTTTGACCTTGGCCCTCTGGTCATGAGCACTTGTTTTGCCTTCACGCCCCAAGAGATTCTGAGGGGGATGTGAGTTTGTTCTGGACCTGTCCGGGCTGCTGACATCACCCTCAGTGCTCAGGGTCAGGGCAACCACAAGCGTTACACTTTCACCATCTCCCACTGAAGGCTCCTTGGGCTCGATGCTGAACACGGGGATGGTGTTCAGCTCTCTGCCTTGATCCAAGTCCATTATTGCTCCTCGAGTCTGTAGCAGAATTGTGTGACCTGGAGAACAGCAAGAGCACAGATCAGCAGCTGGGCACAAACGCAGGCTCAGAGGTTACCCCAAGCAGCAGCAGCTCATCTCAAGGCCTGGGAGCACAAGAACAGAGTGGAGAATGTGTTGTGGTGAGGAGAGCCCTTCAATCCATGCCATTATCCCCCTGGGGCAGAGCAGAGAGCTGGTTCTTTCCTGGTGTCTCCTGGGGCTCTCTTTGGATGGGAGGAAAACATCCCAGGGGAATGGGATTGCTGTCAGAGAGGTTCCCACAGCTCCAGATGAGCAGGCTTGGCTTGCTCTGCTGGAGCCAGTGAAGAGGCAGAGACCCCAGAGAAGATCAGCACTGCAAGGGGGGCACACACTGGCATGGGAGGAATGCCCAGAGAATCCTTTGCTCCGGGGCCATTGCCAAGAGCAGCAGCTGAAGCTGTTAGAGCATGAAAAACTTCCTTAAGGGCTCCAGAGCTCTGGGACTGTGCTGTGGGAAACCTGGGGCTGAGGCAGTGAGAGAAGCGAGCTCCCAGGGGCCCTTGCAAACCTGGCTGTCTCTGTTTGCAGAAGGGCAGCCTGGCCCTGCTGTGCACAACATGTGCTGTGCCCTGTGCCCAGCTAGTGCAGGACGGGGCTTTGCTGCCCCTGCACAGGCCAACCAGGGCATGACGGTGCTTGGTGTTCACCCTGCAGAGCACATCAGGGGCCCTGCCGTTTGCCCTGCAGTGGGCACTGGGGTGGCACAGAAACCAGGCTGTTAGGGCCATTTGGGGCCTTTATGGGCAGACCTTGCCTTCCAGCACCAGGGAAGAGCACGGGGCATTCTTGCTTTCCTTGCCTAGGGCCATGGTTTGGGCAGGAAATGGGTAGGTTTGGTGGGCCCAGTGAGCTGTTCCTTCTCCAGACAGTATGTGACACACAAGATATGTGCAATCACCAGGAACATTCCATCCCAAGGTGTTGTGTCCAAGGCCTGTACTGCAAGGGCAGATCAGCACGCCCCAGCACAGGGCAGTGCTGCAGCATCTGCCCAGGCTCAGGAGAAGGGGCAGATTTGAGCTCCCCCAGCCCCTCCGGACACCCACCGCACTGCGGGGCGCTGGTGCTGCACAGCTTCTGGCACAGGAACTGGATTGTCCTGCAGGGGCTCTCGGGCCGGGGACGCTCCTGGCACAGGCAGCAGGCCGCCTCCTTGGGCACTTGGCTGCAGACAAGAGGGGATTCTTGGAGCAACACCTGGCCACCCAGTGCATGGCTCAGAGCCCAACTCAGGAAACACACCCATACCACGCCTGGGGCTTGTGCCTCACTGTGTGCCACAGCTCTGGGAAAGGGCCCTGACTCCCAAGGCAAAACATTAAAAAGGGGATTTTATCCTGGAAAGTAGAACTGCTCCCAAAACACCACGTGACACAGAAATGCACCCGCCTGAAATTCAAACTCCCCTTGGAGAAGCCTGCAGTAAGGCACCCCAAAGGTGAGATTCTTCCTCTGAGCTGGTGAGCTTTGGCACTTGCCCAGAAGGAAACAGCCGCTCTTGAGCTTACTGGCCTTGTTCTGGTTTTGTGGCAGACGGATTTGTTTCCCAAGCAGAGTCCCTGTCCCAGCACTCTGGGCCTGCGGGTGGCTGGGGCCCAGTCCCACACACTCACAGGGTTTCCAGGCTCACTGTGGTCTGCAGCAGCTGC
The DNA here is from genome assembly GCF_047830755.1 of Zonotrichia albicollis. Lineage (NCBI taxonomy): Eukaryota > Metazoa > Chordata > Aves > Passeriformes > Passerellidae > Zonotrichia > Zonotrichia albicollis. The sequence goes on along the minus strand of NC_133841.1, from coordinate 5,934,579 downwards.
AGCAGCGTCTGTGAGTTCACTTGGGTGGCACTCAGGTCTCTGCAAACATTGGAAAGAGCTCATGAAACTCTCTGGTGATATTGCCACAGCTCTGCTATCATAGCAAGCCCAAGGCCCTGATGATGGTGGTGCTGTTGGCAGAGGCATCCACTTCTGCCTGCTCCAAGAGGAGCCAGGCAAGTTGTGTCTCCAGCAGACCAGGGCTGGCCAAGAGGGAGATTTGCTCCTGCACCATTTGTGCTGCTTTCCTCAGAACAGGGCACTCCAGAGAGACACAGCTCTCTGTGCATCTGCTCCAAATGAGCCAATACTTACAGAGAGCTCACTGAGGGCAGCTTGAAGAAGGCAGCATCATCAATGACAGCCAGCGGGTTGTGGCTGAGGATCCTGAGAAACAACAGAGCTCTGTCAGGGCTGATGGCAAGGATGAGAGCTGGCTGTGCCAGGCACGTGGGCAAGGTCTGGCTGCACTCAAGGAAACCTTGCAGGAGAGGAGCAGGGCAGGGGAAAGGGCCTTTGCAGCTGCACACTCCTGGTGCTCCCTGGCTGACATCCACAGTTGGAATCAGGACTTTGCCAAGGGCAAATCTGCTCTTGCCCACTGACCCTGCAGAGACCCTGCAGAGACTCGCCCTGCCGTGCCTTTAGCCCCGGTGCCACTTACAGCTCCTGGAGGAACTGCATCCCATGCCAGGCCTGGAAAGTGTCACTGTGGATCTGTGTGAGGCCATTCCAGGAGAGATTTCTGGGGAAAGAGGAGGTCACACAAAGCAATCAGGCCTGCCCTACAGAGAGAGGGGGCAAAGAAGAAGCCCTTTGCAGGAAAGGTGCCAATCCAAGTTGGATGAGGGAGGAAACTGCGGCTTTCTCAGCGTTTGTAGCCTGCCCATGAGGGCAAGTGAAGGGCACACGTGCTGACTGTGTTCCAGGATGCAGCCAAGGCTGCAGGAACTGGCTGCTCTGATGGCTGTGTGTGGACAACCTCGCTGGGCTCTGTCCCTTGGCGTGGTCGCCCAGCCATTGGCATTGACCTGTGCAGCTCAGCTGGGCTCTGGGCAGGGCAGATTTAGGGACTGTGGGGAAAACAGCAGCAGCATTTGCCTACACAGGCACGGTACCCATGCAAAGACTGAGCTGAAACCACCAGAGAGAAACTTGATCACTCACAGAAACTTCAGGAAAGGCAGTGGCTCAAATGCCCGTTCCTCAATGGACATAATCTCATTGCAGGACAAATCCCTGTTCCAGGTAGAACATCAAATGTCACTTCCATTTGCCCTGTTGCTTTTACCTGCCTCTGCAGCCTGGATCCCAGGAGGGACAAAGGCCACGTGCCTGTGCCTGGGCTGAGCAGCAGGGCCCCAGGCAGGGGCAGGCAGGAGCCCCCCGCCGTGGGCAGGGCACGGTGCTTACAGGTGCTTCAGCAGGAACAGCCCCTCCAGGGAATGCCTCTTCACAGCCCACAGCTCATTGTCCCTGAGCACTCTGCAAGGGGACAGAGGGACATTGTGACAGCACCCACAGCCCAGCAGCAATAGGGATTCTCATGGGAAAATCTCCTGCAGCAGCTTGACTGAAGCATCTCTTTCAGGCACCGCTGCAGGGACCGTCCCCACTCCTGGCCAGAGCAGGCCCTTGCTCCTGGCCGGCTGAAGCTGACCACAGCTTGATCTCTGGGCAGAGAGACACGGGGATGGTGCCCTGGCTGCAAGAGACTCAAGGCAATTCTTGCCATGCTGGGAAGCTCTGGTGATTCACACCCCTCCTGGCAGAGCAGCCAAGTTTGGAATTCCAATGGAAGGGGGTGGTGTGGGGTCTGCTGCTCCAACCCCAGACCAAAGGATGCAAACTCCGCACACTCCTGACATTTGAAATGCTGCAGGGCACTTACAAGGTCTCAGTCCATGGGTAGTCCTGCCACGTTTCTTTTGCAACATCAGCAATGGAGTTGCCAGTGAAATCTCTGCAAAGAAACAAAAGACCCGGTCCCCCCTCAGGAAAGCCCATTTCACTGCCTTTTGGCTGCTGAGCTGGAATTGGGCTTTGCCTGGAGAAGGTGCAGCGTGCCCAGCCTGGCTTCACCTGGCTCATGCTGAGCTCAGGCCCCCAAACCCCCCCTGTCTCCAGCCAGGGAGTGCCCCGGGTGTCCCAGGTGGGGTTTGCAGAGCCAGGGAGCCGAGGAGGGGCAGCTGCAGGGCTCTGAGGGGCCGCAGCACTCACAGGAAGGTCAGGGCTCGGCGGCGGCTGCCCAGGGGCACGGTGGCCAGGCCGGCGTGGCCGCAGTTCAGCCGCCCACGGCCTGGGCAGTGGCAGGGCTCTGGGCAGAGCTCCTTGCCCACTGTTGGCGAGGGGGCCGCTGCCAGCAGCAGGGCCAGCAGGAGCAGAGCGCGCATCAGACGCATCACCAGGTCCATGACGAGGCAGGACTGGCTGCAGTCGCCTGGGTCGCGGACCTGAACTGCAGCTGTGGCAGCTCCTGTGTCACAGTGCTGCTGCCAGTGTCACAGTAGTCCTTCTGATGACACTCTAGCAATGCTCTTGTCACCGGGATGGTGCTTGGCATCAGAGCTCGCAGCAAAGCGCAGTTCAGGCCATGCTGTCACCAAATGACTCTGTCTCAGAGCCATCAATCTGCAGAATCATGGAATGGATTGGCTTGGAGGGGGTCTTAAAGCTCATCCAGTTTCACCCCTGCCATGGCAGCAGGGACACCTTCCACTATCCCAGGCTGCTCCAAGCCCCGTCCAACCCGGCCTTGGACACTGCCAGGGATCCATGTGAAATAATCAGGGCCAGGAGACTTCTTCTCCTTTTTAATGCCTTTATTAAAAGTGATCAGCTCAGGATTGGGCGGCTCGGCATCGCTGCAGTCCCCGTCGTGTCTCCCAGGGCAACTCAGAGGAGGAGGATATGCGCAGCTCTGTCCACCAGGGGCAGAACTGGAGACTCCGGTCCTCGTGGGAGCCTTTAGGGCGTGATGTCCCTGTCACATGTTGCCCCTCCTCGCTCATTCGGCTTGGTCTCTCCACCAGGGACGACGCTCATGGTCAGGGCGAGAGGGACTCCGCATCTCTGCAGGCTCAGCAATCGGCTCCTCACGTCCGGACATCACTTTAGTCTCTCAACTCTTTTGTGGCTCGTTGTTTTTAGGGTTTTCTTGTTGTATTTTGGAGTTGGGGTCCCAAAAGCATGCTGGTCCTGGAGTCACTTTGCATAACCCCCCCCCCACCCTCTCAGATGTCTTCACTATGGTAGGAAAAGAGAACACCTTAGCCTCGGGGAAGGGCCATCACCCCACCCCAGCCAGGGCTTTTACTAATACAAAAGGGGCGATAAGCTACAACGACCCGTGATTACAATAAAAAAGCACGCAGAACCCTGGCAGGGGCAGAGATCTGGCTGCCTTTTTGTAACTTTTTCTCACAAAAAATATTAACCGAATTTTTGTTCATAACAGTCCCCCCTCTTTTTCTTTGATCGAGCTTAAATTTTAAGCTCGCATCAACTCACAATTTTTTGTTTTGAATCTACTATAAACCTCTTGTGCTCTTTGGTAATCATGGTTACTTAACCTTGTTACTTTTCTTGGTTTCTTCAGGTTGGTCTGCACGGCAAATACTGTTTTACTAAAACAGATAAATAAGCATAGTAAAAAGAGCAATCTTCTAAGTACGCACACAGTGAGAAAAACTACCTTTTCCCATACCTCTCTTCTGAAAATCTCCAAGTTCTCCCACTCACTGGGATCAAGTGTAGGAGTTTGATCTTGATTATTTACACATGCTAATCTTTTTATTTCATTTGAAGTGTTCCTAATAATTGATTCTTTATTTTTAATACTGCCTGGAGCCGGATCACTTTGTTCAACACAGATATTGGGATCCGAACTTGGCCTTTACAATTTTGGATTTTCTCAATTTCTATTTCACTTTCCTGGTTTTGTTTAATTTCTCTCAAATCATTCTATATAGGAACTCCCAAACTTGATCTAGTTTCTTTGGGTAATAAGAAAATCGGTTTTATCACTCTAGCAATGCAGTTGCCAGATGAGATCAAACCTAGGGGTTTAGAGCTCTCCTGAAATGTGTTCTAAACAGGGTTTATCTCTTTTCTAGTATGCTCATATAAATACTTGTAACAAACAATTTTTCTTACCATTTTCACCATTTCTTTGCTTTTTACTAGATCTGCTGAGCTTGTTTCAGCAGCATCACATTCAAAGCACAACCAGGCTTCTCCTAAAAGGCACTCTCCTAGGAGTGGCTGCCTAAAAGTGGCAGTATTGTGCGCTATCCAATACATTCTCTTATTTTTCTGATAAAGGACCAATTGGGAGGGGTTAACACAATCAGGGTTAGAACTGATGTGGACTCTCGACAAGGAGCTCACTTCCTCCTCATAGCGGGGTTGGTAGCCTTCACTGCACAGCTCAGCTGGGCTTCCCGGAGCACCACCAGCAATCAGAGCCAGCATTACTACCCTTCCCAAGAGTCCGGTATGGGTCATCTTGCACAGCCTGCCCACCCGGCCTTGCCTCTTGGGGAATTTTACTGAGGAGAAGCTTCCAAGCTCTTTAGAGTCCCTTCTACCCACTTCTCTGGTTAAACCTCTCTTGGTCTGTTCCCTACCAATTTTGGTTCCCCCCCAGGGGAGTGTTCTGTAGAGGATTAACCTGGAGTCTTTAGAAGTATATATTGCGGAACTTAAACTAGAATTACTTATTTACAGCTTTAAACCTTTTACCAACAGAGTTTACACAGAACAGTTTTGAAACATTTTAAGCAATATTAGAACTCTGATACCAATGTTTTCTCATACAGTTCAGTCTTTTTGACTCTTCCTTCTGAGAGTCAACTTTAAATCCCAGTATACTCAGGTGAATTAACTTGTGATGTGGATGAATCTTTATCCAGTGCCCAGAGGTGAGTGGTGTGGACTCTGGCCCAATGCCAGAGGGAAAAACTGGCAGTCTGGCCCAATGCCAGAAGGAGAAAGGGGTGGAGTCTGGTCCAATGCCAGAGGGAGAATGGGGTGCAGTCTGGTCCAATGCCAGAATGTCAGAGGGAAAAAAACCTGATGTTGAATCCTGGTCTAATGCCAGGGGGTGAGAGTGATGTGAGTCCAACCTTTTTCTTTTTGGTCTTCACAGTCAAATTAGTAAGAGTACCTGAAACGGGCTTTCAAACACAGGTATTAATGGTCTGCTATTTAATGATTTTACCAAAACTCAGCTTCTCTGTTTAATGTTATCAGTAATTTCTCTTTTTCCATAGCTTGTATGTTTTTCTCATCAACTTCTACATACTCTGTATTTTGCAGGGAGTTGTATTTCTCAGCTAACTTAACTCTCAAAGTACTCTTATTCTCTTATTTTTCTGTGTATTTAATTCACTAGTTTTCTGTTCTATTTTTCAAGATCTTAATTATTTATCTCTTGCTTCTGTTTCTTACTTTCACTTACAGCTTAAATACTTCTTTCAACCCCTTACACCTAATTTTTTTTTTCCTTACACCATTCTTCTACACAATACACTTCCTTCTAAGGAGATGTGGTAAAACTTGTAATGCACAATCTACATTAATCTACATTACCTCTATTCTAACTCGTCTATATTCACTCTCTCATTTCTCATTCACTTTCACACATTCTTCCACACCTTTAAGACACAAACTTATTGCTAGAAAATCACCGGTCCCTATAGCCCCCCCCTCACCTTGGGGTTGGCCTACAGGTCTCAGTATCTGTCATGGTTTGAGCCTGGCACAGAGCCAGTGCCCCCATGAAAATGCCCTCACCCTGGTGTCTGCTGTGAGATGTGACCAGGAATAAGCAAAACAGGCTCCAGCTTAAACATAAAGAACACTTTATTACCTAAACTACAGGAAAATAGGAAGAAACTATAAGGAAAAGAAAAAAAAATTGAAAACCTTACAAAAAACACTTTCCTCCTCCCCACCACCAGAATTTCCCAATCCGATACATTCTCCCAAATCACCAACTGCCCAGCCTGGCACCACACTTTAGTCTACTCAAACTTCAGTCCATGAAGAGGAGAGGAGTCCTTCTTGTTCCATAGTCTTTCCCTGGAAACACGCTGAAACCTCGTGTGCTTCCAATGTCACTCGGCACCGCCCGGAAAAGTCCTTTTGCCGCTTGTGACATCTTCCTTCCATGCCCAGTGCTCTCACCACTGTGCATGGACCAGAGCTGCTGTTAGGGCTGTCTTTTAAGGATGCCTTGTCTCACTCCAAAAAGGCACAGTCTCTGCTTTGGGACATTCTGTCCCCCCCATATTTTTCCAACCCCCTGGGTCCGAGGGGTCCCCACGAGGAACCCTCCTGGTTCTGAGGCACTGCCTCCCCCTAAGTGCAGTCTCTGTGTCACAGGAACAAACTGAGTCCATGGCTACAAGAAAAGTCCAGCCAAAAGGCCACTCAAATCATCTCTCTCCACTCAGTCAATCGTCTCCACAATCCTTCGGGCCAGGTCCTTGTCTCATCTCATCTCTTATCTCCCTTCTTATTCAACTCCGAGGAGGATCAGCATTTTTGCAAGGCCCCAGTCATGTAAGAAAGGGTTAAAAATTTCAGTCTCTGTCTGTCCCGGAATGCCGATACTCCCACAGGTGCTGCTGCTCCGGCCGGCCGGGCTGCACTCTTCCCCCCTCTTTCTCCTCCTGGGCCGGCTGCTATCACATTCAGACACCGTCTCTCTCTCTCTCTCTCTCCTGGGGGGGGGGGGGGGGGAATGGCTGCCCGATCGCTGTCTCTTGGGGCTGCTCCTCCACCCTTCCATCCTTGAGGGCCTTCTCACCCCCCATCTCTGTCCAGGCCCCGGCCTACCGAATGGCTGCCCCTCCCCCGCCCAGCAGCAGCGGCTGGACAGGGGAGGGAGATCTGACCTCTTCACTTCGATGTCCCAAGAGGCCTCTCAGGGCCGAAGCTCTGCTTTTTAACCCCTGTGTATTCTCGGAGGTGTGTCCAAACCCCACTGGTCACACCAGGTGCCAATATCAAACTCCAAGCATCCATTGGTTTGACCACAGCCTCTGAGAATTCCCACTTCTTCCTGGTCAAACCACCACAGTATCTCTGGGCCTCTTGGAAGGGCCCAGACTCTGGTTGCCTCTGGTGCACATTCACCTGTGAGGCTGTCTGCATGTCACTCACGCTCTTACAGCTACGGCTCCCCCACTCCTCTGGGGATCACTAGTCTGGTTTGCAGGTCACACACACACACACTTTGGTCACAGCCCCCACCCGCCCGGGGGACACAAGCCTGGTTTGCAGGTCACACACGCACTTCCACTGCCCCCTTCCCACCTGCCCGGGAAGTTGAGGCTGACTTTGCTTGTGACTCACTCTCACACACACAACAAGACAACAATAAGGTACCTTTTACTTTCACACTTCTTATTACAAGTTTTAGTCTTACTGGCTAGTTTTGGTGCCATTGGATATCCTTTCTGCCTAGCTGTTTTTTTGTCTTAACTTCAGATGTTACTTTGTTGAGACAGGACTTATCTGCTCCTGTATCAACTAAAAATTCTATTTCTTCATTTAGGGGTCTCACCTCAAAGTTTACCAAGGGCTCGTCTAGATGTTGCATCGGGTCCCCTAAAGTATAAAGCTCCTGACTCTCTAATCGTCACTTCTAAGGATCTTCCTTAAATTATCTTGTTCCCTGGCTATTGCCGCATCGAGACTGAGCTTTCTACAAAACCTCCTGGTGTGTCCTGGCTCTCCACAGTAATAGCAATATCGTTCTCTCAAAGGGACTTGAGGTGTCTCTATCCCTCTTGCACCTGACAGTACAAGAGGCCTATCCTTGCCTCCTCCTGGTGGTGGACCCGCCCACCCTGCACTTTCTCTAGCTACAGCAACCATGATCTTAGCCTTGGCCTTTGCTTTTTCTTCTTCTCTCCTTAAATACACCTTCAATGCCTCTCTTAAAAACTCATTTATGTCTTTCGCTTGCCACTCTTCCATCTTTTCCAGTTTTCTCCTTATATCAGGCCAAGATTTGGTAACAAATTGGTCTTTTAGTAGCATTTGACCTTCTGGGGTGTCTGGGTCTATTCTAGAGTACAACTGAAAGTTCTGCTTTAGGCGATTAAGCCAGGCAGCAGGAGCTTCATCTTTCTCCTGTATGCCCTCAAATGCCAACTGGGTGTTAGTTCCTTTGGGAACTGACTCTTTGATCCCCCGTATTATCAAAGACTTATATTCCATCATGGCCTTCCTCCCGTCCTCCTGGTTAGGGTTCCAGCTGGGATCCGTTAGTGACAATTTCTGTTCACCTGATGGCACCTGGGGTCCTGCATGGTTATCTTTCTCCTAAATTCTTATGCCAGCCACCCTAATCATCTGGACCTCTTCTGGGGAAAATAATATACTCAGGATGGAATTCATCTCCCCCCAAGTGTAGATAATTGGACCTAGAAATTGATCCACTTGGTTGGCTATGCCCACTGGGTCCTCAACTAAATGTCCCAAATCTTTCTTGAATCCTCTCACCTCAGAAGCAGTTAGGGGAGTATTCACAAAGCAAACACCTCCCGCTACTCCTCCCATAGGAACCTCTCTGAGGGGAAAGAGTCTCTCTGCCTTGGAGGTCTTGGATCTGGTGCTACAGTACGGCCCATCTTCAGATGCCAAACCACTCTGAGGGATATCTGGGTTACCTTGAACGTTCTGCCCATCAGCAGGTGTATTTGCTGATAGCTGTTTACTGGGCGAGGAGACATTTGTGTCTCAACTAGGAGGAGGTAAAGGGACAGCAATAGGAGGGGGAGAAGAGCCTGAGTGGATATTAAGTGCAGCTGGAGAAGGGGTGGAGAACGCACCAGGTGGAGTAGGCACTTGTGGTGGTGCAGAAGGAACTGGAGGGGATACTGGCTTTATCATAGCAGAAGCTGAAGAGGTAGGAGGAGGAGTTTGAACAAGTGGTAATGAGATGGCAGCCGGGGGAAGAACCGGACCTGCCATTAGAGGTGCTTGAAGAAGAGGATTATAAGGTGGAGGGGCAGAAGGAGGCAAATAATCCAGGGGATCCCATCTTTTACTAGTCCTATCATCTCCTCCTTCATTCTCCTCTTTCTTCCTCTGTACCTTACAAATTCGCACCCCTTCATCTCCAACAGCGTTCTTTAACCAGCAAGGTACATACAATAATTGCTCGGGATCAGTATCTCCTCGAGCTGTCAGATAATTATTTAATTGTTGGCACATCCACTTATCTTTTGTCTCACACCAAGGCCATCCTCCTTGCACCTCTAATTCTGGCCACACTTCTATACAATAATGGATCATTTTCACTTTATCTAATCCCTCCGTGGCCTCTTTATAATCTCATTTTACTAACAGTTCTCCTAAGGGACTATTGGGATATATATACCTCAGTCTCTTACCGGTCTTTTTACTATTACACCCTCCCATTTTACAGGTCTCAACAGTAAAAATCCCAAAGATGCCTTTACTGACTGGTAATTTCGAAAAGAACCTTCTTTGAGGAGCTTCAGCCTCCTCCACTGAAACTTCAAATTTCTGCCTGATGCTCAGGACTTTATACTGAAACAACTGCCCAATCTCTTGATTGCCCAACTTTCCCCACGTCAGGTCTTACATCTATCGGCACTTGAACACACGAAACCTCGGCCTAAGAATCCGGGTCGTGCCTGACTCCCTCAGTCAGGAAAAACAACTGCCTGATTTTTAGTTTGCCTAACCTGCCAATTTTTAGGCTTCACCGTATCAGGACTTAAGAGCACACCACAGCCTCCTTCGCTGGGGTTTGTGCCTGACTCCTGTGTCAGGACTTACTTTTGCCTGCAGGGCTTGTGAACTACCAGAATCCTTCTCGGGACTGACAAATCTGCCTGACTTCCCTCTGTCAGGACCTATTTTGGGTGCGTGCCACTCATACAAATATTCTCTCCGCACGCCCGGAGGAGGGGGGCCCTTTATTCGCCCTTGAGAGACTCACTCACGCTAATTCCACGTGCTTCTGCCTGTTTCCAGCCGGCTTTCTCGGGAAAGCTCGGAAACGTGGTACTGAGGGGTCCACTCTCAGGTTGAGGGTCCAGCTGCCGGCCTTCGCCTCATTCACACACACATGCGCACGTCTCACACTCCTGCCACCAGCTTTCTCACCAATCCGGCGCTCCGGTGCCCCTCTGTGTTGCTGGTCCAGAGCCGATCCCTCTGGTCCTGGTAGCCAGCTGTCCTGAAGTTCCAAGATGGCAGTCTTTAATCTTCTTTCAGTGTGGCTATACCGGAAGAGTCCCCAGCTGAAATAAACAGGGCCAGGAGACTTCTTCTCCTTTTTAATGCCTTTATTAAAAGTGATCAGCTCAGGATTGGGCGGCTCAGCAGGGCTGCAGTCCCCGTCGTGTCTCCCAGGGCGACTCAGAGGAGGAGGATATGCACAGCTCTGTCCACCAGGGGCAGAGCTGGAGACTCCGGTCCTTGTGGGAGCCTTTAGGGCGTGATGTCCCTGTCACATCTTGCGCCTCCTCACTTATTCAGCTTGGTCTCTCCACCAGGGACGACGCTCATGGTCAGGGCGAGAGGGACTCCGCATCTCTGCAGGCTCAGCACTTGGCTCCTCACGTCCGGACATCACTTTAGTCTCTCAACCCTTTTGTGGCTCGTTGTTTTTAGGGTTTTCTTGTTGCATTTTGGAGTCGGGGTCCCAAAAAGCATGCTGGTCCTGGAGTCACTTTGCATAACCCCCCCCACCCTCTCAGATGTCTTCACTATGGTAGGAAAAGAGAACACCTTAGCCTCGGGGAAGGGCCATCACCCCACCCCAGCCAGGGCTTTTACTAATACAAAAGGGGCGATAAGATACAACGACTCGTGATTACAATACCAAAGCACGCAGAACCCTGGCAGGGGCAGATGTCTGGCTGCCTTTTTGTAACTTTTTCTCACAAAAAATATTAACCGAATTTTTCTTGATAAACTATGGGCTGCCCCAGCTCTTCTTGCCACCCTGTGCCAGGGCCTGCCCACCCTCCCAGGGAATAGATTTCTCCTGAACACGGGATCTAAGATTGCCCTGTGTCACTGTGGAGCCATTCCCATCTGTATTGGGTTTGTGTGGTCAGGTTTTGGCATGGCTTTGGGCCACAGGTGCTGTGTAAATTTATTTTACTTCTCATTATCCTACTATGATTTTATGGGTAATAAATGTAATGAATATCCCCAAGTTCCCTCTGTTGTGTCCGTGACCATGGCCGGGGAGGGATCTCTCCCTCCCTTTCTGTAAACTCATGAGCCTTTGGCTGTCCTTTTTCTCCTCTCCACTTGTGCGGAGCGGTGAGAGCGCCTTTGGTGGGCAGGCGGCAGGCAGGCGGGGCCAAAGGCCGCCTGGCGCTGGGAGGGCGCGGGGAGCTTGCCGAAAGGCGGGCAGTGTCGGCATGGCCGCCGGCAGAGGCTGAGGGAGCCGCAGCGGCAATGGCGGGAAGCGCCGGGAGCCTGAGGGGCGGCAGCTCCGCCCGAGCGCGCCGGCCCCGGCAGCGAGCGCCGTGCAAAGGGAGCCGCGGGCAGCTCGGGCAAGGCCGGCACAGGCCCGCAAGCAGCGGCCAGAGAGGCGGCCCGGCCTGGCCGGCAAGCGCGGCCGCTCTCCGCCGCACGAGCAGCTCCGGCTCCGGGCAGCGGCACCGGCAGCGGCCGTCCCGGCCTGAGGGGAAACGCGCGGGACAGCAGCTCGGGCCGGGGCGGCTGCGGCAGCGCTTGGGCCAGGGCGGCCTCCAGTCCTGGGCACGGAGCCACGAAGCCTCAGAGTCACTGAGGAGGAAAAACACCTCCGGCTTCAGCCAGTCCATCCTGGGCTCCATCCCCACCTTGGAACCCAGGCCACAGCACTCAGTGCCGCCTACAGCCCTTCCTTGGACACCTCCAGGCATGGGGAGTCGACCACCTCCTTGGGCAGCCCCTCCCAAGGCCTGAGCACCCTTTCCATGAAAAAATGCCTCCTTGATCTCTGTGTTCCCTGTCTTATACACCCTGACTCTTTTTTAACCCTATTCTGAGCCATATTAGACAAAGGTGCCTTTCACGCATTAAACCTCCTGGAGAAGATAATTCTGCTCACTGACAGAAGCTCTTCAGCAGGAGGTGCAACAATGCAACCCTGAGCCTGGGAGCCAGGAGAGTGTGAGGGAGGGCAAATGGAAGCAGAAAAAGGCAAAAACCTCAGGGGTGCAGAGGGGACAATGCTTCTTGTGCAGCTCCAAGCCAGCACCATGGGGACGCCAGTGCCATGGCCTCTGCAGGAGGACACGGCCATTCCCCTTCCCACCCACCACCCTGAAGCACCACTGCAAAGCCTCTTACTTTGATATCCAGTGAGCTATCCCGGAAGGCCTCGTTGGAATGGGAAAACTCTACAGGGAGTGCTGGAGCCAGGCACTGCCACTTGGGCTGGCGGAAATTACACCTGGGTGAGGTAGGACCAGGTGCATGCTCTGCTCAGCCCAGTGGCAGAGCTGAAGGGGGAAGTGGAAAGATAAGGAGTGTCAGGGTTTAGGAAAGGAAGAGGGACTGCTGGAGCCACTCTGAAGCACCCATTGGACAAATGTCCCAGACAGACACCTGCCAAGAAGCCGAGGATCACCAAGGGTGTGACCAGCAGGCAGAAGGAGGGGACCCAAAAACCAGGGGGAATGGAAGCAGGTCCCTGCTGGGGGCAGCAGGGGAATCACCTCCTGGCCCATCTCACCTTCCCAGCTCCCTCTACACAACAGGTGGAGGCTCTGGGCCTCTGGGCTGAGACAATTACCGTGTGGACAAGCTCCATCCAGGCTGGAGGGGCTGCCCAGGGGAGTCAGTCCAGCCACCCTGTTTGAGAGGCTCCCTGGGGACGCTGTGCTGAGGGGCAGAGGAGTCCAGGGAGGCTGCACATTGTGCAGGGAGAAATCCTTGAAGGCACAGGCAGGAACAGCCCGTGCCCGTGTGCCCAAAGATGAGCTGGTGGGGAAGCAGAGCGGCAGAGCAGGAAGCTCTGCCTGGGACTGCAGGAAAACACAGAATTTACAGCTTTGGAATAAGGGCAGCACACAGGAGGATGGCGAGGATGTCATTGGTGCATGCCGGGAGAAAGGCAGAAAAGCAAAGGCCCAGCTGGAACTGAATTTGGCCAATTTCATAAGGGAGAATAGAAACTGCTTTTACAAAGACATCAGCAACACCAGGAGGAACAAGGACAAACTTTCTTTATACTGAATGCAGGGGAAAACATTGCCACAAGGCATGAGGACGATCCTGCAGTACTGATGGCTCCTCTGGGTGGGGCGAGCTCGTGGCCACCCACGGCTCTCTCCTCTGAAGAGAGGGATAAATGTGCTGGCTCATGGGGTGCTCTGCAGTTACTGGGCACAGGCACCTCGTCCTGGGGTGACAGCATTCCCTCACAGTTGCTGCTTCTCTGAGGCACTTCCCTCTCAAGCAACAGCAAGGAAATAACAGGAAAAAAGCACCCAGTGCAAGCCTCAGCAGTTTCTTTGTTCACACAGGAGGTGGAGGACAATGGTTGGTGTCCCAATCACTGTGTCACCTTCTTAAATACTTTTCCCCATCTCCTGAATTCTTTCCATTGCGTCACATCCTGGAATTCTTCTTCTTTATTAGGGGCATCCCTCATGTATTGAGGGGCAGGAGGACTCATCCTGAGAAGGACACGATGTGCAGTTGTGCTCAGCAGCTCTCCTACTTTCTCTGTGAGTTCCTTGCCCTCCCTCAAGGCCATGTGTCTGGACATGTTTGTGTCGGTGTTCACAGGGGTTTTCAGGTGAGGGAAGAGACGAGAATGTTGACTCCATGTTCAGAAGGCTTGATTCATTATTTTATGATATACATTACATTAAACCTATACTAAAAAGAACAGAAGAAAAGGTTTCATCTCAGAAGGGTAGCTAAGCTAAGAATAGAAAAGAAAAGAATGATAACAAAGGTAGCTGCCTCAGACTCTCCATGGGAGGCAGCTCTGCTGTGATTGGTCATTAATTACAAGCAAGCAGATGAGACCAATCATAGTTGCACCTGTTGCATTCCTCAGCAGCAGATAGCCATTGTTTACAGTTTGTTCCTGAAGTCTCTCAGCTTCTCAGAAGGAAAAAATCTTAAGGAAAGATTTTCAATGAAAATATGTCTGCGACAGATGTTCTCTTGCAGAGGACACCGGCCCATGCGATCATAGGCGCCCTTGTTCTCTTGCCTCTCACTGAGCACCTTTAGAAGCAGTCCTGTCTTTGAGACCATCTTGGAACACACCAGCTTGAGCTGGGGCAGGCTGCAGTCCATCCTCACGGCTCGCTCCACGTGGGCCATGAACATCTGCAGGCTTTTGTCCGGCACCAGCAAGCGCAGCTGACGATCAACCACGGATTCCAAGAGCTCTCCTGGAACTGGCTCAAGGTCTGGACCTTCGGGGCTCCAAAGTTTATTGAGGAACGTGGAGTCTTCTCCCTGCTGCTTCCAGTGTGTGCCTGTGGTGTCAGGCATGATCAGGAGGTGCCCACCTAGAGAGGATTGCTCCTCCTCAACTGTGGCTCTCCCTCTGCTTTCACAGGGCTGAACACCTGGTAAAAAGCTGATTATGTCCAACCCAATACTGGCTGTCCTCCTTCTTTGGCTGTTTGTCAGAATTGACATAGTACTGCCTTGGAGCTTGAACTTTCTCATTATGTATGTGTTGTCTGTGAACAGACTTGTCATGAGCGGAGTTTAATCCACAATCTACATCCCAGGGGTTCAATTATTGTCACTTCAAATGTCACTTCACTCCTGCTTCTGGCAGCATGTACGCAAGCACAACCCTGCACACGTGTGCAGCCCCACAGAAATGGGCACAACTCAACAAACGTAGACACTTCCAGGAGTCTCTAAATGTATAAAATCACAATTTATTGGGAAAGCATTCCCAGCCGGGAACAGACACAGCAGCTGCACAGGGGGCTGTGCAAGGGGACCCTGTCACATGTGCAGGGTGTCCCCAGGATGTCATGGCCCTGGGAAGGCTGTGGCTCCAGAGGCTGGGCTGCGGTGACTCACTGGGACACCTGGGGCTTCCTGGATCACTCCTGTCCCAGTCTCCAGGGGACTTTGGGGTGTCCTAAGCATGGCAGCCACCAGCAGCATCCTACTCTGCAGAGAGTGGTGATGGAGTCAGCAGCTCAGATCTTGGGGGGCTGGATGCAGAGCAGGGCCCAGGCAGAAGCATCTTGTCTCTGGGTAACACTGTTTTCTTAGGCTTCTTCCATCTGGAATGACAGCAGGGAAACAACATCTGAAGAAATAAAGGCAAGCAAAAACTCAAGGAAACAGCACTAAGAAAATGGCCAAGGAAATAGCCACCAAGTCAACAACAAGGATCCAGGGAAACAGAGAAGAAAATAGCATCCAAGGAGTGTTCTAGCAGTTCTTGTATCGGAATAGGAGTCTGAGAAGAAGTGCTGGCAACTTACTTGCTTGTTCTTGACATCTTGAAAATCTTGTCTCCCTCCTTTGAGTTCTTCACATTGTATCTCAGCCTGGGAGACATCTGTGTTCTCTTTCTCCATTTGTTTCTGCAGTTCTTCCTGTTTCTGCAATTCTTCTTCTTCCTTGTCAAGAACATCCATGATGTACTTAACCAAGAGCAAATCAGCCTCACTGAGCTCAGGCAAACCCTGGAAATTGCCATAGAGCAGAAGGATTTGGAGAGGTGAGGAAGAGCAGGAGGTGCAGGCAGAGGAGCAAAGTGGCATCTGCTCCCTGCCCTTACCTGCTCTGCATCCTCTGCCTCCCTGTACTTGTTCTTCCTCCATGTCTGTTGCAGTTTCACAAACCACCTGAAAACCAAAGTAAATGAGCAGGGAGGTTTGGGCAGGGAGGGCTGCAGGAGGTGCAGCTATCTGTCCCTGCTTGGGGGCATTTCAGCTGAGCCCAGGGAAGATGGGGGCTCCAGAAAGGACATCCCTGGCTGGCCCAGCACATGCACCACATCCAGGGGAGCATCACTGGTGCATGAAGGGCTGGTTGGGCTGGGAGCCCCCGGCCGTGCCCAGCGCTGCCGCTCAGGAGCCGCTCGCTCAGGGCTGCCCCAAACGCGACGTGTTGGAAACACAGCCGGGAGAGTCCTGGGCAGCGGCACCTGCGCGGCTGCGGGGCTCCACGAGGAGCTGCTGTGCATGGGAAAGACTCTTGGTGGCACAGCAGTGGCATGGGCAGGGAGCAGTTACCTTCTCAGCCACACATTCCTTCTGAGTAGCTGGGAAACAGCTGCAGAACATTGGGAACACACCTGGGAAAGGAGGCAGATGTTTAATACCAAAGTTTTCTTGTCATGCTCTACAGAACATGGGAAACCAAAGATCCTTTATCCAACCCAGCCCGTTCTACACACGTGCCAGTCTGTGCCAGCAACAACAACTATAAAAAGAACCTATCCTCCCTTCCCAGTTTCCTGTTCCTGTCTGCAGGAGCTGCAAGAGCTGTTCTGAATTCCCACAGCTCCCAATCTCATGGCTCTGTGGCTGAAGGCAGGAAAGCAAAGCAAAGCTGGGGAGAGCTGGGACAGGAAGCAGGACAAGCTTCCCTCAGGCAGGCTGGACCCTGCTGAGCTGGCTGCTGTGGATGCTGCCACAAGCTGCAGGCTTGGAACAACATCTCGTGAGGTAGCCAGCACATGCAGGGCCATCTGCAGTGGCACATGGGGCTTGTCACCTGAGCAGTCCAGCTACAAGGCAGACAGCTCTGTGTCAAACAAGAAATTGGCTTACGTGGAAGACACCACGCAGTATCACCAAAACAACTGCGATGACAGACAGCAATACAACAAACGAGATCGTGTCATCCATGGTCTCTGGCTTTGGCTGGGAAAATAGGAAAGAAGATCATGGGGGTAAGATGATTACTCGTTCCATTCTCCCTTGGCCAGAAGGACACACACAGCAGTGCCTGCAGCTCTCCTACCTTCTCTGTGGGCTCCTGATCCTCCTCCAAAGCTGTGCGCCTGGAGATGTTCTCTTGCAGAGGACACCGGCCCATGCGATCATAGGCGCCCTTGTTCTCTTGCCTCTCACTGAGCACCTTTAGAAGCAGCCCTGTCTTTGAGACCATGTTGGCACACGCCACCTTGAGCTGGGGCAGGCTGCAGTCCATCCTCAGGGCTCGCTCCACGTGGGCCATGAACATCTGCAGGCTTTTGTCCGGCACCAGCAAGCGCAGCTGACGATCAACCACGGATTCCAAGAGCTCTCCTGGAACTGGATCAAGGTCTGGACCTTGGGGTCTCCAAGGTTTATTGAGGAACATGGAGTCTTCTCCCTGCTGCTTCCAGTGTGTGCCTGTGGTGTCAGGCATGATCAGGAGGTGCCCACCTTGAGAGGATTGCTCCTCCACAGCCGTGGCTCCTCTCCTGCTGCTCCCAATGGGGCCTCTCTGAACCAACGGGTCAGAGAGAAAATCCAGATTCCCGTTTAGACACAGCTCATCTTTGGTGACAGTGCCTCTGGGCTCTCCCTCTGCTTTCACAGGGCTCAAACCCTGGTAGAAGAGCTGATTGTGTCCAACCCAGTAACGGCTGTCCTCCTTCTTTGGCTGTTGGTCAGAATCGACATAGTTCTGCTTTTCAGCTGGATCTTCCAAGTCATCTATGAGGTATCTGCCAACCAACTTGTCATTAATGAGGTTCAGCCCACCAGCTACATCCCAGGGGTTCAGTGCTTGCCCATTCAAAAGTGGTTCCATCTGCTTGTGATCCCAGCTTGAGCGTGTCTTTTTCACCACATCCCTGAGCCTGACAGGCTGTGGCTGGTGTGGGAAAATGCTTTTGGCAGTCTTGATACTTCCAGCCTTGTGCAGATTCTTTTTGAACTTGGCCCTCAGGTCATGAGCGCTTGTTTTGCCTTCACGCCCCAAGAGATGCTGAGGGGGATGTGAGTTTGTTCTGGACCTGTCCGGGCTGCTGACATCATCCTCAGTGCTCAGGGTCAGGCCAACAACAAGCGTTACACTTTCACCATCTCCCACTGAAGGCTCCTTGGGCTTGAGGCTCAACACGGGGATGGTGTTCAGCTCTCTGCCTTGTTCCATGTCCATTATTTCTCCCCGAATCTGTAGAAGAGTTCTGTGAGCTGGAGAACAGCAAGAACACAGATCAACAGCTGGGCACAAACGCAGGCTCAGAGGTTACCCCAAGCAGCAGCAGCTCATCTCAAGGCCTGGGAGCACAAGAACAGAGTGGAGAATGTGTTGTGGTGAGGAGAGCCCTTCAATCCATGCCATTATCCCCCTGGGGCAGAGCAGAGAGCTGGTTCTTTCCTGGTGTCTCCTGGGGCTCTCTTTGGATGGGAGGAAAACATCCCAGGGGAATGGGATTGCTGTCAGAGAGGTTCCCACAGCTCCAGATGAGCAGGCTTGGCTTGCTCTGCTGGAGCCAGTGAAGAAGCAGAGACTCCAGAGGAAAGATCAGCACTGCAAGGGGGGCACACACTGGCAGGGGAGGAATGCCCAGGGACTCCTTTGCTCCGGGGCCATTGCCAAGAGCAGCAGCTGAAGCTGTTAGAGCACGAAAACTTCCTTAAGGGCTCCAGAGCTCTGGGACTGTGCTGTGGGAAACCTGGGGCTGAGGCAGTGAGAGAAGCGAGCTCCCAGGGGCCCTTGCAAACCTGTTTGCAGAAGGGCAGCCTGGCCCTGCTGTGCACAGCATGTGCTGTGCCCTGTGCCCAGCTAGCGCAGGACGGGGCTTTGCTGCCCCTGCACAGGCCAACCAGGGCATGACGGTGCTTGGTGTTCACCCCGCAGAGCACATCAGGGGCTCTGCCCTTTGCCCTGCAGTGGGCACTGTGGTGGCACAGAAACCAGTCCGTTAGGGAAATTTGGGGCCTTCATGGGCAGACATTGCCTTCCAGCACCAGGGAAGGGCACGGGGCATTCTTGCTTTCCTTGCCTAGGGCCATGGTTTGGGCAGGAAATGGGTAGGTTTGGAGGGCCCAGTGAGCTGTTCCTTCTCCAGACAGTATGTGACACACAAGATATGTGCAATCACCAGGAACATTCCATCCCAAGGTGTTGTGTCCAAGGCCTGTACTGCAAGGGCAGATCAGCACGCCCCAGCACAGGGCAGTGCTGCAGCATCTGCCCAGGCTCAGGAGAAGGGGCAGATTTGAGCTCCCCCAGCCCCTCCGGACACCCACCGCACTGCGGGGCGCTGGTGCTGCACAGCTTCTGGCACAGGAACTGGATGGTCCTGCAGGGGCTCTCGGGCCGGGGACGCTCCTGGCACAGGCAGCAGGCCGCCTCCTTGGGCACTTGGCTGCAGACAAGAGGGGATTCTTGGAGCAACACCTGGCCACCCAGTGCATGGCTCAGAGCCCAACTCAGGAAACACACCCATACCACGCCTGGGGCTTGTGCCTCACTGTGTGCCACAGCTCTGGGAAAGGGCCCTGACTCCCAAGGCAAAACATTAAAAAGGGGATTTTATCCTTGAAATTAGAACTGCTCCCAAAACACCACGTGACACAGAAATGCTTCTCCCCTTGGAGAAGCCTGCACCAAGTCACCCCCAAGGTGAGATTCTGCCTCTGAGCTGGTGAGCTTTGGCACTTGCCCAGGAGGAAACAGCAGCTCTTGAGCTTATTGGGCTTGTTCTGGTTTTGTGGCACACGGATTTGTTTCCCAAGCAGAGCTCCTGTCCCAGCACTCTGGGCCTGCGGGTGGCTGGGGCCCAGTCGCACACACTCACAGGGTTTCCAAGCTCACTGTGGTCTGCAGCAGCTGCAGCAGCGTCTGTAAGTTCACTTGGGTGGCACTCAGGTCTCTGCAAACATTGGAAAGAGCTCATGAAACTCTCTGGTGACATGGACACAACTCTGCTCTCAGAGCAAGCCCAGGGCCCTGATCATGGTGGTGCTGTTGGCAGAGGCATCCACTTCTGCCTGCTCCAAGAGGAGCCAGGCAAGTTGTGTCTCCAGCAGACTCAGGCTGGCCAAGAGGGACATTTGCTCCTGCACCATTTGTGCTGCTTTCCTCAGAACGGGGCACTCCAGAGAGGCACAGCTCTCTGTGCATCTGCTCCAAATGAGCCAATACTTACAGAGAGCTCACTGAGGGCAGCTTGAAGAAGGCAGCATCATCAATGACAGCCAGCGGGTTGTGGCTGAGGATCCTGAGAAACAACAGAGCTCTGTCAGGGCTGATGGCAAGGATGTGAGCTGGCTGTGTCAGGCACGTGGGAAAGGCCTGGCCGCACTCAAGGAAGCCATGCAGGAGAGGAGCAGGGCAGGGAAAAGGGCCTTTGCAGCTGCACACTCCTGGTGCTCCCTGGCTGACATCCACAGTTGGAATCAGGACTTTGCCAAGGGCAAATCTGCTCTTGCCCACTGACCCTGCAGAGACCCTGCAGAGACTCGCCCTGCCGTGCCTTTAGCCCCGGTGCCACTTACAGCTCCTGGAGGAACTGCATCCCATGCCAGGCCTGGAAAGTGTCACTGTGGATCTGTGTGAGGCCATTCCAGGAGAGATTTCTGGGGAAAGAGGAGGTCACACAAAGCAATCAGGCCTGCCCTACAGAGAGAGGGTGCACAGACAGAGCCTTTTGCAGGAAAGGTGCCAATCCAAGGTGGAAGAAGGAGGAAACTGCGGCTTTCTCAGCGTTTGTAGCCTGCCCAGGAGGGCAAGTGAAGGGCACACGTGCTGACTCTATTTCTGTTCCAGGATGCAGCCAAGGCTGCAAGAACTGGCTGCTCTGATGGCTGTGTGTGGACAACCCCACTGGGCTCTGTCCCTTGGCGTGGCCGCCCAGTCATCGGCACTGACCTGTGCAGCTCAGCTGGGCTCTGGGCAGGGCAGATTTAGGGACTGTGGGGAAAACAGCAGCAGCATTTGCCTACACAGGCACGGTGCCCATGCAAAGACTGAGCTGAAACCCCCAGAGAGAAACTTGATCACTCACAGAGACTTCAGGAAAGGCAGTGGCTCAAATGCCCGTTCCTCAATGGACAGGATCTCATTGCAGGACAAATCCCTGTTCCAGGTACAACAACAAATGTCACTTCCATTTGCCCTGTTGCTTTTACCTGCCTCTGCAGCCTGGATCCCAGGAGGGACAAAGGCCACGTGCCCGTGCCTGGGCTGAGCAGCAGGGCCCCAGGCAGGGGCAGGCAGGAGCCCCTCGCCGTGGGCAGGGCACGGTGCTTACAGGTGCTTCAGCAGGAACAGCCCCTCCAGGGAATGCCTCTTCACTGCCCACAGCTCATTGTCCCTGAGCACCCTGCAAGGGGACAGAGGGACATTGTGACAGCGCCCACAGCCCAGCTGCAAATGGCATTCTCAAGGGAAAATCTCCTGCAGCAGCTTGACTGAAGCATCCCTTTGGGGCACCGTTGCAGGGATCGTCCCCACTCCTGGCCAGAGCAGGCCCGTGCTCCTGGCCGGCTGAAGCTGACCACAGCTTGATCCCTGGCAAGACAGACACGGGGATGGTGCCCTGGCTGCAAGAGACTCAAGGCAATTCTTGCCATGCTGGGAAGCTCTGGTGATTCACACCCCTCCTGGCAGAGCAGCCAAGCTTGGAATTCCAATGGAAGAGGGTGGTGTGGGGGCTGCTGCTCCAACCCCAAACCAAAGGATGCAAACTCCCCACACTCCTGACATTTGAAATGCTGCAGGGCACTTACAAGGTCTCAGTCCATGGGTAGTCCTGCCACGTTTCTTTTGCAACATCAGCAATGGAGTTGCCATTGAAATCTCTGGAAAGAAACAAAAGACCCGGTCCCCCCTCAGGAAAGCCCATTTCACTGCCTTTTGGCTGCTGAGCTGGAATTGGGCTTTGCCTGGAGAAGGCGCAGCATGCCCAGCCTGGCTTCACCTGGCTCATGCTGAGCTCAGGCCCCCAAACCCCCCCTGTCTCCAGCCAGGGAGTGCCCCGGGTGTCCCAGGTGGGGTTTGCAGAGCCAGGGAGCCGAGGAGGGGCAGCCGCAGGGCTCTGAGGGGCCGCGGCACTCACAGGAAGGTCAGGGCTCGGCGGCGGCTGACCGGGGGCACGGTGGCCAGGCCGGCGTGGCCGCAGTTCAGCCGCCCACGGCCTGGGCAGTGGCAGGGCTCTGGACAGAGCTCCTTGCCCACTGCTGGCGAGGGGGCCACTGCCAGCAGCAGGGCCAGCAGGAGCAGAGCGCGCACCAGATGCATCAATAGGTCCATGACGAGGCAGGACTGGCTGCAGTGGACTGGGTCGCGGACCTGAGCTGCAGCTGTGGCAGCTCCTGTGTCACAGTGCTGCTGCCAGTGTCACAGTAGTCCTTCTGATGACACTCTAGCAATGCTCTTGTCACCGGGATGGTGCTTGGCATCAGAGCTCGCAGCAAAGCGCAGTTCAGGCCATGCTGTCACCAAATGACTCTGTCTCAGAGCCATCAATCTGCAGAATCATGGAATGGATTGGCTTGGAGGGGGTCTTAAAGCTCATCCAGTTTCACCCCTGCCATGGCAGGGACATCTTCCACTATCCCAGGCTGCTCCAAGCCCCGTCCAACCAGGTCTTGGACACTGCCAGGGATCCAGGGGCCGCCACAGCTGCTCTGGGCACCCTGTGCCAGGGCCTGCCAACCCTCCCAGAGAAGGGTTTCTCCTGAACACGGGATCCGCTCTGCGTCGCTGTGAAGCCATTACTTTTTATATTGAGTTGATGTGGCCAGGTTTTGGCATGGCTTTGGGGCCACAGGTGCTGTGTAAATTTCTTTTGCTTCTCATTATCCTGCTCTGATTTTATGGGTAATAAATGGAATGAATATCCCCAAGTTCCCTCTGTTGTGTCCGTGACCATGACCGGGGAGGGATCTCTCCCTCCCTTTCTGTAAACTCATGAGCCTTTGGCTGTCCTTTTTCTCCTCTCCACTTGTGCGGAGCGGTGAGAGCGCCTTTGGTGGGCAGGCGGCAGGCAGGCGGGGCCAAAGGCCGCCTGGCGCTGGGAGGGCGCGGGGAGCTTGCCGAAAGGCGGACAGTGTCGGCATGGCCGCCGGCAGAGGCTGAGGGAGCCGCAGCGGCAATGGCGGGAAGCGCCGGGAGCCTGAGGGGCGGCAGCTCCGCCCGAGCGCGCCGGCCCCGGCAGCGAGCGCCGTGCAAAGGGAGCCGCGGGCAGCTCGGGCAAGGCCGGCACGGCCCCGCAAGCAGCGGCCAGAGAGGCGGCCCGGCCCGGCCGGCAAGCGCGGCCGCTCTCCGCCGCACGGGCAGCTCCGGCTCCGGGCAGCGGCACCGGCAGCGGCCGTCCCGGCCTGAGGGGAAACGTGCGGGACAACAGCTCGGGCCGGGGCGGCTGCGGCAGCGCTTGGGCCAGGGCGGCCTCCTGTCCTGGGCACGGAGCCACAAAGCCTCAGAGTCACTGACGATGAAAAACACCTCCGGCTTCAGCCAGTCCATCCTGGGCTCCATCCCCACCTTGGAACCCAGGCCACAGCACTCAGTGCCGCCTACAGCCCTTCCTTGGACACCTCCAGGCATGGGGAGTCGACCACCTCCTTGGGCAGCCCCTCCCAAGGCCTGAGCACCCTTTCCATGAAAAAATGCCTCCCTGATCTCTGTGTTCCCTGTCTTATACACCCTGACTCTTTTTTAACCCTATTCTGAGCCATATTAGACAAAGGTGCCTTTCACGCATTAAACCTCCTGGAGAAGATAATTCTGCTCACTGACAGAAGCTCTTCAGCAGGAGGTGCAACAATGCAACCCTGAGCCTGGGAGCCAGGAGAGTGTGAGGGAGGGCAAATGGAAGCAGAACAAGGCAAAAACCTCAGGGGTGCAGAGGGGACAATGCTTCTTGTGCAGCTCCAAGCCAGCACCATGGGGACGCCAGTGCCATGGCCTCTGCAGGAGGACACGGCCATTCCCCTTCCCACCCACCACCCTGAAGCACCACTGCAAAGCCTCTTACTTTGATATCCAGTGAGCTATCCCGGAAGGCCTCGTTGGAATGGGAAAACTCTACAGGGAGT
The DNA here is from genome assembly GCF_047830755.1 of Zonotrichia albicollis. NCBI lineage: Eukaryota > Metazoa > Chordata > Aves > Passeriformes > Passerellidae > Zonotrichia > Zonotrichia albicollis. The sequence goes on along the minus strand of NC_133841.1, from coordinate 5,910,601 downwards.
GCTGGAGCCAGGCACTGCCACTGAGGCTGGCAGAAATTACACCTGGGTGAGGTAGGACCAGGTGCATGCTCTGCTCAGCCCAGTGGCAGAGCTGAAGGGGGAAGTGGAAAGATAAGGAGTGTCAGGGTTTAGGAAAGGAAGAGGGACTGCTGGAGCCACTCTGAAGCACCCATTGGACAAATGTCCCAGGCAGACACCTGCCAAGAAGCCGAGGATCATCAAGGGTGTGACCAGCAGGCAGAAGGAGGGGACCCAAAAACCAGGGGGAATGGAAGCAGGTACCTGCTGGGGGCAGCAGGGGAATCACCTCCTGGCCCATCTCACCTTCCCAGCTCCCTCTACACAACAGGTGGAGGCTCTGGGCCTCTGGGCTGAGACAATTACCGTGTGGACAAGCTCCATCCAGGCTGGAGGGGCTGCCCAGGGGAGTCAGTCCAGCCACCCTGTTTGAGAGGCTCCCTGGGGACGCTGTGCTGAGGGGCAGAGGAGTCCAGGGAGGCTGCACATTGTGCAGGGAGAAATCCTTGAAGGCACAGGCAGGAACAGCCCGTGCCCGTGTGCCCAAAGATGAGCTGGTGGGGAAGCAGAGCGGCAGAGCAGGAAGCTCTGCCTGGGACTGCAGGAAAACACAGAATTTACAGCTTTGGAATAAGGGCAGCACACAGGAGGATGGCGAGGATGTCATTGGTGCATGCCGGGAGAAAGGCAGAAAAGCAAAGGCCCAGCTGGAACTGAATTTGGCCAATTTCATAAGGGAGAATAGAAACTGCTTTTACAAAGACATCAGCAACACCAGGAGGAACAAGGACAAACTTTCTTTATACTGAATGCAGGGGAAAACATTGCCACAAGGCATGAGGACGATCCTGCAGTACTGATGGCTCCTCTGGGTGGGGCGAGCTCGTGGCCACCCACGGCTCTCTCCTCTGAAGAGAGGGATAAATGTGCTGGCTCATGGGGTGCTCTGCAGTTACTGGGCACAGGCACCTCGTCCTGGGGTGACAGCATTCCCTCACAGTTGCTGCTTCTCTGAGGCACTTCCCTCTCAAGCAACAGCAAGGAAATAACAGGAAAAAAGCACCCAGTGCAAGCCTCAGCAGTTTCTTTGTTCACACAGGAGGTGGAGGACAATGGTTGGTGTCCCAATCACTGTGTCACCTTCTTAAATACTTTTCCCCATCTCCTGAATTCTTTCCATTGCGTCACATCCTGGAATTCTTCTTCTTTATTAGGGGCATCCCTCATGTATTGAGGGGCAGGAGGACTCATCCTGAGAAGGACACGACGTGCAGTTGTGCTCAGCAGCTCTCCTACTTTCTCTGTGAGTTCCTTGCCCTCCCTCAAGGCCATGTGTCTGGACATGTTTGTGTCGGTGTTCACAGGGGTTTTCAGGTGAGGGAAGAGACGAGAATGTTGACTCCATGTTCAGAAGGCTTGATTCATTATTTTATGATATACATTACATTAAACCTATACTAAAAAGAACAGAAGAAAAGGTTTCATCTCAGAAGGGTAGCTAAGCTAAGAATAGAAAAGAAAAGAATGATAACAAAGGTAGCTGCCTCAGACTCTCCATGGGAGGCAGCTCTGCTGTGATTGGTCATTAATTACAAGCAAGCAGATGAGACCAATCATAGTTGCACCTGTTGCATTCCTCAGCAGCAGATAGCCATTGTTTACAGTTTGTTCCTGAAGTCTCTCAGCTTCTCAGAAGGAAAAAATCTTAAGGAAAGATTTTCAATGAAAATATGTCTGCGACAGATGTTCTCTTGCAGAGGACACCGGCCCATGCGATCATAGGCGCCCTTGTTCTCTTGCCTCTCACTGAGCACCTTTAGAAGCAGTCCTGTCTTTGAGACCATCTTGGAACACACCAGCTTGAGCTGGGGCAGGCTGCAGTCCATCCTCAGGGCTCGCTCCACGTGGGCCATGAACATCTGCAGGCTTTTGTCCGGCACCAGCAAGCGCAGCTGACGATCAACCACGGATTCCAAGAGCTCTCCTGGAACTGGCTCAAGGTCTGGACCTTCGGGGCTCCAAAGTTTATTGAGGAACGTGGAGTCTTCTCCCTGCTGCTTCCAGTGTGTGCCTGTGGTGTCAGGCATGATCAGGAGGTGCCCACCTTGAGAGGATTGCTCCTCCTCAACTGTGGCTCTCCCTCTGCTTTCACAGGGCTGAACACCTGGTAAAAAGCTGATTATGTCCAACCCAATACTGGCTGTCCTCCTTCTTTGGCTGTTTGTCAGAATTGACATAGTACTGCCTTGGAGCTTGAACTTTCTCATTATGTATGTGTTGTCTGTGAACAGACTTGTCACGAGCGGAGTTTAATCCACAATCTACATCCCAGGGGTTCAATTATTGTCACTTCAAATGTCACTTCACTCCTGCTTCTGGCAGCATGTACGCAAGCACAACCCTGCACACGTGTGCAGCCCCACAGAAATGGGCACAACTCAACAAACGTAGACACTTCCAGGAGTCTCTAAATGTACAAAATCACAATTTATTGGGAAAGCATTCCCAGCCGGGAACAGACACAGCAGCTGCACAGGGGGCTGTGCAAGGGGACCCTGTCACATGTGCAGGGTGTCCCCAGGATGTCATGGCCCTGGGAAGGCTGTGGCTCCAGAGGCTGGGCTGCGGTGACTCACTGGGACACCTGGGGCTTCCTGGATCACTCCTGTCCCAGTCTCCAGGGGACTTTGGGGTGTCCTAAGCATGGCAGCCACCAGCAGCATCCTACTCTGCAGAGAGTGGTGATGGAGTCAGCAGCTCAGATCTTGGGGGGCTGGATGCAGAGCAGGGCCCAGGCAGAAGCATCTTGTCTCTGGGTAACACTGTTTTCTTAGGCTTCTTCCATCTGGAATGACAGCAGGGAAACAACATCTGAAGAAATAAAGGCAAGCAAAAACTCAAGGAAACAGCATTAAGAAAATGGCCAAGGAAATAGCCACCAAGTCAACAACAAGGATCCAGGGAAACAGAGAAGAAAATAGCATCCAAGGAGTGTTCTAGCAGTTCTTGTATCGGAATAGGAGTCTGAGAAGAAGTGCTGGCAACTTACTTGCTTGTTCTTGACATCTTGAAAATCTTGTCTCCCTCCTTTGAGTTCTTCACATTGTATCTCAGCCTGGGAGACATCTGTGTTCTCTTTCTCCATTTGTTTCTGCAGTTCTTCCTGTTTCTGCAATTCTTCTTCTTCCTTGTCAAGAACATCCATGATGTACTTAACCAAGAGCAAATCAGCCTCACTGAGCTCAGGCAAACCCTGGAAATTGCCATAGAGCAGAAGGATTTGGAGAGGTGAGGAAGAGCAGGAGGTGCAGGCAGAGGAGCAAAGTGGCATCTGCTCCCTGCCCTTACCTGCTCTGCATCCTCTGCCTCCCTGTACTTCTTCTTCCTCCATGTCTGTTGCAGTTTTACAAACCACCTGAAAACCAAAGAAAAATGAGCAGGGAGGTTTGGGCAGGGAGGGCTGCAGGAGGTGCAGCTACCTGTCCCTGCTTGGGGGCATTTCAGCTGAGCCCAGGGAAGATGGGGGCTCCAGAAAGGACATCCCTGGCTGGCCCAGCACATGCACCACATCCAGGGGAGCATCACTGGTGCATGAAGGGCTGGTTGGGCTGGGAGCCCCCGGCCGTGCCCAGCGCTGCCGCTCAGGAGCCGCTCGCTCAGGGCTGCCCCAAACGCGATGTGTTGGAAACACAGCCGGGAGAGTCCTGGGCAGCGGCACCTGCGCGGCTGCGGGGCTCCACGAGGAGCTGCTGTGCATGGGAAAGACTCTTGGTGGCACAGCAGTGGCATGGGCAGGGAGCAGTTACCTTCTCAGCCACACATTCCTTCTGAGTAGCTGGGAAACAGCTGCAGAACATTGGGAACACACTTGGGAAAGGAGGCAGATGTTTAATACCAAAGTTTTCTTGTCATGCTCTACAGAACATGGGAAACCAAAGATCCTTTATCCAACCCAGCCCGTTCTACACACGTGCCAGTCTGTGCCAGCAACAACAACTATAAAAAGAACCTATCCTCCCTTCCCAGTTTCCTGTTCCTGTCTGCAGGAGCTGCAAGAGCTGTTCTGAATTCCCACAGCTCCCAATCTCATGGCTCTGTGGCTGAAGGCAGGAAAGCAAAGCAAAGCTGGGGAGAGCTGGGACAGGAAGCAGGACAAGCTTCCCTCAGGCAGGCTGGACCCTGCTGAGCTGGCTGCTGTGGATGCTGCCACAAGCTGCAGGCTTGGAACAACATCTCGTGAGGTAGCCAGCACATGCAGGGCCATCTGCAGTGGCACATGGGGCTTGTCACCTGAGCAGTCCAGCTACAAGGCAGACAGCTCTGTGTCAAACAAGAAATTGGCTTACGTGGAAGACACCACGCAGTATCACCAAAACAACTGCGATGACAGACAGCAATACAACAAACGAGATCGTGTCATCCATGGTCTCTGGCTTTGGCTGGGAAAATAGGAAAGAAGATCATGGGGGTAAGATGATTACTCGTTCCATTCTCCCTTGGCCAGAAGGACACACACAGCAGTGCCTGCAGCTCTCCTACCTTCTCTGTGGGCTCCTGATCCTCCTCCAAAGCTGTGCGCCTGGAGATGTTCTCTTGCAGAGGACACCGGCCCATGCGATCATAGGCGCCCTTGTTCTCTTGCCTCTCACTGAGCACCTTTAGAAGCAGCCCTGTCTTTGAGACCATGTTGGCACACACCACCTTGAGCTGGGGCAGGCTGCAGTCCATCCTCAGGGCTCGCTCCACGTGGGCCATGAACATCTGCAGGCTTTTGTCCGGCACCAGCAAGCGCAGCTGACGATCAACCACGGATTCCAAGAGCTCTCCTGGAACTGGCTCAAGGTCTGGACCTTGGGGTCTCCAAGGTTTATTGAGGAACATGGAGTCTTTTTTCTGCTGCTTCCAGTGTGTGCCTGTGGTGTCAGGCATGATCAGGAGGTGCCCACCTTGAGAGGATTGCTCCTCCACAGCCGTGGCTCCTCTCCTGCTGCTCCCAATGGGGCCTCTCTGAACCAACGGGTCAGAGAGAAAATCCAGATTCCCGTTTAGACACAGCTCATCTTTGGTGACAGTGCCTCTGGGCTCTCCCTCTGCTTTCACAGGGCTCAAACCCTGGTAGAAGAGCTGATTGTGTCCAACCCAGTAACGGCTGTCCTCCTTCTTTGGCTGTTGGTCAGAATCAACATAGTTCTGCTTTTCAGCTGGATCTTCCAAGTCATCTATGAGGTATCTGCCAACCAACTTGTCATTAATGAGGTTCAGACCACCAGCTACATCCCAGGGGTTCAGTGCTTGCCCATTCAAAAGTGGTTCCATCTGCTTGTGATCCCAGCTTGAGCGTGTCTTTTTCACCACATCCCTGAGCCTGACAGGCTGTGGCTGGTGTGGGAAAATGCTTTTGGCAGTCTTGATACTTCCAGCCTTGTGCAGATTCTTTTTGAACTTGGCCCTCAGGTCATGAGCGCTTGTTTTGCCTTCACGCCCCAAGAGATGCTGAGGGGGATGTGAGTTTGTTCTGGACCTGTCCGGGCTGCTGACATCATCCTCAGTGCTCAGGGTCAGGCCAACAACAAGCGTTACACTTTCACCATCTCCCACTGAAGGCTCCTTGGGCTTGAGGCTCAACACGGGGATGGTGTTCAGCTCTCTGCCTTGTTCCATGTCCATTATTTCTCCCCGAATCTGTAGAAGAGTTCTGTGAGCTGGAGAACAGCAAGAACACAGATCAACAGCTGGGCACAAACGCAGGCTCAGAGGTTACCCCAAGCAGCAGCAGCTCATCTCAAGGCCTGGGAGCACAAGAACAGAGTGGAGAATGTGTTGTGGTGAGGAGAGCCCTTCAATCCATGCCATTATCCCCCTGGGGCAGAGCAGAGAGCTGGTTCTTTCCTGGTGTCTCCTGGGGCTCTCTTTGGATGGGAGGAAAACATCCCAGGGGAATGGGATTGCTGTCAGAGAGGTTCCCACAGCTCCAGATGAGCAGGCTTGGCTTGCTCTGCTGGAGCCAGTGAAGAGGCAGAGACTCCAGAGGAAGATTCAGCACTGCAAGGGGGGCACACACTGGCAGGGGAGGAATGCCCAGGGACTCCTTTGCTCCGGGGCCATTGCCAAGAGCAGCAGCTGAAGCTGTTAGAGCACGAAAACTTCCTTAAGGGCTCCAGAGCTCTGGGACTGTGCTGTGGGAAACCTGGGGCTGAGGCAGTGAGAGAAGCGAGCTCCCAGGGGCCCTTGCAAACCTGTTTGCAGAAGGGCAGCCTGGCCCTGCTGTGCACAGCATGTGCTGTGCCCTGTGCCCAGCTAGCGCAGGACGGGGCTTTGCTGCCCCTGCACAGGCCAACCAGGGCATGACGGTGCTTGGTGTTCACCCCGCAGAGCACATCAGGGGCTCTGCCCTTTGCCCTGCAGTGGGCACTGTGGTGGCACAGAAACCAGTCTGTTAGGGAAATTTGGGGCCTTCATGGGCAGACCTTGCCTTCCTGCACCAGGGAAGGGCACGGGGCATTCTTGCTTTCCTTGCCTAGGGCCATGGTTTGGGCAGGAAATGGGTAGGTTTGGGGGGCCCAGTGAGCTGTTCCTTCTCCAGACAGTATGTGACACACAAGATATGTGCAATCACCAGGAACATTCCATCCCAAGGTGTTGTGTCCAAGGCCTGTACTGCAAGGGCAGATCAGCACGCCCCAGCACAGGGCAGTGCTGCAGCATCTGGCCAGGCTCAGGAGAAGGGGCAGATTTGAGCTCCCCCAGCCCCTCCCGACACCCACCGCACTGCGGGGCGCTGGTGCTGCACAGCTTCTGGCACAGGAACTGGATGGTCCTGCAGGGGCTCTCGGGCCGGGGACGCTCCTGGCACAGGCAGCAGGCCACCGCCCTGGGCACTTGGCTGCAGACAAGAGGGGATTCTTGGAGCAACACCTGGCCACCCAGTGCATGGCTCAGAGCCCAACTCAGGAAACACACCCATACCACGCCTGGGGCTTGTGCCTCACTGTGTGCCACAGCTCTGGGAAAGGGCCCTGACTCCCAAGGCAAAACATTAAAAAGGGGATTTTATCCTGGAAATTAGAACAGCTAAAAAAACACCACGTGACACAGAAATGCTTCTCCCCTTGGAGAAGCCTGCACCAAGTCACCCCCAAGGTGAGATTCTGCCTCTGAGCTGGTGAGCTTTGGCACTTGCCCAGAAGGAAACAGCAGCTCTTGAGCTTATTGGGCTTGTTCTGGTTTTGTGGCACACGGATTTGTTTCGCAAGCAGAGCTCCTGTCCCAGCAGTCTGGGCCTGCGGGTGGCTGGGGCCCAGTCGCACACACTCACAGGGTTTCCAAGCTCACTGTGGTCTGCAGCAGCTGCAGCAGCGTCTGTGAGTTCACTTGGGTGGCACTCAGGTCTCTGCAAACATTGGAAAGAGCTCATGAAACTCTCTGGTGACATGGACACAACTCTGCTCTCAGAGCAAGCCCAGGGCCCTGATCATGGTGGTGCTGTTGGCAGAGGCATCCACTTCTGCCTGCTCCAAGAGAAGCCAGGCAAGTTGTGTCTCCAGCAGACTCAGGCTGGCCAAGAGGGACATTTGCTCCTGCACCATTTGTGCTGCTTTCCTCAGAACGGGGCACTCCAGAGAGGCACAGCTCTCTGTGCATCTGCTCCAAATGAGCCAATACTTACAGAGAGCTCACTGAGGGCAGCTTGAAGAAGGCAGCATCATCAATGACAGCCAGCGGGTTGTGGCTGAGGATCCTGAGAAACAACAGAGCTCTGTCAGGGCTGATGGCAAGGATGAGAACTGGCTGTGCCAGGCACGTGGGAAAGGCCTGGCCGCACTCAAGGAAGCCATGCAGGAGAGGAGCAGGGCAGGGAAAAGGGCCTTTGCAGCTGCACACTCCTGGTGCTCCCTGGCTGACATCCACAGTTGGAATCAGGACTTTGCCAAGGGCAAATCTGCTCTTGCCCACTGACCCTGCAGAGACCCTGCAGAGACTCGCCCTGCCGTGCCTTCAGCCCCGGTGCCACTTACAGCTCCTGGAGGAACTGCATCCCATGCCAGGCCTGGAAAGTGTCACTGTGGATCTGTGTGAGGCCATTCCAGGAGAGATTTCTGGGGAAAGAGGAGGTCACACAAAGCAATCAGGCCTGCCCTACAGAGAGAGGGTGCACAGACAGAGCCTTTTGCAGGAAAGGTGCCAATCCAAGGTGGAAGAAGGAGGAAACTGCGGCTTTCTCAGCGTTTGTAGCCTGCCCAGGAGGGCAAGTGAAGGGCACACGTGCTGACTCTATTTCTGTTCCAGGATGCAGCCAAGGCTGCAAGAACTGGCTGCTCTGATGGCTGTGTGTGGACAACCCCACTGGGCTCTGTCCCTTGGCGTGGCCGCCCAGTCATCGGCATTGACCTGTGCAGCTCAGCTGGGCTCTGGGCAGGGCAGATTTAGGGACTGTGGGGAAAACAGCAGCAGCATTTGCCTACACAGGTACGGTGCCCATGCAAAGACTGAGCTGAAACCCCCAGAGAGAAACTTGATCACTCACAGAGACTTCAGGAAAGGCAGTGGCTCAAATGCCCGTTCCTCAATGGACAGGATCTCATTGCAGGACAAATCCCTGTTCCAGGTACAACAACAAATGTCACTTCCATTTGCCCTGTTGCTTTTACCTGCCTCTGCAGCCTGGATCCCAGGAGGGACAAAGGCCATGTGCCCGTTCCTGGGGTGAGCAGCAGGGCCCCAGGCAGGGGCAGGCAGGAGCCCCCCGCCGTGGGCAGGGCACGGTGCTTACAGGTGCTTCAGCAGGAACAGTCCCTCCAGGGAATGCCTCTTCACTGCCCGCAGCTCATTGTCCCTGAGCACCCTGCAAGGGGACACAGGGACACTGTGACAGTACCCACAGCCCAGCTGCAAATGGCATTCTCAAGGGAAAATCTCCTGCTGCAGCTTGACTGAAGCATCTCTTTGGGGCACCGCTGCAGGGATCATCCCCACTCCTGGCCAGAGCAGGCCCTTTCTCCTGGCCGGCTGAAGCTGACCACAGCTTGATCCCTGGCAAGACAGACACGGGGATGGTGCCCTGGCTGCAAGAGACTCAAGGCAATTCTTGCCATGCTGGGAAGCTCTGGTGATTCACACCCCTCCTGGCAGAGCAGCCAAGCTTGGAATTCCAATGGAAGCGGGTGGTGTGGGGGCTGCTGCTCCAACCCCAAACCAAAGGATGCAAACTCCCCACACTCCTGACATTTGAAATGCTGCAGGGCACTTACAAGGTCTCAGTCCATGGGTAGTCCTGCCACGTTTCTTTTGCAACATCAGCAATGGAGTTGCCATTGAAATCTCTGGAAAGAAACAAAAGACCCGGTCCCCCCTCAGGAAAGCCCATTTCCCTGCCTTTTGGCTGCTGAGCTGGAATTAGGCTTTGCCTGGAGAAGGCGCAGCATGCCCAGCCTGGCTTCACCTGGCTCATGCTGAGCTCAGGCCCCCAAACCCCCCCTGTCTCCAGCCAGGGAGTGCCCCGGGTGTCCCAGGTGGGGTTTGCAGAGCCAGGGAGCCGAGGAGGGGCAGCCGCAGGGCTCTGAGGGGCCGCGGCACTCACAGGAAGGTCAGGGCTCGGCGGCGGCTGCCCGGGGGCACGGTGGCCAGGCCGGCATGGCCGCAGTTCAGCCGCCCACGGCCTGGGCAGTGGCAGGGCTCTGGACAGAGCTCCTTGCCCACTGTTGGCGAGGGCACCACTGCCAGCAGCAGGGCCAGCAGGAGCAGAGCGCGCACCAGACGCATTCCCAGGTCCATGGCGAGGTAGGACTGGCTGCAGTGGACTGGGTCGCAGACCTGAGCTGCAGCTGTGGCAGCTCCTGTGTCACAGTGCTGCTGCCAGTGTCACAGTAGTCCTTCTGATGACACTCTAGCAATGCTCTTGTCACCGGGATGGTGCTTGGCATCAGAGCTCGCAGCAAAGCGCAGTTCAGGCCATGCTGTCACCAAATGACTCTGTCTCAGAGCCATCAATCTGCAGAATCATGGAATGGATTGGCTTGGAGGGGGTCTTAAAGCTCATCCAGTTTCACCCCTGCCATGGCAGGGACACCTTCCACTATCCCAGGCTGCTCCAAGCCCCGTCCAACCTGGCCTTGGACACTGCCAGGGATCCAGGGGCCGCCACAGCTGCTCTGGGCACCCTGTGCCAGGGCCTGCCAACCCTCCCAGAGAAGGGTTTCTCCTGAACACGGGATCCGCTCTGCGTCGCTGTGAAGCCATTACTATTTATATTGAGTTGATGTGGCCAGGTTTTGGCATGGCTTTGGGGCCACAGGTGCTGTGTAAATTTCTTTTGCTTCTCATTATCCTGCTCTGATTTTATGGGTAATAAATGTAATGAATATCCCCAAGTTCCCTCTGTTGTGTCCGTGACCATGACCGGGGAGGGATCTCTCCCTCCCTTTCTGTAAACTCATGAGCCTTTGGCTGTCCTTTTTCTCCTCTCCACTTGTGCGGAGCGGTGAGAGCGCCTTTGGTGGGCAGGCGGCAGGCAGGCGGGGCCAAAGGCCGCCTGGCGCTGGGAGGGCGCGGGGAGCTTGCCGAAAGGCGGGCAGTGTCGGCATGGCCGCCGGCAGAGGCTGAGGGAGCTGCAGCGGCAATGGCGGGAAGCGCCGGGAGCCTGAGGGGCGGCAGCTCCGCCCGAGCGCGCCGGCCCCGGCAGCGAGCGCCGTGCAAAGGGAGCCGCGGGCAGCTCGGGCAAGGCCGGCACGGCCCCGCAAGCAGCGGCCAGAGAGGCGGCCCGGCCCGGCCGGCAAGCGCGGCCGCTCTCCGCCGCACGGGCAGCTCCGGCTCCGGGCAGCGGCACCGGCAGCGGCCGTCCCGGCCTGAGGGGAAACGTGCGGGACAACAGCTCGGGCCGGGGCGGCTGCGGCAGCGCTTGGGCCAGGGCGGCCTCCAGTCCTGGGCACGGAGCCACGAAGCCTCAGAGTCACTGAGGAGGAAAAACACCTCCGGCTTCAGCCAGTCCATCCTGGGCTCCATCCCCACCTTGGAACCCAGGCCACAGCACTCAGTGCCGCCTACAGCCCTTCCTTGGACACCTCCAGGCATGGGGAGTCGACCACCTCCTTGGGCAGCCCCTCCCAAGGCCTGAGCACCCTTTCCATGAAAAAATGCCTCCCTGATCTCTGTGTTCCCTGTCTTATACACCCTGACTCTTTTTTAACCCTATTCTGAGCCATATTAGACAAAGGTGCCTTTCATGCATGTGCATTAAACTTCCTGGAGAAGATAATTCTGCTCACTGACAGTAGCTCTTCAGCAGGAGGTGCAACAATGCAACCATGAGCCTGGGAGCCAGGAGAGTGTGAGGGAGGGCAAATGGAAGGAGGTCGAGGCAAAAACCTCAGGGGTGCAGAGGGGACAATGCTGCTTGTGCAGCTCCAAGCAAGCACCAAAGAGACGCCAGTGCCATGGCCTCTGCAGGAGGACACAGCCATTCCCCTTCCCAACCACCACCCTGAGCTCTTGTGCTCACAGGAGACATTTGGAACACAAAAGTGTTGACCCTGGAAAGCTTCAGGGGCCTTGGGATGTTTTAGAAGCACCACCGCAAATCCTCTTACTTTGATATCCAATGAGCTATCCCGGAAGGCCTCGTTGGAATGGGAAAACTCTACAGGGAGTGCTGGAGCCAGGCACTGCCACTGGGGCTGGCAGAAATTACACCTGGGTGAGGTAGGACCAGGTGCATGCTCTGCTCAGCCCAGTGGCAGAGCTGAAGGGGGAAGTGGAAAGATAAGGAGTGTCAGGGTTTAGGAGAGGAAGAGGGACTGCTGGAGCCACTCTGAAGCACCCATTGGACAAATGTCCCAGACAGACACCTGCCAAGAAGCCGAGGATCCCCAAGGGTGTGACCAGCAGACAGAAGGAGGGGACCCAGGAAGCAGGGGGAATGGAAACAGGTCCCTGGCCTGTTTGAATGGAATTCCCCCCTGGCCCATCTCACCTTCCCAGCTCCCTCTACACAACAGGTGGAGGCTCCATGAGATGCAAAGCTGTGTTTCGTGTCAGGTACAAACAGGTGAAGTATGTACTTGCGAACGCGGAATGTGTGGTCATCGACAATGGGATAGTTGTGAATTCTAATAATAACTGAGGAAAATAAAGCATGGAAAAAAGGCCTATGAACCTCTCTTTGGTTTGCAATTAACCCTGGTTGATTTAGGAGCAGTGGAATTAAGGTATTAAGGATGTTGCTTTTTGCTTGCATTTAATCCATAAAAAAAAAAAAAGCTCTGCAATAATGACGTTTTGAATTGTAATTTTAGAATATTACTTGTATCCTTGAAACTATAGCTTTGGAATATATATAAAGGAAATATGCTTATCTCACGCCTTAGTGATGCAGAGAAAAACAGTTTGAGAAAGGAAGATGAACATCACCTCAAGGATTTATGGGTTCGACCAAGGGAAGCTAGACATCGCTGTTATGAGATTTATGGTCTCTGCAATTAAAAGGTAGACCCATATCTGAGGAGCTGGACTCCACCAGATGGGATTCGTCTTTCTTCTTTCGGAAACTGGACCATCACCATCTGGGGATACTCCTTTGAAAATACATCCTGAGAAACTAAAATCACAATAGTGTATAGAATTGTGATGTAATGATTTAGAATAAAAATTGCTGATGCGTAAAAATTGGAAATAGAAACTGTTGAAAAAAAAAAACCTGATGAGTACCCCTATATATACCTGTAACCATCAATTATTGGTGTGCAGTTGGAGGGAAAGCTTCCCCCACTGTACCCAGCGCTGTATTGCTCATACTTTACCATATTAAATAATAAATTGATTGCTGCTTGAATATTGGCCTAGTCAAGCTTCTTATTCATAACAAATTTGGTTCATTGGCCGGGAATTTCCAAATCCATTGAGGGAGACTCCTGATCTCAGCGAGGCGCCCCACGTTGGAGGCTCTTGCCTCCTGTGGCCCTGAGTGAGGGGGGAATCTCACAGGGAAGAGGAAATCCGTAAGGTAAATTATGAGGAAAGAATTTTGAGCTCCCAGAGTAGACAGCAGTAAATTCACCTGTAATAAACCCATAGAAAACTGCTTTGTGCACGAAGACCCTCGTGAGAAAAGGAGGCTGTGAGTAACACGAGGTTTTGGGTCGGGGGGCGGCTGTATGTGTGTGTGAGTGTGTGTGGAGTGTCTGAGACGGCGGCTGGGCAGTCCCGGACCCCCAAAGCAACTGGGACCTCCCAGTAGCGCGTTTTCGCGTTCTCCACGAGGAGACCGGCCGGGAAAAGGAGGGAAGTGAAAGAAAAGTGAATGAGTGGGGACCCCGAGAGGGTTTGACCCAAGGGGAAGGAGGGGATCCCTGGTCCAGGCACCTGTGGGAAGGCCCTTGGACAGGAGGGATTTACTCAGTAGGGAGACTGAAAAAGAGAGTGAATGAACAGGTTCCATTTCCTTGGAGGGGTTGGTAGCAGGCAATTTAGTATGTGATTAGCTGGTGAGAGGACGGGGCTAATAGATCGAGGAAGAGGGAGAGTTAGGAGGGGAACAAGTAGATTGCAGAGGGAGAGTTAGGAGTGGAACAGGTAGATTGAAAAGGCAGTGTGACAGAGTAGTAAGGGAGGAAGTTGAACCATGAGGTGAGTGTGGGAAACTAAGACTCTCCTGGTACCGGGGATTTCTTAGTTTGTTGTTGCCAGAAATCGGTCAGGGAAAAAGTAAGTTCCTTGACCCAGGGGCTGCAGATTGTAGGAAAAATTCGCAGTGGTTTGAGGTATCTGGGAACCCTGAGGGGGGTTCTCAGGGGGGGAGCATTCCTCAGGACAGCCCACTGGGGATGATAATACGGTTTTGGGATGAATGGGAATCCTGAGGAGAAGAAAATCAAGAAATTGAGAGGGCAGTGCCTAAAAGACATAATATAGGAAAAGCTTTGACTGAGCATCAGAAAAAATATGAGTCATTGGCAGAATGGTTAAAAAGATTAAAAAGAGACTTGCAATTATATTCAGGTATAGATATTAATACTGCAGTAGGGCAGGTTCTGTTAAAAATTCGGTTTGTGACTGGATCTTGCAGTCATATCAGGAAAAAGCTGGAAAAATCAGAAGATTGGCAGGACAGGGGACTGCAAGAGTTACTGAGAGAAGCACAAAGGGTGTTTGTAAAGAGAAATGAGAAAAAGCAGAAAGCAGATGCCAGAATTTTGGTGGCAGCAGTTCAAGAAATGCAGGCAGCTTTGAATACAGAAAAATTTGCAGGGAAAAACAAACAGCCGATGTCAGGATCTATTTTTGGGAACACAAAACCTGTGCATTTTTCCTGCCACAAAAAAAAGACACTTAAAAAATTCTTGCCACACTTTGAAGGGTGCGGGACCCACCTGTTCTTATTGCCATAAAAAGGGGCACCTACAAAAAAATGCAGAAAGAAACAGCAAGATGAGAAAACTTTTCAGGAGAATCAGAGAGGGCAAGAGTTTTGTTTAACGAAGAGGACCAAATTACAACCAGAAGAGCCCTTGATAATAAAACTAAAAGTAGGTCCTCCCAGCGAAAAACTTATATTTTTAGTCAATACAGGAGTTTCTCGGTTGACAGTGACAAAATTACCCCAGGGATGTGAGATAAGTCGTGAGCGAGTTTCAGTAAGCGGAATTACAGGAGAGGCTTTCCCTGTTCCTGTAATAAAAGGAGTGCAAACTGAAACAGATGACAAATTTGGAGTAAATGATTTATTGTTGATACCAGAGGCCGAGAATAATTTGTTAGGCAGAGATCGAATAATAGCCTTAAATTTACAGACAAAACCCTGTGAAGGAAAACTTAAAATTTATTCTTTAACTGAAGAAGATAATTTGGAAATTAATGACACGGGTTGGCATTCAGGTGAAGTGAGAAAAAGTTTAAGGTAAAGGAGTCTGGTCCCCTTAGTCCCTCCTGGTCAGCACAAGCATGTGAATTTTATGCATTATTCCATACATTATTAATATTAAAAAGGCAAGAAGGGACTATTTATACAGACTCCAAATATTCTTTTACTGTAGTACATACTTTTAGAAAAATTTGGAAAGAAAGGGGACTTATAAACACTCAAGAGAAAGGGTTAATACACAGGGAATTGATAATTTAGATACTTGAAGCTTTAGAAGGCTTAAAGAAAATAATAATAGTTCATGTAAAGGAACACCAGAGAGGGAGGGATATTAGAGTCAGAAAAATAATTTGGCTGATGAAGAAGCAAAACTAGTGACCTTAAGAAAAAGAGATACTGAATTCATGACTTTACAAAAGAGGAATAGAAATTCAGCAGGAGACCCTTTCCCTTCCGGTAGCAGAACTGGCAGCTATAAAGATATTAGGAGCAACATTTAAGGAGGGAAAGTGAGTTTTTCCTGATGGCAGGATTATGATGCCAAAACCAGTGGCACATTAGATTTTAGATAATTTACATAGATGGATACACTGGGGAACAAGAGACTTTTGTGATCACTTTTTAAAATTTTATAGGTGTAGGAGGATACTTGAAATTGGAAAGTAAATTACCCAGGGGGGTCTCGCCTGTTAAAAGGTAAATAAAAAGGTGTTGAAGAGCCCTCCCTCTGGAGGATGCAAAAAAGCCTACCGGCTATTTGAAAAGATCCAGGTTGATTTTATAGAATTGCTTAAAGTGGGTCGGTGGAAATATTTGTTAGTTATAATAGATCAATTAACTCAGTGAGTTGAAGCATTTCCAGCAGCTCGGGCTACAGCTCAGACAGTGGCTAAAATATTGTTGAAACATGAAATTCCAAGAATGTGATAATATGGTGGAATTTAAGTTGATTTATATTAACCCTGATTTTTTAGGAAGGAATTAAGCATCCTGGAGTGGCTACGGGCCGCAATTCCCTTGAGCTCAGAGGCAGAAGAATGCCGGTAGAAAAGAATAAAAGACTTTCTGAATCGGTGGGAATGGCCTAAAAGGATCGAAGATCTCCTCCAGGATCACCCCCCAGCAACATTATTAGAATTGATTACAGAACTGCAATTCCAGAAACTGAGATTGATAACACCTGTTGTTAAAAGAGCTCAGAGACAAGTAAAATGTTGGGAGTGAGGTAGACGTGGTTTAGGGTGTCATCCACGGATATATATTGTTTGCACACTTTGCTTTAACTCATGGTGGAGAGTAACTAAGAGGGAAGAGAAGGAGAGACGATTTGCTTGTTTTGCTATGGTTATGTATTTAGTCAGCTAATTATAGAACGCGTTGCTAGTGATTTTTTTGGATACCTTTGAGACTGGGAGACAGGACCCTTCCAGCAGCAATTGGATTAATAGAAAACTTAGATCAATTGGTTCTTGCTATATTGGCTATAGCACAAATAAGAGAAGGAGCAACTCATAATATTATAGACCAGTGTCTCAAAATTGATAGTTGTTGTGGAGAAGAAGTCTACATACCACATCCTAGGCACATTCCAGGGGCACATTGGTGCTGCGAGTTTGCGTATTGGAGGCAGCGATTTCATAAACTCCCCGCCCTTGAAGCAGAAAATAATTAGAAAAATCTTATTGTGGTTGGCACATCGCAGAAATTTTGGAAAATACAGGTTTATGGTATTGCGGCCTAATCTTTTCACTGTTCTTTTTGTTTTAATTATTGCTTCTTAACTAGCCAGAACTGGGAAATGGCATATAAAAAGGGGCAAGCAAACTCTGTGCGGCTATGGGTACCAAGGAAACCAAAAGAACCAGTGACTAGATCCCGGGATATTACCTTTGCTACCGAGAAGACTGGCATCTCGGCCCTTGGTTGCAACCCAAGGGGCCTTGAGAAAGGTAGAAAGGTAGATTTCCTGAGGATTATTTTCACTGTGATCATTCTGGTACCCTGGGCAGTTGGCCAAAGCCAGAGAGCCACACTGGACAGAGTTTCAGCAACGAAAAAGCAATCAGTGCAAAACCAAGTCCCAGCAATTTCAACATTTGTGACTATTGCAATCAGTCTGTGTGGATTAAGGACAAGATGAAATCTGTGTTTGTAACACAGCTGTATGCTAGCTCTGCGTGCTACAATCACGGCAGTGTTATAGATGTTTGTATTAAGGAAGGAAAGATGTATTGGGTAGAGAAAAATTTGGGATATAATGGACTGTTGGGAATTTAGCTGAATAGAGACTGGAAAAGTACAAAACCGTGGATAATTCCAAGTCCTGCACCTGTTAGATAATGTGTCCTTGGGCCTAGCTGTAGTATGATAACAAATAGTGAAAGAGACATGAGAAAAGAGAGATGTAACCCCTAAGGAATGAGGAAGAGTTCATGGTATAGTTTAACCAACAGATTGCTTGGCTTACAGAATATTCATAAGCTTATTATTTGCTGTATAAGTGCTTGATACTTTCTTCAATAAACTGGACCTGTGATGAACCAGCTGGTGTCCTGGTCCCCTTCCTACGACAAAGGACAAGCTCCTTATCCCCATGGTGATCAAATTTGCCCTCAATATGAAAGATTAGTTTGTTTTGAAAGAGATGATAATGGAAAGGATCCAAGTATAGGCATGGGAAATCGGGCACTAAGAAAAATTGAAAGAGAAAATAAAAGAAGAAAAAGAAACAATGGAGAATAGAAAAAAGAACAGGAGAAAAGAGTCAACAGAATTGGCTGAAGTGTATAAACAGCTAAAATGTTACTACAAAGATTGGGATTTGCCAGCCTCGAATAAGAATCTGTTTCTGGGATTGATGCAAAGGATTGTTACAGAATTGGAATTATCCAAATGTTGGATTTGTGGAGGTCTAAAAATGGCTGAAAGATGGCCATGGAAAGGTGAGAGCTTAGCTCTAGAGCAATTTTTAAAGTGGAACCACACCCAAATTTCTGGAACATTGAAGAGACCTGAAGGATGGATTTCAAGCCATCAAGTAATTGGAATCATTTGTATAACTCGAGAAGGAAGGAAATTTAATAAAGTAGTAGGGCATACTCCTTGTAAATCCACATTGGTGGTTAATATGGATAATCGTTCAAAAATTTGGCGACCTGAAAATCCCGTTGGATATTGGGGACCAATAAAAGAAATAAATTGTGAATGGGATGAACAGATTAATTTATGCTGGAACAGAAGTCCTGGAGCTAACCCCTACAATCCATCAACAGCCTGAGGTCTTATTGGGAACAACCGGAGAAAACTGATAAGAAATGGAAAGCCCCAGATGGGATATATTGGATTTGTGGGCAACCAGCATACAGTGAGTTACCTCAAAAATGGGGAGGAACCTGTACTTTGTAAGTAATACAACCCTTCTTCTTTGTTTTACTGAGGTCTAGGAGCAATGTGCTAGGAACTCCACTGTATGAAACCCTGCAGTGGAATAAAAGAGATTTTAATTTAAATTTTCCAACAGCAGGAGGGAATCAAAAACGCGGGGAAGACGAATGGCCTACAGAACAAATTATAGCATATTATGACCCAGCAACATGGGCTCAGGATGGGTCATGGGGATATAGGACCCCAATTTACCTGTTGAATCGATTAATAAGGCCCCAAGCAGTACTGGAGGTGATGTCAAATCACACCTCTGGTGCCTTAAAAATGTTGGCCAGACAATATATACAAATGCGGGCATTTGTGTACCAAAACAGGATCGCCCGTAGACCATCTGTAAGCAGAAGAGGGAGGAGTTTGTGGGAGATTTAATGAATCTGAGTGCTGTGTAGAAATTGATGATTATGGGGAAGCTATCACAGAACTTGCAGAGTGTGCCACTACAAAAGTGGAATTCAATCTTGAAAGCACATTGGTGGGGTAACCTCTTTGGAAATGTTTGGAGGAAAAAGTCAGAGTTCATGTTGTTATGCTCAATTCTGGGACTTCTGTTTCTGCCTTGTATGATTTTGTGTTTTATTAGGTTAATTCAGTCAGTGATTCAGGGGATGCAGATTACAACAATGTCTCTAGATTCAGAATCAGCAGAAAAAGGAAAACCAAGATCTATAATGGTATCAAAAGCTAAATCGATGCCTGTTAAAGAACAAGGCCCTAAAAAGATTGAAATAGACCAGGAAATGCTAACTAAACTTGAAAGAGAGTCTGAAAGACTAGAAGCAGTAATAGAAATGCTGGAAAAGTTTGAAGCGTAAAAGAGACAACGAGAAAACCAAAATTTTGAAAAATATAAAAGATATCAGACACAGCTTTTTAAATACAGCACGAATCATAATGATCAAAAAGAGAAATGGGGGATTTGTGATAAATAGGTATGATTCTTGCCGATAGAAATTGAAATAGTAATTGATATTGATACAGTAATTAATATTTGAGAATAATAAATAGTTAAAACGTAATAATGCCAAAGAAGAGAGGGAGAGGTGGGGCTCCACCCCCCCCCCCCTTCCCAGCAGATGTTTTTTTCAAGGACCACAAGAAAGAAGCTGAAGATACAGTTGCTAAAAATGACCAAGAGACGGCTTTGTTCCCAGAAAATGCTAATTATAAGGGATTTATTGCCTTGATATGTAGATGCAGTGATACGTTAGTCTTGGCTTATATTGTACTGGCTTGGTGCGCATGTGTAAACCAAAGGTGAATTAAAGGACAACGAAGAAGACTACAGGGCCTTTATCAGTGATGATCCCCAAAGACTTGTGCAGCCACCAAACCGAGCGGTGGCGCATGCGTGGTAAAGGTGGTAACGAAGGCGGAGACAGAAAAGTGACGAACTGAAAATAGGAGGAGATGGACTTGACATATGGCATATAAGGGGTGATTTTTACTTGTACGTGAAGTGGCAAGGGTCATTGAACTCTGCCCTCTGTATGCCGCGATATCTCTTCCTTATGCGCTATTATTGGAACCAAAATATCACTTATTCATATATTTTCTAAACTATTCAATTAAAATTGCTGCTACCTTAAATACTCTTTGGTTTTTTTATGATGGAATCATTGGGCAAACATAACAGGAACAACAAAATGTTGACCCTGGAAAGCTTCAGGGGCCTTGGGATATTTTAGAAGCACCACTGCAAAGCCTCTTACTTTGATATCCAGTGAGCTATCCCGGAAGGCCTCGTTGGAATGGGAAAACTCTACAGGGAGTGCTGGAGCCAGGCACTGCCACTGGGGCTGGCAGAAATTGCACCTGGGTGAGGTAGGACCAGGTGCATGCTCTGCTCAGCCCAGTGGCAGAGCTGAAGGGGGAAGTGGAAAGATAAGGAGTGTCAGGGTTTAGGAGAGGAAGAGGGACTGCTGGAGCCACTCTGAAGCACCCATTGGACAAATGTCCCAGACAGACACCTGCCAAGAAGCCGAGGATCACCAAGGGTGTGACCAGCAGGCAGAAGGAGGGGACCCAAAAACCAGGGGGAATGGAAACAGGTCCCTGCTGGGGGCAGCAGGGGAATCACCTCCTGACCCATCTCACCTTCCCAGCTCCCTCTACACAACAGGTGGAGCCTCTGGGCCTCTGGGCTGAGACAATCACGGTGTGGACAAGCTCCATCCAGGCTGGAGGGGCTGCCCAGGGGAGTCAGTCCAGCCCCCCTGTTTGAGAGGCTCCCTGGGGACGCTGTGCTGAGGGGCAGAGGAGTCCAGGGAGGCTGCACATTTTGCAGGGAGAAATCCTTGAAGGCACAGGCAGGAACAGCCTGTGCCCGTGTGCCCAAAGATGAGCTGGTGGGGAAGCAGAGCGGCAGAGCAGGGAGCTCTGCCTGGGACTGCAGGAAAACACAGAATTTACAGCTTTGGAATAAGGGCAGCACACAGGAGGTGTGGCGAGGATGTCAGTGGTGCATGCTGGGAAAAAGGTAGAAAAGCAAAGGCCCAGCTGGAAGTAAATTTCGCCAATTCCATGTGGGAGAATAGAAACTGCTTTTACAAAGACATCAGCAACACCAGGAGGAACAAGGATAAACTTTATTTTTACTGAATGCAGGGGGAAACATTGCTACAACAGATGAGGAAAACCCTGAGATGCCTCCTCTGGGTGTCCATAGCTTGTGCTTGCCTGAAGCACCCTCTGGCCTTCCCTCAGCAGGGGCAGGAAGAAAATAACAGTCATGGGAAAAACATCCAAGGAAACAACAACAACCAATGAAAAAGCATTCATGGAAATAACAACAACCAAGGAAAAAGCATCCAAGGAAATAACAGAAACCAATGAAACAGCATCCAAGGAGTGCTTCAGTAATTCCTATTGTGGAAAAGGAGGTGAAGAGTTGTTTGCTTCCCATTAACTTCTTCAGCCTCTTGAAAATCTTCCAGTCCCTCGAGTCCTTCACATTATGTCTCTTCCTGAAATGTTTTTCTGTCACTTTCATATGAATCCGTGATGCATTGAAGCAATGGCTTTTCAGATTTGTTGAACAGAGAAAAGCTCCAGAAAGTGCCGAAAAAGGGAAGGCCTTTTAAAAGGAAGGATGCCCAGGCAGCCAGGAAGAATGGGTGGCGCTGGGAGGAGCACCCTGCTCTATTCTGCTCTACATTCTGTGCCTCGTTATCCTTCCTCCTTCTCTGCCGCAGCATTACACAGAACCTGAAAAAAATCAGAAAGCGAAAATAGGGTTAAAGAGAGAAGGCAGCTGGTGATGGAGGCTGTGGGCAACAGGGCTGCCTGTGCTCTGCCCTGTGTGCGCAGCAGCCGCTGGAGGAGTTGGGAAGGGGCATTTCCAACGCTGCAAAGCAATGGAGTGAGCGAGGTGAATGGGGACAAAAGGCTTCAGGCCATCCCATGCCCAGAGCTCCTTGCTCCCACTCCGTGAGCAGGGAGGTCTGGCCAGGGATGGCTGCAGCAGGTGCCAGCATCTCTCCCTGCTCGGGACTGTGCCAGCAGAGCCCAAGGAAGATGGGGAGCCCCAGCAGGGATGGCAATGGTTGGCAATGCAGAGAATGAGCTCTGCATGCAAAAGGCAAGTGGAGAGGATGGGAGTGAGTTCTTCAGCAGCCACTGTGGGGAGGGAGCGGGGAGGAATAGGCAGAGCCATCAGCAGAGGAGACTGTTCTGGGAACACAGAGGTATTGCTGGTGCTCACAGAAACTCGGGAGCACACCGGGGCCCAGGACATCCATCCCAGTGCCGGCGTGGCAAGGGCTGGTTGGGCTGGGAGCCCCCAGCCGTGCCCAGCGCTGCCGCTCAGGAACCGCTCGCCCGGGGCTGCCCCAAACGAGATGTGTTGGAAACACAGCCGGGAGAGTCCTGGGCAGCGGCACCTGCGTGGCTTCGGGGCTCCAGGAGGAGCTGCTGTGCACGGGAAAGACTTTTGGTGGCACATCAGTGGCAGGGGCAGGGAGCAGTTACCTTCTCAGACACAAATTCCTGGTGTCGCGGGGTCGGGAATCAAGTTCACAACGTTGAGAGCGCTTCTGGGGAAGGAAAATGGGACATTTGCAACATCAGATTTCCTGTAATATTCTGCCAAAGAGGAAAGGGCAAAAGCTCTCATTGCTGGGTGGCTGAAGTCAGGAGAGCAAAGCAAAGCTGGGGAGAGCCAGGACAGGAGGCAGGACAAGCTTCCCTCAGGCAGGCTGGACCCTGCTGAGCTGGCTGCTATGGATGCTGCCACAAGCTGCAGGCTTGGAACAACATCTCCTGTGGTAGCCAGCACATGCAGGGCCATCTGCAGTGGCACATGGGGCTTGTTACCTGGGCACATCAGCTACAAGACAGACAGCTCTGTGTCAAACAAGAAATTGACTTACGTGGAAGGAGACCTTCAGCATCACACCAATGATAATGAAGAGAGATAACAAAGTCACAAACATGATCATTTCCTGAGTGTGATGTGATTTCTGTTCGGAGAAGAGGAAAGAAGATCACGGGGGTAAGAGGATAGCTCCTTCCATTCTCTCTTGCCCAGAAGGACACACTCAGCAGTGTGTCCTTCTGCTCTCCTACCTCCTCTCTGAGCTCCTGATCTTCCTCCAAAGCTGTGCGCCTGGAGATGTTCTCTTGCAGAAGACACCGGCCCATGCGATCGTAGGCGCCCTTGTTCTCTTGCCTCTCACTGAGCACCTTCAGAAGCTGCCCTGTCTGTGACACAACCATGGCACACACCAGCTTGAGCTGGGGCCGGCTGCAGTCCATCCTCAGGGATCGCTCCACGTGGGCCATGAACATCTGCAGGCTTTTGTCCGGCACCAGCAAGCGCAGCTGACGATCAACCACGGATTCCAAGAGCTCTCCTGGAACTGGATCAAGGTCTGGACCTTGGGGTCTCCAAGGTTTATTGAGGAACATGGAGTCTTCTTCCTGCTGCTTCCAGTGTGTGCCTGTGGTGTCAGGCATGATCAGGAGGTGCCCACCTTGAGAGGATTGCTCCTCCACAGCCGTGGCTCCTCTCCTGCTGCTCCCAACGGGGCCTCTCTGAACCAACGGGTCAGAGAGAAAATCCAGATTCCCGTTTAGATGCAGCTCATCTTTGGTGACAGTGCCTCTGGGCTCTCCCACTGCTTTCACAGGGCTCAAACCCTGGTAGAAGAGCTGATTATGTCCAACCCAGTAATGGCTGTCCTCCTTCTTTGGCTGTTGGTCAGAATCAACATAGTTCTGCTTTTCAGCTGGATCTTCCAAGTCATCTATGAGGTATCTGCCAACCAGCTTGTCATGAATGGGGTTCAGCTCACCAGCTACATCCCAGGGGTTCAGTGCTTGCCAATTCAAAAGAGGTTCCATCTGCTTGTGATCCCAGCTTGAGCGTGTCTTTTTCACCACATCCCTGAGCCTGACAGGCTGTGGCTGGTGTGGGAAAATGCTTTTGGCAGTCTTGATGCTTTCAGCCTTGTGCAGATTCTTTTTGAACTTGGCCCTCAGGTCATGAGCGCTTGTTTTGCCTTCACGCCCCAAGAGATGCTGAGGGGGATGTGAGTTTGTTCTGGACCTGTCCGGGCTGCTGACATCACCCTCAGTGCTCAGGGTCAGGCCAACAACAAGCGTTACACTTTCACCATCTCCCACTGAAGGCTCCTTGGGCTTGAGGCTCAACACGGGGATGGTGTTCAGCTCTCTGCCTTGTTCCATGTCCATTATTTCTCCCCGAATCTGTAGAAGAGTTCTGTGAGCTGGAGAACAGCAAGAACACAGATCAACAGCTGGGCACAAACGCAGGCTCAGAGGTTACCCCAAGCAGCAGCAGCTCATCTCAAGGCCAGGGAGCACAAGAACAGAGTGGAGAATGTGTTGTGGTGAGGAGAGCCCTTCAATCCATGCCATTATCCCCCTGGGGCAGAGCAGAGAGCTGGTTCTTTCCTGGTGTCTCCTGGGGCTCTCTTTGGATGGGAGGAAAACATCCCAGGGGTACGGGATTGCTGTCAGAGAGGTTCCCACAGCTCCAGATGAGCAGGCTTGGCTTGCTCTGCTGGAGCCAGTGAAGAGGCAGACTCCAGAGGAAGAATCAGCACTGCAAGGGGGGAACACACAGGCAGGGGAGGAATGCCCAGGGACTTATTTGCTCTGGGGCCATTGCCAATAGCAGCATCTGAAGCTGTTAGAGCACGAAAACTTCCTTAAGGGCTTCAGAGCTCTGGGACTGTGCTGTGGGAAACCTGGGGCTGAGGCTGTGAGAGAAGCGAGCTCCCAGGGGCCCTTGCAAACCTGTTTGCAGAAGGGCAGCCTGGCCCTGCTGTGCACAGCATGTGCTGTGCCCTGTGCCCAGCTAGCGCAGGACGGGGCTTTGCTGCCCCTGCACAGGCCAACCAGGGCATGACGGTGCTTGGTGTTCACCCCGCAGAGCACATCAGGGGCTCTGCCCTTTGCCCTGCAGTGGGCACTGTGGTGGCACAGAAACCAGTCTGTTAGGGAAATTTGGGGCCTTCATGGGCAGACCTTGCCTTCCAGCACCAGGGAAGAGCACGGGGCATTCTTGCTTTCCTTGCCCAGGGCCATGGTTTAGGCAGGAAATGGGTAGGTTTGGTGGGCCCAGTGAGCTGTTCCTTCTCCAGACAGTATGTGACACACAAGATATGTACAATCACCAGGAACTTTCCATCCCAAGGTGTTGTGTCCAAGGCCTGTACTGCAAGGGCAGAGCAGCATGCCCCAGCACAGGGCAGTGCTGCAGCATCTGCCCAGGCTCAGGAGAAGGGGCAGATTTGAGCTCCCCCAGCCCCTCCGGACACCCACCGCACTGCGGGGCGCTGGTGCTGCACAGCTTATGGCACAGGAACTGGATGGTCCTGCAGGGGCTCTCGGGCCGGGGACGCTCCTGGCACAGGCAGCAGGCCGCCTCCTTGGGCACTTGGCTGCAGCAAGAGGGGATTCTTGGAGCAACACCTGGCCACCCAGTGCATGGCTCAGAGCCCAACTCAGGAAACACACCCATACCACGCCTGGGGCTTGTGCCTCACTGTGTGCCACAGCTCTGGGAAAGGGCCCTGACTCCCAAGGCAAAACATTAAAAAGAGGATTTTATCCTGCAAAGTAGAATTGCTGCCAAAATACGATGTGATACACAAATGGCCCCGCCTGGAGTTCAAACTCCCCTTTGAGAAGTCTGCAGCAAGTCAACCCAAAGCTGAGATTCTTCCTCTGAGCTGGTGAGCTTTGGCACTTGCCCAGAAGGAAACAGCAGCTCTTGAGCTTACTGGCCTTGTTCTGGTTTTGTGGCACATGGATTTGTTTCCCAAGCAGAGTCCCTGTCCCAGCCCTCTGGGCCTGCTGGTGGCTGGGGCCCAGTCGCACACACTCACAGGGTTTCCAAGCTCACTGTGGTCTGCAGCAGCTGCAGCAGCGTCTGCGAGTTCACTTGGGTGGCACTCAGGTCTCTGCAAACATTGGAAAGAGCTCATGAAACTCTCTGGTGACATTGCCACAACTCTGCTATCATAGCAAGCCCAGGGCCCTGATGATGGTGGTGCTGTTGGCAGAGGCATCCACTTCTGCCTGCTTCAGGAGGAGCCAGGCAAGTTGTGTCTCCAGCAGACTCAGGCTGGCCAAGAGGGAGATTTGCTCCTGCACCATTTGTGCTGCTTTCCTCAGAACAGGGCACTCCAGAGAGACACAGCTCTCTGTGCATCTGCTCCAAATGAGCCAATACTTACAGAGAGCTCACTGAGGGCAGCTTGAAGAAGGCAGCATCATCAATGACAGCCAGCGGGTTGTGGCTGAGGATCCTGAGAAACAACAGAGCTCTGTCAGGGCTGATGGCAAGGATGTGAGCTGGCTGTGCCAGGCACGTGGGAAAGGCCTGGCCGCACTCAAGGAAGCCACGCAGGAGAGGAGCAGGGCAGGGGAAAGGGCCTTTGCAGCTGCACACTCCTGGTGCTCCCTGGCTGACATCCACAGTTGGAATCAGGACTTTGCCAAGGGCAAATCTGATCACGCCCACTGACCCTGCAGAGACCCTGCAGAGACTCGCCCTGCCGTGCCTTTAGCCCCGGTGCCACTTACAGCTCCTGGAGGAACTGCATCCCATGCCAGGCCTGGAAAGTGTCACTGCGGATCTGTGTGAGGCCATTCCAGGAGAGATTTCTGGGGAAAGAGAAGGTCACACAAAGCAATCAGGCCTGCCATACAGAGAGAGGGGGCAGAGACAGAGCCCTTTGCAGGAAAGGTGCCAATCCAAGGTGGAAGAAGGAGGAAACTGCGGCTTTCTCAGTGTTTGTAGCCTGCCCAGGACGGCAAGTGAAGGGCACACGTGCTGACTCTATTTCTGTTCCAGGATGCAGCCAAGGCTGCAAGAACTGGCTGCTCTGATGGCTGTGTGTGGACAACCCCGCTGGGCTCTGTCCCCTGGCGTGGCCGCCCAGCCATCGGCATTGACCTGTGCAGCTCAGCTGGGCTCTGGCCAGGGCAGATTTAGGGACTGTGGGGAAAACAGCAGCAGCATTTGCCTACACAGGCACGGTGCCCATGCAAAGACTGAGCTGAAACCCCCAGAGAGAAACTTGATCACTCACAGAGACTTCAGGAAAGGCAGTGGCTCAAATGCCCGTTCCTCAATGGACAGGATCTCATTGCAGGACAAATCCCTGTTCCAGGTACAACAACAAATGTCACTTCCATTTGCCCTGTTGCTTTTACCTGCCTCTGCAGCCTGGATCCCAGGAGGGACAAAGGCCACGTGTCCGTGCCTGGGCTGAGCAGCAGGGCCCCAGGCAGGGGCAGGCAGGAGCCCCCCGCCGTGGGCAGGGTACGGTGCTTACAGGTGCTTCAGCAGGAACAGCCCCTCCAGGGAATGCCTCTTCACTGCCCACAGCTCATTGTCCCTGAGCACCCTGCAAGGTGACAGAGGGACATTGTGACAGTGCCCACAGCCCAGCTGCAAATGGCATTGACACAGGAAAATCTCCTGCAGCAGCTTGACTGAAGCATCCCTTTGGGGCACCGCTGCAGGGATCGTCCCCACTCCTGGCCAGAGCAGGCCCTTGCTCCTGGCCGGCTGAAGCTGACCACAGCTTGATCCCTGGCAAGACAGACACGGGGATGGTGCCCTGGCTGCAAGAGACTCTCGGCAATTCTTGCCATGCTGGGAAGCTCTGGTGATTCACACCCCTCCTGGCAGAGCAGCCAAGCTTGGAATTCCAATGGAAGCGGGTGGTGTGGGGGCTGCTGCTCCAACCCCAGACCAAAGGATGCAAACTCCCCACACTCCTGACATTTGAAATGCTGCAGGGCACTTACAAGGTCTCCGTCCATGGATAGTCCTGCCAGGTTTCTTTTCCAACATTCACAATGGAGTTGCCAGTTAAATCTCTGGAAAGAAAGAAAAGCCCTGGTGCCCCCTCAGGCAAGCCCATTTCACTGCCTTTTGGCTGCTGAGCTGGAATTGGGCTTTGCCTGGAGAAGGCGCAGCATGCCCAGCCTGGCTTCACCTGGCTCATGCTCAGCTCAGGTCTCCAAACCCCCCCTGTCTCCAGCCAGGGAGTGCCCCGGGTGTCCCAGGTGGGGTTTGCAGAGCCAGGGAGCCGAGGAGGGGCAGCTGCAGGGCTCTGAGGGGCCGCAGCACTCACAGGAAGGTCAGGGCTCGGCGGCGGCTGCCCGGGGGCACGGTGGCCAGGCCGGCGTGGCCGCAGTTCAGCCGCCCACGGCCTGGGCAGTGGCAGGGCTCTGGACAGAGCTCCTTGCCCACTGTTGGCGAGGGGGCCACTGCCAGCAGCAGGGCCAGCAGGAGCAGAGCGCGCACCAGACGCATCACCAGGTCCATGGCGAGGCAGGACTGGCTGCAGTGGACTGGGACGCAGACCTGAGCTGCAGCTGTGGCAGCTCCTGTGTCACAGTGCTGCTGCCAGTGTCACAATGGTCCTTCTGATGACACTCTAGCAATGCTCTTGTCGCCGGGATGGTGCTTGACCTCAGAGCTCGCAGCAAAGCGCAGTTCAGGCCATGCTGTCACCAAATGACTCTGTCTCAGAGCCATCAATCTCCGGCATGATGGAATAGATGGGCTTGGAAGGGGCCTTAAAGCCCATCCAGTTTCACCCCTGCCATGGCAGCAGGGACACCTTCCACTATCCCAGGCTGCTCCAAGCCCCGTCCAACCAGGTCTTGGACACTGCCAGGGATCCAGGGGCCGCCACAGCTGCTCTGGGCACCCTGTGCCAGGGCCTGCCCACACTCCCAGGGAAGGATTTCTCCTGAACACGGGATCTAAGTCTGCCCTGTTTCACTGTGGAGCCATTCCCATGTGTGTTGGGTTTGTGTGGCCTGCTTTTGGTACTGGAAGTTGGTGGGGGGGACATCCAGCAGTGGAAGTTGTTGTGGGGGACTTTGGGCAGTTTCTGTGAGAAGGTGCCTGAACCTTCCCCCATGTCCAGCAGTGCCTTTACTAGTGTCCTCCATGCTGGACATCAATCTGGCTTAGGCTAAGGCTTTTTAAAATGGTTTAACATACTTGAGTTAAGATATCTAAGAAGGCAAGGGTTATAACTTGTGTGGAACAAAAGACAGAGACAGGAGTGGGAAATGTTAGCGGAACTGCTCTGCAGACACCAGGGTCAGTGGAGCAGGGACAGGATCTGCTCAAGGCACCAGAGCTGAGATTCCCCTGCAGCCCAGGATGAAGGCCAAGGTGAGGCTCCTGTGCCCCTGAAGCCTATGGAAATTCACAGGGACGCAGAGATCCACCTGTAGTCCCTGGAGGACCCATTTTGGAGCAGAGGGATGCATGAAGGAGGCTGTGGGACGCCTGTGCTCAAATAGACTTGCCTTAGCTAAGAGAAGCTGAATTGCTGGTAGTTCAGTATTTCCTGGGTGCCTTGAAAGGAAGAAGGAAGAGGAACAGAGAGGGAACGCTGGTGTCTCCCACAATGTGATTCAATGTGAAGGACTTGTGGGAGATTGAGAAGAATTTAAAGAAGATTGCCCTTGACCTCCTGTTCTGATGAAGAAACTGTTGAGACTTTACATCAGTGTTGTTTCTTTGACTGCCGTTCTCATTTCCCTGGATATTTCTTTTCCTGTTATTTCCTTGTTGCTACTTAATAGGGAAGGTCCCAGAGAAGCAGAAAAATTGGGGGAATGCTACCACTCCAGGATGGGTGCCTGTGCCCAGTGACTGTGGAGCACCCAAGAGCCAGCACATTCATCCCTCTCTGTAGAGACAACCCAGGCTATAGACAGCCAGAGGAGGCATCTCAGGGGTTTTCCTCATCCGTTGTAGCAATGTTTCCTCCTGCATTCAGTAAAAATAAAGTTTGTCCTTGTTCCTCCTGGTGTTTCTGATGTCTTTGTAAAAGCAGTTTCTATTCTCCCTTATGAAATTGGCGAAATTTACTTCCAGCTGGGCCTTTGCTTTTCTACCTTTCTCCCTGCATGCCCCAACAATATCCTTGCCATCTTCCTGTGGTGCTGCCCTTCTTCCACAGCTGTAAATTCTGTGTTTTCCCTGAGTCCCAGGCAGAGCTCCCTGCTCAGCCGCTCTGCTTCCCCACCAGCTCATCTTTGGGCACACGGGCACGGGCTGTTCCTGCCTGTGCCTTCAAGGATTTCTCCCTGCACAATGTGCAGCCTCCCTGGACTCCTCTGCCCCTCAGCACAGCGTCCCCAGGGAGCCTCTCAAACAGGGTGGCTGGACTGACTCCCCTGGGCTGCCCCTCCAGCCTGGATGGAGCTTGTCCGCACCGTGATTGTCTCAGCCCCAGAGGCCCAGAGCCTCCACCTGTTGTGTAGAGGGAGCTGGGAAGGTGAGATGGGCCAGGAGGTGATTCCCCTGCTGCCCCCAGCAGGGACCTGTTTCCATTCCCCCTGGTTTTTGGGTCCCCTCCTTCTGCCTGCTGGTCACACCCTTGGTGATCCTCGGCTTCTTGGCAGGTGTCTGTCTGGGACATTTGTCCAATGGGTACTTCAGAGTGGCTCCAGCAGTCCCTCTTCCTCTCCTAAACCCTGACACTCCTTATCTGTGGAGAGTTTTATTAATAGTTGGTTAGCTGAGAAAGGCCATGCTGACATATTGCCGCTGGTTAAGCTGAGCGAGGGAAATCAACAGTCAGCAAGCTGAAAGGAGATGTCAGCAATTAGCAATCAGTGGCCTTGCTGCAACATGAGGAGAGGGAGTGGAGATTAGTCCTGAATATCTCCTAAGAATATGTAGAAAGTATCAAAAGTAGGACCATAGGAATGTAAAAGTAGGTGTAGCTGCTGATATGTAACTAACCAATCCTGGGCTCAACTTTTGCAATATGCATGAAGTTCATTACGAACTGTATTTAACCCGCCATACTGATCAATAAAATCGGGCCTGTGATGATCAACTGATGTCCTGGTCTCCTTCCTTCGACACTTATCTTTCCACTTCCCACTTCAGCTCTGCCACTGGGCTGAGCAGAGCATGCACCTGGTCCTACCTCACCCAGGTGCAATTTCTGCCAGCCCCAGTGGCAGTGCCTGGCTCCAGCACTCCCTGTAGAGTTTTCCCATTCCAACGAGGCCTTCCGGGATAGCTCACTGGATATCAAAGTAAGAGGCTTTGCAGTGGTGCTTCTAAAACATCCCAAGGCCCCTGAAGCTTTCCAGGGTCAGCACTTTTGTGTTCCAAACATCTCCTGTGAGCACAAGAGCTCCTCCAGAGGCCACGGCACTGGTGTCCCCATGGTGCTCGCTTGGTGCTGCACAAGCAGCATTGTCCGCTCTGCACCCCTGAGGTTTTTGCCTTGTCCTCCTTCCCTTTGCCCTGATTCACTCCCGCCTGGCTCCCAGGTACATGGTTGCCTTGTTGCACCTACTGCTGAAGAGTTACTGTCATTGAGCTGAATCATCTTCTCCGGGAGGTTTAATGCACATGCATGAAAGGCACCTTTATCTAATATGGCTCAGAATAGGCTTAAAATAATGTCAGGGTGTATAAGACAAGAAATACAGAGATGAGAGAGGAATTTTTCCATGGAAAGTGCGATCAGGGCTTGCGAAGGGCTGGCTAAGGAGGTGGTGGACTCCCCACGCCTTGAGGTGTCCAAAGAACGGCTGGAGGTGGCACTGAGTGCTGTGGCCTGGGTTCCAAGGTGGGGATGGAGCCCAGGATGGACTGGCTGAAGCCGGAGGTGTTTTCCATCGTCAGTGACTCTGAGGTTTCGTGACTCCGTGCCCCGGACTGGAGGCCGCCCTGGCCCAAGCGCTGCCGCAGCCGCCCCGGCCCGAGCTGTTGTCCCGCGCGTTTCCCCTCAGGCCGGGACGGCCGCTGCCGGTGCCGCTGCCCGGAGCCGGAGCTGCTCGTGCGGCGGAGAGTGGCCGCGCTTGCCGGCCGGGCCGGGCCGCCTCTCTGGCCGCTGCTTGCGGGGCCGTGCCGGCCTTGCCCGAGCTGCCCGCGGCTCCCTTTGCACGGCGCTCGCTGCCGGGGCCGGCGCGCTCAGGCGGAGCTGCCGCCCCTCAGGCTCCCGGCGCTTCCCGCCATTGCCGCTGCGGCTCCCTCAGCCTCTGCCGGCGGCCATGCCGACACTGTCCGCCTTTCGGCAAGCTCCCCGCGCCCTCCCAGTGCCAGGCGGCCTTTGGCCCCGCCTGCCTGCCGCCTGCCCACCAAAGGCGCTCTCACCGCTCCGCACAAGTGGAGAGGAGAAAAAGGACAGCCAAAGGCTCATGAGTTTACAGAAAGGGAGGGAGGGAGAGATCCCTCCCCGGTCGTGGTCACGGGCACAACAGAGGGAATTTGGAGATATTCATTACATTTATTACCCATAAAATCAGAGCAGGATAATTATAGGGAAAGGAAATTTCAACAGCACCTGTGGCCCCAAAGCCATGCAAAACGACGCCACACCAACCCAATACACATGGGAATGGTTTCACAGTGACACAGGGCTGGCTTAGATCCTGTGTTCAGGAGAAGTCCTTCCCTAGGAGTGTGGGCAGGCCCTGGCACAGCGTGGCCAGGGCAGCTGGGGCTGCCCATGGTTCCATGGCAGTGTCCAAGGCCTGGTTGGACGGGGCTTGGAGCAGCCTGGAATAGTGGAAGGTGTCCCTGCTGCCATGGCAGGGGTGAAACTGGACGGGCTTTAAGGCCCCTTGCAAGCCCATCCATTCCATCATGCCGGAGATTGATGGCTCTGAGACAGAGTCATTTGGTGACAGCATGGCCTGAATTGCACTTTGCTGTGAGCTCTGATGCCAAGCACCATCCCGGTGACAAGACCATTGCTAGAGTGTCATCAGAAGGACCATTGTGACATTGGCAGCAGCACTGTGACACAGGAGCTGCCACAGCTGCAGCTCAGGTCCGCATCCCAGGCGACTGCAGCCAGTCCTGCCTCGCCATGGACCTGGTGATGCGTCTGGTGTGCGCTCTGCTCCTGCTGGCCCTGCTGCTGGCAGTGGCCCCCTTGCCAACAGTGGGCAAGGAGCTCTGCCCAGAGCCCTGCCACTGCCCAGGGCGTGAGCGGCTGAACTGCGGCCACGCCGGCCTGGCCACCGTGCCCCCGGGCAGCCGCCGCCGAGCCCTGACCTTCCTGTGAGTGCCGCGGCCCCTCAGAGCCCTGCAGCTGCCCCTCCTCGGCTCCCTGGCTCTGCAAACCCCACCTGGGACACCTGGGGCACTCCCTGGCCAGAGACAGGCGGGGTTTGGGGGCCTGAGCTCAGCGTGAGCCAGGTGAAGCCAGGCTGGGCACGCTGTGCCTTCTCCAGGCAAAGCCCAATTCCAGCTCAGCAGCCAAAAGGCAGGGAAATGGGCTTGCCTGAGGGGGGACCGGCGCTTTTGTTTCGTTACAGAGATTTCACTGGCAACTCCATTGCTGATGTTGGAAAACGAGACTGGAAGGACTACCCATGGACGGAGACCTTGTAAGTGCCCTGCAGCATTTCAAATGTCAGGAGTGTGGGGAGTTTGCATCCTTTGGTCTGGGGTTGGAGCAGCAGCCCCCACACCACCCGCTTCCATTGGAATTCCAAGCTTGGCTGCTCTGCCAGGAGGGGTGTGAATCACCAGAGCTTCCCAGCATGGCAAGAATTGCCGAGAGTCTCTTGCAGCCAGGGCACCATCCCCGTGTCTCTCTGCCCAGAGATCAAGCTGTGGTCAGCTTCAGCCAACCAGGAGCAAAGGCCTGCTCTGGCCAGGAGTGGGGACGATCCCTGCAGCAGTGCCCCAAAGAGATGCTTCAGTCAAGCTGCTGCAGGAGATTTTCCCGTGTCAATGCCATTTGCAGCTGGGCTGTGGGTGCTGTCACAATGTCCCTGTGTCCCCTTGCAGGGTGCTCAGGGACAATGAGCTGCGGGCTGTGAAGAGGCATTCCCTGGAGGGGCTGTTCCTGCTGAAGCATCTGTAAGCACCGTGCCCTGCCCACGGCGGGGGGCTCCTGCCTGCCCCTGCCTGGGGCCCTGCTGCTCAGCCCAGGCACGGGCACATGGCCTTTGTCCCTCCTGGGATCCAGGCTGCAGAGGCAGGCAAAAGCAACAGGGCAAATGGAAGTGACATTTGTTGTTGTACCTGGAACAGGGATTTGTCCTGCAATGAGATCCTGTCTATTGAAGAACGGGCATTTGAGCCACTGCCTTTCCTGAAGTCTCTGTGAGTGATCAAGTTTCTCTCTGGGGGTTTCAGCTCAGTCTTTGCATGGGCACCGTGCCTGTGTAGGCAAATGCTGCTGCTGTTTTCCCCACAGTCCCTAAATCTACCCTGGCCAGAGCCCAGCTGAGCTGCACAGGTCAATGCCGATGGCTGGGCGGCCACGCCAGGGGACAGAGCCCAGCAGGGTTGTCCACACACAGCCATCAGAGCAGCCAGTTCTTGCAGCCTTGGCTGCATCCTGGAACAGAAATAGAGTCAGCACGTGTGCCCTTCACTTGCCGTCCTGGGCAGGCTACAAACACTGAGAAAGCCGCAGTTTCCTCCTTCTTCCACCTTGGATTGGCACCTTTCCTGCAAAGGGCTCTGTCTCTGCCCCCTCTCTCTGTATGGCAGGCCTGATTGCTTTGTGTGACCTCCTCTTTCCCCAGAAATCTCTCCTGGAATGGCCTCACACAGATCCACAGTGACACTTTCCAGGCCTGGCATGGGATGCAGTTCCTCCAGGAGCTGTAAGTGGCACCGGGGCTAAAGGCACGGCAGGGCGAGTCTCTGCAGGGTCTCTGCAGGGTCAGTGGGCGTGATCAGATTTGCCCTTGGCAAAGTCCTGATTCCAACTGTGGATGTCAGCCAGGGAGCACCAGGAGTGTGCAGCTGCAAAGGCCCTTTCCCCTGCCCTGCTCCTCTCCTGCATGGCTTCCTTGAGTGCGGCCAGGCCTTTCCCACGTGCCTGACACAGCCAGCTCACATCCTTGCCATCAGCCCTGACAGAGCTCTGTTGTTTCTCAGGATCCTCAGCCACAACCCGCTGGCTGTCATTGATGATGCTGCCTTCTTCAAGCTGCCCTCAGTGAGCTCTCTGTAAGTATTGACTCATTTGGAGCAGATGCACAGAGAGCTGTGTCTCTCTGGAGTGCCCCGTTCTGAGGAAAGCAGCACAAATGGTGCAGGAGCAAATCTCCCTCTTGGCCAGCCTGAGACTGCTGGAGACACAACTTGCCTGGCTTCTCTTGGAGCAGGCAGAAGTGGATGCTTCTGCCAACAGCACCACCATGATCAGGGCCTAGGGCTTGCTCTGAGAGCAGAATTGTGTCCATGTCACCAGAGAGTTTCATGAGCTCTTTCCAATGTTTGCAGAGACCTGAGTGCCACCCAAGTGAAATCACAGACGCTGCTGCAGCTGCTGCAGACCACAGTGAGCTTGGAAACCCTGTGAGTGTGTGCGACTGGGCCCCAGCCACCAGCAGGCCCAGAGTGCTGGGACAGGGACTCTGCTTGGAAAACAAATCCGTGTGCCACAAAACCAGAACAAGGCCAGTAAGCTCAAGAGCTGCTGTTTCCTCCTGGGCAAGGTGGCAAAGCTCACCAGCTCAGAGGCAGAATCTCACCTTGGGGGTGACTTGGTGCAGGCTTCTCCAAGGGGAGTTTGTACTCCAGGCGGGTGCATTTCTGTGTCACGTGGTACTTGGGGAGCCGTTCTACTTTCCAGGATAAAATCCCCTTTTTAATGTTTTGCCTTGGGAGTCAGGGCCCTTTCCCCGAGCTGAGGCACACAGTGAGGCACAAGCCCCAGGCGTGGTATGGGTGTGTTTCCTGAGTTGGGCTCTGAGCCATGCACTGGGTGGCCAGGTGTTGCTCCAAGAATCCCCTCTTGCTGCAGCCAAGTGCCCAAGGAGGCGGCCTGCTGCCTGTGCCAGGAGCGTCCCCGGCCCGAGAGCCCCTGCAGGACCATCCAGATCCTGTGCCAGAAGCTGTGCAGCACCAGCGCCCCGCAGTGCGGTGGGTGTCCGGAGGGGCTGGGGGAGCTCAAATCTGCCCCTTCTCCTGAGCCTGGGCAGATGCTGCAGCACTGCCCTGTGCTGGGGCATGCTGCTCTGCCCTTGCAGTACAGGCCTTGGACACAACACCTTGGGATGGAAAGTTCCTGGTGATTGCACATATCTTGTGTGTCACATACTGTCTGGAGAAGGAACAGCTCACTGGGCCCACCAAACCTACCCATTTCCTGCCTACACCATGGCCCCAGGCCAGGAAAGCAAGATGCCCCGTGGCCTTCCCTGGTGCTGGAAGGCAGGGTCTGCCCATGAAGGCCCCAAATTGCCCTAACAGCTTGGTTTCTGTGCCACCCCAGTGCCCACTGCAGGGCAAAGGGCAGAGCCCCTGATGTGCTCTGCGGGGTGAACACCAAGCACCGTCATGCCCTGGTTGGCCTGTGCAGGGGCAGCAAAGCCCCGTCCTGCGCTAGCTGGGCACAGGGCACAGCACATGCTGTGCACAGCAGGGCCAGGCTGCCCTTCTGCAAACAGGTTTGCAAGGGCCCCTGGGAGCTCGCTTCTCTCACTGCCTCAGCCCCAGGTTTCCCACAGCACAGTCCCAGAGCTCTGGAGCCCTTAAGGAAGTTTTCATGCCCTAACAGCTTCAGCTGCTGCTCTTGGCAATGGCCCTGAATCAAAGGAGCCCCTGGGCATTCCTCCCCTGCCAGTGTGTGCCCCCTTGCAGTGCTGATCTTTCCTCTGGAGTCTCTGCCTCTACACTGGCTCCAGCAGAGCAAGCCAAGCCTGCTCATCTGGAGCTCTGGGAACCTCTCTGACAGCAATCCCATTCCCCTGGGATGTTTCCATCCCATTCAAAGAGAGCCCCAGGAGACACCATGAAAGAACCAGCTCTCTGCTCTGCCCCAAGGGGATAATTGCCTGGATTGAAGGGCTCTTCTCTTCACCACAACACATCCTCCACTCTTCTCTGGTACTCCCTGGCCTTGAGATGAGCTGCTGCTGCTTGGGGTAACCTCTGAGCCTGTGTTTGTGCCCAGCTGCTGATCTGCGCTCTTGCTGTTCTCCAGATCACACAACTCTTCTACAGAGTCAGGGAGAAATAATGGACATGGAACAAGGCAGAGAGCTGAACACCATCCCAGTGCTGGGCGTCAAGCCCAAGGAGCCTTCAGTGGGAGATGGTGAAAGTGTAACGCTTGTTTTGGCCTGACCCTGAGCAGTGAGGGTGATGTCAGCAGCCCGGACAGTTCCAGAACAAACTCACATCCCCCTCAGCATCTCTTAGGGCGTGAAGGCAAAACAAGCGCTCATGAGCTAAGGGCCAACGTCAAGAAGAAGCTGCACAAGGCTGAAAGCATCAAGACTGCCAAAAGCAATGTGGTGAAAAAGTCACCGTCAAGCTGGCAGGAGGAGAAAATAGAGCCACGTTTATACCAGCAAGGCTCAAAGCATTCAGTGGTAGCTGGTGGATTAAAACGTGGTGACCATACCTCCATTTCTGCAAAACAAAGAGATGAGGAGAAAGATCCAGCTGCCAGCAAGTACTACATTAAGACACACAAATGGCACAAGAAGGAGGACAGCCAGTATGGGGTTGGATATAATAATCTTTTCTACCAGGTTTCACAACCTGTGAAAGTGGAGCGAAGGTCCAGATCTGACCACGATCTAAACAAGAATCTGGATTTTCTCGCTGACCTGTTGATTGGGAGCCGCCCCGCTGCAAAGAGGAGAGGAAGAGCCACAGCTGAAGAGAAGCATTTCCCTATAGGCAGGCACCTCCTGATGATGCCACACACCACACAGGAGGAAGACTCCATGTTTCTCAACAAACCTGGGAGCCCCCAAAATCCAGACCTTGCTCCCGTTCCAAAGAGTCGGGAAACCAACGTTGATCATCACCGGCCACTGCAGGAGGCACACAAAGGCCTGGGAGCATTCATGGCCCACGTGGAGCGAGCCCTGAACAGGGACTGCAGCCTGCCCCAGCTCAAGCACGCCTGTGCCAGGATGGTCATGAAGACCAGGCTGCTTCTAAAGCTGCTCACTGAGAGAAAAGAGAACCAGGGAGCGTATGATCCCATGGCCCAGTGTCGTCGGCAAGAGAGGATGATCATTCATATGGCCTTGGGGAATGGCAAGGGACTCACACGGAAGGTAGGAGAGCGGCAGGCACTGCTGCACGTGTCCTTCTGGGCAAAGGAAAATGGAAGGAACAATCCTCTTACCCCTATGATCTTTCTTTTCTCACAGCGCAAACTAGAAGTTTTGGTGTACGTGGTCACGTTTGTGGTTTTGCTGCTTTTCTTCATCTTAGTTTTCCTGATCCTGAAGTGCATCTTCCACGTAAGCCAATTTCTTGTTTGACACAGAGCTGTCTGTCTGGTGGCTGGAGTGCCCAGGTGACAAGCCCCATGTGCCACTGCAGATGGGCCTGCATGTGCTGGCTACCACAGGAGATGTTGTTCCAAGCCTGCAGCTTGTGGCAGCATCCACAGAAGCCAGCTCAGCAGGGTCCAGCCTGCCTGAGGGAATCTTGTCCTGCCTCCTGTCCCAGCTCTCCCCAGCTTTGCTTTGCTCTCCTGCCTTCAGCCACCCAGCAATGAGAGCTTTTGCCCTCTCCTGTTTGGCAGAATATTACAGGAAAACTGATGTTGCAAATCTCCCATTTTCCTTCCCCAGAAGCGCTCTCAACGTTGTGAACTTGACTCCCAACCCCGCGACACCGGGAATTTTTTTCTGAGAAGGTAACTGCTCACTGCCACTGCTGTGCCACCAAGAGTCTTTCCCGTGCACAGCAGCTCCTCGTGGAGCCCCGCAGCCGCGCAGGTGCCGCTGCCCAGGACTCTCCCGGCTGTGTTTCCAACACGTCGCGTTTGGGGCAGCCCCGGGCGAGCGGCTCCTGAGCGGCAGCGCTGGGCACGGCCGGGGGCTCCCAGCCCAACCAGCCCTTGCCGTGCCGGCACTGGGATGGATGTCCTGGGCCCCGGTGTGCTCCCGAGTTTCTGTGAGCACCAGCAATACCTCTGTGTTCTCAGAACAATCTCCTCTGCTGATGGCTCTGCCCTATTTCTCCCTGCAGAAGGGAGAAATTCCCTCTCCCTATTCCTCCCCACAGTGGCTGCTGAAGAACTCACTCCCATCCTCTCCACTTGCCTTTTGCATGCAGGGCTCATTCTCTGCATTGCCAGCCATTGCCATCCCTGCTGGGGCTCCCCATCTTCCTTGGGCTCTGCTGGCACAGCCCCGAGCAGGGAGAGGTGCTGGCACCTGCTGCAGCCCTCCCTGGCCAGACCTCCCTGCTCACGGAGTGGGAGCAAGGAGCTCTGGGCATGGGATGGCCTGAAGCCTTTTTGTCCCCATTCACCTCGCTCACTCCATTGCTTTGCAGCATTGGAAATGCCCCTTCCCAACTCCTCCAGCGGCTGCTGCGCACACAGGGCAGAGCACAGGCAGCCCTGTTGCCCACAGCCTCCATCACCAGCTGCCTTCTCTCTTTAACC
Organism: Zonotrichia albicollis; assembly: GCF_047830755.1. Classification (NCBI taxonomy): domain Eukaryota; kingdom Metazoa; phylum Chordata; class Aves; order Passeriformes; family Passerellidae; genus Zonotrichia; species Zonotrichia albicollis. The sequence goes on along the minus strand of NC_133841.1, from coordinate 5,871,421 downwards.
CTCTTTTCCCTTCCTGATTTTTTCAGGTTCTGTGTAAAACTGCGACCGTGTGGGAGGAAGCATAACAAGGAGGCACAGCATGTAGAAGAGAAAAGGGCAGATAGCTCCCTTGTGACTTGCCCCTGTTCCCAGTACGGTCAAGATGCTTCCCCAAGCTGTTCTCCGTGCTATTCTCTGTTCAGGAAGTCGGAATTGCCATGGCGTCAGAGCCTCAGGGATTCCTATCAATCCCATGGATAAGCATCCCAGGAAGAGGCATAGTGTGAAGAACTAAGGTGGAAGACTCCCAAAAAGTTAATGGGATGCCAGCAATTCTTCACTTCCCATTTTAGCTGAGGCTCTCCTTGGATGCCGTTACCTTGGTTGCTGTTATTTCCATGGATGCTTTTGCCTTAGTTGTTGTTATTTCCATGGATGCTCTTTCATTTGTTGTTGTTGTTTCCTTGGATGCTTTTTCCTTGGCTGTTATTTTCTTGCTGCCCCTGCTGAGGGAAGGCCGGAGGGTGCTGCAGGCAAGCACAAGCTCTGGACACCCAGAGGAGGCATCTCAGGGTTTTCCTCATCCCTTCTGGCAATGTTTCCCCCTGCATTCAGTAGAAATAAAGTTTGTTCTTGTTCCTCCTGGAGTTGCTGTTGTATTTGTGAAAGCAGTTTCTGATGACCCTTATGGAATTGGCCAAATTCACTTTGAGATTGTTGTGAGTTGACTCCAGCCAGATGCTAGTCACTCCCAAAGCTGCTCACTCACTCCTCTCTGCAGCTGGACAGAGGGGAAAATATTTAAGGAAGGTGTATGAGTTAAGGACCAGGAGAAAATACTCATCAAATACCATCAAGTGAAAGAAATAGTCTCGACTTATTGATATAAAATTATGTTTGCCCAATTATTCCATCATAAAAAACCCCAAACAATATTAAAAGTAGTAGCAATATTAATTGAATAGTAAAATAAAAAATGTAAAATTGGATACAATATAATTAGATCAAATTAAGTGATAATTTTGTTCCAATAATAGCGCATAAGCAAAAGATAACCGTGGGGTACGGAGGGCAGGGTTCTGGGACCCGTGCCACATCACGTACAAGCTTGCCAAGTGAAGATTCGTCCTTATATGCTGTGTGCAAACGCCATCTCCTCCCATTTTCGGTTCGTCAAATCTCTATCTCCGCCCTCATTACCACCTTTACCACGCATGCGCCACCACTCGGTTTGGTGGTCGCACAAGTCTTTGGGGGTCGTCACTGATGAAGGCTCTGTCATCTTCTTCGTTGTCCTTTAATTCACCTTTGGGTTACACATGCGCACCAAGCCAGTACAATGGGAGCCCAGACTAACATATCACTATATCTACATATCAAGGCAATAAATCCCTTATAATTAGTATTTTCTGGGACCCAACCAGGTTTTGTTTCCTTTCTGCTCATGTTTAGCAACTGTGTCTTCAGCTTCTTTCCTCCTGTCCTTGGGAACATCTGCCGGGAGGGGGGGTGGTGGAGCCCCTCCTCTCCATCTCTTCTTTGGCATTACTGCTTTTAACTGTTTTATTATTCCCAAATATTAATTACTGTATCAATATTGATTACTCTTTCAATTTTTATCAGCACGAATCATACCTATTAATCACAAAATGAATTTATTACTAACACAATCAGAGCAGGATAATGAGAAATAAAAAAAAGCCCTTAAACATACCTTCCCCTCACCCCACCCTCCATCCCAGCTCTATTGCATGCACCAGCAGCACAAGGAGATAGGGAATGGGGGTTATTCCCATGCTCTCAGAGAGCAGATCTATCACCCTGCTGCACCACGGGGTTCCTCCCATGGGAGGCAGTTCTCCAGGAACTTCTCCACTGTGGCTCCATCCCACCAACAGCAGCTCACTGCGAACTTCTGCAGCATGAGTCCGTCCCACAGGCAACGTTCCTCCCAGAACTGCTGCGGCATGGGTCACTCTCCCACAGGTGCAGTCCTGCAAGGACAGGCTGCTCCAGCCTGGGAGCAGGGCCCCTCTCTCCACAGGTCTCCCACAGGATCACAGCCTCCTGCAGGCATCCAGCTGCTCTGGTGCAGGGCCCCTCCACAGCATGCAGGTGAATCTCTGCTTCCCTGTGCATCCCTGCGGGCTGCAGGAGCACTGCTGCCCCACTGTGAAAAACACCAATCACTTTTTTTTAAAATTTTTAAAAGTTTAATAGTAATAAAATAGGTATAAAAATAGTAACACAATTAGAGTAATAACATTTTGGACAAATTGAATTAAGACAATATGAGACAATAAAAACAACGAGTTTCAGACGTCCGGGTACCTTTTCTGGGCAGCACGAGCCCGACATAGGACCCACGTTAACAAAGCATTAACCCTTAAGATCTATAGCCTGTTGCATATTCATACACCTCATACATGATGCATAAATTCCATTCAAATACAGGATTCTGTCTGGTCAGCGTCAACTTCTTCCTTCCAATCCTAACAGTGCCTCCAAGGCAGGAAGAAGTTCGTTTCTTCTGATAAGAAGGCAATAAATTCCCTTTCCCTGAATTTAGGTTTAGGTGTCCTGTGGCTGCTATCTCACTGCAAGTCCTTTCTTAAAATTAAACAAAGCATCTTACATAGCATAGTTTCTCTTTTTATAACCTAAAACTATATTTAACACAGTACTTAAGAAAATTAATAGAGCATTATTTTCTAACACAACACATATAATATTCATTTTAATATTTGCCAAAAGCCAATCATAAAATACATGCATTTTTCACAATCCCCACTCTCATTCTTTGTAAATCATTTGGCTTGAGCAATATTTTTTTCTACTTGTATCTTCTGGACTATGCTGGTAAAATAAAACAGGGGATTGCACAAGTAAGAAATATAAAAAAAGCTGTAAGAGAAAATGAAAGATCTTAATTTCTTCTAATACATTACCCCATCAGCTAGATTTTAACATTGTTTTCTAATTTTTGGACTGGTACCTGGGTTGTTATATGCATATATATTTTTCTTTTTGATTTCTGTTGCTTTTGCTAGAATGACTTTTCTGTGGTCATCAATTTTCAACGATCTGATATATTGAACTTTCCCCAAACACTCCCTTCTTTGGCCAATAAATAGTCTAAAGCCAAGCTATTCTAATACCCTACGGTTTTTGTTTGGCTTAGCTGGCTCTGCTGGTTTGGCCAGAAAGAAGTGGGAATTCTGGGATGCTGTGGTCAAACCAATGGGTGCTCAGATTTTGATACTGGCACCTGATGTGGCCAGTGGGGTTTGGACACACAGGGGTTAAAAACAGAGCTTCGGCCCTGGGAGGCTCTCTTGGGACTTCGAGGCAAGGAGGTCAGATGGTCAGATCGCCCTCCCTCCTCAGGCTGCTGCTGCTGGGCAGGGGAGGGGCAGCCATGCGGTAGGCCTGGGCCTGGACAGAGATGGGGGGTGAGGAGGCCCTTGAGGATGGAAGGGTGGAGGAGCCCCGGAAGACATCAGGCAGCCATTCCTACCCCCCAGAGGAGAGAGAGAGAGAGAGACCGCGATGGAACGTGATAGCAGCCGGCCCAGGAGGAGAAGAGGGGGAGTGCAGCGAGAAGGTGCCCGGCCAGAGCAGTGTGGGAGTGCCGGAGCTCTGGGACAGGCAGAGACTGAAATTTTTAACCCTTTTCTTACATGACTGGGACCTTGCAAAAATGCGGATCCTCCTCGGAGCTGAATAAGAAGAGAGATAAGAGATGAGAGAACAAGGACCAGGACCAAGGGAAGTGGAGAAGACTGGCTGAGTGGGGGGGAGAGATGACGGAGTAGCCTTTTGGCTGGACTTTTCTTGTGTGGCCATAGACTGAACCAGTTTTATTTCTGTGACACAGAGACTGCACTTAGGGGGAGGCAGTGCCTCAGAACCAGGAGGGTTCATCGTGGGGACCCCTCGGTCCCAGGGGGTGGGAAAAAAACTGGGGGGGACAGATGTCCCAAAGCAGAGACTGTGCCTATTTGGAGTGAGACAAGGCATCCTTAAAAGACAGCCCTAACAGCAGCTCTGGTCTGAAATAAACAGGGCCAGGAGACTTCTTCTCCTTTTTAATGCCTTTATTAAAAGTGATCAGCTCAGGATTGGGCGGCTCGGCAGCACTGCAGTCCCCGTCGCGTCTCCCAGGGTGACTCAGAGGAGGAGGATATGCGCAGCTCTGTCCACCAGGGGCAGAGCCGGGGGATCCAGTCCTCGTGGGAGCCTTTAGGGCGTGATGTCCCTGTCAGATCTTACTTTCTCAGCGTGGTACCCCTTAGTCTCGGCGCTGGGGACGACTCCCATGGTCAGGGCGAGAGGGACTCCGCATCTCTGCAGGCTCAGCACTTGGCTCCTCACGTCTGGACATCACTTTAGTCTCTCAATTCTTAGGTGGCTCGTTGTTTTTAGGGTTTTCTCGTTGCATTTTGGAGTCGAGGTCTCAAAGCATGCTGGTCTTTGGAGTCACTTTGCATAACCCTCCCCACCCTCTCAGGTGTCTTCCCTATGTTGGAAGAGAGCACAGCCTCAGGGAAGGGCCATCACCCCACCCAACCAGGGCTTTTACTAATACAAAAGAGGAGATAAGCTACAAAGACCCGTGATTACAATAACAAAGCACGAAGAACCTTGGCAGAAACGGAGATCTGGCTGCATCCCTGTAACTCTTTCTCACAAAAAAAATATTAACCGAATTTTTGTTCATAACAGTCCCCCCTCTTTTTCTTTGATCGAGCTTAAATTCTTAAGCTCGCATCAACTCACAATTTTTTGTTTTGAATCTACAATAAATCTCTTGTGCACTTTGGTAATCATGGTTACTTAACCTTGTTACTTTTCTTGGTTTCTTCAGGTTGGTTTGTACAGCCAATACTGTTTTACTAAAACAGATAAATAAGCATAGTAAAAAGAGCAATCCTCCAAGTCTACACACAGTGAGAAAAACTACCTTTTCTCATACATTTCTTCTGAAAATCTCTAAGTTCTCCCACCCACTGGGATCAAGTATAGAAGTTTGATCTTGATTATTTACACATGCTAATCTTTTTATTTCGTTTGAAATGTCCCTAATAATTGAATTCTTTATTTTTAATACTGCCTGGAGCCGGATCACTTTGTTCAACACAGATATTGGGATCTGAATTTGGCTTTTACAATTTTGGATTTTCTCAATTTCTATTTCACTTTCCTGGTTTTGTTTAATTTCTCCCAAATCATTATATATAGGAACTCCCAAACTTGATCCAGTTTCTTTGGGTAATAAGAAAATTGGTTTTATCACTCTAGCAATGCAGTTGCCAGATGAGATTAAACTTAGGGGTTTAGAGCTCTCCTGAAATGTGTTCCAAAAGGGGTTTATCTTTTTTCTAGTACACTCATATAAATACTTGTAACAAACAATTTTTCTTACCATTTTCACCATTTCTTTGCTTTTTACTAGATCTGCTGAGCTTGTTTCAGCAGCATCACATTTAAAGCACAACCAGGCTACCTCTATAGGGCACTCTCCTAGGAGTGGCTGCCTAAAAGTGGCAGTATTCTGGACTATCCAATACACTCTCTTATTTTTCTGATAAAGGACCAATTGGGAGGGGTTAACACAATCAGGGTTAGAACTGATGTGTACTCTCAACAAAGAGCTCACTTCTTTTTCATAGCGGGATTGGTAGCCTTCACTGCACAGCTCAGCTGGGCTTCTCAGAGCACCACCAGCAATCAGAGCTAGCATTACTACCCTTCCCAAGAGTCCGGTATGGGTCATCTTGCACAGCCTGCCCACCCGGCCTTGCCTCTTGGGGAATTTTACGGAGAAGAAGCTTCCAAGCTCTTTAGAGTCCCTTCTACCCACTTCTCTGGTTAAACCTCTCTTGGTCTATTCCCTAACAAGTTTGGTTTCCCCCAGGGGAGTGTTCTGTAGAGGATTAACCTGGAGTCTTTAGAATTAAATTGGGGAACTTAACCAGATTTTCTTATTTACAGCCTTAAACTTTTTACCAACATAATTTACACAAAACAGTTTTGAAACATTTTAAGCAATGTTAGAACTCTGATACCAATGTTTTCTCATAGAGTTCAGTCTTTTTGACTCTTCCTTTTAAGAGTCAACTTTAAATCCCAGTATACTCAGGTGAATTAACTTGTGATGTGGATGAATCCTTATCCAGTGCCTGGAGGTGAGTGGTGTAGACTCTGGCCCAATGTCAGAGGGAGAAACTGGGAGTCTGGCCAAATGCCGGAAGGAGAAAGGGGTGGAGTCCAGTCCAATGCCAGAGTGCCAGAGGGAAAAACCTGATGTTGAATCTTGGTCCAATGCCAGGGGGTGAGACTGATGTGAGTCCAACCGTCTTAGTAATAAAGAATACCTGAAATGGGCTTTCAAACACAGGTATTAATGGTCTGCTATTTAATGATTTTATCAAAACTCAGCTTCTCTGTTTAATGTTATCAGTAATTTCTCTTTTTCCATAGCTTGTATGTTTCTCTCATCAACTTCTACATACTCTGTATTTTGCAGGGAGTTGTATTTCTCAGCTAACTTGACTTAAAGTACTTTTATTCTCCTATTTTTCTGTGTATTTAATTCACTGGTTTTCTGTTCTATTTTTTAAGATCTTATTTATTTCTCTTGCTTCTGTTTCTTACATTCCCTTACAGCTTAAATACTTCTTTCAACTCCTTACACTTAATTTTATTTTTTTTTCCTTACACCATTCTTCTACACAATACACTTCCTTCTAAGGAGATGTGGTAAAACTTGTAATGCACAATCTACATTACCTCTATTCTATTTCGTTTATATTCATTCTCTCATTTCTCATTCCCTTTCACACATTCCTCTACACCTTTAAGGCACAATCTTATTGCTAGAAAATCACGGGTCCCTTTAGCCCCCCCTCACCCTGGGGTTTGCCCACAGGTCCCAGTATCTCTGGGCCTCTTGGAAGGGCCCAGACTCTGGTTGCCTCTGGTGCACATTCACCTGTGAGGCTGTCTGCGAGTCTCACGCTCTTACAGGTACGGCTCCCTCACACATCTGGGGAGCCCTAGTCTGGTTTGCAGGTCACACACACACTTCCACTGCCCCCTTCCCACCTGCCTGGGAAGTTGAGGCTGACTTTGCTTTTGACTCACTCTCACACACAACAAGACAACAATAAGGTACCTTTTACTTTCACACCACTTATTACAAGTTAAGTATTTCTGGCCAGTTTTGGTATTGTTGGATATCCTTTCTACTTAGCTGTTTTTTTGTCTAACTTCAGATGTTACTTTGTTGAGACAGGACTTATCTGCTCCTGTATTAACCAAAAGTTTTAATTCTTCATTTAGGGGTCTCACTTCAAAGTTTACCAAGGGCTCTTCTAGATGTTGCATCAGGTCCCCTAAAGTGTAAAGCTCCTGACTCTCTAATTGTCACTTTTAAGGATCTTCTTTAAATTATCTTGTTCCCTGGCTATTGCTGCATGGAGACTGAGCTTTCTACAAAACCTCCTGGTGTATCCTGCCTCTCCACAGTAATAACACTGTCGTCCTCTCAAAGGGACTTGAGGTCTCTCAATCCTTCGTGCACCTGCCAGTACTGGCCTGTCTCTGCCTCCTCCTGGTGGTGGACCCGCCCACCCTGCACTTTTTCTAGCTACAGCAACCATGATCTTAGGCTTGGCCTTTGGTTTTTCTTCCTCCCTCCTTAAATACACCTTCAATGCCTCTCTTAAGAACTCATTTGTGTCCTTCGCTTGCCAATCTTCTATCTTTTCCAGTTTCCTCCTTATATCAGGCCAAGATTTGGTAACAAATTGGACTTTTAGTAGCATTTGACTTTCTGGGGTGTCTGGGTCTATTCTAGAGTACAACTGGAAGTTCTGCCTTAGGCGATTAAGCCAGGCAGCAGGAGCTTCATCTTTCTCCTGCGTGCCCTCAAATGCTAATTGGGTGTTAGTTCCTTTGGGAACTGACTCTTTTATGCCCCGTATTATCAAAGACTTATATTCCATCATGGCCTTCCTCCCCTCTTCCTGGTTAGGGTTCCAGCTGGGATCCGTTAGTGGCAATTTCTGTTAGCCTGATGGCACCTGGGGTCCTGGACGGTTATCTTTCTCCCAAATTCTTATGCCAGCCACCCTAATCATCTGGACCTCTTCTGGGGAAAATAATATACTCAGGATGGAATTCATCTCCCCCCAAGTGTAGATAATTGGACCTAGAAATTGATCCACTTGGTTGGCTATGCCCACTGGGTCCTCAACTAAATGTCCCAAATCTTTCTTGAATCCTCTCACCTCAGAAGCAGTTAGGGGAGCATTCACAAAGCCAACACCTCCCGCTACTCCTCCCATAGGAACCTCTCTGAGAGGAAAGAGTCTCTCTGCCTTGGAGGTCTTGGATCTGGTGCTACAGTACGGCCCATCTTCAGATGCCAAACTACTCTGAGAGATATCTGGGTTACCCTGAACGTTCTGCCCATCAGCAGGTGTATTTGCTGATAGCTGTTTATCGGGCAAGGAGGCATTTGTGTCCCAACTAGGAGGAGGTAAAGGGACAGCAATAGGAGGGGGAGAAGAGCCTGAGTGAATATTAAGTGCAGCTGGAGAAGGGGTGGAGAATGCAGCAGGTGGAGTAGGCACTTGTGGTGGTGCAGAAGGAACTGGAGGGGATACTGGGTTTATCATAGTGGAAGCTGAAGAGGTAGAAGGAGGAGTTTGAACAGGTGGTAATGAGATGGCAGCCAGGGGAAGAACCGGACTTGCCATTAGAGGTGCTTGAAGAAGAGGATTATAAAGTGGAGGGGCAGAAGGAGGCAAATAATCCAGGGGGTCCCATCTTTTACTAGTCCTATCATCCCCTCCTTCATTCCCCTCTTTCTTCTTCTGTACCTTACAAATTCGCACCCCTTCATCCCCAACAGCGCTCTTTAACCAGCAAGCTACATACAATAATTGCTCGGGATCAGTATCTCCTCGAGCTGTCAGATAATTATTTAATAGTTGGCACATCCACTTATCCTTTGTCCCACATCAAGGCCATCCTCCTTGTAACTCTAATTCTGGCCTTCTATACAATAATGGATCAAAAAAATATTAATTAATATAAAAAAATATTTATTAATATAAAAAAAAATATTAACCGAATTTTTGTTCATAACATGGTCCATGCACAGTGGTGAGAGCACTCGGCATGGAAGGAAGATGTCACCATGGCAAAAGGACTTTCCGGGCGGTGCTGAGTGACATGGAAGCACACGAGGTTTCAGCGTGTTTCCAGAGGAAGGCTATGGTGCAAGAAGTACTCCTCTCCTCTTCATGAACTGAAGTTTGAGTATTTTAAAGGGTGGTGCCAGACTGGGCAGTTGGTGATTTGGGGGAATGTATCGGATGGGGAAATTTTGGTGGTGGGGAGGAGGAAAGTGCTTTTTGTAAGATTTTCAATTTTTCCCTTATAGATTTTTTCCTTCTTTTCTTATAGTTTAGGTAATAAAGTTTTCTTTATTTCTAAGCTGGAGTCTGCTTTGCTTATTCCTGGTCACATCTCACAGCAGACACCAGGGAGAGGGTATTCTCATGTGGGCACTGGCTCTGTGCCAGGCCTAAACCGTGACACTGGCTTAATATTAACTCTAATGCCTGGGCCGTCTTATTTGCTATCATTTCTATAACTGCTTGGAGTCTTGTAATAAAATTCAACAGATCATTTGGAGTCAATACAGAGTTAGATTGCTGTGCTGGTTTTACCTTTTCGTTTATTATTTGGGTTTTTTTTTTCCCAAATCTTGAACTGTATCTTCAAGATTAAATTTAAAACAAATCCATCTCTCTCCTTTTGGACATTCAGTTCTAAATCTATTGCTATTTTTTTCTTAAGTTTCTTGTAATCTAATAATTTACTCTATTTTGCCAAAAAGTTCTTAATTTGGATGGGTTATAACAGTGGCTGTTGACATAGGTGTGTGTGTAATAAAAGAGGAACTTTGGTTTCTTTCTATGTGATGCTTTCTGTAGCATTCTTGACACGATCTTGCTGTTATCCCGAAAGGGAAAGGACAATAAATGAGTGCCAGAAACAGGAATAACAGAAGTCCAATATGGCTTATACTCCCACCTCCCATGCCTGTGAGGTTGCAACCCACAGCAGGTTTATTTGATCTTCTCGGTGGCGAAATACAGAGGCAAATCTGGTCTTGCCCTCTATTTCCTTGTCACTTTCTCTTAACTAATTTCCAGGCAAATTGTTTTTGACACTCTTTAACTGTGGTCTCTTACTGTTCTTCAGGTATCTCTCATTCAACAGGCACTAATAATTCCCATCCACACAACCAAGTTATTACTTTAACACTTTTTTGCAATAGGAGCATAAATTTTGTAAATCACAACACTAATTGCTCTCACAATTTAAGCATTTACTTATAACCCAGCTAGCATGTCCAGTATTGGAATGAATCAAATAAAGTTTAGTGATGGAAATGGTAATTCCCCTTCTCCCCTGTACAACTCTCAGGCTAAGGTCAGAATACAAAAACCGTCTTGATCCTCCTATCTGAAGTATTCCTCCCCCAAGGAGATATTTTATTCAGGCAGTGCTCAAAACCACTGATATAAGTGTTGTCTTACTTCTTAATTCAGTGTTATTCTTTGTACATTTCTTGGATCATTTGTCTTTTTTCCAAACTATTACCACTCAGTCCCCACTGGAAAGTCAATTTGGTATCACCCAGTTTAAATGTGATAGTCCATTCCTCAGGTTCTTTGACAAGTCCTTTGATTCTGCTGGCATGAATTCACTCTCTTTCCACGATTCTGATTGTTGCTTCAGTAGTACCTGGAAAGGACTTCTTAATAGCATAGTAATAAAAGAAACATAATACTGCTTTAACTTCTACCATTCGTTTTTCTTCCAAACTTTCTGGGTTTAGCTAAAAGCTTTCTCCACAGCAGCCTCTTCTTCTATCCAGCTGTGCTAATAGCTGCAGAGGCAAATTCTTCTTTCTGTGAGTTACAGTTAATTAAATAAGAAAAGCTAGACCAATTTTAACACGAGATGTATCACATCTATTGCTTTTTACCTTTTTGGCAGCGTTTAATTGTTTTAGCCTTACAAACCCATTCTTCAGGGAAAAACCCAAACAAACAGCTTCTTTTTAACAGCAAACAAAACACACAAAAGAAAAAAAAAAAAAAAAAAACAAAAAACTTCTTAATTAAGAAAAACAGACGACTTTGTGAGGTTTGGAGAGTCAGCAATCTCTGCTTAGACTTTATCTTTTAGTGCTGGCCGCCTGCCCCTCTTTTCACAGCCCTGCTGTCAATGCCGTCCTTCCCCCGGCGCTGCCCCTTGGCTGCAGGGCCGGAGCAGGGGAGAGCAGCCACGGGCATGGGGACCCTGGGGGCTGCCTTGGGTTCCTTTTGCCCTCTCTATCTTCTCTCCTTTTCTCTTTCCTTCTCTCTCTCGGCCCACTTCCCGGGCCCACGCTGCCATCCTGGGCTCAGGACCCCGACAGTCTGGGAGCCCTCCCGGCAGTTCCGCCACGGAGCCAGCCCGCTCCTGGCCGGCAAACCTGTGTCCTCTGCTGCCAGCACCGCCGCTGGTCACCTCCACGGATCGGTTCCTGCCGCAGCCCTTGAGACCCCGCCGCTCGTAGGGAGTGGTCAGACACTTCCCAGCCCTGACAACCCCAAACTCGGCGTCCCCAGGTGCTCCTGACATTCTTTTTCTTTCTCTAGTCAACTTATCCTCTTTTTTTCTTCAAGGAGGGCCCGTTCTGCTAAACCCTCTCTGGATCTCAGTTCGGCATTGAATAACCTCCCAACAACCACGTGTTAAGACACTTCCCTGCCTTTCATTCAAAAAACCTGCATCACACTTCTGCTCTCTTCTAGCACCAAGATGTCATCACTCCACATTCCAGCATCTCAGAGTTTGCTAACCACCCCCCTACTTCAACATGTCTCTTTCTTCTCTTCTTACTTGTTTGTTTTTTTTTTGATTCAACACACCTCAGACAGTACGAGGTGAACCTAACAAATTTACTTCCAAAAGTAAGCTTACAACTTTCTTTTACTAGGATTGCAGTAGCTGTTATAACTTACATACATACTGGCTAGCTGTGGCTTACTGGGTCTAACATCTTTGATATATAAGCTACTAGATATTTTTTTACTCTTCCTCACTCCTGAATTAAAATTTTATGAGCTACTCCATTTTCTGTATTTATCTATAAATTATAAAGAATTTTTCAAACAAGGGTAAGCTTAAAGCTGGTACTTAGGCTAGTTTTAACTTAACTCTTTTAATTTAACAATATCTTCTTTGGTCTGTTTTATATCATCTCCTTCTGTCAATTTTTCATACACAAATTTTGCTGCTTGTGTGTACCCCTCAATCTATAATCAATAATATTTTTAAAATCTAGGTAATTTTCTGATCTCCCTCTTTGAAGAGGGAGGGAGAAGGAATAAAATTCTTGCAATTTTCTCATGGTTGGGCTTCTAGCTACTTTTATTAATAAGTGTCTAAGATATTTTACCACTGGGTAGGGAGTCTGAGTTCTTTTATTACCCTCCCTTAAATCTTGTACTAGTCTATAACTGTCATTGGACTTCTTTACTGGGGGAATAGGGCTATTATGAGGAGACGTACAAGGTTCTAATGCCCCATCCTTTATTAGTCCTTCTGTTACTGGCTTCAAACCTTCCCGTCCTTCTAAAGATACAGGATACTGACATACACGTATGGGACAATCTTCTCTCTCAATTGTAACCCTTATGGGGTCGATATTTAATCAAACCCGTTCTTCTTTGTTGATTTTTTTTTTCTTCATCTTCTTGGCCTAATTTTAAAACTCTAGCTGTCATTTTCCCATTTTCTGGTATAACTCCTATTCTTAATTGCACTTGTAAGACTCTCCCCAATAAATTGCTACCTGGACCAATAAGACATCTCCCATCCAAATTTTAGTTTCTTCCCTCAATTTCCACATGTTTAATGACAAGAAATGTAAAACTTTCTCCTTTTGTCCCTGTTACTTTCACTTTATGTTTGCTCACACTATAACCTTTTGGAATATTTAACAGGCAGGTTCTCTCTGCCCCTGTGTCTATTGCGAATTCCAATTCTTCGTCTTGGGGACCCACTTTTAAAATTATCACAGGTTTCAGATGGTATTTGTCCCCCCCAAAAAATTAGAGCTTATGACCTCCCTATTCCTCTTCTGTGCCCTTCTCTTTAAAGATTTTCAGATCTTCCACTTGCTTAGGACCATTTTCCTATTTCTTTAAAGTTTGTTTATCTATTTAGTTGGAGTTTCTTCTTTCCCCTCTAAAAGCTGTCCCTTAAAAACCTCTTTTTTTTTTTTTGCCTTTGATATGCTGTCTCATTTATTCCCTTGATTATGTAATTACAATAATTATTCATGTGTTTACTCTCCCCCTCATTATTTTTACCCCACTCAGGAGACACAGTTGGCATTTTGTCTTCTCTGGGGATCCCCGCGGATTATCTTTTTTTCCCAAGCTTTTATTTCAGCTGCTCTGATTAATTGACTTTCTTCCTGAGAAAAATAGTATTTTCATTACAGACCATATCTCTTCTCAAGTATAAATGTTTGGACCTAAAAATTGGTCTAATTGTTCAGCTATGCCTATGGGATCCTCCAAATATCCCTTTGATTTATTTCTTAAAATTTCAGACCTCAGATGAAGTCAAAGGAGCATTTACAAACCCCGAAGCCCCGGTCCGCCCCCTCCTATGGGGACCTCTCTTAATGGAAACAGACCAATCCCTTTATCCCATTCTTTTTGGACTTTTATCTTCTATAGTCTTTGTCCTGTATTTTTAGGAAGAATCAGGAGAGGGCTTTCTTCTAACTGAACTTTTACTGTTTTGATAAAGTGATTCTTTTAGAAAGTTGCCCTGAGCAGCCAGAGCTGTGGTTATCAAGGAACAGAGCTCACGGTGTAATGGGTTAAAACTTCAAGTTTGTTCATCAAAGCTGACAAAGTTGCACCACCTCCATTTGTTTGCTTAAGTAAATTTCCAGACTTAAAAAGATAAGGAAGGTGAAACCAAAGACAATGGGTTTCACAAACATTTGTTTATCTCTTTAGTAAACTGTTAATATGGGTGGGGGGTTTGCTATGATTTATAGCACAGTATCAGCTTATCCGCTCAGTAAACCTAAGATTCCAGGAACTCAGCAGATTGACCCTAAAATTCCAGAAATCAGATAGACCTGGCAAATAAGGAAAATACCGGCCTTCATCTTCAGACCTCCGGGAGGTGGACTATGACCACCTAGACACAAAAGAAGAACACGCAGAGTACTACACATCAACCCGGAAGCAGGACTGGATAAGAACACCACGAAATATCAGAAGTGCACGGCAGTGGTAGAGCGGGGTCTCTCCTGTCGCCCAGCGCGCCCGGGGCGCTGACTTTGCCTATTATTGCTTGCTGTATCAATTAATAAATTTCATTTTTTGGACTTATTAGTTGGTGATTAATTCCCCACCGCAACTAACCCATAACAAATTGGTGCCGTGACTCAGATTCGGGCTAATTCCTGGAGAAGAGAACTTGCTGGGGAGGCACCCCATTTCTCAGAGGCCCCAGGGTTGCTATTCTCTAGGGTCCCCGACCCAACAAACCCAAATTCAGGTAATAGGCAAAGGAAAGCCGGCAACAAAACCACCCATAATCTTTGTGCACGAAGTCCGGACCAAGACGCAGGCGAGCGTATACGTGAGTACAAACAAGGGGCAACAAGGGGCAGTCCGGTTGGGATGTTGGAGAGTGTGTTCCCAGAGTGTGGTGAATGAGACATCCCATGGACGAGTGTTGGAGAGTGTGTTCCCAGAGTGTGGTGAATGAGACGTCCCATGGACGAGGCAACTGCAGACCTCCTATAGTGCGGTTCCCACATACTCAAGAGGGACAGGGCCACGAACAGAGGGGGCGAGTGTGTGTGTGTGAGGAGACACTCCGGGAGGGGGAAGAGAGCCACTCCGGGAGGGAGAAGAGCAAGCCAAGCCCTCCGGGAACACGCCATCAGTACCGGAGTGTCGAGAGAGGACACTCCAGTCGAAATATATTACCTTAATTTAAGAGAATCATTTAGCATGGAACGACCTCTAGTGGTTGTTTGCTATTATTGCGGGGATAGAGGACACCTGAAACGAACATGTCAAAAGAGGGAAAAGGATGGGAAACAATTTCAAGACCAGGAGTTCTATTTGCTGGGAGAAAAAGAGAAGCCCCTGATAAAACTTATGATAGGTCCCCAGCAACAGATATATGAGTTCCTTGTAGACTCAGGACTGAACTATCTACAATCCAAACCCTTCCCAAAGGATGCACCCAGCCCACAGAAATGGTGCAGCTAAAGGGAGCTACAGGGGAACCCTTAGGGGCACCTATAATAAAAGATGTAATAATTCAAGGACCCTCCAAAATGGGAATAGGGTCTCTATTGCTGGTCCCAGAAGCCAATTATAATCTTTTAGGGCGGGATCTTATGATTGAATTCGGAATAGGAATAGAGTTTTCTAAAGGCAAATTAAGCATAAAATTATGTCCTTCAGAAATTAACAATGAGCAAATGTACCCTCTAAGGGAGAGGGATGACTGCGTAAATTATAAAAATAAGAAGAAGGAGGAGGTTCCCTTAATATCACCATCATATACTCCTCCCCCACCAAATGCACCCCCTGTTCAAACTGGGAGTCAGGAGGGGGATCCCCTCCCCTTCCCGGATGGTTGTCTAGACGATTGGGGACCACTGACTCAAAGCAAAACCGAAAATGCTACACCTCTATCCCCTGAGGGAAATGCCGATGTGGGTGCTCAAGCTGGGATTGGGTTTATTTCAGTTCCCCTTAAGGGACAAAATATCGACAAAGTAATTAATAAGAAACAGTAGAAAAATATTTACTTGGATGAGCTCCTAAGGGAAGCTCAGAAGGTGTATGCAAGAAGGGATGATAAAAAGGGACAAATGTTGCAAGGAGGGAAAAGGGAAGGAGCTGGAGTTCCGAGGACGAAAAAAAGGGAGAAGATTGTTTGTTTTTATTGTGGGAATAAAGGACATTTTAGGAGACAATGCCGTAAGAGGAAGGAGGATGAGGAAAAGGAATGAATGCAGGATGAAGATGGAGGTCTGAAAATAGGGTTTCGTGAGTAAATTGGCAAGCAATTGCAAGGGAGGCAATAGATCATCAGGATTATGACTTCCTGAAAACTATGAGTGAGATACAAGCTTTCCCTGTGGTAAATACAACTAATAATCAGGGAAATGTCGATGTCACAAATGCTCCAGTTGATCAGAAATTATTGACTCAACTGCAGGGTACGGTCAATGAATCTGGCCTCCACAGTGAAACAAAAATGATAGAGGCAAATCTAACAGACAGGCAGCCTCTAGATCGGTTAAAAACAATTACAACTAAAACAAAGGAAATTGAACAGACCTACAGGCAAGACTGTGAAACCTTCAGAATGGTAGTTAAGATGTTAGTAGAAAAAGATCTATCATTAGAGAAGCCCATTCAGTTCGCCCTGAGGCAGAACTTGCATGAAAGTGGTGAGCAATGCGTTGAAGAACTCAAACATTTCATTGCTCAGTATGATGCTGCGAACCAAAATGTGTTAGAGCCTTTCAGAGAGGGCTCCTACTAAGGATAAAAATATGCTTTTAGATTTTTAGCATTTTGTCTACCATAGTACATAAATCTGCTTTTTAGGATTACAATTTGAAGTGATAAAAGCAAATAATTTGGGGTGCAAGTTTTTATAAAAAGGAATGTTTTTTTATAAAAAATGTACATTTTTTATAAAATGTATGTTTTATGTAGTTTGGCCAAACTAAGCATGTGAGTGTTTGAAATGTGTGTTTTGTTTGTCAAAGTGCATCAGAAGCCCAGATAACTCCATTGGTGGAAAGTTAAATTGTCTATTGAGTGTCTTAAGGGTTAAATACTGTTAAAGTTAAGTGTTTAAAGTTTCATTCCTGTTAGGTTAAAGTGTTCTTAAGTTTAAGTCATGCAGAATTTAAAGTCGTTGAGTTGTCTTAAAGTTAAGTTCAGTTAAATTTAAGTGATTTTACTGTAAGTTCTGTTGATTTGAAAATCTGTTAAGTTTAAGTTTTGTTAAAGTTAAGGTCTGCTAAACTAAGATCTACTAAGTTAAAATTCTGTTGAGTTTAATTTCTGTTAAGTTTAAGTAAAGATAAGTTTTAGTGATGCTAAGTTCTGTTAAGCTCAAATGTTTTAAGTGTTTTAAGTGTTATTAGCTTTACGTGACATTAGATAAGTTTATGCTAAACGCTTATTTTATAATTTGTGTGTAAAATGTTAACATGAACATCAGAGAAATTTCCAGTGGACCCTAGCCCTGTTCAAAACATATACCAATTGTTTGAGAATGGAGAACAGGCTTAGCGGGCAGTTAATACTGATGAAATTTGTACATATATTATTCTTTTGGTTTATTGTAAAAAATGGCTCATAATTGTTATGAACAAAAATTCAGTTAATATTTTTTGTGAGAAAAAGTTACAAAAAGGCAGCCAGATCACTGTCCCTGCCAAGGTTCTGCGTGTTTTGTCGTGGTAATCACGGGTTGTTGTAGTTAATAGTTGTTTTTGTATTAGTAAAAGCCCTGGCTAGGGCGAGGTAATGGCCCTTCCCCGAGGCTAAGGTGTACCTTTCCCAGCATAGTGAAGACACCTGAGAGGGTGGGGGGGGTTATGCAAAGTGACTCCAAGACCAGCATGCTTTTTGGGACCCTGACTCCAAACGCACAGAGAAAACCCCAAAAACAACGAGCCAAATAAGTGTTGAGAGACTAAAGCGTTGTCTAGACATGAGGAGCCGAGTGCTGAGCCTGCAGAGATGCGGAGTTCCTCTCGCCCTGACCATGGGAGTCGTCCCCGGCAGTGAGACCGAGCCCACTGGCCCAGGAGGGACAACATCTGACAGGGGACACCACGCCCTAAAGGCTCCCACGAGGACTGGATACCCCGGCTCTCCCCCTAGTGGACAAAGCTGCGCATATCCTCCTCCTCTGAGTCGCCCTGGGAGACACGATGAGGACTGCAGCCCTGCCGAGCCGCCCAATCCTGAGCTGATCACTTTTAATAAAGGCATTGAAAAGGAGAAGAAGTCTCCTGGCCCTGTTTATTTCAGCTGGGAGCTCGTCCAGAATAGCCACGCCGCAAGAAGACTCAAGACTGGCCATCTTGGAACTTCAGGACAGCTGGCTATCAGGACCAGAGGGATCGGCTCAGGGCCAGCGACGCAGAGGAGCACCGGAGCACCAGACTGGTGAGAAACCCGGTGGCGGGAGCGGGCGACGTGCGCATGTGTGTGTGAATGAGACGAGGCCGGCAGCCGGACCCTCGACCTGAGAGTGGACCCCTCAGTACTGCATTTCCGGACTCCTGCGAAGGGGCCGGCCGGAAATGGGGAAGCACGTGGAATTAGCGTGAGTGAGCCCTCTCCCAAGGGGAAATAAAGAGCCCCTCCCCTTCCGGGCGTGCGGAGGGAATATTTCTACGAGTGGCACGCACCCAAAATAGGTCGTGACAGAGGGAAGTCAGGCAGATTTGTCAGTCCCGAGAAGGATTCGGGTAGCATTTGTAAGTCTCGAGAAGGATTCGCGTAAGATTTGTCAGTCCCGAGAAGGATTCGGGTAGCTCACAAGCCCTGCAGGCAAAAGTAAGTCCTGACACAGGAGTCAGGCACAAACCCCAGAGAAGGAGGCTGTGGTTTGCTTTTAAGTCCTGATACGGTGAAGCCTAAAAATTGGCGGGTTAGGCAAGCAAAAAATCAGGCAGTTGTTTTTCCTGACTGAGGGAGTCAGGCACGACCTGGATTCTTTAGGCTGAGGTTTTGTGTGTTCAAGTCCCGATAGATGTAAGACCTGACGTTGGGAAAGTTGGGCAATCAAGAGATCGGGCAGTTGTTTCAGTATAAAGTCCTGAGCATCAGGCAGAAATTTGAAGTTCAGTGGAGGAGGCGGAAGCTCCTCAAAGAAGGTTCTTTTCAAAATTACCGGTCAGTAAAGGCACCTTTGGGACTTTTTACTGTTGAGACCTGTAAAATGGGAGGGTGTAATAGTAAAAAGACCGGTAAGAGACTGAGGTATATACCTCCCAATAGTCCCTTAGGAGAACTGTTAGTAAAATGGGATTCTATAGAGGCCACGGAGGGATTAGATAAAGTGAAAATGATCCAATATTGTATGGAAGTGTGGCCAGAATTAGAGTTACAAGGAGGATGGCCTTGGTGTGGGACAAAGGATAAGTGGATGTGCCAATTATTGAATAATTATCTGACAGCTCAAGGGGATACTGATCCTCAGCAATTACTGTATGTAGCTTGCTGGTTAAAGAGCGCTGTTGGGGATGAAGGGGTGCAAATTTGTAAGGTACAGAGGAAGAAAGAGGGGAATGAAGGAGGGGATGATAGGACTAGTAAAAGATGGGATCCCCTGGATTATTTGCCTCCTTCTGCCCCTCCACCTTATAATCCTCTTCTTCAAGAACCTCAAATGGCAAGTCCGGTTCTTCCCCCGGCTGCCATCTCATTACCATCTGCTCAGACTCCTACTTCTACCTCTTCAGCTTCCACTATGATAAACCCAGTATCTCCTCCAGCAATCACTCCCTCACCATCCCCTTCAGCTTCTCCAGTTCCTTCTGCACCACCACAAGTGCCTACTCCACCTGCTGCATTCTCCACCCCTTCTCCAGCTGCACTTAATATTCACTCAGGCTCTTCTCCCCCTCCTATTGCTGTCCCTTTACCTCCTCCTAGTTGGGACACAAATGCCTCCTTGCCCGATAAACAGCTATCAGCAAATACACCTGCTGATGGGCAGAACGTTCAGGGTAACCCAGATATCCCTCAAAGTAGTTTGGCATCTGAAGATGGGCCGTACTGTAGCACCAGATCCAAGACCTCCAAGGCAGAGAGACTCTTTCCTCTCAGAGAGGTTCCTATGGGAGGAGTAGCGGGAGGTGTTTGCTTTGTGAATGCTCCCCTAACTGCTTCTGAGGTGAGAGGATTCAAGAAAGACTTGGGGCATTTAGTTGAGGACCCAGTGGGCATAGCCAACCAAGTGGATCAATTTCTAGGTCCAATTATCTACACTTGGAGGGAGATGAATTCCATCCTGAGTATATTATTTTCCCCAGAAGAGGTCCAGATGATTAGGGTGGCTGGCATAAGAATTTGGGAGAAAGATAACCGTCCAGGACCCCAGGTGCCATCAGGCTAACAGAAATTGCCACTAACGGATCCCAGCTGGAACCCTAACCAGGAGGACGGGAGGAAAGCCATGATGGAATATAAGTCTTTGATAATACGGGGGATCAAAGAGTCAGTTCCCTAAGGAACTAACACCCATATGGCATTTGAGAGTACACAGGAGAAAGATGAAGCTCCTGCTGCCTGGCTTAACTGCCTAAGGCAGAACTTCCAGCTGTACTCTAGAATAGACCCAGACACCCCAGAAGGTCAAATGCTACTAAAAGTCCAGTTTGTTACCAAATCTTGGCCTGATATACAGAGAAAACTGGAAAAGATGGGGAACATTGGCAAAAGAAGGACATTAATGAGTTATTAAGAGAATCATTGAAAGTGTATTTAAGGAGGGAAGAAGAAAAAGCAAAGGCCAAGGCTAAGATCGTGGTTGCTGTAGCTAGAGAAAGTGCAGGGGGGGCGGGTCCACCACCAGGAGGAGGCAAGGATAGGCCAGTACTGTCAGGTGCAAGAGGGATAGAGGCACCTCAAGTCCCTTTGAGAGGACGACAGTGTTATTACTGTGGAAAGGCAGGACACACCAGGAGGTTTTGTAGAAAGCTCAGTCTCGATGCGGCAATAGCCAGGGAACAAGATAATTTAGAGAGGATCCTTAAAGGTGACGAGTAGAGGGTCAGGGGCTTTACACTTTAGGGGACCTGATGCAACATCTAGAAGAACCTTTTGTAAACTTTCAAGTGGGACACCTAAATGAAGAATTTGAATTTCTGAGTAGATACAGGAGCAGATAAGTCCTGTCTCAACAAAGTAACATCTGAAGTTAGACAAGAATACAGCTAGGTAGAAAGGATATCCAATAGCACCAAAACTGACCAGTAAAACTAAACTTGTAATAAGCGATGTGAAAGTAAAAGGTATCTTGTTGTTGTCTTGTTGTGTGTATGAGAGTGAGTCACAAGCAAAGTCAGCCTCAACTTCCCGGGCAGGTGGGAAGGGGGCAGTGGAAGTGTGTGTGTGACCTGCAAACCAGACTAGGGTTACCCAGATGTGTGAGGGAGCCGTAGCTGTAAGAGTGTGAGTGACATGCAGACAGCCTCACAGGTGAATGTGCACCAGAAGCAACCAGAGTCTGGGCCCTTCCAAGAGGCCCAGAGATACTGAGACCTGTCGGCCAACCCCAGGGTGAAGGGGGGCTAAAGGGACCCGTGATTTTCTAGCAATAAGATTGTGTCTTAAAGGTGTGAAGGAATGTGTGAAAGTGAATGAGAAATGAGGAAGGGAATATAGACGAGTTAGAATAGAGGTAATGTAGATTGTGCATTACAAATTTTACCACATCTCCTTAGAGGGAAGTGTATTGTGTAGAAGAATGGTGTAAGGAAAAAAAAAAATTAAGTGTAAGGGGTTGAAAGAAGTATTTAAGCTGTAAGTGAAAGTAAGAAACAGAAGCAAGAGATAAACAAATAAGATCTTGAAAAATAGAACAAAAAAACAGTGAATTAAAAACACAGAAAAATAGGAGAATAAAAGTACTTTAAGTTAAGTTAGCTGAGAAATACAACTCCCTGCAAAATACAGAGTATGTAGAAGTTGATGAGAGAAACATACAAGCTATGGAAAAAGAGAAATTACCAATAACATTAAACAGAGAAACTGAGTTTTGATAAAATCATTAAATAGCAGACCATTAATGCCTGTGTTTGAAAGCCCGTTTCAGGTACTCTTCATTACTAATTTGACTGTGCAGACCAAAAGAAAAAGGTTGGACTCACATCAGTCTCACCCCCTGGCATTGGACCAGGATTCAACATCAGTTTTTTTTCCCTCTGGCATTCTGGCATTGGACCAGACTGCACCCCATTCTCCTTCCGGCATTTGGCCAGACTACCAGTTTCTCCCTCTGGCATTGGGCCAGAGTCCACTCCACTCACCTCCGGGCACTGGATAAGGATTCATCCACATGACAAGTTAATTCACCTGAGTATACTGGGATTTAAAGTTGACTCTCAGGAGGAAGAGTCAAAAAGACTGAACTGTATGGGAAAAAATTCGTATCAAGAGTTTTAACATTGCTTAAAATGTTTCAAGACAGTTCTGTGTAAACTATGTTGGTAAAAAGTGAGACAGAGCAGAGATCCATCCTGAATTAGGTGAAGTGTCTAACAACGGTGAAAAGTCTGTGAGGCCAAAGCTGAAGGAAAAACTCGTATGCCGAGACAGCAAGAAGACAGAGAAAGAAAAACAGGAAAGACCACCAGAGAAAGAAAAACAGAAAAGACTACGAAGTCAATTTGCCCCAACCTAGAAATTCCTTTGATAAAGAAGAACTGGTGCTAAGTGTCATGCGAGATGAATATGTATGAACGTATTGTGAAACTGTATGCATATGCATTTGGAAGGAGGATAAAAGGAGGTCTGAAATTTTCAGGAGTACGCATGCCTTTTTAGAAGGATTTTCTCCGTGTGTGTCCAGCGTCGTAAATAAACATACCGAGCTTTACAACTTCTATAAAGTTGTGAGGTTTCTTCTTTTCTCTGCAAAACATTTTGGCGAGCCAAGCCAGGAGTTCAATGTCCCCGCGGGGGCAGGGGGGATAGACGGACCTCCAAGGCGCGCCCCAGGATTTTTTCCTGGTGGGGCTCCGCTTGTCTCAACTTGCCACCTGCGCGGACAGACAACGACCTGCTGGCCTGCGGAGGAAGATATGGTATGTACTGAGGGGCCCCAGGGGGGGAGGAAGGAGAGAAAGGGAGTAAACCACCCAGAGACGTCTGGGTTCATGGGTTCAGCTGATAGAGCAGCTGTATTAGAGACGGGGGTTCGTCGTTCTGATAGAGAAAACCGCTAGCGGCTTTGGGAGCAAGCCGGGTGAACCCGTGTATGTGTGTATTGGGGATTCGTAGTTCTGATAGAGCAGAACTGGTGAGCCCATGTGTGTTTTGTTTGTGTGTGTGTGTGATGTCCGGACACTGTGTTGCTGTGTGGTTAATGTGTGTGGTCAGTGCACTGTGTTTGTGATCGTGCTGGTGATAAGTGTATGGTGTATAAAAGAGAGTAAATCTACAGTGCCCTACAGTGCGGGGGGGGTCAGTACTCCCCGTGTTTGAAGCAGCCAAGTGAGGCCAGAGGCGCCAGCTGCAGCAGGCTGCGGGGGCAGGGAGAGAAGTGCCCCGCGGAGAAGCGAGTGGAGGAATGTCAGTGATGGCATTTATCATGTTTAAATGTAGTGATTTGTGTAGATTTGGTACATTTTAACCGTGAGTATGAGCTCAGAGAGTTCCTTTGCCTTGGATGTTTAGACTTGATCTCTAGACTGTGTGCTGTTATTTTGATTGTGTCCAGGAAAATTGATATGAGTAAATGCTGAATTATGGTATGCTGTGTTGTGTTGAGAAAGTGAGCAGTTTGAGAAATATGCCCTTTCCCAGTGATTTTGTGTGGTGATTTTCTTCCGCTGCATTGTAGTAATTTGATTCTCAGATTCTATAGTGGTGTTTGCGGAGATTTTAAGATTTTGTTGCAACAAGAGTAGCATTTTACATAGGAGAACTATAGTACGGTGATTTATGTTTAACTTTGATAAAGCGAGTTAAAGGAATTCCAAGAATTCTCCCCCTCATAGTAATTCAAGCCTTGGCTCTAGAGAATTTGAGATAAAGGTGGGGGGGGGAGAGTGCGTGTGTCTGTGTCTGCAGGTATATCAGAGTTTCGGCTGTGACGAGCACAGCCTTTTTGCAAAGCAGCAAAACAAGTGTAAGTAGACACAGTGCTTAATTAGATTGTGCAAGAAGAGAACTAGAAAAGACTGATATTTTGTAAAACAGAGTTTATATAGAAGAGATAGAAGGGATGAATGAGATGAATTAGTTAATGAGACTTATGAGATTTATGAGACTTCAATTGATACTGCAGTAAGTCTTTACTGGAAACAATCTGCTGAAAGGATTTAAAGTTCTCTGTAACAAACAGAATAGCCTGCCTTTGTGAGCAATTTCGGGGAGCCTTTGGTACATCCAGAGGCTAGCAGGTTGTGTGAGGTGACAGTGGCTGTGCCCTGGGCACAGGGACAGCTCTGGCTGCCCTGTCTCCCCAGGGAACATGGGAATGGCCTGTGGGCAAAAGCTGGATGTGCAGGTATTATTGCAGCGTGGTGTTTATGAGAAACACTGGTATTGCTGTTTTGCTGTTCCAATAAGTGTCAGGGTACACGCCCCGAGTGTAAATTAGAGGTTTCTGGTCAAGCGGATTCAGAACCTAAGGTCTTAGAGCTTGTGTGTGGGAATCACATCTGATAACTGCCACCTGGAGCTGTGTGTATAGGAGGAAAACTGAGAAACTACTGTGAAGGTCTGTAAAAAGGTTTGAATGGAAGTGAGATAAGGGCAAGGAGAAATAAATAATGAGAACTGACCAGAGCAAACAGGTTCCTAAATTAGCCCCTTTTGGGAGGGGCTCACTGGGAGGAGGTTGCCAGTAAGAGCAGCTCAGAAAATAAAAAGATTTATAGTGCTTCATTGCTGTTAGTACTGTTTTATAATAGGAGGATAAATGGGATAGTTTTTGTATGCTGAAATGTCGTTTGTTTTAAGAAATCACCCAGAATGACAAAGAGACTGTGAGATCAGACCGCTCTCTGGTCTTGGCCCTTGAAAAGGAAAACAAGGCAAAGAGAAAGCAAATCAAACATGTTGTTCAGCATGCAGCATAAGATAGCAACGTATGAAATCAGGCAAGGATTATCACACTGAAATGCAAAGCAATCACAGTTCGCAAAACGAGTACATATGACCTGCTAAAGGCTTCCTCCCAAGGTAAGGGAGGAGGAGTAAAGATGACCTCCCCAAAAAGGAAGAATTTTTGTCAGCACAAGGGTCATATATTCAGTTTTAAATAAAGCTTTAGTACCTGTGGAGAATGTTTATGTTGTAGTGTGGAGAATGAACAACTGGCCAGTCTGAGAAGGCATACTTTTGCAAACCTTTAAAGTAACATGTGTACTGTGTGTACCTAAAAGCTTTTGTACAATTCGCTCAATTTGCTAAACATTCTCAAATGAGAAAGGTTACTCTGGAGGCAAATAATATAAAGATGTTAGGCTTAATATTAACAGACACTGAAATTAAGAAAGACATTAGTAAGGAGATATTAGAATAAGTAAATAAGTGTTTTCAAGGGTATGGGCCTCTGCTGCACCAGGGAGAGTGAAAGATGCTCCCCCATGGGATGCTCCCCCATCAAGCTTAATGAAAGAACACAACCAGTGAGAACTGAGTAGTACCCTCAAAGGGAAGGTAAGGAAGGAATCAGTCCAATAACTGATAGTACTGGATTAAGGGCTGTCAATAAGATAACACAGAATTTGTACCCTGTGGTAGCAAATCCATAGACCTTACTAACTTGTTTAACACCTGAGCTAACCTGGTTCACTGTTTTAGGCCTGAGATGCCTTCTTTTGCCTCCCTGTCCACGAAGCCAGCCAGAACATTTTTGCATTCAAACACAAGCTCACATAGTCCATGTTCCTGAAGGCTTCAAAATTCTTCACTCCGATTGGAGAACAGCTTGCAAAGACCCAGAGTCCCGGGAAGCTCCACAAGAGGAAAGGAGGCTGTTGCAGTACGTGGATGTTTTTCTAGTAGCCACTCAGACGAGGGAAGCGAGAGAAGCCTGGACGGTAAGCCTTTTGAATTTCCTAAGACTCCAAGGATGCAGAGTCTCAAAGAAAAAGGCACAGGTAGTGAAACAGAAGGTAATCTACCTGGAGTAAGAAGTGAGTGCTGAGCAGCAGACTTTAAGGCAGGGAAGCCATATGCCAAACCCTGAACCCCAGACAACGAAAGAACTCCAAACCTTCTTAGGCATGGCAGGGTAGTGCCAGCTGTGGGTTTATAATTATGGACTGTTCGCCAGACCCCTCTAAGCTCTTATTGCCAATGGGAACTGAGATCTCCAGTGGACAAGAGACGCCACACAGGCCTTTCGCCAGCTAGAGAGTCCCCTCATGTCGGCTCCAGCTTTGAAACTTCCAGATGTAAGTAAAGCATTCTTTCTATTTTTCCATGCAAGGAATTGCCCTGGGAATACTGGCTCAAGACTTGGGTCCATACCGGAGGGCAGTTGCTTACTTCTCTAAGCAACTAGATGCAACAGCCAAAGGATGGCCAGGTTGCCTCAGAGCTGTAGCAGCAGTTGTGCTGAACATTCAAGAGGCACACAAGTTTACCCTGAGACAAAAATGACTGTGCTAGTGTCCCACACAGTGTCCACAGTACTGGAAGTAAAGGGTGGCCACTGGCTTTTCACCAGAGAGGTTTCTGAAATACCAGGCCATCATGGTAGAGCAAGATGATGTAGAGATAGTGGTGACTAATATTGTCAACCCAGCTTCTTTTCTCAGTGGAATCAAGGAGAAGCAGTACACCATGATTGCCTGGAGACCATTGAAGCTACGTACTCCAGCCGCCCAGACTTAAAAGACACTCCTCCGGACGATGCAGAGACCTGGTTCACTGACAAGAAAGCAACATTGCAAAATTCACAGTAACTACCTGCAGAGAGGTAATAGAGTCTGGACCCTTACCAACAGGTACCTCTGCACAGGATGCTGAGATAAATGCATGGACCCATGCCTTAGAAACAGCAAAAGGCATTCAGAGTTGTGCATGCACATGGAGCCATCTGGAAGGAGAGGAGACTGCTGACCTCACAGGGAAAGAAGAGACAATCCAGCTGCTGGAAGCAGTTCAGCAACCTGAAAAGGCATATTAAGGCAGAGAGTGAGCTTAAAATTGGAGGAAAGAAATGAGCTGGCGGATGGAGAAGCAAAGAAAGCAGCAAAGGGTGAGGTACAGATTTTCCTCGAAGGTAAGCCATAATACAATAATACTAATCAAAAGAGACGTACAACTGCAAGGGGTGGGCTACCATTGAAAGAGAGCTAGAAATCCCTTCCCATTTTCGTGGTTACTAGTGAAGGAAGGGCACTAGAAAACACACTAGGGCCTAACTACCTAAAGCCTTTTGTAGAGTGTGTCTCCTTTCTCGAAATGACCAAGGCTGCGAGTGATACAGAGTGCATTAGAATGAAGTGTTGACTTTGAAGTAGTAATTCCCACAGGCTTTCTAGAACACACATCTGATTGAAAGAATTGTTCTATCGTTGTCAGGAATTTATATGCCACTATCACTCAGGTGAGCTGATAATGCGATCCTTGCCTCCAGACTAACCTCAAAATACCACCCCCCCGGGCCAAAACTCAGTCAGACTGGGAGAGGCCATGGGCCTGTACAGCAGCGGCAAATCAACTTTTCAGAACTCCCAAGGAAAGGGGGGTATCAGTATTTACTGGTATTAATAAATACATTTTCAGGGTAGCCAGAAACATTCCCCACCAGAACTGTCAAAGCTCAAGAAGTGACCAGATCATTTTTACAAGAGATAATACCACGCTTCAGAGTTCCAGCCACAATATCCTCAGATAAAGAATCACCTTTCATTTCCAAAATAGTGCAACAGATTAGTAGCCATCTGGGCATAGATTAGGAACTTCACACCCCATACCGCCCCCAATCAAGCGGCCAAGGAGAGAAAATGAATCATTTGATTAAGCAGCAAGTCATAAGACTGGGGCAAGAAGCTCTTCCACTAGCACTATTGCAAATTCAAACTAAACCTTTTGAGCTAAAGGAATGCTGAATCCTTTTGGAATGCCTTATAGAAGACCATATAGAATACAAGCGGAATGTCCAGAATGTCCACTTACATGGTGGCATTAAGCAAACGGCTCAGAGAAATTGAGAAACATGTGGCTAGAACTCGGAGCAGGGAGTTAGATAGCCTGGGGTTGATGTATATGTTAAGTCTCTTACAGAGAAGACTTCGGAACCACAGTGGGAGAGACCACTGCAAGTACCTCTCACCACCTTCACTGCAATCAAAATCAAGGAGCAGAATGCCTGGATCCATCAGTCTCGGGTGAAGAAGGCCCAGAAGCCCCTTCAGGAGTGACACCAGGAGACAATGAACTGAGACTAAAACTTATTCGGGCAAAATTAGTATACTGCGGTCGAGAGTAGCTCATACTTTAGTGTACAGAATTGTTTTGTATGGAATTATAACTGAAGTTTTAGAACTAGAGAGTACCTCTACCCAAAGCAATGCTGAGTGGCCTTGGTCCCTGGCATTTAATCAGTATACTGGATCCATAAGAAAACCTTCTGAGATAAAAGATTTAAACATATCTACTTTAGTAATCCATGAGAATCAGGTATGTGAGGAGTAAGAATAGCAAGAACAAGAACTGTGAACACTTCAAGGAATCTGAGGAGAAGAAATCAAAGTAAAGTGCTTAGTCATCAATAGGATGGCTTATGAGAGACCAGATGTAATTAGTGTCTGAACCTCCCCTGGTGTATATGAACACCAGGAAGTCTGTAATAACCTAAGTGAATCAGACTGTTGGTGTAATTTCACCCTGATACAGCCTGTAGAAGTGACCTGCCTTTGAGCTCAAGTTACTGTCAGACTTTCATTTGAATTCAAAGTGGACACTGCACTTTTTACCACAGTGGGGCCTTATACACCCCATACTAGTTCAGACTCTACCCAAACTCCAAACTTGAACCTAACGTAATAAAGAATGTGACTGAACAACAGCTATTATTCAATCCAGAATAGTCTCTCAAACGTGTGGGGTTGATAATGCAAATTAACATCTCAAAAATCCAACCAGACTGCTCCTCCTTCCTAAAACCTTCCTTTGAGGGCTGGACAACATGGTCACAAAAACAGGCATATCTCAGGAGCAGACAAGAAAGGAAGGAGCCAGCTCTCCTGGTGCCTAAAACCAGGAACACCAAGAAATCAGTTTCCTTAAGTCATTTTCCAAGCTGGTTGGCTGAACCCCCAGACAATGGCTGGTAAAAGGTGCTGAACTGCAGGTGGTAAATTAACCCAAGCAAGGAAGGTGATTTTCCTTATTTATAGCTATCCCTTTTCCTACTGAGATTTGGATCAGTGATTGTCCCAGTCTGAGGTGGTTGGATTCTGCTTAAAAGAGGTAGAGAGAGAGACCCCCTCAGAGCACAGCAGCAGGCTGTAGGATTTTGAGCATCACTTTTGTGCTGAGTGTTTCAAGTAGCAGAAACCTGATCCCAGTTTCTTCTGAGGCACTGCAATGAATTTAAGCTCTTCTCTCAAGATTTCCCCTCCATTATCTTCTGCCCTGAACACAATCCACAGCTTAATCTTAGCTAAGGGCAAAATGGGTGAGGTTTTGTAGACCAAGAGAGACATTCCTGCTTGCCACACATCTGAGAAATCAGGTGCTTAAGAGGGAGAAGGAGAAGTTAGATTCCCTGAGGTCTCTACATTTCAGAACAAACATCTGCCTCAAGTATGACCTAAACCTCTGTCAGATACACTTGTGAAGTGTGTCTAAATTTGCAGTATGAGCCCAGCACATCCCTCTGGCAGGGAGGGATGATCATGGACAGAAAGCAGTTCCTGTTCCCCATAACAAACATCTAACTAGCATATTAGGGACAAGATTAAGAGTTTTAAATGGAATTGATTCAGAAATACTGGTGAATAAACTGGATGCTGCAGCAGGTAGCCTAACAAAATTGAAGCAGCCTTTATAGTAATCTCTATTGGCATTAAGAACTAGCCAGTGACAGATTTCAAAAGTACTGCCAAAGTAAAGAAGTATGAAGAGGCCGGAGACCAAGACCACAAATTGATAGTAGAAGCACTTAGTATAGTTCAAGATAATGTGTCTTTAGCTTTCAGTTGTATACAAGCACAGTTATGGATACAAGCAACAGCAGCTCTGATCATATAGGAAAGGCGTGAAAGTAATTTTCCAGCTGAAATTCAGAAAATTGAGTGAGATAATGCAATTGATTTTGAAAGGAAATTTCAATCCTGGTAGACTATGGTGAATTTCACCTATGATCCTGTTTCTAATGTAGCCACTGCCTTTGTGCTTACCATACTTAATGCCACTGTTTATGTTATCCATCCAATCATTGCCCTAAGATTAAACCTTGAAGAAACAATACTCTATCCTTCAGAACATAGAGTGTGAGCATGAAAAGATGAATGAAAAGTGGCAGACAGTAAACTTAGAATCCTGCATTACTAGAGAACAAATGAGATTCATTTGTGAAAGCAATACTGCTAATGCCCAAGATGTGTTTAGACACTGAACAGGGTATTTGCCACTTTGAAATTCATCCAGTCACTGACCAGAAAACTGTGCTCGTATATACTAGAAAAGGGCGTATGTTTGAGAACTGCTTGTGCTGCTGTACAAATTGATAACAATGATGTTATTCTGTTTAGTAGAAACCATTCTAATCTCTGTATTTGTAATTTTGTTAAGATTATTGGGTGTGATTTTTCGTATTTGGTACCAGTAACATCCCACCAGCTGATTACAGCCAATTACACAATGTATCACAGACTACCACCTACCCCTATTGAGGCGAACCTTACATTGGTAAAACAATTAATTAAGCACCAAGACCTATTAGAAGTCTTGAAAGAAATCCAAGAAAATAGAAAGAAAACCTTAATTACTGTCCAACATGATACAAAAGAGATAACCAGAGTTCTACAAAGAATAAAATAAAATATAGATCATCACTGGTGAGATGTGATCCTTGGGTGGTCACCAACTGCAAATAGAATCTTTAATAAGTTGTGCCACCCTATTGTAGTTTTACTAATATTAGTTGAGATAAGCTTAGGATTATCTATTACATTGTTAATTTAGAACTGGAAAATACCACAACGAATGGCTGTACTAACCTCTTTATCAAACGTACATAGTGAAGCATTAAAAGACACTTATTGTCATGAAAGTTTTCATTAAGTAAAAGAATTTACTTATTTCCTAGGAAAGGGGGGAATGAGACAGAGTAGAGATCCATCCTGAATTAAG
This sequence comes from Zonotrichia albicollis, assembly GCF_047830755.1. Taxonomy (NCBI): domain Eukaryota; kingdom Metazoa; phylum Chordata; class Aves; order Passeriformes; family Passerellidae; genus Zonotrichia; species Zonotrichia albicollis. The sequence goes on along the minus strand of NC_133841.1, from coordinate 5,840,231 downwards.
TGAAGTGTCTAACAACGGTGAAAAATCTGTGAGGCCAAAGCTGAAGGAAAAACTCGTATGCCGAGACAGCAAAGAGACAGAGAAAGAAGAACAGAAAAGACCACGAAGTCAATTTGCCCCAACCTAGAAATTCCTTTGATAAAGAAGAACTGGTGCTAAGTGTCATGCGAGATGAATATGTATGAACTTATTGTGAAACTGTATGCATATGCATTTGGAAGGAGGATAAAAGGAGGTCTGAAATTTTCAGGAGTACGCATGCCTTTTTAGAAGGATTTTCTCCGTGTGCGTCCAGCGTCGTAAATAAACATAGCGAGCTTTACAACTTTTATAAAGTTGTGAGGTTTCTTCTTTTCTCCGCAAAACAAAAGTTTAAAACTGTAAATAAGTAATTCTGGTTTAAGTTCCTCAATTTAATTCTAAAGACTCCAGGCCAGTCCTCTACAGAACACTCCCCTGGGGGAAACCAAACTTGTTAGGGAATAGACCAAGAGAGGCTTAACCAGAGAAGCGGGTAGAAGGGACTCTAAAGAGCTTGGAAGCTTCTTCTCAGTAAAAAATTCCCCAAGAGGCAAGGCCGGGTGGGCAGGCTGTGCAAGATGACCCATACCAGACTCTTGGGAAGGGTAGTAATGCTAGCTCTGATTGCTGGTGGTGCTCTGAGAAGCCCAGCTGAGCCATGCAGTGAGTGCTACCAACCCCTCTATGACAAGGAAGTGAGCTCCTTGTCGAGAGTCCATATCAGTTCTAACCCTGATTGTGTTAACCCCTCCCAATTGGTCCTTTATCAGAAAAATAAGAGAATGTATTGGATAGCCCAGAATACTGCCACTTTTAGGCAGCCACTCCTAGGAGAGTGCCCTATAGAGGAAGCCTGGTTGTGCTTTAAATGTGATGCTGCTGAAACAAGCTCAGCAGATCTAGTAAAAAGCAAAGAAATGGTGAAAATGGCAAGAAAAATTGTTTGTTACAAGTATTTATATGAGTGTACTGAAAAACAGATAAACCCCTTTTAGAACACATTTCAGGAGAGTTCTAAAGCCCTAGGTTTGATCTCATCTGGCAACTGCATTGCTAGAGTGATAAAACCAATTTTCTTATTACGCAAAGAAACTGGATCAAGTTTGGGAGTTCTTATATATAATGATTTGGGAGAAATTAAACAAAACCAGGAAAGTCAAAGAAAAATTGAGAAAATACAAAATTGTAAAAGCCAAGTTTGGATCCCAATATCTGTGTTGAACAAAGTCATCCAGCTCCAGGCAGTATTAAAAATAAAGAATTCAATTATTAGGAACATTTCAAACGAAATAAAAAGATTATCATGTGTAAATAAACAAGATCAAACTCCTACACTTGATCCCAGTCAGTGGCAGAACTTGGATGTTTTCAGAAAAGATGTATAAGAAAGGGTAGTTTTTCTCACTGTGTGTGTACTTGGAATATTGCTCTTTTTACTATGCCTATTTATCTGTTTCAGTAAAATACTATTTGCCGTGCAGACCAACCTGAAGAAACCAAAGAAACTAACAAGGTTTAGTAACCATGATTACCAAAGTGCACAAGAAATTTATAGTAGATTCAAAAAAAAAAAATTGTAAGTTGATGCAAGCTTAAAAATTAAGCTTGATCAAAGAAAAAAGAGGGGGGACTGTTATGAACAAAAATTGAGGTTTTTTTTTTTTTTTTTTTGTGAGAAAATGTTACAAAAAGGCAGCCAGATCACTGTCCCTACCAAGGTTCTGCGTGTTTTGTCATGGTAATCACGGGTCGTTGCAGTTAATAGTTGTTTTTGTATTAGTAAAAGCCCTGGCTAGGGCGAGGTAGTGGCCCTTCCCCGAGGCTAAGGTGTACCTTTCCCAGCATAGGGAAGACACCTGAGAGGGTGGGGGGGGTTATGCAAAGTGACTCCAAGACCAGCATGCTTTTTGGGACCCTGACTCCAAACGCACAGAGAAAACCCCAAAAACAACGAGCCAAATAAGAGTTGAGAGACTAAAGTGATGTCTGGACATGAGGAGCCGATTGCTGAGCCTGCAGAGATGTGGAACACCTTCGGAGTCCCTCTCGCCCTGACCACGGGAGTTGTCCCCAGCGGTGAGACCGAGCCCACTGGCCCAGGAGGGACAACATCTGATGGGGACACCACGCCCTAAAGGCTCCCACGAGGACTGGATCCCCTGGCTCTGCCCCTGGTGGACAGAGCTGCGCATATCTTCCTCCTCTGAGTTGCCCTGGGAGACGCGACGGGGACTGCAGCGATGCCGAGCCGCCCAATCCTGAGCTGATCACTTTTAATAAAGGCATTGAAAAGGAGAAGAAGTCTCCTGGCCCTGTTTATTTCACCTGCTAGACCTGGTTTGTGGAGTTAAAATTTTGTTGGAAAATATTATACCAAGATATAAGGTCACGGAAGTAATTGACTCGGATAGAAGACCACATTTTGTGTCTAAAGTTATTCAGTAAGTAATGAAAATAATGGGATACAATGGGACCATCACACTCCATGGCATCCTCAAAGCTCAGGAAGAGTTGAGAGGATGAATGGGGAAATAAAGAAACAACTCACTAAACTGATCATAGAAACAAAGTCGTTATGAATCAGGTGTTTACCATTGGTACTATTAAATATTAGAACCCAGCCTAGGGCTGATGTGGGGGTTTCCCCCTTCGAAATGCTGTACGGGATACACCCCAAGACCACCCCAGCCTCAGGGACCAGCAGATTAACACATACTTGACCACCATGCGATATAGGGGAGAACTGCAGAAAAGAGCATGATAGCCCAAAGACCACCACAGAAAGGTGGTGAATTTCATGCCAGCAAAATCAAAAGACTAGTGAAGAAACCTGAAAATTGAACCATCACATTTAAACCAGGTGATTGGATATTAATTAAATCATGGAAAAAGACTTCATTAACCCCCCAGTAGAGGGTGTGAAATTTGTCAGGATAGGCGGTGGAAACAGCCACAGAAGAAAAAGGGGGGAGTCAAGTTCTTGGCAAAATCATAGACGGTGCCCCTGTAATCCGATCCCTCGTACCCTTTGGTAATGAGCTCTCTCTCTCTGAAACAGCATCACAGTGATAGGTTAGACCCTCCTGAAGAAATACCCATGCTGCCGAGAAGACTATACCTCTCTCGTAGCTCGAGGCAACCGAGTTGACAAGCAAAGGCAGAGTGGTAGGTACCTGTGGAGGAATAGATTCTAACCTAACAAAGAGAATGATTATGGAACAGGCAGAGCATGAATTCCTAAAAAGAAAAGGGGACCAGTCATTAAATTGGGGAATGAATTGGCAAATATTTCAATTCAGAGGCAATATCTACCATCTGACCTGGCAGGTTCTGGTTTTACTCTTCTAAATGTTGTAACTTGAGTGGATAGGTTCTGCCCAGAGTTTTATATTGGGGAAGGGAATATCCCTGTGTCTCTACCCTTACAGGAGCTGTGTAACTACCTGCGAAGTGGACCAAGCCTGCTCTCAATGCACCAGCTGGTGGACAATCTGACAGACAGAGAGGAAAAGCGACTAGAGGAGAAATTGCCCCTGATCCTGCGGCCACTACTGATACAACTGAAGGGACACTCGAAAGCGGTCGACAGGGACGTGACACGCTGCCAGACTGCTAAGGAATTGATTGATACTGTTGAATCATTATCGCCTTTTTACATAAGGGGACCAGCGGGGAAAAACTGCCTTGAGTGTTATAGCCCGTATTGTGCCGCTTGGGTAGAACTGTATTGTGAGAGTTGTAGTAAAACCTTTTAAGTAGAGCAGTCTTTGATCTGGCACCTATGATGCAACACATGCCAGCACAGGCACATATTTGATAGCTAGCAAAGGGACGTGAGGAGGCAGACGGGGCTGGATACAGCTTCGGCTTTAGATCTTTAAAAAGGGAGGAAAAGAAAAAGGGAAAAGAAAAATAAAACTTATTTTTATTGTAACAGCTGGTATAACAGAAATAACATGCTTTAACCAGCCAGAAAGAAAACATATGGGTAATGTTTCCTAATCAAACTAAACAATCATCGTTTTGCCTAAGTTTAGGAAGAGTTATTAGCCCTTTTTGGACATGCTTGATGGGCTAGCCTGTACTTTTGTAACATATGTTATGAGAACAGTGGATGTGATTTTTACTGCTTTTGTTTATTTTGCCTTTTGTTTTAATGGTATTACGAATATGGACAGTCGAATGATAGAAGAACCTTGGCTCCCAGAGGAAGAGGGAGCAGTAGATACACTCCACGGGCTCACTTTTGGGCCATGCATTTTATAGATTAATTGCCATAGTAAAAAGACGCTTAGAAGCTGCACATTTGATGCTGTTAAAGAGCTAGCACAACAAGAACTGAAACGATTTGATGAACAAAATGGTTAAAAAGAACAAGGGGGAAATTGTAATGGGGTAAAACTTTAGGTTTGTTCATCAAAGCTGACAAAGTTATTCCAGTAAGACTGTCCCACCACCTCTAGTTGTTTGCTTAAATAAATTTCCAGACTTAAAAGGATAAGGATGGTGAAACCAAAGACAATGGGTTTCACAAACATTTGTTTATCTGTTTAGTAAACTGTTAATATGGGTGGGGGGTTTGCTATGATTGATAGCACAGTATCAGCTTATCCGCTCCGTAAACCTAAGATTCCAGGAACTCAGCAGATTGAGCCTAAAATTCCAGGGATCAGATAGACCTAGCAAATAAGGAAAATACAGGCCTTCATCTTCAGACCTCCGGGAGGTGGAGTGTGGCCACATAGACACAAAAGAAGAATACACAGAGTACTACACATCAACCTGGAAACAGGACTGTATAAGAACTCCATGAAATATCAGAACTGCGCGGCAGTGGTAGAGCGGGGTCTCTCCTGTCACCCAGAGCACTTGGGGCAATGACTTTGCCTATTATCGCTTGCTGTATCAATTAATAAATTTCATTTTATTTGGACTTATTAATTGGTGATTATTTCCCCACTGCAACTAACCTATAACATACATTACATTTACTACCAATATAATCAGAGCAGGATAATGAGAAGCAAAAGAAACTTCAACAGCAATTGTAGCCCTAAAGCCATGGCAAAATGTGTCCACAATAACCCAATACAGAGGGGAATGGCTTCAAAGTGACACAGAGCAGGCTTAGATCCCGTGTTCAGGAGAAATCCTTCCCTGGGAGGGTGGGTAGGCCCACGCACAGGGTGCCCAGAGCAGCTGTGGCGGCCCCTGGATCCCTGGCAGTGTCCAAGGCCAGGTTGGACGGGGCTTGGAGCAGCCTGGGATAGTGGAAGGTGTCCCTGCTGCCATGGCAGGGGTGAAACTGGATGGGCTTTAAGGCCCCTTGCAAGCCAATCCATTCCATCATGCCGCAGACTGATGGCTCAGAGACAGAGTCATTTGGTGACAGCATGGCCTGAACTGCGCTTTGCTGCGAGCTCTGATGCCAAGCACCATCCCGGTGACAAGAGCATTGCTAGAGTGTCATCAAAAGGACCATTGTGACACTGGCAGCAGCACTGTGACACAGGAGCTGCCACAGCTGCAGCTCAGGTCTGCGTCCCAGGCGACTGCAGCCAGTCCTGCCTCGCCACGGACCTGTTGATGCGTCTGATGCGTGCTCTGCTCCTGCTGGCCCTGCTGCTGGCAGTGGCCCTCTCGCCAGCAGTGGGCAAGGAGCTCTGCCCAGAGCCCTGCCACTGCCCAGGCCGTGGGCGGCTGAACTGCGGCCACGCCGGCCTGGACACCGTGCCCCCGGGCAGCCGCCGCCGAGCCCTGACCTTCCTGTGAGTGGCGCCGCCCCACAGAGCCCTGCAGCTGCCCCTCCTCGGCTCCCTGGCTCTGCAAACCCCACCTGGGACACCTGGGGCACTCCCTGGCCAGAGACAGGGGGGGTTTTGGGGGCCTGAGCTGAGCATGAGCCAGGTGAAGCCAGGCTGGGCACGCTGCGCCTTCTCCAGGCAAAGCCCAATTCCAGCTCAGCAGCCAAAAGGCAGGGAAATGGGCTTGCCTGAGGGGGCACCAGGGCTTTTCTTTCTTTGCAGAGATTTCACTGGCAACTCCATTACGAATATTGGAAAAAAAACCTGGCAGGACTACCCATGGACTGAGACATTGTAAGTGCCCTGCCGCAATTCAAATGTCAGGAGTGTGGGGAGTTTGCATCCTTTGGTCTGGGGTTGGAGCAGCAGCCCCCACACCACCCGCTTCCATTGGAATTCCAAGCTTGGCTGCTCTGCCAGGAGGGGTGTGAATCACCAGAGCTTCCCAGCATGGCAAGAATTGCCGAGAGTCTCTTGCAGCCAGGGCACCATCCCCGTGTCTGTCTTGCCAGGGATCAAGCTGTGGTCAGCTTCAGCCAACCAGGAGAAAGGGCCTGCTCTGGCCAGGAGTGGGGACGATCCCTGCAGCAGTGCCCCAAAGAGATGCTTCAGTCAAGCTGCTGCAGGAGATTTTCCCATGAGAATGCCATTTGCAGCTAGGCTGTGGGCACTGTCACAATGTCCCTGTGTCCCCTTGCAGGGTGCTCAGGGACAATGAGCTGCGGGCTGTGAAGAGGCATTCCCTGGAGGGGCTGTTCCTGCTGAAGCACCTGTAAGCACCGTGCCCTGCCCACGGCGAGGGGCTCCTGCCTGCCCCTACCTGGGGCCCTGCTGCTCAGCCCAGGCACGGGCACATGGCCTTTGTCCCTCCTGGGATCCAGGCTGCAGAGGCAGGTAAAAGCAACAGGGCAAATGGAAGTGACATTTGTTGTTGTATCTGGAACAGGGATTTGTCCTCCAATGAGATTCTGTCCATTGAGGAACAGGCATTAGAGCCGCTGCCTTTCCTGAAGTCTCTGTGAGTGATCAAGTTTCTCTCTGGGGGTTTCAGCTCAGTCTTTGCATGGGCACCGTGCCTGTGTAGGCAAATGCTGCTGCTGTTTTCCCCACAGTCCCTAAATCTGCCCTGCCCAGAGCCCAGCTGAGCTGCACAGGTCAATGCCGATGACTGGGCGGCCACGCCAGAGGACAGAGCCCAGCGGGGTTGTCCACACACAGCCATCAGAGCAGCCAGTTCTTGCAGCCTTGGCTGCATCCTGGAACAGAAATAGAGTCAGCACGTGTGCCCTCCACTTGCCCTCCTGGGCAGGCTACAAACACTGAGAAAGCCGCAGTTTCCTCCCTCTTCTACCTTGGATTGGCACCTTTCCTGCAAAGGGCTCCGTCTGTGCCCCCTCTCTCTGAAGGGCAGGCCTGATTGCTTTGTGTGACCTCCTCTTTCCCCAGAAATCTCTCCTGGAATGGCCTCACACAGATCCGCAGCGACACTTTCCAGGCCTGGCATGGGACGCAGTTCCTCCAGGAGCTGTAAGTGGCACCGGGGCTAAAGGCACGGCAGGGCGAGTCTCTGCAGGGTCTCTGCAGGGTCAGTGGGCAAGAGCAGATTTGTCTTGGAAAAGTCCTGATTCCAACTGTGGATGTCAGCCAGGGAGCACCAGGAGTGTGCAGCTGCAAAGGCCCTTTTCCCTGCCCTGCTCCTCTCCTGCATGGCTTCCTTGAGTGCGGCCAGGCCTTTCCCACGTGCCTGGCACAGCCAGCTCACATCCTTGCCATCAGCCCTGACAGAGCTCTGTTGTTTGTCAGGATCCTCAGCCACAACCCGCTGGCTGTCATTGATGATGCTGCCTTCTTCAAGCTGCCCTCAGTGAGCTCTCTGTAAGTATTGGCTCATTTGGAGCAGATGCACAGAGAGCTGTGCCTCTCTGGAGTGCCCTGTTCTCAGGAAAGCAGCACAAATGGTGCAGGAGCAAATCTCCCTCTTGGCCAGCCTGAGTCTGCTGGAGACACAACTTGCCTGGCTTCTCTTGGAGCAGGCAGAAGTGGATGCTTTTGCCAACAGCACCACCATGATCAGGGCCCTGGGCTTGCTCTGAGAGCAGAGTTGTGGCCATGTCACCAGAGAGTTTCATGAGCTCTTTCCAATGTTTGCAGAGACCTGAGTGCCACCCAAGTGAATTCGCAGACGCTGCTGCAGCTGCTGCAGACCACAGTGAGCCTGGAATCCCTGTGAGTGTGTGCGACTGGGCCCCAGCCACCAGCAGGCCCAGACTGCTGGGACAGGATCTCTGCTTGGGAAACAAATCCGTGTGCCACAAAACCAGAACAAGCCCAGTAAGCTCAAGAGCTGCTGTTTCCTCCTGGGCAAAGTGCCAAAGCTCACCAGCTCAGAGGAAGAATCTCACCTTGGGGGTGACTTGCTGCAGGCTTCTCCAAGGGGAGTTTGAACTCCAGGCGGGTGCATTTCTGTGTCACGTGGTATTTGGGGAGCCGTTCTAGTTTCCAGGATAAAATCCCCTTTTTAATGTTTTGCCTTGGGAGTCAGGGCCCTTTCCCAGAGCTGTGGCACACAGTGAGGCACAAGCCCCAGGCGTGGTATGGGTGTGTTTCCTGAGCTGGGCTCTGAGCCATGCACTGGGTGGCCAGGTGTTCCTCCAAGAATCCCCTCTTGTCTGCAGCCAAGTGCCCAGGGAGGCAGCCTGCTGCCTGTGCCAGGAGCGTCCCCGGCCCGAGAGCCCCTGCAGGACCATCCAGTTCCTGTGCCAGAAGCTGTGCAGCACCAGCGCCCCGCAGTGCGGTGGGTGTCCGGAGGGGCTGGGGGAGCTCAAATCTGCCCCTTCTCCTGAGCCTGGGCAGATGCTGCAGCACTGCCCTGTGCTGGGGCATGCTGGTCTGCCCTTGCAGTACAGGCCTTGGGCACAACACCTTGGGATGGAAAGTTCCTGGTGATTGTACATATCTTGTGTGTCACATACTGTCTGGAGAAGGAACAGCTCACTGGGCCCACCAAACCTACCCATTTCCTGCCCAAACTATGGCCCTAGGCAAAGAAAGCAAGAATGTCCCGTGCTCTTCCCTGGTGCTGGAAGGCAAGGTCTGCCCATGAAGGCCCCAAATTTCCCTAACAGCCTGGTTTCTGTGCCACCCCAGTGCCCACTGCAGGGCAAAGGGCAGAGCCTTTGATGTGCTCTGCAGGGTGAACACCAAGCACCGTCATGCCCTGGTTGGCCTGTGCAGGGGCAGCAAAGCCCCGTCCTGCGCTAGCTGGGCACAGGGCACAGCACATGCTGTGCACAGCAGGGCCAGGCTGCCCTTCTGCAAACAGAGACAGCCAGGTTTGCAAGGGCCCCAGGGAGCTCACTTCTCTCACTGCCTCAGCCCCAGGTTTCCCACAGCACCGTCCCAGAGCTCTGGAACCCATCAGGATGTTTTTCATGCTCTAACAGCTTCAGCTGCTGCTCTTGGCAATGGCCCCGGAGCAAAGGAGTCCCTGGGCATTTCTCCCCTTGCAGTGCTGATCCTTCTTCTGGGGTCTCTGCCTCTTCACTGGGTCCTGCACAGCAACCCAAGCCCGCTCATCTGGAGCTCTGGGAACCTCTCTGATAGCAATCCCATTCCCCTGGGATGTTTCTGTCCCATTCAAAGAGAGCCCCAGGAGACACCAAGAAAGAACCAGCTCTCTGCTCTGCCCAAGGGGGTTAATGGCATGGATTCAAGGGCTCTCCTCCTCACCACAACACATCCTCCACTCTGCTCTTGTGCTCCCTGGCCTTGAGATGAGCTGCTGCTGCTTGGGGTAACCTCTGAGCCTGTGTTTGTGCCCAGCTGCTGATCTGCGCTCTTGCTTTTCTCCAGATCACACAACTCTTCTACAGAGTTGGGGAGAAATAATGGACATGGAACAAGGCAGAGAGTTGAACACCATCCCAGTGTTGAGCATCGAGCCCAAGGAGCCTTCAGTGGGAGATGGTGAAAGTGTAATGCTTGTGGTTGCCCTGACCCTGAGCACTGAGGGTAATGTCAGCAGCCTGGGCAGTTCCAGAACAAACTCACATCCCCCTCAGCATCTCTTAGGGCGTGAAGGCAAAACAAGCGCTCATGAGCTAAGGGCCAATGTCAAGAAGAAGCTGCACAACGCTGAAAGCATCAAGACTGCCAAAGCAATGTGGTGAAAAAGACACCATCAAGCTGGCAGCAGGACAAAATAGAGCCACGTTTATACCAGCCAGGCTCAAAGCATTCAGCGGTAGCTGGTGGATTAAAACATGGTGACCATACCTCCATTTCTGCAAAACAAAGAGATGAGGAGGAAGATCCAGCTGCCAGCAAGTACTACATCAAGACACGCAAATGGCACAAGAAGGAGGACAGCCAGTATGGGGTTGGATATAATAATCTTTTCTACCAGGTTTCACAACCTGTGAAAGTGGAGCGAAGGTCCAGATCTGACCATGATCTAAACAAGAATCTGGACTTTCTCGCTGACCTGTTGATTGGGAGCCGCCCCGCTGCGAAGAGGAGAGGAAGAGCCACAGCTGAAGAGAAGCATTTTCCTATAGGCAGGCACCTCCTGATGATGCCACACACCACACAGGAGGAAGACTCCATGTTCCTTAACAAACCTCTGAGCCCCCAAACTCCAGACCTTGCCCCAGTTCCGAAAAGAAGGGAAACCAACGTTGATCATCACCGGCCACTGCAGGAGGCACACAAAGGCCTGCGAGCATTCATGGCCCATGTGGAGCGAGCCCTGAACAGGGACTGCAGCCTGCCCCAGCTCAAGCACGCCTGTGCCAGGATGGTCATGAAGACCAGGCTACTTCTAAAGCTGCTCATTGAGAGGCAAGAGAACCAGGGAGCCTATGATCCCATGGCCCAGTGTCGTCTGCAAGAGAAGATGATCATTCATATGGCCTTGGGGAATGGCAAGGGACTCACACGGAAGGTAGGAGAGCTGCAGGCACTGCTGCACGTGTCCTTCTGGGCAAAGGAGAATGGAAGAATCAATCCTCTTACCCCTGTGATCTTCCTTTCCTCACAGCGCAAACTAGAACTTGTGGTGTACGTGGTCACGTTTGTACTTTTGCTGATTTTCTTCATCTTCACTTTCCTGATCCTGAAGTGCATCTTCCATGTAAGCCAATTTCTTGTTTGACACAGAGCTGTCTGTCGTAGCTGGAGTGCCCAGGTGACAAGCCCCATGTGCCACTGCAGATGGCCCTGCATGTGCTGGCTACCACAGGAGATGTTGTTCCAAGCCTGCAGCTTGTGGCAGCATCCACAGCAGCCAGCTCAGCAGGGTCCAGCCTGCCTGAGGGAAGATTGTCCTGCCTCCTGTCCAAGCTCTCCCCAGCTTTGCTTTGCTCTCCTGCCTTCAGCCACACAGCAATGAGAGCTTTTGCCCTCTCCTGTTTGGCAGAATATTACAGGAAAACTGATGTTGCAAATGTCCCATTTTCCTTCCCCAGAAGCGCTCTCAACGTTGTGAACTTGACTCCCAACCGTGCGACACCGGGAATTTTTGTCTGAGAAGGTAACTGCTCCCTGCCCCAGCCACTGCTGTGCCACCAAGAGTCTTTCCCGTGCACAGCAGCTCCTCGTGGAGCCCCGCAGCCGCGCAGGTGCCGCTGCCCAGGACTCTCCCGGCTGTGTTTCCAACACGTCGCGTTTGGGGCAGCCCCGGGCGAGCGGCTCCTGAGCGGCAGCACTGGGCACGGCCGGGGGCTCCCAGCCCAACCAGCCCTTGCCGCGCCGGCACTGGGATGGATGTCCTGGGCCCCGGTGTGCTCCCGAGTTTCTGTGAGCACCAGCAATACCTCTGTGTTCCCAGAACAGTCTCCTCTGCTGATGGCTCTGCCCTATTTCTCCCCGCTCCCACTGAAGAACTCACTCCCATCCTCTCCACTTGCCTTTTGCATGCAGGGCTCATTCTCTGCATTGCCAGCCATTGCCATCCCTGCTGGGGCTCCCCATCTTCCTTGGGCTCTGCTGGCACAGCCCCGAGCAGGGAGAGGTGCTGGCACCTGCTGCAGCCCTCCCTGGCCAGACCTCCCTGCTCACGGAGTGGGAGCAAGGAGCTCTGGGCATGGGATGGCCTGAAGCCTTTTTGTCCCCATTCACCTCGCTCACTCCATTGCTTTGCAGCGTTGGAAATGCCCCTTCCCAACTCCTCCAGCGGCTGCTGCGCACACAGGGCAGAGCACAGGCAGCCCTGTTGCCCACAGCCTCCATCACCAGCTGCCTTCTCTCTTTAACCCTCTTTTCCCTTCCTGATTTTTTCAGGTTCTGTGTAAAACAGCGAGAGAGATGGAGGAAGGATAACAAGGAGGCACAGAATGTAGAACAGAAAAGGCCAAATAGCTCTTCTCTGAGTTTCCTCTGTTCCCAGTCCGTTCAAAGTTCTTCCCTGTGCTGTCCTCTGTTCAGGAAGTCGGAATTGCCATGGCTTCAGTGCCTCAGGGATGCCTATCAATCCCATAGATAAGCATCCCTGGAAGAGACATAGTGTGAAGAACTAAGGTGGAAGACTCCCAAAAAGTTAATGGGATGCCACCAATTCTTCACTTCCCATTTTAGCTGAGGCTCTCCTTGGATGCCGTTACCTTGGTTGCTGTTATTTCCATGGATGCTTTTGCCTTGGATGTTGTTATTTCCATGGATGCTCTTTCATTGGTTGTTGTTGTTTCCTTGGATGCTTTTTCCTTGGCTGTTATTTTCTTGCTGCCCCTGCTGAGGGAAGGCCGGAGGGTGCTGCAGGCAAGCGCAAGCTCTGGACACCCAGAGGAGGCATCTCAGGGTTTTCCTCATCCGTTGTAGCAATGTTTCCCCCTGCATTCAGTAGAAATAAAGTTTGTTCTTGTTCCTCCTGGAGTTGCTGTTGTATTTGATAAAAGCAGTTTCTGTTCCCCGTTATGAATTTGGCCAAATTCAGTTTGAGATTGATGTGGGTTTACTCCAGCCAGATGCCAGTCACTCCCAAAGCTGCTCACTCACTCCTCTCTGCAGTTGGACAGAGGGGAAAAAATTTAAGGAAGGTTTATGAGTTACGGACCAGGAGAAAATACTCATCAAATACCATCAATACAAAACAGGTTCGACTTAATGATATTAAATGAATTTATTACTAACACAATCAGAGCAGGATAATGAGAAATAAAAGAAACACCTTAAAAACACCTTTCCCTCACCCCACCCTCATTCCCAGCACTATTGCCTAATCCCAGCAGCACAAGGAGACAGGGAATGGGAGTAATTTCCCTACTCTCAGAGAGCAGATCTATCACCCTGCTGCACCACAAGGTTCCTCCCATGAAAGACAGTTCTCCAGGAACTTCTCCAGTGTGGCTCCACCCCACCAACAGCAGCTCACTGCAAACTTCTGCAGCATGAGTCCGTCCCACAGGCAACGTTCCTCCCAGAACTGCTGCGGCATGGGTCACTCTCCCACAGGTGCAGTCCTGCAAGGACAGGCTGCTCCAGCCTGGGAGCAGGGCCCCTCTCTCCACAGGTCTCCCACAGGATCACAGCCTCCTGCAGGCATCCAGCTGCTCTGGTGCAGGGCCCCTCCACAGCATGCAGGTGAATCTCTGCTTCCCCATGCATCCCTGCGGACTGCAGGAGCACTGCAGCCCCACCATGGTCTCCCCACTGCCTGCAGAGGAATCTCGGCTCTGGAGCCTGGAGCATCTCCTCAGCCTCAGTCTGCAATGCCCATGGAGCCTGCAGGTGGTTCTCTTCACATGTGCTCACTCCTGCTTTTCTCTGGTCCTAATTAAAATTGTGTCACAACTTGATTTTGCTTTGTTTGAAATCTGTTACCACAGAGGTGTAATGGCCATTTCTACTTGGGCCAGCCTTGAAAAGGTGCCAGAACCTTCCGTCATGCCCAGCAAAGCCAATGCCAGTGGGCTCCAGGGTGGACATCCACCGTCAGGAGCCATCAGGGATTGGTTCTGGCAGACATTGTGGAAGCTGGAAGCTTCCACCAGCTTCTAACAGAAGGAATCTTCGTGACTCCGTGCCCAGGACTGGAGGCCACCCTGGCCCAAGCGCTGCCGCAGCCGCCCCGGCCCGAGCTGCTGTCCCGCGCGTTTCCCCTCAGGCCGGGACGGCCACTGCCGGTGCCGCTGCTCGGAGCCGGAGCTGCACGTGCGGCGGAGCAGCCGCGCTTACCGGCCGGGCCGGGCCGCCTCTCTGGCCGCTGCTTGCGGGGCCGTGCCGGCCTTGCCCGAGCTGCCCGCGGCTCCCTTTGCACGGCGCTCGCTGCCGGGGCCGGCGCGCTCAGGCGGAGCTGCCGCCCCTCAGGCTCCCGGCGCTTCCCGCCATTGCCGCTGCAGCTCCCTCAGCCTCTGCCGGCGGCCATGCCGACACTGCCCGACTTTCGGCAAGCTCCCCGCGCCCTCCCAGCGCCAGGCGGCCTTTGGCCCCGCCTGCCTGCCGCCTGCCCACCAAAGGCGCTCTCACCGCTCCGCACAAGTGGAGAGGAGAAAAAGGACAGCCAAAGGCTCATGAGTTTACAGAAAGGGAGGGAGGGAGGGAGAGATCCCTCCCCGGTCATGGTCACGGACACAAGGGATGGAACTTGGGTATATTCATTACATTTATTACCAATAAAATCAGAGCAGGAGAGTGGAAGCAAAATAAATTTCAACAGTGAAATAAACAGGGCAAGGAGACTTCTTCTCCTTTTAATGCCTTTATTATAAGTGATCAGCTCAGGATTGGGCAGCTCGGCGGGCCTGCAGCTCCCCCGTCCTCTCTCGCAGGGCGACTCAGAGGAGGAGGATATGCACAGCTTTGTCCACCAGGGGCAGAGCTGGGGGATCCGGTCCTCGTGGGAGCCTTTAGGGCGTGTTGATCCCATCCGATGTTGAATTGGTCTCAGTCTCACTTCCTCCCAGACCTGGCCCGGGGGCTCTCGAAGACAGGGTGAGGAACAGTGAAGGTTTTCAGCATCTCTGCAGGCCCAGCAATCCGCTCCTCTTATCCAGACATCACTCCAATCTTTCAACTCTTAGGTGGCTCGTTGTTTTTGGGGTTTTCTCCGTGCATTTGGAATAGGGGCCCCACACAGCATGCTGGTCCTTGGAGTATTTTCCATATCCCTCCCCTCCAAAATCTCTTTTCCTCACTCTTCCGGAGGTACCCACCCTTCACTATCTCAGAGAAGGGCCATTAACTCGCACCAGCCAGGGCTTTTACTGATACAAAGACAACTATTAACAACAACGACCCGTAATTACCATAACACAAGCAGCACCCCAGCAGTAGTGGTAACTTTTTCTCACAGAAAAAAATCAACAGAATTTTTATTCATAACAAACAGCAACTGTAGCCCCAAAGCCATGCCAAAACGTGCCCACACCAACCCAATATTGAGGGAATGGCTCCACAATGACACAGAGCAGGCTTAGATCCCGTACTCAGGAGAAATCCTTCCCTGGGAGGGTAGGCAGGCCCTGGCACAGGGTGCCCAGAGCAGCTGGGGCTGCCCCTGGATCCCTGGCAGTGTCCAAGGCCCAGTTGGATGGGGCTTGGAGCAGCCTGGGATACTGGAAGGTGTCCCTGCTGAAATAAACAGGGCCAGGAGACTTCTTCTCCTTTTTAATGCCTTTATTAAAAGTGATCAGCTCAGGATTGGGCGGCTCAGCAGGGCTGCAGTCCCCGTCGTGTCTCCCAGGGAAACAGGCAGGACAACAGCTTGGGCCAGGGCGGCCTCCAGTCCTGGGCACGGAGTCACGAAGCCTCAGAGTCACTGACGATGAAAAACACCTCCGGCTTCAGCCAGTCCATCCTGGGCTCCATCCCCACCTTGGAACCCAGGCCACAGCACTCAGTGCCACCTCCAGCCGTTCTCTCTCCACACATGGGGAGTCCATCACCTCCTTGGGCAGCCCCTCCCAAGGCCTGAGCACCCTTTCCATGAAAAAATGCCTCCCTGATCTCTGTGTTTCCTGTCTTACACACCCTGTCACCATTTTAAGCCCATTCTGAGCCATATTAGACAAAGGTGCCTTTCATGCATGTGCATTAAACCTCCTGGAGAAAAGGATTCTGCTCAATGACAGTAACTCTTCAGCAGGAGGTGCAACAATGCAACCATGAGCCTGGGAGCCAGGAAGGTGTGAGGGAGGGCAAATGGAAGGAGGTCGAGGCAAAAACCTCAGGGGTGCAGAGGGGACAATGCTGCTTGTGCAGCTCCAAGCGAGCACCACAGAGACGCCAGTGCCATGGCCTCTGCAGGAGGACACAGCCATTCCCCTTCCCACCCACCACCCAGAGCTCTTGTGCTCACAGGAGACATTTGGAACACAAAAGTGTTGACCCTGGAAAGCTTCAGGGGCCTTGGGATGTTTTAGAAGCACCACCGCAAATCCTCTTACTTTGATATCCAATGAGCTATCCCGGAAGGCCTCGTTGGAATGGGAAAACTCTACAGGGAGTGCTGGAGCCAGGCACTGCCACTGGGGCTGGCTGGGAGAAATAACAGCTGGGTGAGGTAGGACCAGGTGCATGCTCTGCTCAGCCCAGTGGCAGAGCTGAAGGGGGAAGTGGAAAGATAAGGAGTGTCAGGGTTTAGGAAAGGAAGAGGGACTGCTGGAGCCACTCTGAAGCACCCATTGGACAAATGTCCCAGACAGACACCTGCCAAGAAGCTGAGGATCCCCAAGGGTGTGACCAGCAGGCAGAAGGAGGGGACCCAGGAAGCAGGGGGAATGGAAACAGGTCCCTGCCGCGGGCAGCTGGGAATTCCCCCCTGGCCCATCTCACCTTCCCAGCTCCCTCTACACAACAGGTGGAGGCTCCATGAGATGCAAAGCTGTGTTTCGTGTCAGGTACAAACAGGTGAAGTATATACTTGCGAATGCGGAATGTGTGGTCATCGACAATGGGATAGTTGTGAATTCTAATAATAACTGAGGAAAATAAAGCATGGAAAAAAGGCCTATGAACCTCTCTTTGGTTTGCAATTAACCCTGGTTGATTTAGGAGCAGTGGAATTAAGGTGTTAAGGATGTTGCTTTTTGCTTGCATTTAATCCATAAAAAAAAAAAAAAGCTCTGCAATAATGACCTTTTGAATTGTAATTTTAGAATATTACTTGTATCCTTGAAACTATAGCTTTGGAATATATATAAAGGAAATATGCTTATCTCACGCCTTAGTGATGCAGAGAAAAACAGTTTGAGAAAGGAAGATGAACATCACCTCAAGGATTTATGTGTTCGACCAAGGGAAGCTAGACATCACTGTTATGAGATTTATGGTCTCTGCAATTAAAAGGTAGACCCACATCTGAGGAGCTGGACTCCACCAGATGGGATTCGTCTTTCTTCTTTCGGAAACTGGACCATCACCATCTGGGGATACTCCTTTGAAAATACATCCTGAGAAACTAAAATCACAATAGTGTATAGAATTGTGATGTAATGATTTAGAATAAAAATTGCTGATGCGTAAAAATTGGAAATAGAAACTGTTGAAAAAAAAAAACCTGATGAGTACCCCTATATATACCTGTAACCATCAATTATTGGTGTGCAGTTGGAGGGAAAGCTTCCCCCACTGTACCCAGCGCTGTATTGCTCATACTTTACCATATTAAATAATAAATTGATTGCTGCTTGAATATTGGCCTAGTCAAGCTTCTTATTCATAGCAAATTTGGTGCATTGGCCGGGAATTTCCAAATCCATTGAGGGAGACTCCTGATCTCAGCAAGGCGCCCCACGTTGGAGGCTCTTGCCTCCTGTGGCCCTGAGTGAGGGGGGAATCTCACAGGGAAGAGGAAATCCGTAAGGTAAATTATGAGGAAAGAATTTTGAGCTCCCAGAGTAGACAGCAGTAAATTCACCTGTAATAAACCCATAGAAAACTGCTTTGTGCACGAAGACCCTTGTGAGAAAAGGGGGCTGTATCACGAGGTTTTGGGTCGGGGGGTGGCTGTATGTGTGTGTGAGTGTGTGTGGAGTGTCTGAGACGGCGGCTGGGCAGTCCCGGACCCCCAAAGCAAGTGGGACCTCCCAGTAGCGCGTTTTCGCGTTCTCCACGAGGAGACCGGCCGGGAAAAGGAGGGAAGTGAAAGAAAAGTGAATGAGTGGGGACCCCGAGAGGGTTTGACCCAAGGGGAAGGAGGGGATCCCTGGTCCAGGCACCTGTGGGAAGGCCCTTGGACAGGAGGGACTTACTCAGTAGGGAGACTGAAAAAGAGAGTGAATGAACAGGTTCCATTTCCTTGGAGGGGTTGGTAGCAGGCAATTTAGTATGTGATTAGATGGTGAGAGGACGGGGCTAATAGATCAAGGAAGAGGGAGAGTTAGGAGGGGAACAAGTAGATTGCAGAGGGAGAGTTAGGAGTGGAACAGGTAGATTGAAAAGGCAGTGTGACAGAGTAGTAAGGGAGGAAGTTGAACCACGAGGTGAGTGTGGGAAACTAAGACTCTCCTGGTACCGGGGATTTCTTAGTTTGTTGCTGCCAGAAATGGGTCAGG
Source organism: Zonotrichia albicollis (assembly GCF_047830755.1). Lineage (NCBI taxonomy): Eukaryota > Metazoa > Chordata > Aves > Passeriformes > Passerellidae > Zonotrichia > Zonotrichia albicollis. Next base: position 5,821,918 of record NC_133841.1, on the reverse strand, counting down.
GAAAAAGTAAGTTCCTTGACCCAGGGGCTGCAGATTGTAGGAAAAATTCGCAGTGGTTTGAGGTATCTGGGAACCCTGAGGGGGGTTCTCAGGGGGGGAACATTCCTCAGGACAGCCCACTGGGGATGATAATACGGTTTTGGGATGAATGGGAATCCCGAAGAGAAGAAAATCAGGAAATTGAGAGGGCAGTGCCTAAAGGACATAATATAGGAAAAGCTTTGACTGAGCACCAGAAAAAATATGAGTCATTGGCAGAATGGTTAAAAAGATTAAAAAGAGACTTGCAATTATATTCAGGTATAGATATTAATATTGCAGTAGGGCAGGTTCTGTTAAAAATTCGGTTTGTGACTGGATCTTGCAGTCATATCAGGAAAAAGCTGGAAAAATTAGAAGATTGGCAGGACAGGGGACTGCAAGAGTTACTGAGAGAAGCACAAAGGATGTTTGTAAAGAGAAATGAGAAAAAGCAGAAAGCAGATGCCAGAATTTTGGTGGCAGCAGTTCAAGAAATGCAGGCAGCTTTGAATACAGAAAAATTTGCAGGGAAAAACAAACAGCCGATGTCAGGATCTATTTTTGGGAACACAAAACCTGTGCATTTTTCCTGCCACAAAAAAAAGACACTTAAAAAATTCTTGCCCCACTTTGAAGGGTGCGGGACCCATTTGTTTTTATTGTCATAAAAAGGGGCACCTGCAAAAAAATTGCAGAAAGAAACAGCAAGATGAGAAAACTTTTCAGGAGAATCAGAGAGGGCAAGAGCTTTGTTTAACGGAGAGGACCGAATTACAACCAGAAGAGCCCTTGATAATAAAACTAAAAGTATGTCCTCAGAGCGAAAAACTTATATTTTTAGTCAATACAGGAGTTTCTCGGTCGACAGTGACAAAATTACCCCAGGGATGTGAGATAAGTCGTGAGCGAGTTTCAGTAAGCGGAATTACAGGAGAGGCTTTCCCTGTTCCTGTAATAAAAGGAGTGCAAACAGATGACAAATTTGGAGTAAATGATTTATTGTTGATACCAGAGGCCGAGAATAATTTGTTAGGCAGAGATCTAATAATAGCCTTAAATTTACAGATAAAACCCTGTGAAAGAAAACTTAAAATTTATTCTTTAACTGAAGAAGATAATTTGGAAATTAATTACACGGGTTGGTATTCAGGTGAAGTGAGAAAAAGTTTAGGGTAAAGGAGTCTGGTCCCCTTAGTCCCTCCTGGTCAGCACAAGCATGTGAATTTTATGCATTATTCCATACATTATTAATATTAAAAGGCAAGAAGGGACTATTTATACAGACTCCAAATATGCTTTTACTGTAGTACATACTTTTAGAAAAATTTGGAAAGAAAGGGGACTTATAAACACTCAAGAGAAAGGGTTATACACAGGGAATTGATAATTTAGATACTTGAAGCTTTAAAAGGCTTAAAGGAAATAATAATAGTTCATGTAAAGGAACACCAGAGAGGGAGGGATATTAGAGTCAGAAAAATAATTTGGCTGATGAAGAAGCAAAACGAGTGACCTTAAGAAAAAGAGATACTGAATTCATGACTTTACAAAAGAGGAATAGAAATTCAGCAGGAGACCCTTTCCCTTCCGCTGGCAGAACTGGCAGCTATAAAGATATTAGGAGCAACATTTAAGGAGGGAAAGTGAGTTTTTCCTGATGGCAGGATTATGATGCCAAAACCAGTGGCACATTAGATTTTAGATAACTTGCATAGATGGATACACTGGGGAACAAGAGCCTTTTGTGATCACTTTTTAAAATTTTATAGGTGTAGGAGGATACTTGAAATTGGAAAGTAAATTACCCAGGGGGGTCTCGCCTGTTAAAAGGTAAATAAAAAGGTGTTGAAGAGCCCTCCCTCTGGAGGATGCAAAAAAAGCCTACCGGCTATTTGAAAAGATCCAGGTTGATTTTATAGAATTGCTTAAAGTGGGTCGGTGGAAATATTTGTTAGTTATAATAGATCAATTAACTCAGTGAGTTGAAGCATTTCCAGCAGCTCGGGCTACAGCTCAGACAGTGGCTAAAATATTGTTGAAACATGAAATTCCAAGAATGTGATAACATGGTGGAATTTAAGGTGATTTATATTAACCCTGATTTATTAAGAAGGAACTAAGCATCCTGGAGTGGCTACGGGCCGCAATTCCCTTGAGCTCAGAGGCAGAAGAATGCCGGTAGAAAAGAATAAAAGACTTTCTGAATCGGTGGGAATGGCCTAAAAGGATCGAAGATCTCCTCCAGGATCACCCCCCAGCAACATTATTAGAATTGATTACAGAACTGCAATTCCAGAAACTGAGATTGATAACACCTGTTGTTAAAAGAGCTCAGAGACAAGTAAAATGTTGGGAGTGAGGTAGACGTGGTTTAGGGTGTCATCCACGGATATATATTGTTTGCACCCTTTGCTTTAACTCATGGTGGAGAGTAAGAGGGAAGAGAAGGAGAGACGATTTGCTTGTTTTGCTATGGTTATGTATTTAGTCAGCTAATTATAGAACGCGTTGCTAGTGATTTTTTTGGATACCTTTGAGACTGGGAGATGGGACCCTTCCAGCAGCAATTGGATTAATAGAAAACTTAGATCAATTGGTTCTTGCTATATTGGCTATAGCACAAATAAGAGAAGGAGCAACTCATAATATTATAGACCAGTGTCTCAAAATTGATAGTTGTTGTGGAGAAGAAGTCTACATACCACATCATAGGCAAATTCCAGGGGCACATTGGTGCTGTGAGTTTGCCTATTGGAGGCAGCGATTTAATAAATTCCCCGCCCTTGAAGCAGAAAATAATTAGAAAAATCTTATTGTGGTTGGCACATCCCGGAAATTTTGGAAAATACAGGTTTATGGTATTGCGGTCTAATCTTTTCACTGTTCTTTTTGTTTTAATTATTGCTTCTTAACTAGCCAGAACTGGGAAATGGCATATAAAAAGGGGCAAGCAAACTCTGTGCGGCTATGGGTACCAAGGAAACCAAAAGAACCAGTGACTAGATCCCGGGATATTACCTTTGCTACCGAGAAGACTGGCATCTCGGCCCTTGGTTGCAACCCAAGGGGCCTTGAGAAAGGTAGAAAGGTAGATTTCCTGAGGATTATTTTCACTGTGATCATTCTGGTACCCTGGGCAGTTGGCCAAAGCCAGAGAGCCACACTGGACAGAGTTTCAGCAACGAAAAAGCAATCAGTGCAAAACCAAGTCCCAGCAATTTCAACATTTGTGACTATTGCAATCAGTCTGTGTGGATTAAGGACAAGATGAAATCTGTGTTTGTAACACAGCTGTATGTTAGCTCTGCGTGCTACAATCACGGCAATGTTATAGATGTTTGTATTAAGGAAGGAAAGATGTATTGGGTAGAGAAAAATTTGGGATATAATGGACTGTTGGGAATTTAGCTGAATAGAGACTGGAAAAGTACAAAACCGTGGATAATTCCAAGTCCTGCACCTGTTAGATCATGTGTCCTTGGGCCTAGCTGTAGTATGATAACAAATAGTGAAAGAGACATGAGAAAAGAGAGATGTAACCCCTAAGGAATGAGGAAGAGTTCATGGTATAGTTTAACCAACAGATTGCTTGGCTTACAGAATATTCATAAGCTTATTATTTGCTGTATAAGTGCTTGATATTTTCTTCAATAAACTGGACCTGTGATGAACCAGCTGGTGTCCTGGTCCCCTTCCTACGACAAAGGACAAGCTCCTTATCCCCATGGTGATCAAATTTGCCCTCAATATGAAAGATTCGTTTGTTTTGAAAGAGATGATAATGGAAAGGATCCAAGAATAGGCATGGGAAATCAGGCACTAAGAAAAATTGAAAGAGAAAATAAAAGAAGAAAAAGAAACAATGGAGAATAGAATAGAAAAAAGAATAGGAGAAAAGAGTCAACAGAATTGGCTGAAGTGTATAAACAGCTAAAATGTTACTACAAAGATTGGGATTTGCCAGCCTCGAATAAGAATCTGTTTCTGGGATTGATGCAAAGGATTGTTACAGAATTGGAATTATCCAAATGTTGGATTTGTGGAGGTCTAAAAATGGCTGAAAGATGGCCATGGAAAGGTGAGAGCTTAGCTCTAGAGCAATTTTTAAAGTGGAACCACACCCAAATTTCTGGAACATTGAAGAGACCTGAAGGATGGATTTCAAGCCATCAAGTAATTGGAATCATTTGTATAACTCAAGAAGGAAGGAAATTTAATAAAGTAGTAGGGCATACTCCTTGTAAATCCACATTGGTGGTTATTATGGATAATCGTTCAAAAATTTGGTGACCTGAAAATCCCGTTGGATATTGGGGACCAATAAAAGAAATAAATTGTGAATGGGATGAACAGATTAATTTATGCTGGAACAGAAGTCCTGGAGCTAACCCCTACAAATCCATCAACAGCCTGAGGTCTTATTGGGAACAACCGGAGAAAACTGATAAGAAATGGAAAGCCCCAGATGGGATATATTGGATTTGTGGGCAACCAGCATACAGTGAGTTACCTCAAAAATGGGGAGGAACCTGTACTTTGTAAGTAATACAACCCTTCTTCTTTGTTTTACTGAGGTCTAGGAGCAATGTGCTAGGAACTCCACTGTATGAAACCCTACAGTGGAATAAAGGAGATTTAAATTTAAATTTTCCAACAGCAGGAGGGAATCAAAAATGGGAAGAGGACGAATGGCCTACAGAACAAATTATAGCATAATATGACCCAGCAACCTGGGCTCAGGATGGGTCATGGGGATACAAGACCCCAATTTACCTGTTGAATCAATTAATAAGGCCCCAAGCAGTACTGGAGGTGGTGTCAAATCACACCTCTGGTGCCTTAAAAATGTTGGCCTGACAATATAAACAAATGCAGGCATTTGTGTACCAAAACAGGATCGCCCTAGACCATCTGTAAGCAGAAGAGGGAGGAGTTTGTGGGAGATTTAATGAATCTGAGTGCTGTGTAGAAATTGATGATTATGGGGAAGCTATCACAGAACTTGCAGAGTGTGCCACTACAAAAGTGGAATTCAATCTTGAAAACACATTGGTGGGGTAACCTCTTTGGAAATGTTTGGAGGAAAAAGTCAGAGTTCACGTTGTTATGCTCAATTCTGGGGCTTCTGTTTCTGCCTTGTATGATTTTGTGTTTTATTAGGTTAATTCAGTCAGTGATTCAGGGGATGCAGATTACAACAATGTCTCTAGATTCAGAATCAGCAGAAAAAGGAAAACCAAGATCTATAATGGTATCAAAAGCTAAATAGATGCCTGTTAAAGAACAAGGCCCTAAAAAGATTGAAATAGACCAGGAAATGCTAACTAAACTTGAAAGAGAGTCTGAAAGACTAGAAGCAGTAATAGAAATGCTGGAAAAGTTTGAAGCGTAAAAGAGACAACGAGAAAACCAAAATTTTGAAAAATATAAAAGATATCAGACACAGCTTTTTAAATACAGCACGAATCATAATGATCAAAAAGAGAAATGGGGGATTTGTGATAAATAGGTATGATTCGTGCTGATAAAAATTGAAACAGTAATCAATATTGATACAGTAATTAATATTTGAGCGTAATAAATAGTTAAAAACTAATAATGCCAAAGTAGAGAGGGAGTGGTGGGGCTCCAACCCCCCCTCAGCAAATGCTTTTTCAAGAACCACAGGAAAGAAGCTGAAGATACAGTTGCTAAAAATGGCCAAGAGCCTGCTTCGTTCCCAGAAAATGCTAATTATAAGGGATTTATTGCCTTGATATGTAGATGCAGTGATACGTTAGTCTTGGCTCCCATTGTACTGGCTTGGTGCGCATGTGTAACCCAAAGGTGAATTAAAGGACAACGAAGAAGGCTACAGGGACTTCATCAGTGATGATCCCCAAAGACTTGTGCAACCACCAAACCAAGTGGTGGCGCATGCGTGGTAAAGGTGGTAATGAATGCGGAGACAGAAAAGTGACGAACTGAAAATAGGAGGAGATGGACTTGACATATGGAATATAAGGGGTGATTTTTACTTGTACGTGAAGTGGCAAGCGTCATTGAACTCTGCCCTCCGTACCCCGGGTATCTCTTCCTTATGCGCTATTATTGGAACCAAAATATCACTTATTCATATATTTTTAAACTATTCAATTAAAATTGCTGCTACCTTAAATACTCTTTGGTTTTTTTATGATGGAGTCATTGGGCAAACATAACAGGAATACAAAAGTGTTGACCCTGGAAAGTTTCAGGGGTGTTGGGATGTTTTAGAAGCACCACCGCAAAGCCTCTTACTTTGATATCCAGTGAGCTATCCCGGAAGGCCTCGTTGGAATGTGAAAACTCTACAGGGATTGCTGGAGCCAGGCACTGCCACTGGGGCTGGCAGAAATTAAACCAGGGTGAGGTAGGACCAGGTGCATGCTCTGCTCAGCCCAGTGGCAGAGCTGAAGGGGGAAGTGGAAAGATAAGGAGTGTCAGGGTTTAGGAGAGGAAGAGGGACTGCTGGAGCCACTCTGAAGCATTGGAGTGTTGGACAAATGTCCCAGACAGACACCTGCCAAGAAGCCGAGGATCACCGAGATCACCTGTGACCAGCAGGCAGAAGGAGGGGACCCAAAAAGCAGAGGGAATGGAAACAGGTCCCTGCTGGGGGCAGCAGGGGAATCACCTCCTGGCCCATCTCACCTTCCCAGCTCCCTCTACACAACATGTGGAGGCTCTGGGCCTCTGGGCTGAGACAATTACCGTGTGGACAAGCTCCATCCAGGCTGGAGGGGCTGCCCAGGGGAGTCAGTCCAGGCACGCTGTTTGAGAGGCTCCCTGGGGACACTGTGCTGAGGGGCAGAGGAGTCCAGGGAGGCTGCACATTGTGCAGGGAGAAATCCTTGAAGGCACAGGCAGGAACAGCCCGTGCCCGTGTGCCCAAAGATGAGCTGGTGGGGAAGCAGAGCGGCAGAGCAGGGAGCTCTGCCTGGGACTGCAGGAAAACACAGAATTTACAGCTTTGGAATAAGGGCAGCACACAGGAGGATGGCAAGGATGTCATTGGTGCATGCCGGAAGAAAGGTAGAAAAGCAAAGTCCCAGCTGGAACTGAATTTGGCCAATTTCATAAGGGAGAATAGAAACTGCTTTTACAAAGACATCAGCAACACCAGGAGGAACAAGGACAAACTTTCTTTATACTGAATGCAGGGGAAAACATTGCCACAAGGCATGAGGACGATCCTGCAGTACTGATGGCTCCTCTGGGTGGGGCGAGCTCGTGGCCACCCATGGCTCTCTCCTCTGAAGAGAGGGATAAATGTGCTGGCTCATGGGGTGCTCTGCAGTCACTGGGCACAGGCACCTCGTCCTGGGGTGACAGCATTCCCTCACAGTTGCTGCTTCTCTGAGGCACTTCCCTCTCAAGCAACAGCAAGGAAATAACAGGAAAAAAGCACCCAGGGCAAGCCTCAGCAGTTTCTTTGTTCACACAGGAGGTGGAGGACAATGGTTGGTGTCCCAATCACTGTGTCACCTTCTTAAATACTTTTCCCCATCTCCTGAATTCTTTCCATTGCGTCACATCCTGGAATTCTTCTTCTTTATTAGGGGCATCCCTCATGTATTGAGGGGCAGGAGGACTCATCCTGAGAAGGACACGACGTGCAGTTGTGCTCAGCAGCTCTCCTACTTTCTCTGTGAGTTCCTTGCCCTCCCTCAAGGCCATGTGTCTGGACATGTTTGTGTCGGTGTTCACAGGGGTGTTCAGGTGAGGGAAGAGACGAGAATGTTGACTCCATGTTCAGAAGGCTTGATTCATTATTTTATGATATACATTACATTAAACCTATACTAAAAAGAACAGAAGAAAAGGTTTCATCTCAGAAGGGTAGCTAAGCTAAGAATAGAAAAGAAAAGAATGATAACAAAGGTAGCTGCCTCAGACTCTCCATGGGAGGCAGCTCTGCTGTGATTGGTCATTAATTACAAGCAAGCAGATGAGACCAATCATAGTTGCACCTGTTGCATTCCTCAGCAGCAGATAGCCATTGTTTACAGTTTGTTCCTGAAGTCTCTCAGCTTCTCAGAAGGAAAAAATCTTAAGGAAAGATTTTCAATGAAAACATGTCTGCGACAGATGTTCTCTTGCAGAGGACACCGGCCCATGCGATCATAGGCGCCCTTGTTCTCTTGCCTCTCACTGAGCACCTTCAGAAGCAGCCCTGTCTTTGAGACCATCTTGGAACACACCAGCTTGAGCTGGGGCAGGCTGCAGTCCATCCTCAGGGCTCGCTCCACGTGGGCCATGAACATCTGCAGGCTTTTGTCCGGCACCAGCAAGCGCAGCTGACGATCAACCACGGATTCCAAGAGCTCTCCTGGAACTGGCTCAAGGTCTGGACCTTCGGGGCTCCAAAGTTTATTGAGGAACGTGGAGTATTCTTCCTGCTGCTTCCAGTGTGTGCCTGTGGTGTCAGGCATGATCAGGAGGTGCCCACCTAGAGAGGATTGCTCCTCCTCAACTGTGGCTCTCCCTCTGCTTTCACAGGGCTGAACACCTGGTAAAAAGCTGATTATGTCCAACCCAGTATTGGCTGTCCTCCTTCTTTGGCTGTTTGTCAGAATTGACATAATTCTGCCTTGAATTTTCTCATTATGTATGTGTTGTCTGTGAACAGACTTGTCATGAGCGGAGTTTAATCCACAATCTACATCCCAGGGGTTCAATTATTGTCACTTCAAATGTCACTTCACTCCTGCTTCTGGCACCATGTACACAAGCACAACCCTGCACACGTGTGCAGCCCCACAGAAATGGGCACAACCCAACAAACGTACACATTTCCAGGAGTCTCTAAATGTACAAAATCAGAATTTATTGGGAAAGCATTCCCAGCCGGGAACAGACACAGCAGCTGCACACAGGGGGCTGTGCAAGGGGACCCTGTCACATGTGCAGGGTGTCCCCAGGACGTCATGGCCCTGGGAAGGCTGTGGCTCCAGAGGCTGAGCTTTGGTGACTCCCTGGGACACCTGGGGCTTCCTGGATCCCTCCTGTCCCATTCCCAGGGGACTTTGGGGTGTCCTAAGCATGGCAGCCACCAGCAGCATCCTACTCTGCAGAGAGTGGTGATAGAGTCAGCAGCTGAGATCGTGGTGGGCTGGATGCAGAGCAGGGCCCAGGCAGAAGCATCTTGTCTCTGGGTAACACTGTTTTCTTAGGCTTCTTCCATCTGGAAGAAAACAAGGAAACAACATCTGAAGGAATAGGCAAGCAAAAACTCAAGGAAATAGCACTAAGAAAATGGCCAAGGAAATAGCCACCAAGTCAACAACAAGGATCCAGGGAAATAGAGAAGAAAATAGCATCCAAGGAAAGTTCTAGCAGTTCTTGTATCAGAATAGGAGTCTGAGAAGAAGTGCTGGCAATTTACTTGCTTTTTCTTGACATCTTGAAAATCTTGTTTCCCTCCTTTGAGTTCTTCACATTGTATCTCAACCTGGGAGACATCTGTGTTCTCTTTCTCCATTTGTTTCTGCAGTTCTTCTTCCTGTTTCTGCAATTCTTCTTCTTCCTTGTCAAGAACATCCATGATGTACTTAACCAAGAGCAAATCAGCCTCACTGAGCTCAGGCAAACCCTGGAAATTGCCATGGAGCAGAAGGATTTGGAGAGGTGAGGAAGAGCAGGAGGTACAGGCAGAGGAGCAAAGTGGCATCTGCTCCCTGCCCTTACCTGCTCTGCATCCTCTGCCTCCCTGTACTTGTTCTTCCTCCATGTCTGTTGCAGTTTCACAAACCACCTGAAAACCAAAGTAAATGAGCAGGGAGGTTTGGGCAGGGAGGGCTGCAGGAGGTGCAGCTATCTGTCCCTGCTTGGGGGCATTTCAGCTGAGCCCAGGGAAGATGGGGGCTGCAGAAAGGACATCCCTGGCTGGCCCAGCACATGCACCACATCCAGGGGAGCATCACTGGTGCATGAAGGGCTGGTTGGGCTGGGAGCCCCCGGCCGTGCCCAGCGCTGCCGCTCAGGAGCTGCTCGCTCAGGGCTGCCCCAAACGCGACGTGTTGGAAACACAGCCGGGAGAGTCCTGGGCAGCGGCACCTGCGCGGCTGCGGGGCTCCACGAGGAGCTGCTGTGCATGGGAAAGACTCTTGGTGGCACAGCAGTGGCATGGGCAGGGAGCAGTTACCTTCTCAGCCACACATTCCTTCTGAGTAGCTGGGAAACAGCTGCAGAACATTGGGAACACACCTGGGAAAGGAGGCAGATGTTTAATACCAAAGTTTTCTTGTCATGCTCTACAGAACATGGGAAACCAAAGATCCTTTATCCAACCCAGCCCGTTCTACACACATGCCAGTCTATGCCAGCAACAACAACTATAAAAAGAACCTATCCTTCCTTCCCAGTTTCCTATCCCTGTCTGCAGGAACTCCAAGAGCTGTTCTGAATTCCCACAACTCCCAATCTCATGGCTCTGTGGCTGAAGGCAGGAAAGCAAAACAAAGCTGGGGAGAGCCGGGACAGGAGGCAGGACAAGCTTCCCTCAGGCAGGCTGGACCCTGCTGAGCTGGCTGCTGTGGATGCTGCCACAAGCTGCAGGCTTGGAACAACATCTCCTGTGGTAGCCAGCACATGCAGGGCCATCTGCAGTGGCACATGGGGCTTGTCACCTGAGCAGTCCAGCTACAAGGCAGACAGCTCTGTGTCAAACAAGAAATTGGCTTACGTGGAAGACACCACGCAGTATCACCAAAACCACTGCGATGACAGACAGCAATACAACAAACGAGATCGTGTCATCCATGGTCTCTGGCTTTGGCTGGGAAAATAGGAAAGAAGATCATGGGGGAAAGATGATTACTCGTTCCATTCTCCCTTGGCCAGAAGGACACACACAGCAGTGCCTGCAGCTCTCCTACCTTCTCTGTGGGCTCCTGATCCTCCTCCAAAGCTGTGCGCCTGGAGATGTTCTCTCGCAGAGGACACCGGCCCATGTGATCATAGGGGCCCTTGTTCTCTTGCATCTCACTGAGCACCTTCAGAAGCAGCCCTGTCTTTGAGACCATCTTGGAACACACCAGCTTGAGCTGGGGCAGGCTGCAGTCCATCCTCAGGGCTCGCTCCACGTGGGCCATGAACATCTGCAGGCTTTTGTCCGGCACCAGCAAGCGCAGCTGACGATCAACCACGGATTCCAAGAGCTCTCCTGGAACTGGCTCAAGGTCTGGACCTTGGGGTCTCCAAGGTTTATTGAGGAACATGGAGTCTTTTTTCTGCTGCTTCCAGTGTGTGCCTGTGGTGTCAGGCATGATCAGGAGGTGCCCACCTTGAGAGGATTGCTCCTCCTCAGCCGTGGCTCCTCTCCTGCTGCTCCCAACGGCGCCTCTCTGAACCAACGGGTCAGAGAGAAAATCCAGATTCCCGTTTAGATGCAGCTCATCTTTGGTGACAGTGCCTCTGGGCTCGCCCTCTGCTTTCACAGGGCTCAAACCCTGGTAGAAGAGCTGATTGTGTCCAACCCAGTAACGGCTGTCCTCCTTCTTTGGCTGTTGGTCAGAATCGACATAGTTCTGCTTTTCAGCTGGATCTTCCAAGTCATCTATGAGGTATCTGCCAACCAACTTGTCATGAATGGGGTTCAGCCCACCAGCTACATCCCAGGGGTTCAGTGATTGCCAATTCAAAAGAGGTTCCATCTGCTTGTGACCCCAGCTTGAGTGTGTCTTTTTCACCACATTCCTGAGCCTGCCAGGCTGCGGGTGGTGTGGGAAAATGCTTTTGGCAGTCTTGATGCTTTCAGCCTTGTGCAGATTCTTCTTGAACTTGGCCCTCAGGTCATGAGCGCTTGTTTTCCCTTCATGCCCCAAGAGATGCTGAGGGGGATGTGAGTTTGTTCTGGAACTGCCCAGGCTGCTGACATTACCCTCAGTGCTCAGGGTCAGGCCAACAACAAGCGTTACACTTTCACCATCTCCCACTGAAGGCTCCTTGGGCTCGATGCTCAACACTGGGATGGTGTTCAACTCTCTGCCTTGTTCCATGTCCATTATTTCTCCCCGACTCTGTAGGAGACTTGTGTGACCTGGAGAACAGCAAGAGAGCAGATCAGCAGCTGGGCACAAACACAGGCTCAGAGGTTACCCCAAGCAGCAGCAGCTCATCTCGAGGCCAGGGAGTACAAGAACAGAATGGAGGAGGTGTTGTGGTAAAGAGAAGAGCCCTTCAGTCCATGCCATTATCCCCTTGGGGCAGAGCAGAGAGCTGGTTCTTTCCTGGTGTCTCCTGGGGCTCTCTTTGGATGGGAGGAAAACATCCCAGGGGATTGGGATTGCTGTCAGAGAGGTTCGCACAGCTCCAGATGAGCAGGCTTGGCTTGCTCTGCTGGAGCCAGTGAAGAGGCAGAGACCCCAGAGAAGATCAGCACTGCAAGGGGGGAACACACTGGCAGGGGAGGAATGCCCAGGGACTCCTTTGCTCTGGGGCCATTGCCAAGAGAAGCAGCTGAAGCTGTTAGAGAACGAAAAACTTCCTTCAGGGCTCCAGAGCTCTGGGACTGTGCTGTGGGAAACCTGGGGCTGAGGCAGTGAGAGAAGTGAGCTCCCTGGGGCCCTTGCAGACCTGGCTGTCTCTGTTTGCAGAAGGGCAGCCTGGCCCTGCTGTGCACAGCATGTGCTGTGCCCTGTGCCCAGCTAGCGCAGGACGGGGCTTTGCTGCCCCTGCACAGGCCAACCAGGGCATGACGGTGCTTGGTGTTCACCCCACAGAGCACATCAAAGGCTCTGCCCTTTGCCCTGCAGTGGGCACTGGGGTGGCACAGAAACCAGGCTGTTACGGCAATTTGGAGCCTATATAGGCAGACCTTGCCTTCCAGCACCAGGGAAGGGCACGGGACATTCCGGCTTTCTTTGCCTGGGGCCATGGTGTGGGCAGGAAATGGGTAGGTTTGGTGGGCCCAGTGAGCTCTTCCTTCTCCAGACAGTATGTGACACACAAGATATGTACAATCACCAGGAACTTTCCATCCCAAGGTGTTGTGTCCAAGGCCTGTACTGCAAGGGCAGATCAGCACGCCCCAGCACAGGGCAGTGCTGCAGCATCTGCCCAGGCTCAGGAGAAGGGGCAGATTTGAGCTCCCCCAGCCCCTCCGGACACCCACCGCACTGCGGGGCGCTGGTGCTGCACAGCTTCTGGCACAGGAACTGGATGGTCCTGCAGGGGCTCTCGGGCCGGGGACGCTCCTGGCACAGGCAGCAGGCCGCCTCCTTGGGCACTTGGCTGCAGACAAGAGGGGATTCTTGGAGGAACACCTGGCCACCCAGTGCATGGCTCAGAGCCCAGTTCAGGAAACACACCCATACCACGCTTGGGGCTTGTGCCTCACTGTGTGCCACAGCTCTGGGAAAGGGCCCTGACTCCGAAGGCAAAACATTAAAAAGGGGATTTTATCCTGGAAAAGTAGAACTGCTTCAAAAACACCACGTGACACAGAAATGCTTCTCCCCTTGGAGAAGCCTGCACCAAGTCACCCCCAAGGTGAGATTTGGCCTCTGAGGTGGTGAGCTTTGGCACTTGCCCAGAAGGAAACAGCAGCTCTTGAGCTTACTGGGCTTGTTCTGGTTTCGTGGCACACGGATTTGTTTCCCAAGCAGAGCCCCTGTCCCAGCAGTCTGGGCCTGCTGGTGGCTGGGGCCCAGTCGCACACACTCACAGGGTTTCCAAGCTCACTGTGATCTGCAGCAGCTGCAGCAGCGTCTGTGAGTTCACTTGGGTGGCACTCAGGTCTCTGCAAACATTGGAAAGAGCTCATGAAACTCTCTGGTGACATGGCCACAACTCTGCTCTCAGAGCAAGCCCAGGGCCCTGATGATGGTGGTGCTGTTGGCAGAGGCATCCACTTCTGCCTGCTCCAAGAGAAGCCAGGCAAGTTGTGTCTCCAGCAGACTCAGGCTGGCCAAGAGGGAGATTTGCTCCTGCACAATTTGTGCTGCTTTCCTCAGAACGGGGCACTCCAGAGAGATACAGCTCTCTGTGCATCTGCTCCAAATGAGCCAATACTTACAGAGAGCTCACTGAGGGCAGCTTGAAGAAGGCAGCATCATCAATGACAGCCAGCGGGTTGTGGCTGAGGATCCTGACAAACAACAGAGCTCTGTCAGGGCTGATGGCAAGGATGTGAGCTGGCTGTGCCAGGCATGTGGGAAAGGCCTGGCCGCACTCAAGGAAGCCATGCAGAAGAAGAGCGGGGCAGGGGAAAGGGCCTTTGCAGCTGCACACTCCTGGTGCTCCCTGGCTGACATCCACAGTTGGAATCAGGACTTTGCCAAGGGCAAATCTGCTCTTGCCCACTGACCCTGCAGAGACCCTGCAGAGACTCGCCCTGCCGTGCCTTTAGCCCCGGTGCCACTTACAGCTCCTGGAGGAACTGCATCCCATGCCAGGCCTGGAAAGTGTCACTGTGGATCTGTGTGAGGCCATTCCAGGAGAGATTTCTGGGGAAAGAGGAGGTCACACAAAGCAATCAAGTCTGCCATACAGAGAGAAGGGGCAAAGAAGGAGCCCTTTGCAGGAAAGGTGCCAATCCAAGGTGGAAAAGGGAGGAAACTGCGGCTTCCTCAGCGTTTGTAGCCTGCTCAGGAGGGCAAGTGGAGGGCACACGTGCTGACTCTATTTCTGTTCCAGGATGCAGCCAAGGCTGCAAGAACTGGCTGCTCTGATGGCTGTGTTTGGACAACCCCGCTGGGCTCTGTCCTCTGGCGTGGCCACCCAGCCATCGGCATTGACCTGTGCAGCTCAGCTGGGCTCTGGGCAGGGCAGATTTAGGGACTGTGGGGGAAACAGCAGCAGCATTTGCCTACACAGGTACGGTGCTCATGCAAAGACTGAGCTGAAACCCCCAGAGAGAAACTTGATCACTCACAGAGACTTCAGGAAAGGCAGTGGCTCAAATGCCCGTTCCTCAATGGACAGGATCTCATTGGAGGACAAATCCCTGTTCCAGGTACAACAACAAATGTCACTTCCATTTGCCCTGTTGCTTTTACCTGCCTCTGCAGCCTGGATTCCAGGAGGGACAAAGGCCACGTGCCTGTGCCTGGGCTGAGCAGCAGGGCCCCAGGCAGGGGCAGGCAGGAGCCCCCCGCCGTGGGCAGGGTCCGGTGCTTACAGGTGCTTCAGCAGGAACAGCCCCTCCAGGGAATGCCTCTTCACAGCCCGCAGCTCATTGTCCCTGAGCACCCTGCAAGGGGACACAGGGACATTGTGACAGTGCCCACAGCCTAGCTGCAAATGGCATTCTCATGGGAAAATCTCCTGCAGCAGCTTGACTGAAGCATCTCTTTGGGGCACCGCTGCAGGGATCGTCCCCACTCCTGGCCAGAGCAGGCCCTTTCTCCTGGTTGGCTGAAGCTGACCACAGCTTGATCCCTGGCAAGACAGACACGGGGATGGTGCCCTGGCTGCAAGAGACTCTCGGCAATTCTTGCCATGCTGGGAAGCTCTGGTGATTCACACCCCTCCTGGCAGAGCAGCCAAGCTTGGAATTCCAAAGGAAGCTGGTGGTGTGGGGGCTGCTGCTCCAACCCCAGACCAAAGGATGCAAACTCCCCACACTCCTGACATTTGAAATGCTGCAGGGCACTTACAAGGTCTCAGTCCATGGGTAGTCCTGCCAGGTTCGTTTTCCAACATCAGCAATGGAGTTGCCAGTGAAATCTCTGCAAAGAAACAAAAGACCCGGTCCCCCCTCAGGAAAGCCCATTTCACTGCCTTTTGGCTGCTGAGCTGGAATCGGGCTTTGCCTGGAGAAGGCGCAGCGTGCCCAGCCTGGCTTCACCTGGCTCATGCTCAGCTCAGGCCCCCAAACCCCGCCTGTCTCCAGCCAGGGAGTGCCCCAGGTGTCCCAGGTGGGGTTTGCAGAGCCAGGGAGCCGAGGAGGGGCAGCTGCAGGGCTCTGAGGGGCCGCGGCACTCACAGGAAGGTCAGGGCTCGGCGGCGGCTGCCCGGGGGCACGGTGGCCAGGCCGGCGTGGCCGCAGTTCAGCCGCCCACGGCCTGGGCAGTGGCAGGGCTCTGGACAGAGCTCCTTGCCCACTGCTGGCGAGGGGGCCACTGCCAGCAGCAGGGCCAGCAGGAGCAGAGCGCGCACCAGACGCATTCCCAGGTCCATGGCGAGGCAGGACTGGCTGCAGCTTACTGGGACGCGGACCTGAACTGCAGCTGTGGCAGCTCCTGTGTCACAGTGCTGCTGCCAGTGTCACAATGGTCCTTCTGATGACACTCTAGCAATGCTCTTGTCACCGGGATGGTGCTTGGCATCAGAGCTTGCAGCAAAGCGCAGTTCAGGCCATGCTGTCACCAAATGACTCTGTCTCAGAGCCATCAATCTGTGGCATGATGGAACAGATGGGCTTGGAAGGGGCCTTAAAGCCCATCCAGTTTCACCCCTGCCATGGCAGCAGGGACACCTTCCACTATCCCAGGCTGCTCCAAGCCCTGTCCATCCTGGCCTTTGACACTGCCAGGGATCCAGGGGCCGCCACAGCTGCTCTGGGCATCCTGTGCCAGGGCCGGCCCACCCTCCCAGGGAAGGATTTCTCCTAAGCACAAGATATAAGCCTGCCCTGTGTCACTGTGGAGCCATTCCCATCCGTACTGGGTTTGTGTGGCCTGGCTTTGCATCGCTTTGGGGCCACAGGTGCTGTTGAAATTTCCTTTCCCTATCATTATCCTGCTCTGATTTTATGGGTAATATATTTAATGAATGTGATAAATAGGTATGATTCGTGATGATAAAAATTGAAACAGTAATCAATATTGATACAGTAATTTATTTTTGAGAATAATAAAACAGGTAATAGGTAAAGGTTGTAATGCCAAAGAAGAGAGGGAAAGGAGGGGCTCCACCCACCCCCCCTTCCCAGCAGATGTGCTCAAGGACCATAGGAAAGAAGCTGAAGATATAGTTGCTAAAAATGACCACGAACCTGGTTGGGTCCAAGAAAATGCTCATTATAAGGGACTTATTGTTTTGATATGTAGCTGCAGTGATACGTTAGTCTTGGCTTACACTGTACTGGCTTGTTGCGCATGGGTAACCCAAAGGTGAATAAAAAGACAACAAAGAAGACTACAGGGCCTTCATCAGTGACGACCCCCAAAGACTTGTGCGACCACCAAACCGAGTGGTGTCGCATGCCTGGTAAAAGTGGTAATGAAGGCGGAGACAGAAAAGTGACGAACCAAAAATAGGAGGAGGTGGCATTCGCATATGGCATATAAGGGGTGACTTTTACTTGCCAAGCTTGTACGTGAAGTGGCAAGTGTCATTGAACCCTGCCCTCCGTACCCTGCGGTATTTCTAGCTTATGTGCTATTATTTGAACCAAATTGTCCCTTGTTTATACATTTTATAAACTATTTAATTAAAATTGTTACTACTTTTAATATTGTTTGGCCTTTTGGGATAATTGGGCAAACATAACATGAATATCTCCAAGTTCCCTCTGTTGTGCCTGTGACCACGACCGGGGAGGGATCTCTCCCTCCCTTTCTTTTAACTCATGAGCCTTTGGCTGTCCTTTTTCTCCTCTCCACTTGTGCGGAGCGGTGAGAGCGCCTTTGGTGGGCAGGCGGCAGGCAGGCGGGGCCAAAGGCCGCCTGGCGCTGGGAGGGCGCGGGGAGCTTGCCGAAAGGCGGGCAGTGTCGGCATGGCGGCCGGCAGAGGCTGAGGGAGCCACAGTGG
Source organism: Zonotrichia albicollis (assembly GCF_047830755.1). Lineage (NCBI taxonomy): Eukaryota > Metazoa > Chordata > Aves > Passeriformes > Passerellidae > Zonotrichia > Zonotrichia albicollis. The sequence goes on along the minus strand of NC_133841.1, from coordinate 5,804,179 downwards.
CAATGGCGGGAAGCGCCGGGAGCCTGAGGGGCGGCAGCTCCGCCCGAGCGCGCCGGCCCCGGCAGCGAGCGCCGTGCAAAGGGAGCCGCGGGCAGCTCGGGCAAGGCCGGCACGGCCCCGCAAGCAGCGGCCAGAGAGGCGGCCCGGCCCGGCCGGCAAGCGCGGCCGCTCTCCGCCGCACGGGCAGCTCCGGCTCCGGGCAGCGGCACCGGCAGCGGCCGTCCCGGCCTGAGGGGAAACGCGCGGGACAGCAGCTCGGGTCGGGGCGGCTGCGGCAGCGCTTGGGCCAGGGCGGCCTCCAGTCCGGGGCACGGAGTCACGAAGCCCCAGAGTCACTGACGATGAAAAACACCTCCGGCTTCAGCCAGTCCATCCTGGGCTCCATCCCCACCTTGGAACCCAGGCCACAGCACTCAGTGCCGCCTCCAGCCCTTCCTTGGACACCTCAAGGCATGGGGAGTCCACCACCTCCTTAGCCAGCCCTTCGCAAGCCCTGATCGCACTTTCCATGGAAAAATTCCTCTCTCATCTCTGTGTTTCTTGTCTTATACACCCTGACATTATTTTAAGCCTATTCTGAGCCATATTAGATAAAGGTGCCTTTCATGCATGTGCATTAAACCTCCCGGAGAAGATGATTCAGCTCAATGACAGTAACTCTTCAGCAGTAGGTGCAACAAGGCAACCATGAACCTGGGAGCCAGGCAGGAGTGAATCAGGGCAAAGGGAAGGAGGACAAGGCAAAAACCTCAGGGGTGCAGAGGGGACAATGCTGCTTGTGCAGCACCGAGCGAGCACCATGGGGACGCCAGTGCCATGGCCTCTGCAGGAGGACACAGCCATTCCCCTTCCCACCCACCACCCAGAGCTCTTGTGCTCACAGGAGACGTTTGGAACACAAAAGTGCTGACCCTGGAAAGCTTCAGGGGCCTTGGGATGTTTTAGAAGCACCACCGCAAAGCCTCTTACTTTGATATCCAGTGAGCTATCCCGGAAGGCCTCGTTGGAATGGGAAAACTCTACAGGGAGTGCTGGAGCCCGGCACTGGCACTGGGACTGGCAGAAATTACACCTGGGTGAGATAGGACCAGGTGCATGCTCTGCTCAGCCCAGTGGCAGAGCTGAAGGGGGAAGTGGAAAGATAAGGAGTGTCAGGGTTTAGGAAAGGAAGAGGGACTGCTGGAGCCACTCTGAAGCACCCATTGGACAAATGCCCCAGACAGACACCTGCCAAGAAGCCGAGGATCACCAAGGGTGTGACCAGCAGGCAGAAGGAGGGGACCCAAAAAGCAGGGGGAATGGAAACAGGTCTGTGTTGGGGGCAGCAGGGGAATCCCCTCCTGGCCCATCTCACCTTCCCAGCTCCCTCTACACAACAGGTGGAGGCTCTGGGCCTCTGGGGCTGGGACAATCACGGTGTGGACAAGCTCCATCCAGGCTGGAGGGGCAGCCCAGGGGAGTCAGTCCAGCCACCCTGTTTGAGAGGCTCCCTGGGGACGCTGTGCTGAGGGGCAGAGGAGTCCAGGGAGGCTGCACATTGTGCAGGGAGAAATCCTTGAAGGCACAGGCAGGAACAGCCCGTGCCCGTGTGCCCAAAGATGAGCTGGTGGGGAAGCAGAGCGGCTGAGCAGGGAGCTCTGCCTGGGACTCAGGGAAAACACAGAATTTACAGGTGTGGAAGAAGGGCAGCACCACAGGAAGATGGCGAGGATATTGTTGGGGCATGCAGGGAGAAGCTTAGAAAAGCAAAGGCCCAGCTGGAAGTAAATTTCGCCAATTCCGTGTGGGAGAAACGAAACTGCTTTTACAAAGACATCAGCAACACCAGGAGGAACAAGGACAAACTTTATTTTTACTGAATGCAGGGGGAAACATTGCTACAACGGATGAGGAAAACCCCTGAGATGCCTCCTCTGGCTGTCTAGAGCCTGGGTTGTCTCTACAGAGAGGGATGAATGTGCTGGCTCTTGGGTGCTCCACAGTCACTGGGCACAGGCACCCATCCTGGAGTGGTAGCATTCCCCCAATTTTTCTGCTTCTCTGGGACCTTCCCTCTCAAGTAGCAACAAGGAAATAACAGGAAAAGAAATATCCAGGGAAATGAGAACGGCAGTCAAAGAAATAACACTGATGTAAAGTCTCAACAGTTTCTTCATCAGAACAGGAGGTCAAGGGCAATCTTCTTTAAATTCTTCTCAATCTCTCACAAGTCCTTCACATTGAATCACATTGTGGGAGACACCAGCGTTCCCTCTCTGTTCCTCTTCCTTCTTCCTTTCAAGGCACCCAGGTGTTCTGGTTTGACATTGGCACAAGACCAAATGCCCGCATGAAAATACACCTTCTCTGGTGTCTGCTGTGAGATTTTGACCAGGAATAAACAAAGCAGGCTCTCACTTGAAAAAGAAGAAAAGTTTATTAACTAAACTACAAAAACAATTACTAAACTACACACAAAAGGAAGAAAAAGAAAAAAAGGAAAAAAAACCAAGGAAAATGAAACCTCACAAAAACACTCTCCTCCTCCTCCCCCCCAAATTCCCAATACAATACAATCCAAAATCAATTCTGGGTCCAGCACCACCCTTTAGAATGCTGAACTTCAGTTCCTCAAGAGGAGAGGGAGTCCTTCCATGTGTCGTGGTGGCCTTTTCCGTCCTTGTTCCGGTGCTCTCACCACCGGAGCAGAATCAGGGCTGCTTCCAGGGTTGTCCTTTTAAGGAGGCTGTGTCCAGTTCCAGAAAAGCTCAATCTCTCACTTCTGGGACATCTGTCCCCCCCATATTTTATATACCCCGTGGGGCCGAGGGGTACCCACACTGAATCTTCATTGGCTCTGGGACATTTCTCCCCCCGGACTCAGTCTCTGTATTACAGGGAAACATAGCTCTGTCCATGGCTACACAAAAGAGTCCAGCATAAAATGCCAGTCCCTCTTCTCCATCTTTCTAACATCTCTCACTCTCTCTGGTCCAGACCTTCATCACTCGCTCATTTCCTTCATCCTCCTCCACTCTTATCTCTCGTCAAGGAAGGGTTCATGTTCTGTGAAGTTTTCATTGTCCAAAAAAGGGTTAAAAACTCCTCCAAGCAGCTGGACTCCTGGCTGCACCCTCCCCCCACCATCTCCTCAGCCGGGCTGCCTGCTGCCAGCACATGTTTACTGCTTTCAAGGTAACGGCACACAAACACCGGCTGCACTCTCTCTGTCTGTCTCCAAGGTGGGGGGGGAACAGGCTGCCCATTGCTTCCCGGCATTTCTTTACTTCTTCCTTCCACCCTTGAGGGGGGGGGGCAAGCCTGCCTCTCCCGGGCCGGGCCACATGGCTTTTCCCCTCCCCCAGCCCAGCCAGCAACTGGGCCGGGGGAGACACTCAACTCCTTCACCGCCGGAAATCCAAAGAGAAACTGCCAGGGGGAGAGCCCTGCTATTACCCTGGGTTCTCGGAGGTGGATCCCATTGCCCAGTGGTTGGGCCAGATGGCAGTATTCAAATCTGAGCACTCATTGGCCCCATCCACACAGCATCCCAGAAGTCCTGTTTCCAGGTCAAACCATGACACCAGGAAATATTGAACTACCAGCAATTCAGCTTCTCTTAGCTAAGGCAAGTCTATTTGAGCACAGGCGTCCCACAGCCTCCTTCATGCATCCCCCTGCTCCAAAATGGGTCCTCCAGGGACTACAGGTGGATCTCTGCATCCCTGTGAATTTCCATAGGCTTCAGGGGCACAGGAGCCTCACCTTGGCCTTCATCCTGGGCTGCAGGGGAGTCTCAGCTCTGGTGCCTTGAGCAGATCCTGTCCCTGCTCCACTGACCCTGGTGTCTGCAGAGCAGTTCCGCTAACATTTCCCACTCCTGTCTCTGTCTTTTGTTCCACATAAGTTATAACCCTTGCCTTCTTAGATATCTTAACTCAAGTATGTTAAAATCATTTTAAAAAGCCTTAGCCTTAGCCAGAGTGATGTCCAGCGTGGAGGACACTAGTAAAGGCACTGCTGGACATGAAGGAAGGTTCAGGCACCTTCTCACAGAAACTGCCCAAAGTCCCCCACAACAACTTCCACTGCTGGATGTCCCCCCCACCAACTTCCAGTACCAAAAGCAGGCCACACAAACCCAACACACATGGGAATGGCTCCACAATGACACAGGGCAGGCTTAGATCCCGTGTTCAGGAGAAATCCTTCCCTGGGAGTGTGGGCAGGCCCTGGCACAGGGTGCCCAGAGCAGCTGTGGCAGCCCCTGGATCCCTGGCAGTGTCCAAGGCCAGGGTGGACAGGGCTTGGAGCAGCCTGGGATAGTGGAAGGAGTCCCTGCTGCCATGGCAGGGGTGAAACTGGATGGGCTTTAAGGCCCCTTCCAAGCCCATCAGTTCCATCATGCCGCAGACTGATGGCTCTGAGACAGAGTCATTTGGTGACAGCATGGCCTGAACTGCGCTTTGCTGCAAGCTCTGATGCCAAGCACGATCCCGGTGACAAGAGCATTGCTAGAGTGTCATCAGAAGGACCATGGTGACACTGGCAGCAGCACTGTGACAAAGGAGCTGCCACAGCTGCAGCTCAGGTCTGCGTCCCAGTCAGCTGCAGCCAGTCCTGCCTCGCCATGGACCTGGTGATGCGTCTGGTGCGCGCTCTGCTCCTGCTGGCCCTGCTGCTGGCAGTGGCCCCCTCGCCAACAGTGGGCAAGGAGCTCTGCCCAGAGCCCTGCCACTGCCCAGGCCGTGGGCGGCTGAACTGCGGCCACGCCGGCCTGGCCACCGTGCCCCCGGGCAGCCGCCGCCGAGCCCTGACCTTCCTGTGAGTGGCGCCGCCCCTCAGAGCCCTGCGGCTGCCCCTCCTCGCCTCCCTGGCTCTGCAAACTCCACCTGGGACACCTGGGGCACTCCCTGGCCAGAGACAGGGGGGGTTTGGGAGCCTGAGCTGAGCATGAGCCAGGTGAAGCCAGGCTGGGCACGCTGCGCCTTCTCCAGGCAAAGCCCGATTCCAGCTCAGCAGCAAAAGGCAGGGAAATGGGCTTGCCTGAGGGGGGACCGGGTCTTTTGTTTCTTTGCAGAGATTTCACTGGCAACTCCATTGCTGATGTTGGAAAACGAACCTGGCAGGACTACCCATGGACTGAGACCTTGTAAGTGCCCTGCAGCATTTCAAATGTCAGGAGTGTGGGGAGTTTGCATCCTTTGGTCTGGGGGTGGAGCAGCAGCCCCCACACCACCAGCTTCCATTGGAATTCCAAGCTTGGCTGCTCTGCCAGGAGGGGTGTGAATCACCACAGCTTCCCAGCATGGCAAGAATTGCCGAGAGTCTCTTGCAGCCAGGGCACCATCCCCGTGTCTGTCTTGCCAGGGATCAAGCTGTGGTCAGCTTCAGCCGGCCAGGAGAAAGGGCCTGCTCTGGCCAGGAGTGGGGACGATCCCTGCAGCAGTGCCCCAAAGAGATGCTTCAGTCAAGCTGCTGCAGGAGATTTTCCCTTGAGAATGCCATTTGCAGCTGGGCTGTGGGCGCTGTCACAATGTCCCTGTGTCCCCTTGTAGGGTGCTCAGGGACAATGAGCTGTGGGCAGTGAAGAGGCATTCCCTGGAGGGGCTGTTCCTGCTGAAGCACCTGTAAGCACCGTGCCCTGCCCACGGCGGGGGGCTCCTGCCTGCCCCTGCCTGGGGCCCTGCTGCTCAGCCCAGGCACAGGCACGTGGCCTTTGTCCCTCCTGGGATCCAGGCTGCAGAGGCAGGTAAAAGCAACAGGGCAAATGGAAGTGACATTTGTTGTTGCACCTGGAACAGGGATTTGTCCTGCAATGAGATCCTGTCCATTGAGGAACGGGCATTTGAGCCACTGCCTTTCCTGAAGTCTCTGTGAGTGATCAAGTTTCTCTCTGGGGGTTTCAGCTCAGTCTTTGCATGGGCACCGTGCCTGTGTAGGCAAATGCTGCTGCTGTTTTCCCCACAGTCCCTAAATCTGCCCTGCCCAGAGCCCAGCTGAGCTGCACAGGTCAATGCCAATGGCTGGGTGGCCACGCCAGAGGACAGAGCCCAGTGGGGTTGTCCACACACAGCCATCAGAGCAGCCAGTTCTTGCAGCCTTGGCTGCATCCTGGAACAGAAATAGAGTCAGCACGTGTGCCCTCCACTTGCCCTCCTGGGCAGGCTACAAACGCCGAGGAAGCCGCAGTTTCCTCCCTTTTCCACCTTGGATTGGCACCTTTCCTGCAAAGGGCTCCTTCTTTGCCCCCTCTCTCTGTATGGCAGGCCTGATTGCTTTGTGTGACCTCCTCTTTCCCCAGAAATCTCTCCTGGAATGGCCTCACACAGATCCGCAGTGACACTTTCCAGGCCTGGCATGGGATGCAGTTCCTCCAGGAGCTGTAAGTGGCACCGGGGCTAAAGGCACGGCAGGGCGAGTCTCTGCAGGGTCTCTGCAGGGTCAGTGGGCAAGAGCAGATTTGCCCTTGGCAAAGTCCTGATTCCAACTGTGGATGTCAGCCAGGGAGCACCAGGAGTGTGCAGCTGCAAAGGCCCTTTCCCCTGCCCTGCTCCTCTCCTGCATGGCTTCCTTGAGTGCGGCCAGGCCTTTCCCACGTGCCTGGCACAGCCAGCTCACATCCTTGCCATCAGCCCTGACAGAGCTCTGTTGTTTGTCAGGATCCTCAGCCACAACCCGCTGGCTGTCATTGATGATGCTGCCTTCTTCAAGCTGCCCTCAGTGAGCTCTCTGTAAGTATTGGCTCATTTGGAGCAGATGCACAGAGAGCTGTATCTCTCTGGAGTGCCCCGTTCTGAGGAAAGCAGCACAAATTGTGCAGGAGCAAATCTCCCTCTTGGCCAGCCTGAGTCTGCTGGAGACACAACTTGCCTGGCTTCTCTTGGAGCAGGCAGAAGTGGATGCCTCTGCCAACAGCACCACCATCATCAGGGCCTTGGGCTTGCTCTGAGAGCAGAGTTGTGTCTATGTCACCAGAGAGTTTCATGAGCTCTTTCCAATGTTTGCAGAGACCTGAGTGCCACCCAAGTGAACTCACAGACGCTGCTGCAGCTGCTGCAGACCACAGTGAGCTTGGAAACCCTGTGAGTGTGTGGGACTGGGCCCCAGCCACCCGCAGGCCCAGAGGGCTGGAACAGGGGCTCTGCTTGGGAAACAAATCCGTGTGCCACGAAACCAGAACAAGCCCAGTAAGCTCAAGAGCTGCTGTTTCCTTCTGGGCAAGTGCCAAAGCTCACCAGCTCAGAGGCAGAATCTCACCTTGGCGGTGACATGCTGCAGGCTCCTCAAAGGGGAGTTTGAACTCCAGACGGGTGCATTTCTGGGTCATGTGGTACTTGGGGAGCAGTTCTACTTTCCAGGATAAAATCCCCTTTTTAATGTTTTGCCTTCGGAGTCAGGGCCCTTTCCCAGAGCTGTGGCACACAGTGAGGCACAAGCCCCAGGCGTGGTATCGGTGTGTTTCTTGAGTTGGGCTCTGAGGTATGCGCTGGGTGGCCAGGTGTTCCTCCAAGAATCCCCTCTTGTCTGCAGCCAAGTGCCCAAGGAGGCGGCCTGCTGCCTGTGCCAGGAGCATCCCCGGCCCGAGAGCCCCTGCAGGACCATCCAGTTCCTGTGCCAGAAGCTGTGCAGCATCAGCGCCCCGCAGTGCGGTGGGTGTCCGGAGGGGCTGGGGGAGCTCAAATCTGCTCCTTCTCCTGAGCCTGGGCAGATGCTGCAGCACTGCCCTGTGCTGGGGCGTGCTGATCTGCCCTTGCAGTACAGGCCTTGGACACAACACCTTGGGATGGAAAGTTCCTGGTGATTGTACATATCTTGTGTGTCACATACTGTCTGGAGAAGGAACAGCTCACTGGGCCCACCAAACTTACCCATTTTCTGCCCTCACCATGGTTCTAGGCAAGGAAAGCAAGAATGTCCCGTGCCCCTCCCTGGTGCTGGAAGGCAAAGTCTGCCCATAAAGGCCCCAAATTGCCCTAACAGTCTGGTTTCTCTGCCACCCCAGTGCCCACTGCAGGGCAAAGGGCCGAGCCCCTGATGTGCTCTGTGGGGTGAACACCAAGCACCGTCATGCCCTGGTTGGCCTGTGCAGGGGCAGCAAAGCCCCGTCCTGCTCTAGCTGGGCACAGGGCACAGCACATGCTGTGCACAGCAGGGCCAGGCTGCCCTTCTGCAAACAGAGACAGCCAGGTTTGCAAGGGCCCCTGGGAGCTCGCTTCTCTCACTGCCTCAGCCCCAGGTTTCCCACAGCACAGTCCCAGAGCTCTGGAGCCCTTAAGGAAGTTTTTCATACTCTAACAGCTTCAGCGTCTGCTCTTGGCAATGGCCCTGGAGCAAAGGAGTCCCTGGGCAGTCCTCCCCTGCCAGTGTGTGCCCCCCTTGCAGTGCTGATCTTTCCTCTGGGGTCTCTGCCTCTTCACTGGCTCCAGCAGAGCAAGCCAAGCCTGCTCATCTGCAGCTGTGGGAACCTCTCTGACAGCAATCCCGTACCCCTGGGATGTTTCTGTCCCTTCCAAAGACAGCCCCAGGAGACACCAAGAAAGAACCAGCTCTCTGCTCTGCCCCAAGGGGATAATGGCATGGATTGAATAGCTCTGCTCCTCACCACAGCACATCCTCCATTCCTCTCTTGTGCTCCCTGGCCTTGAGATGAGCTGCTGCTGCTTGGGGTAACCTCTGAGCCTGTGTTTGTGCCCAGCTGCTGATCTGCGCTCTTGCTGTTCTCCAGATCACACAACTCTTCTACAGAGTCGGGGAGAAATAATGGACATGGAACAAGGCAGAGAGCTGAACACCATCCCAGTGTTGAGCCTCAAGCCCAAGGAGCCTTCAGTGGGAGATGGTGAAAGTGTAGCGCTTGTTGTTGCCCTGACCCTGAGCACTGAGGGTGATGTCAGCAGCCCGGACAGTTCCAGAACAAACTCACATCCCCCTCAGCATCTCTTAGGGCATGAAGGCAAAACAAGCGCTCATGTCCTGAGGGCCAAGGTCAACAAGAAGCTGCACAAGGCTGAAAGCATCAAGACTGCCAAAAGCAATGTGGTGAAAAAGTCACCCTCAAGCTGGCAGCAGGACAAAATACAGCCACGTTTATACCGGCAAGGCTCAAAGCATTCAGCGGTAGCTGGTGGATTAAAACGTGGTGTCCATACCTCCATGTCTGCAAATCACAGAGATGAGGAGGAAGATCCAGCTGCCAGCAAGTACTACATCAAGACACACAGGTGGCACAAGAAGGAGGACAGCCAGTATGGGGTTGGATATAATAATCTTTTCTACCAGGTTTCACAACCTGTGAAAGTGGAGCGAAGGTCCAGATCTGACCACGATCTAAACAAGAATCTGGATTTTCTCTCTGACCTGTTGATTGGGAGCCGCCCCGCTGCAAAGAGGAGAGGAAGAGCCACAGCTGAAGAGAAGCATTTCCCTATAGGCAGGCACCTCCTGATGATGCCACACACCACACGGGAGGAAGACTCCATGTTCCTCAACAAACCTCTGAGCCCCCAAAGTCCAGACCTTGCTCCAGTTCCAAAAAGACGGGAAACCAATGTTGATCATCACCGGCCACTGCAGGAGGCACACAGAGGCCTGTGAGCATTCATGGCCCACGTGGAGCGAGCCCTGAACAGGGACTGCAGCCTGCCCCAGCTCAAGCACGCCTGTGCCAGGATGGTCATGAAGACCAGGCTGCTTCTAAAGCTGCTCACTGAGAGAAAAGAGAACCAGGGAGCCTATGATCCCATGGCCCAGTGTCGTCGGCAAGAGAGGATGATCATTCATATGGCCTTGGGGAATGGCAAGGGACACACACGGAAGGTAGGAGAGCTGCAGGCACTGCTGCACGTGTCCTTCTGGGAAAAGGAGAATGGAAGGATCAATCCTCTTACCCCTGTGATCTTCCTTTCCTCACAGCGCAAACTGGAAGTTGTGGTGTACGTGGTCACGTTTGTGGTTTTGCTGCTTTTCTTCATCTTAGTTTTCCTGATCCTGAAGTGCATCTTCCACGTAAGCCAATTTCTTGTTTGACACAGAGCTGTCTGTCGTAGCTGGAGTGCCCAGGTGACAAGCCCCATGTGCCACTGCAGATGGGCCTGCATGTGCTGGCTACCACAGGAGATGTTGTTCCAAGCCTGGAGCTTGTGGCGGCATCCACAGGAGCCAGCTCAGCAGGGTCCAGCCTGCCTGAGGGAAGATTGTCCTTCCTCCTGTCCTGGCTCTCCCCAGCTTTGCTTTGCTCTCCTGCCTTCAGCCACCCAGCAATGAGAGCTTTTGCCCTCTCCTGTTTGGCAGAATATTACAGAAAAACTGATGTTGCAAATGTCCCATTTTCCTTCCGCAGAAGCGCTCTCAACGTTGTGAACTTGACTCCCAACCCCGCGACACCGGGAATTTTTGTCTGAGAAGGTAATTGCTCCCTGCCCCTCCCACTGCTGTGCCACCAAGAGTCTTTCCCGTGCACAGCAGCTCCTCGTGGAGCCCCGCAGCCGCGCAGGTGCCGCTGCCCAGGACTCTCCCGGCTGTGTTTCCAACACGTCGCGTTTGGGGCAGCCCCGGGCGAGCGGCTCCTGAGCGGCAGCGCTGGGCACGGCCGGGGGCTCCCAGCCCAACCAGCCCTTGCCACGCCGGCGCTGGGATGGATGTCCTGGGCCCCGGTGTGCTCCCGAGTTTCTGTGAGCACCAGCAATACCTCTGTGTTCCCAGAACAGTCTCCTCTGCTGATGGCTCCTCCCTTATTTCTCCCTGCTCCCTCCCCACAGTGGCTGCTGAAGAACTCACTCCCATCCTCTCCACTTGCCTTTTGCATGCAGGGCTCATTCTCTGCATTGCCAGCCATTGCCATCCCTGCTGGGGCTCCCCATCTTCCTTGGGCTCTGCTGGCACAGCCCCGAGCAGGGAGAGGTGCTGGCACCTGCTGCAGCCATCCCTGGCCAGACCTCCCTGCTCATGGAGTGGGAGCAAGGAGCTCTGGGCATGGGATGGCCTGAAGCCTTTTGTCCCCATTCACCTCGCTCACTCCATTGCTTTGCAGTGTTGGAAATGCCCCTTCCCAACTCCTCCAGCGGCTGCTGCGCACACAGGGCAGAGCACAGGCAGCCCTGTTGCCCACAGCCTCCATCACCAGCTGCCTTCTCTCTTTAACCCTCTTTTCCCTTCCTGATTTTTTCAGGTTCTGTGTAAAACTGCGACCGTGTGGGAGGAAGCATAACAAGGAGGCACAGCATGTAGAAGAGAAAAGGGCAGATAGCTCCCTTGTGACTTGCCCCTGTTCCCAGTACAGTCAAGATGCTTCCCCAAGCTGTTCTCCATGCTATTCTCTGTTCAGGAAGTCAGAATTGCCATGGATTCAGAGCCTCAGGGATGCCTATCAATCCCATAGATAAGCGTCCCAGGAAGAGACATAGTGTGAAGAACTAAGGTGGAAGACTCCCAAAAAGTTAATGGGATGCCAGCAATTCTTCACTTCCCATTTTAGCTGAGGCTCTCCTTGGATGCCGTTTCATTGGTTGCTGTTATTTCCATGGATGCTTTTGCCTTAGTTGTTGTTATTTCCATGGATGCTGTTTCATTGGTTGTTGTTGTTTCCTTGGATGCTTTTTCTTTGGCTGTTATTTTCTTGCTGCCCCTGCTGAGGGAAGGCCGGAGGGTGCTGCAGGCAAGCGCAAGCTCTGGACACCCAGAGGAGGCATCTCAGGGTTTTCCTCATCCCTTCTGGCAATGATTCCCCCTGCATTCAGTAGAAATAAAGTTCATTCTTGTTCCTCGTGGAGTTGCTGTTGTATTTGTAAAAGCAGTTTCTGATGACCCTTATGGAATTGGCCAAATTCACTTTGAGATTGTTGTGAGTTGACCCCAGCCAGATGCCAGTCACTCATAAAGCTGCTCACTCACTCCTCTCTGCAGCTGGACAGAGGGGAAAATATTTAAGGAAGGTTTATGAGTTAAGGACCAGGAGAAAATACTCATCAAATACCATCAAGTGAAAAAAATAGGCTTGACTTATTGATATAAAATTATGTTTGCCCAATTATTCCATCATAAAAAACCCCAAACAATATTAAAAGTAGTAGCAATATTAATTGAATAGTTAAAATAAAAAAATATAAAATTGGATACAATATAATTAGATCAAATTAAGTGATAATTTTGTTCCAATAATAGCGCATAAGCAAAAGATATCCGTGGGGTACGGAGGGCAGGGTTCTGGGACCCGTGCCACATCACGTATGTTCTGGGATGTCATTATGATGCTTGTATCCCCATTCATCTGTTCTGTGCCTTTAAGACCGGCTCTTAAGAGTGGAAGTTTTGTTTGGGTTTCTCTTATCAGAGACACAGAGACGAGCAGTACATCGGGCTGTTTTTTCTCTTCTTGCTTAGCTTGCTGCTTTGCTGGCTCACTTTTCTGCTCTTGCTTCTGCTTCTGCTCTGCTTTCACCTCTGCTTATTAGCTAGTTTAGCTAAACACTCCACATTCCTTCCTGGACTGTTTCTCCTCTCCTGTTTCTGTGACCATCTCGAACCTGCTCCAGACTGGGACCCAGGAACACCGAAGGTTTGGCTGCAGAAGTTGCCCCAGCGCCGGAGCGACTGAGAACAGAGCAACCACCCCCGAAAAGAGACTTTCTGATTTTGTCATCTTTCTCAAAGCGGTGTCATCGGGTATTTTCATTTTGTGTGCTGGGGGGTGCGGGGCCAGTCAAATAAACAGGTTCTTTCCACCTCTCTCCAAAGGAATTTTTTCCCGAAACGGTTGGGGGGAGGGGCCGTGTGGGTTTCGCTTTCTGGAGGGGCCCTCCTTTGCAGATTCTTTAACAAATTTGCCCTAAACCAGGACAACGTACAAGCTTGCCAAGTGAAGATTCGTCCTTATATGCTGTGTGCAAACGCCATCTCCTCCCATTTTCGGTTCGTCAAATCTCTATCTCCGCCCTCATTACCACCTTTACCACGCATGCGCCACCACTCGGTTTGGTGGTCGCACAAGTCTTTGGGGGTCGTCACTGATGAAGGCTCTGTCATCTTCTTTGTTGTCCTTTAATTCACCTTTGGGTTACACATGCACACCAAGCCAGTACAATGGGAGCCAAGACTAACATATCACTACATCTACATATCAAGGCAATAAATCCCTTATAATTAGTATTTTCTGGGACCCAACCAGGTTTTGCTTCCTTTCTGCTCATGTTTAGCAACTGTATCTTCAGCTTCTTTCCTCCTGTCCTTGGGAACATCTGCCGGGAGGGGGGGTGGTGGAGCCCCTCCTCTCCATCTCTTCTTTGGCATTACTGCTTTTAACTGTTTTATTATTCCCAAATACTAATTACTGTATCGATATTGATTACTCTTTCAATTTTTATCAGCACGAATCATACCTATTTATCACAAAATGAATTTATTACTAACACAATCAGAGCAGGATAATGAGAAATAAAAAAAAGCCCTTAAACATACCTTCCCCTCACCCCACCCTCCATCCCAGCTCTATTGCCTGCACCAGCAGCACAAGGAGATAGGGAATGGGGGTTATTCCCCTGCTCTCAGAGAGCAGATCTATCACCCTGCTGCACCACGGGGTTCCTCCCATGGGATGATTTGCGGAGAAAAGAAGAAACTTCACAACTTTGTAAAAGTTGTAAAGCCCGGTGTGCTTTTATTACAATGCGCGCGGACACAAGCCTCTCTAAAACGCATGCGTACTTCTGAATACTTCGAGTCTTCTTTTTATCTCCTTTCTAAATGCATATGCATACAGTTTCACAATAAGTTCATACATATTCATTCTGCGTGACATTTAGCACTAGTTCTTCTTTATCAAAGGAATTTCTAGGTCGGGGGCAAATTGACTTCGTGGTCTTTTCTGGTTTTCTTTCTCGGTCTCTTTGTTGTCTCTGGAATGTGGCCTCTCTTTCAGCTTTGGTTCTACAGACTCCTCACCTCTTCTAGACACTTCACTTAATTCAGGATGGATCTTTACTTTGTCTCATTCTCTCTTTTCTTAGGAAATAAGTAAATTTTTTTACTTAAGCAAAACTTCTACAACAATAAGTGTCTTTTAACGCTTCACTATGTACGTTTGACAAAGAGCTTAGTACAGCTATTCGTTGTAGCATTCTACAGTTCTAAATTAACAATATAATAGATAATCTTAAGCTTATCTCAACTAATATTAGTAAAACTACAATGGGGTGGCACAACTTATTAAAGATTCTATTCGCAGTTGGTGACTACTCAAAGATCACATCTCACTAGTGATGATCTATATTTTGTCTTATTCTTTGTAGAACTCTGGTTATCTCTTTTGTATCATGTTGGACAGTAATTAAGGCTTTCTTCTTACTCTCTTGGATTTCTTTCAGGATTTCTAATAGGTCTTGGTGCTTAATTAATTGTCTCACTAATGTAAGGTTCATCTCAATAGGGATAGGTGGTAGTCTGTGATACATCGTGTAATTAGCTTGAATCAGCTGGTAGGATGTCACTGGGGCTAAGTACGAAAAATCACACTCGATAATCTTAACAAAATTACAAATGCAGAAGTTAGAATGATTTCTACTAGACAGAACAACATCATTGCTATCAATTTTTACTGCAGCACAGGCAGTCTTCAGACACACACACACCTTTTTCTAGTATATACGAGCACCGTTTTCTGGTCAGTGACTGGATGAATTTCAAAGTGATAAATACTCTGTTCAGTGTCTAGACACACATTTTGAGCATTAATAGTATTGCTTTCACGAATGAATCTTATTTGTTCTTTAGTAATGTAGGATTCTAAGTTTACTGTCTGCTACTTTTTATTCATCTTTCTTGCTCACACTCTATGTTTTGAAGGATAGAGTATTGTTTTTTCATGGTTTAATTTTAGGGCAATGATGGGATGGATAACATAAACAGTGGCATTACGTATGGTAAGCACAAAGGCAGTTGCTATATTAGAAACAGGGTCATAGGTGAAATTTACTATAGTCTACTAAGATTGAAACTTCTTTTCAAATTCAATTGCATTATCTTACACAATCTTCTGAATTTCAGCTGGAAAATTACCTTCACTCCCTTCCCGTATGATTAGAGCTGTTGTTGCTTGCACCCATAACTGTGCTTGTATACAACTGAAAGTTAAAGACACATTATTTTGAACTGTACTAAGTGCTTCTACTATTAGCTTGTGGTCTTGGTCTCCGGCTGTTTCTTACTTTGACAGTACTTTTGAAATCTGCCACTGGCTAGTTCTTAATGCCAATAGAGATGACTGTAAGGGTTGCCTCAATTTTGTTAGGCTACTTGCTGCAGTGGCTAGTTTATTTATCAGTATCTCTGAATTAATTCTATTTAAAACTCTTAATCTTGTCTCTAATATGCTAGTTAGATCTTTTCTCGTTCTGCTCTTGAAGTATGCCTGTTTTTGTAACTATGTTGTTCAGCTCTCAAAGGAAGTTTTTAGGAAGGAGGAGCAGGCTGGTTGGATTTTTGAGATGTTAATTTGCATTATCAACTCTACATGTTTGAGAGACTATTCTGGATTGAATAATAGTTGTTGCTCACCCACATTCTTTATTACATAGGGGCTTATTCTATACACCTCAGGTTTAAGTTTGGGTTGAGTCTGAACTATTTGAGTCTTGGTGTGGGCTGTGTAGGGTCTTGCTGTGGTAAAAGGTGTAGTGTCTATTTTGAATTTAAATGAAAGCCCGATATCTTCTTGTGCTCAAAGGCAAGTTATTTCTACAGGCTGTATTAAGGTGAAATTACACTAGCAGTCTGATTCATTCAGGCTATCACAGATTTTTTGGTGTTCATATACACTAGGAGAGGTTGAGACACTAATTTCATTTGGTCTCTCATAAGCTGTCCTATTTATCATTTGGCACTCTACTTTGATTTCTTCTTTTCTAATCTCTTGAAGTGTCCACAGTTTCTGTTCTTGCTATTCTTGCTTCTCATATACCTGATCTCTATGAATTACCACAGTGGATAGGTTTAAATCCTTTACCTCAGAAGGTTTTTGCATGGATCTAGTATACTGATTAAACGCTTGGAACAAGGCCATTCAGCATTGCTCTGAATAAAGGCACTTTCAAGTTTTAAAACTTCAGTTATGATTACACACAAAACGATTCTACAAACTAAAATATGAGCTACTCTCGACTGCAATATACTCATTTTGCTTGAGTAAGTTTTAGTCTCAGTTCATTGTCTCCTGGCGTCACTCCTCAAAGGGTTTCTGGGCCTTCTTCACTGGAGAGTGATGAATCTAGGCGTTCTGCTTTTTGATTTTGATTGTAGTGAAGGTGGTGAGAAGCACTTGGCACGGTCCCTCTGACTGTGGTCCTAAGGTCTTTTCTGTAAGAGACTTAACATATACATAATCTCCAGGTTGTATGTTATGTACTGGCCCATCTAACTCCCGGCTCCGAGTTCCAGCTGCATGTTTCTCAGTTTCGTTGAGCTGTTTGTTTAAGGCCACTATGTAGGTGGCTAGTGTTACTTCTCTAATGTGGGTGGACATTCTCTTTTGTATTCTATATGGTCTTCTATAGAGTATTTTAAAAGGGCTCAACTTTTCTTTAGCTCGAGGTTTCGTTTGAATTCGCAATAGTGCTAGTGGGAGAGCTTGGGGCTAGGGTAGATTAGCTTCTTGCCCCAGTCTTATGATTTGCTGTTTAATCAAATGATTCATTTTCTCTACTTGGCAGCTTGATTGGGGGCGGTATGGGGTGTGAAGTTCTCAGTCTATGCTCAGGTGGCTACTAATTTGTTGCACTATTTTGGAAATGGAATGTGATCCTCTATTTGAGGATATTGTGGCTGGAACTCTGAAGCGCGGTATTATTTCTTGTAATAATACTCTGGTCACTTCTCTAGCTTTGACAGTTCTGGTGGGGAACGTTTCTGGCTTCTCTGAAAATGTATCTGTCAATACTAGCAAATATCAATACCCCCCTTTCCTTGGGAGTTCTGAAAAGTCAATTTGCTACTGTTGTCCAGGCCTATGGCCTCTCTCAATTTGACTGAGTTTCGGCCTGGGGATATTTTTGGGGTTAGTCTGGAGGCAAAGTCTGTGCGGCTGGAGTAGGTAGCTTTAATGGTCTCTAGGCAATCGTGGTGTACTGCTTCTCTTTGATTTCTACTGAGAAAGGAAGCTGGGTTGACAATATTAGTCACTACGATCTCTACATCATCTTGCTCTACTATGATGGCCTGGTATTTCAGAAACTTCTGTGGTGAAAGCTAGTGGCCACTCTTTACTTCTAGTACTGCGGACACTGTGTGGGACACTAGCACAGACAATTTTTGTCTCAGGGTAAACTTGCGTGCCTCTTGAATGTTCAGCACAACTGCTGCTACAGCTCTGAGGCAACCTGGCCATCTTTTGGCTGTTGCATCTAGTTGCTTAGAGAGGTAAGCAACTGCCCTCCGGTATGGACTCAAGTCTTGAGCTAGTATTCTCAGGGCAATTCTCTGTTTCTCATGGGAAAATAGGAAGAATGGTTTACTCACATCTGGAAGTTTCAAAGCTGGAGCTGACATGACAGCATCCTTTGGCTGGTGAAAGGCTCGTGTTGCTTCTTTTGTTCACTGGAGATCTCTGCTTCTATTGGCAATTAGAGCATGGAGAGGTCTGACAAGCAGTTTATTATTACAAACCTACAGCTGGCACCAATTCGCCATGCTTAAGAAGGTTCGGAACTCCTTTATTGTCTGGGGTTTTGGGGTTTGGCATATGGCTTCTTTGCGAGCTTGCCCTAAACTCTGTTGCTTAGCACTCACTTCGTACCTCAGGTAGATAACTTTCTGTTTCACTACCTGTGCCTTTTTCTTTGATACTCTGTATCTCTGGAGTCTTAGGAAATTCAAAAGGCTTACTGTCTAGGCCACACAAGCTTCTCTCGTCTGAGTGGCTACTAGAAGGTCATCTACATACTGCAAAAGCTTCTTTCTTTCTTATGGAGCTTCCCAGGACTCTAGATCTTTTGCAAGTTGCTCTCCGAACAAAGTGGGGGAATTTTTTTAGCTTTGGGGTAGTCTGGTCTATGTGAGCTGGGTTTTGCGCCTACTTTTAGGGCTTTCCTATTCGAATGCAAAGACTTTTTGGCTGGCTTCATGGATGGGGAGGCAAAAGAAGGCATCTTTTAAATCTAAAACAGTAAACTAGGTTAGCTCAGGTGTTAGGCAAGTTAATAAAGTGTATGGATTGGCTACTACCGGATACAGATCTTTTTTTTATTTTATTGACAGTCTTTAAATCATGTACTATCTGGTATGACTTATCAGATTTCCGAACAGGTAAAATGGGAGTATTGAAATCAGATTGGCATTCTTTTAGTAATCTTAACTACAGAAAATTTTCAATTATTGGGCTGATTCCTTCCTTATCTTCTTTCTTTAGGGGGTACTGCTTGATTCTCACTGGTTGCGCTCCCTCCTTGAGTTTGATTACTATGGGGGAGGCATTTTTTGCCCTCTTTGGCACATCAGAGGCCCACACTCCAGGGAATACCTGACTTAGTATTTCTTCATCAATTTCTTCTTTAATGCCAATAGCTGTCAGAGTTAAACTTAATACCTCTATGTACTTTTGATCATTCACCTCTAGAGTAATTTCTCTATTTTTGAATGGAATGGTTGCTTGTAATTGTTCCAATAAATGTCTCTCTAAAAGTGCCCTTGGTGAATTGGGCATGTACAGGAGTTTATGAATATTCTATTGTTTTCTTAATTTATACTTCAAAGGTTTACAAAAATATGCCCTTTCAGACTGGCTAGTTGCCCTCTGCACTACAACATAATTATTTTCTACAGGTACTAAAGCTTTATTTAAGACTGAATATGTAGCTCTCGTGTCAACTAAAAATTCTACCTTTTTTCCTTCTTCTCCCAGCTTCATTGTTATAACTAGTGGATTTGCTGGGGCAGAATCCCCTGGTCCTCTTCAGTTGTTTTGTACGTGTGCAGCTATCTGTTGGTCACTCTTTCTTCGTTCTGGGCATTGGCCTTTCTAGTGACCAGTTCTTTTGCAGATTGCACACTGGTCTCTGCTCAGCTGAGGTGGTCCTTGTCTCGGCGGGCCTTGGTTGTATTTCCTCTGCCTTTCCCCCTGTACCACTGCTACCAACTTTTTCATTCTTTGTTTATATTTTTCTTCTCGGTTACTAAATACTCTCCAGGCTTCCTCTAACAAGGTTTCAAGATTCTTCTCATCTGGTCTCTGAATTTTCTGAAGTTTACACCTGATATCTCCAGCAGACTGCTTCAAAAATGAATTAACTAGCTGATTTGTCCCTATCTCAGACTCCGGATCTAATGATGTATGACGACGCATAGTATCCCTTAAACGCTCTAGAAATTCAGATGGAGTCTCAGAAGGCCCCTGCTTAAGGGAATATAAGGCAGACTAGTTTATGGTTTTTGCAATAGCTCTTTCTACTTTTGTTGCTATCCACTCTTGACACTCCGCTAATTTCTTTACTTCTGCCGACACATTAGGATCTTATTCTGGGTCTTGGAGGGGGAAATGTTCTTTTACATCTAGCTGTGTGGCTTTACAGTAATCTTCTGCCAAATTCCTTGCTGTCTTTAAGATCAGCTGTTTCTCTGTTTCAGTGAAAGCATCTAGTAGTAGCTGGATGTCAGCTCAGTCTGGATTGTGTTGTTTGATAACATATCGGAGACGTTTGGCAGTGAGTATCGGGTCAACATGATAATTTTTCGCAATCTTTTCTCATGCTTCTAAATCAAGGGTGGTAAATGGCACTTTAATCATTAATTTGGCCCTTTCTGGTCCCACTGCCTGTCGCAGAGGAGCTTGTAGCACTACTTGCCTCTTAGTTCTAGATGCAACTGGACTCCCACGGGTGGGGTGGGTTCTAGTAGATGTGCCTTCTACACCTGAGTCCTCCTCCTTTTTGGGGAAGTTCCCTTCCTCTTCTTCTTCAGTTTCAGCCTCAACCTCCCTAACCTCCCCCCCGCCCCCAGGGAGGAGCTGGAAGAGCTTTCACTCACTCAAATGTGTCTTGTTCTTGTTCTTCAGAACAATCGACTTTATCTGATCTCATACACTGTCCGGTTTATCTCGGCTGTTTGAGGGGCCTGGAAGGCCCGGGGTGGCCTTGGGGCAGCCCGCGTATCGAAGGACGAGAAGAGGCTTCAGTTCTTCTTTTTGGTTTTATGTTTATTAATTGTTTATCTAAAAGATGTTCTTTCAGCCAAACAAAGATCCGCTCAGCAGTCAGCCATGGGCACACTGTGCCGTCCCCCGGACCGCCACGTATCTTTATACCCCTTGCTACGTATACAATATTTATCATTTTTCCCCAATACCATCTATTGTTATAACTCGGTGTACTCTTAGTAATAACCAATCCAAAGGTGCCACCGTGGCCAAAGAAGATGGAGGAGAGGAGGAAGAAGAAGGAGGGCAGGACACACCCCAATTCCTCCATCTTACTCCTCTAAACCCCCCTGTACATAAATCCTAAACCCTGTTCCTCACCCTCTAATTAGCTAATCTTTCCACCCTTCACCCCCGTGAGGCCCTCTTATCTTCATAAAGGTGTCGTCTCCCGTGTAGGGTCAAAGTCCTGCCACCAGACACTTCTGGCAACATTCCAGGACTCCCGGGCCCCCCAAGGGTGGTCTCGGGGGCCCTGCATCCCAGGACTCAAATCCTGAGATCCCACATCTCCCCCTTCTGTTTGCACCAAGAAAACCTCTTTTATCACCCCATTCATGGCGCGCTTCAGACATACAAAAATGCACGGGACGACAATCATGAGGACTAGTAGGACTATTAAAACATAAAACCCTATCCTTAAAATTCTTCTCCAAATAGGAGAAATGTCAAAGAAATCTGCCAGCTGATCAATCCATGATCCCGTGATCTCGCCAAGCTTATTTACGCTGTCTTTTATGTTTCTAATACTTTCATGAATCGATTTTGAGTGATCTGAGAGATTCATGCAGCACATCCCTTCAAACTCTTCACACCCATGTCCATGGGCGAGCAATAAATAATCGATTGCAGCTCTGTTTTGAAGAGTCGCCTGTCTTATACCACTAACGTCTCTTAGCATGTCATCCAATGCGACAGACACAGACCGTGCATGTTTGCTCAACCAGCAACCCATGTGGTCGATCTGAGTTAAAGCCACCCCTGATGCTGTTTGAGGTGAGAAAATCGCCGTAGCAATGCTTGTTTTCTTATCCCAAGAAAATACTTCGTCATTGCAATCTGTCGCATAATTTTGGATTGATCTTTTTCCTCTGCGCCTTTTCTCTCTTAACATGTTCAAATCAGGCGACAGCATTGAAATTTCCCCAATGCCGCATGGACCTCCCGTGGCATTAGCAGGAATGCCGTGCCAAATTCTGTCCCCGCAAATTAAAAACAAACCCCGTGGCAATTGCACTGGGACTTGGATTGATCCTTTGGCAGTTCTCTTTGTATATTTGCACCAAGCCGATGCATTCTTATAAAACTCATGATTGGGAGTCAAATCGATAGTTTTTGCCTTCGTGGCCTCCGGAACCTCAAACTGCATGCAGAATCCCATTGTCATGGACCCAAAAATCTCCAATTCCTGAGGTTCTGTAGAAGCCACAGGAAGTAGATGTGTCCAAGCACACCACTCTTTCACAGGATTTTCAATGACCTGTGAAATGTTAACTGCGGAATGCCCTGGAATTGGCCATTCGTCCACTGGCAATCCAACCATGCATGCAGAAAATGGTTTTCCTGGCCTCGAATGTGTCAGGCAAATACTATCTAGATTTGCTGCTTGAGCCAAAGTCTCCCATAGATTTTGCCTTGGCTGATTTACAGGTAAATCTTCTCCCTTACTTGCTGCAATGAATGAAAGAATGATGCACATAAGCATCATGACACTCATTATTACGCTTTTATACAGAAATCCCCAAAGTCCTTAGTTTCTTTTTATTTTTCTTCGGGATCGCTCTTTCCGGCCTGAGTCTCGACTTCTGTCTGAGTACTCGTCTCTTTGTTTCTCAGATCAGCGTTCTCGGGTTCTCGCGTCCGGAATGGCTTCACGTGCCGCGCCGACACCCACTTTAGACCTCGATCTGTGGAGATACAAGCGAAACCCTTGCCCCAAGTGATTAGTCTGAAAGGACCCTCTATTTGTCCTGTTTCTGGGTTCCTGATCAAAACCAAGGGGTTTTCCCTTAGCTTTGCCTGTGTGCTATTTAGAAAGTGTCTCACGATTGGTGGATTAGGTTCCGAGGATGAGCTATTTAGGAAATTCAACACATACAGTGCCTTATTTAATTTCATGCGAGGTGTTGCCTCTGGTTGCTTTTCTGAATGTCCCTTTAATTGATTCTCCCATTCCTCTCTCAATTCATTCTTCACAATCGCTGCGACATGCTGAGGTGTTCCCACCTTGCTGCATGCCTCCACCATCTCTGCCAAGGATGGCCGTCCTGGCATGGCGCTAATCACCCGTTGACAATCCGGGTTGGCATTGCCGAAGGCTAAGCTTTCCAAGAGAGGCCTCTTCGCTTCTTCTATCGTCACCTGTCGATCCACGGCTTGTGTGAGTCGATCGACGAACGACATGAATGGCTCTGTGGGACCTTGCTTGATGCAAGAGAACGGGACTTCTGGAGCTCCTGTTGGTGCGATTTGCATAATTGCCATCCTCGCTGCCTCCTAGATGTCACTTAATACTCTTCGTGGCAGCCTAGCTGCTTGTTCCCCTGGGTTGTCATCTGGAGGATCTCCTGCTAACTGCCCCTCTGTGAGGTTTGCATTTGGCCCACCTTGGTATCTGTTCCGTAATTCAGCGAGATATTTTCTCCATCTTTTTTCCCAGACAAGGCTTTGGGTGTCAGTGAGAATCATTGCCACAATACTTCGAATGTCATATGGTGTGAGATCATATGTAGCGAATGTCCCTCTTAATAGCTGTTTGAAGTATTGTGAATTCAGCCCAAAAGTTTGAGCCGCCTTCCCTAAATCCTTGAGTATTTCATGACCCATCCTTTCCCACCTCGGGTTCTGTCCCTGGGCATCATATGTCACTGGCATTGTCAGATCCCCTGATCCCGGGAATAAATGCTTTTCTTTTGCCAACGCTTTTCTGATTCGCTTCCAATCCATCGTCTTCACTGGTCCCTGAAATTCTTCTTCTTCAGGTTCCGTTGGAATTTGTATAAATAATGGTGCTGTGGATGTGGTTGGTTCATCACGTCTCATTCTTCGCCTTGAGGTTTTTGGCCTCGCTCCCAAATCCGAAAAGGAAGCTTGAGGATCCCGTTGATGTTTCTTTTTTGTGGTGTCCACTGAATGCAAGAAGCTCTTTGTTGCTTCTGCTGCTGACAGCATCCATATAGGAACCCCTTCTGATGCTGTGATCCTTATAACATTTCCTTCTTGTAGCTGTTCTTCATCTGAGCTTTCATCATCTTCATGAAACCTTGAAGTCGATGGATAATCCCTTTGTTGTGCTGGCATTGTTTTCTTTAAAATGCTTTTCTTTTTATATAATGTTGGGAAAAATTGTTGCATTGTTGCGGTCTCGCCACGAGATGGCGCTGTGGCTCCGCCGATCCAATCCGGCATGGTGTGCACTTCTGTCTTCCAGCCACCAGATGGCGCTGTCACCGGCTTCCCTGACTCTGGTGACGTAGCGTACTCTGTTGCTTCACTTCCTGCTGGCGGCCATGTTGGTCGCCTCCCTGTCTCGGACCGCGTGCTTTCAGCTTTTAATTCAGCTGAAATTGGGGTTTGAACACCAGAACGTCTCTCCTGAGGGGGTGAGTCTTGGACTCCAAGGGTTTTGATCAAGGGCACCAAGTCTGGAGAAGGCGGGGGGCCCCGGGATATGAACTCCCTAACGCGGCCCCTCCCCGCCCGGGATGTTACAGGGGGTGTGTCCCGCTCCCGCCCGGACTGCGCTCTCTGCGTCTGCGGGCTCTCCGAGCCGCTCCCTGTGTCTCCCGAACTACTTTCACTGTCTCCATCTTGTTCCACCCCTGAGATATCTCCCCTTTGGTCTGCCCCTGACTCTGTGTCCTCCTCCTCCGTTCCCGTGTCTATTTCCCCATTTGCCGGTACAAGCAGCCTCCCTCCCACCGGCGGCCGCGTGCGTTCCGCAATCCTGGCGGATCTGCGCATGGGCTCTGATATGACAACCGCACGCCTCCTACGTCCCCGCATGGCAGCTTTTTGGGGCAGCACAAATTCCCCTTTTTCGCTGCCTGGGTCAGACGCCCCGGCCCCGGTCCGTGGCTTTCCCGAGCCCTCGCGAACTCCGCCTGCCGCACACGCCCCCACATCCCCGCCGGTCGGGGCTGCCGCTGCCCCCGGCCCCGAGTCAAGCAAAGCCGCGCAAAAACACGTATCCTCTGTTTTTTCTTCACCTGCGCTCCCCGCCTGCTCTGCTGCAGCCTGGCTTCTCTGCTCCGTTGCCGCGGCATCGCGAGAAAGCGCGCCCCCCGGTCCCCTCTCCCCCCCCTCTGCCCCTGAGTCCTCCATACTCTCTGGGGTTTTTGGACGTTTTGGGGGTTTCCCGGGGTTTCTGGGTTTTGGGACCGGGTATTTTAACAATATTTCTTGCTCTTTTTCTCCAAGAGCATTTTCCTCTCGGCCTTTTATAGCCAGAGCTAATTTTTTCTTTCCCGGGGCCTTGCCCCCCCCCTCTTTCAGAGAGGCCTCCCCCCCAGACGTCTGCTGCGTCTGGGGGTCCTGGAATTTCGTTTGCATAGAAATCCCTTCCAGCATTATTCTTGCAGGAGACAGCAGCTTCAACGCTGTCTCATCTTTTTTAGTAGCTAAGAAATATAAGTGTCTATTTATTTCCTGCCAGAACCCCACTTCAAATAGCAGGCACGTTTCTGCCAGTGGGTAGTTTAGCCTTGCCCATAGTAATAATTGTTTTAATTCTTTCTTTGGAATTCCCTCTGTATACGTTTCTGTCACACCCTGTAGGGCGGACAAAATTTCCCGTTGTTCCTGGGAAAGTGTGCCACCCATGTTCTTATTTTTCAGGCTTTCTTACCGAATCTGTCGCCAGAGCAGTCTGGACGTCTCGATCTGTCCAGCAGATCACGAGAAGTGGTCCCAGGGCGCCTTCTGGTTCCAGTCCGGGCTGTTCTGCTACGAATTGTCTTCGGCAGAAACTGAGAGGTGGAATTCTCAGTGACTGCTGTTTTTTTGCAGTCTCTGTTGGCTTTTTTTTTTTCTTCTTCTTCTCTCTGGTCTTCAGGGCTTTGAAGGTGGTGGTGGTGGCACCCCCCGAAAGGTTGTGGTGGTCAGAGCTCACCCAGTGGAAGCCAAATGTCCAGTTTATCTCGGCTGTTTGAGGGGCCTGGAAGGCCCGGGGTGGCCTTGGGGCAGCCCGCGTATCGAAGGACGAGAAGAGGCTTCAGTTCTTCTTTTTGGTTTTATGTTTATTAATTGTTTATCTAAAAGATGTTCTTTCAGCCAAACAAAGATCCGCTCAGCAGTCAGCCATGGGCACACTGTGCCGTCCCCCGGACCGCCACGTATCTTTATACCCCTTGCTACGTATACAATATTTATCATTTTTCCCCAATACCATCTATTGTTATAACTCGGTGTACTCTTAGTAATAACCAATCCAAAGGTGCCACCGTGGCCAAAGAAGATGGAGGAGAGGAGGAAGAAGAAGGAGGGCAGGACACACCCCAATTCCTCCATCTTACTCCTCTAAACCCCCCTGTACATAAATCCTAAACCCTGTTTCTCACCCTCTAATTAGCTAATCTTTCCACCCTTCACCCCCGTGAGGCCCTCTTATCTTCATAAAGGTGTCGTCTCCCGTGTAGGGTCAAAGTCCTGCCACCAGACACTTCTGGCAACATTCCAGGACTCCCGGGCCCCCCAAGGGTGGTCTCGGGGGCCCTGCATCCCAGGACTCAAATCCTGAGATCCCACAATACACTGTTGTCTTATACTGCATGCTGAACAACAGCGTTTGATTTGCTCTCTCTTTGCCTTGTTATCTTTTTCAAGGGCTAAGACCAGTGGGTCTGAGGGTGATTTAATCTCACAGTCTTTCTGCCACTCTTGGTGATTTCTTAAAACAAAAAACATATCAGCATACGAGACCTCATCTCATTTACCTTCCCATCTTAAAAACAACATTAACTGCAGTGAAGTATTATAGTCTAGGGTTCTAGTGGGTGGCCACTTTGCTCTGTCTTCTAACTTGTATAAGGGTCACCAGCGTGTGCAATACTAGATCTTTTTTATTTTCAGAGCCCCCCCGGCTAGTGACTTCTTTCCAGTGGGCCAAGATGCACCCGAAGGGGCTGGCCCGTGGAGCTTCTTTACTCTGGTTAGTTCTCATTATTTTCTTCTTGCCCTGTCTTCCTTCCACCCAAACTTCTTTTCACAGGACTTCACAGTAGCTTCTCAGTCTTCCTCTCACACACTCTAAGTGGCAGGTATCAGATGCGATTTCTCACACACAAGTCTTAAGATCTTAGACTCTGAATCAGCTTGATCAGAAACCTCTAATCTAAACTTGGGGCACGTGCCCTGTCTCTTGTTAGAACAGCAATACCAGCGTTTCCCACAAACTATGCGCTGTAATAATACCCACGCAGCCTGCCAGCCTCTTGACGCACCAAAGGCTACTCGAAATTTCTCGCAAAAGCAAGTTATTCCATTTATTACAGGGAGCTCTAAATCTTCTACGGCAAGCTGTTCTCAGTCCAGACTTACAAGAGTGCCAGCTGAAGTCTGGTAGAGCCCCTCTAAATGAACTCGTTCGTCTCTTCTATCTATCTAATAATTCACCGGATTCACAAACTCCCAAGGGTCGAGTCCAAACTTCTGAGGCAGAGGAACCCCTCGGGTTCGTCTAGCCACGGTGAAAGCATGCAAAACTTACACTACAATTTACTACCTTTACTCAATATACATCCTCACTCACGCTTTTCCACAGTTTACTCTGTTTTCTCTGTAGGGCGCTCCCCGCCCCCCCAGCCTGCTTTGGCTGGTGTTAACTCAGCTTCCCAGGCGGCGGGTAGGACTTTCCCCCACCGCACAGTAGAGCACTATGGATCTACTCTCTTTTATACACCATACACTTTATACACTTGCACAATTACAAATACAGCGTGCTGATCACACGATGCAACATACAGCAACACAGTGTCTGGACACCACTCACACACACACAAACAAAGAAAACATACGCGGGTTCAGCTCTGCCCTATCAGAACAATGAACCCAAATACACGCATAGACGGGTTCACCTAGCTCACCCCAGAGCCGCTGGCGGTCCCGCTCTATCAGAACGATGAACCCTGTCTCTAATACAGCTGCCCTATCAGCTGAACCCAGACGTCTCTGGGTGGTTTACTCCTTTGCTCTCCTTCCTCCCCCCCAGGGGCCCCTCAGTACATACCGTACCTTCCTCCACAGGCCAGCAGGTCCTTGTCTGTCCCAGCAAAAGGCAAGTCGAGACAAGCGGAACTTCCTCCAGGAAAATCCTGGGGCACGCCTAGGAGTCCATAGGTTCCCCCCCCTGCCCCTGAGGGGACAGAGATGGAGACGGAAAATATCTCTTTCTCCTGCCTGGCTCGCCAAGAATGATTTGCGGAGAAAAGAAGAAACCTCACAACTTTGTAAAAGTTTTAAAGCCCGGTATGCTTTTATTATGACGCGCGCCGGATGCAGGCCTCCCCAAAAGGCATGCGTACCTCTGAAGACTTTGAGTCTTCTTTTTATCCCCCTTCCAAATGCATATAGTTTCACAATAAGTTCATACATATCCATTCCGCGTGGCATTTAGCACCAGTTCTTCTTTATCAAAGGAATTTCTAGGTCGGGGGGAAATTGACCTCATGGTCTTTTCTGTTTTTCTTTCTCGGTCTCCTTGTTGTCTCTGGAATGTGGCCTCTCCTTCAGCTTTGGTTCCACAGACCCCTCACCTCTTCCGGACACTTCACCTAATTCAGGATGGATCCCTACTCTGTCTCAGGGAGACAGTTCTCCGGGAACTTCTCCACTGTGGCTCCACCCCACCAACAGCAGCTCACTGCAAACTTCTGCAGCACCAGTCCGTCCCACAGGCAACGTTCCTCCCAGAACTGCTGCGGCATGGGTCACTCTCCCACAGGTGCAGTCCTGCAAGGACAGGCTGCTCCAGCCTGGGAGCAGGGCCCCTCTCTCCACAGGTCTCCCACAGGATCACAGCCTCCTGCAGGCATCCAGCTGCTCTGGTGCAGGGCCCCTCCACAGCATGCAGATGAATCTCTGCTTCCCCGTGCATCCCTGCAGGCTACAGGAGCACTGCAGCCCCACCATGGTCTCCCCACTGCCTGCAGAGGAATCTCGGCTCTGGAGCCTGGAGCATCTCCTCAGCCTCAGTCTGCACTGCCTGTGGAGCCTGCAGGTGGTTCTCTTCACATGTGCTCACTCCTGCTTTTCTCTAATCCAAATTAAAACTGTGTCACAACTAGATTATGCGTTCTTCTGAAATCACATTACCACAGATGTGTAATTGCCATTTCTACTTGGGCCAGTCTTGCGAATGTGGTAAATAGGTATGATTCGTGCTGATAAAAATTGAAACAGTAATCAATATTGATACAGTAATTAATATTTGAGAATAATAAAACAGTTAGCAGTTAAAAGTTGTACTGCCAAAGAAGAGAGGGAAAGGAGGGGCTCCACCCACCCCCCCTTCCCAGCAGCTGTTCTCAAGGACCACAGGAAAGAAGCTGAAGATACAGTTGCTAAAAATGACCAAGAACCTGGTTGGGACCAAGAAAATGCTAATTTTAAAGGACTTATTGCTTTGATATGTAGATGCAGTGATACGTTAGTCTTGGCTTACATTGTACTGGCTTGGTGCGCATGTGTAACCCAAAGGTGAATTAAAGGACAACGAAGAAGACTACAGGGCCTTCATCAGTGACGACTCCCAAAGACTTGTGCGACCACCAAACCGAGTGGTGGCGCATGCGTGGTAAAGGTGGTAATGAAGGCGGAGACAGAAAAGTGACGAACTGAAAACAGGAGGAGATGGAATTGACAAATGCCATATAAGGGGTGACTTTTACTTGGCAAGCTTATACGTGAAGTGGCAAGGGTCAAGAACACTGCCCTCCGTACCCCGCGGTTGTTTTTGCCTATGCACTATTATTTGAACCAAATTATGCCTTATTTATATATTTTCTAAACTATTCAATTAAAATTGTTGCTACCTTTAATATTGTTTGGGGTTTTTTTTGATGGGAAAATTGGGCAAACACAACAATTTTGGTGCCGATACCCGGGAACTCTTTTAACGCCGGGGAGGCGGATAGCTTCTGGGAAGGAGCTCCCCACCAGACTTTTAACTGGTCCCAAGGCTAGGCCACTCTCCCTTGGGAAAAGAGAGTTCTTTTTACAATAACGCATAAGCAAATTCGTTATTGGAAGCACGCAGGAGAGGCTCCCATCATAGTGCCGGCTTGTAGGAGAGAGAGTACCCATAGAAAACTGCTTTGTGCATGAAGACCCTCGTGAGAAAAGGGGCTGTATCATGAGGTTTTGGGTGGGGGGGCGGCTGCATGTGTGTGTGAGTGTGTGTAGAGTGTCTGAGACGGCGGCTGGGCAGTCCCAGACCCCCAAAGCAAGTGGGACCTCCCAGTACGGTGTTTTCGCGTTCTACGCAATGAGACCGGCTGGAATAGGAGGGAAGTGAAAGAAAAGTGAATGAATGGGGACCCCGGGAAGGTTTGACCCAGGGGGAAGGAGGTGATCCCTGGTCCAGGCACCTGTGGGAAGGTCCTTAGGCAGGAGGGATTGACTCAGTAGGGAGACTGAGAGAGTGAATGAATAGGTTCAATTTCCTTGGAGGGGTTGGTAGCAGGCAATTTAGTATGTGATTAGATGGTGAGAGGACGGGGCTAATAGATTGAGAAAGAGGGAGAGTTAGGAGGGGAACAAGTAGATTGCAGAGGGAGACATAGGAGTGGAACAGGTAGATTGAAAAGGCAGTGTGACAGAGTAATAAGTGAGGAGTTGAGCCACAAGGTGAGTGTGGGAAACTAAGACTCTCCTGGTACCGGGGATTTCTTAGTTTGTTGCGGCCAGAAATGGGTCAGGGAAAAAGAAAGTTCCTTGACCCAGGGGCTGCGGATTGTAGGAAAAATTCGCAGTGGTTTGAGGTATCTGGGAACCCTGAGGGGGGTTCTCAGGGGGGGAACATTCCTCAGGACAGCCCACTGGGGATGATAATACGGTTTTGGGATGAATGGGAATCCCAAAGGGAAGAAAATCAAGAAATTCAGAGGTCAGTGTCTAAAGGCCATATTATAGGAAAAGCTTTGAGTGAGCATCAGAAAAAATATGAGTCATTGGCAGAATGGTTAAAAAGATTAAAAAGAGACTTGCAATTATATTCAGGTATAGATATTAATACTGCAGTAGGGCAGGTTCTGTTAAAAATTCAGTTTGTGACTGGATCTTGCAGTGATATCAGGAAAAAGCTGGAAAAATTAGAAGATTGGCAGGACAGGGGACTGCAAGAGTTACTGAGAGAAGCACAAAAGGTGTTTGTAAAGAGAAATGACAAAAAGCAGAAAGCAGATGTCAGAATTTTGGTGGCAGCTGTTCAAGAAATGCAGGCAGCTTTGAATACAGAAAAATCTGCAGGGAAAAACAAGCAGTGGATGTCAGGATCTATTTTTAGGATCAAAAGACCTGTGCATTTTTCCCGCCACAAGAAGAGACACTTAAAAAATTCTTGCCCCACTTTGAAGGGTGCGGGACCCATTTGTTTTTATTGTCATAAAAAGGGGCACCTGCAAAAAAATTGCAGAAAGAAACAGCAAGATGAGAAAACTTTTCAGGAGAATCAGAGAGGGCAAGAGCTTTGTTTAACGGAGAGGACCGAATTACAACCAGAAGAGCCCTTGATAATAAAGCTAAGAGTAGGTCCTCAGAGTGAAGAAGTCGTATTTTTAGTCAATACAGGAGTTTCTTGGTCGACAGTGGCAAAATTACCCCAGGGATTTGAGATAAGTAGTGAGCGAGTTTCAGTAAATGGAATTACAGGAGAGGCTTTCCCTGTTCCTGTAATAAAAGGAGTGCAAATTGAAACAGATGACAAATTTGGAGTAAATGATTTATTGTTGATACCAGAGGCCGAGAATAATATGTTAGGCAGAGATCTAATAATAGCCTTAAATTTACAGATAAAGCCCTGTGAAGGAAAACTTAAAATTTATTCTTTAACTGAAGAAGATAATTTAGAAATTAATGACACGGGTTGGCATTCAGGTGAAGTGGGAAAAGTTTAGGGTAAAGGAGTCTGATCCCCTTAGTCCCTCCTGGTCAGCACAAGCCTGTGAATTTTATGCATTATTCTGTACATTATTAATACTAAAAAGGCAAGAAGGGACTATTTATACAGACTCCAAATATGCTTTCCTTGTAGTACATGTTTTTAGAAAAATTTGGAAGGAAAGTAGGGGACTTATATACACTTAAAGGAAAGGGTTAATACACGGGGGATTGATAATTCAGATACTTGAATCTTTAAAAGGCTCAAAGAAAATGGCAGTAATTTATGTAAAGGAACACCAGAGAGGGAGGGATATTAGAGTCAGAAAAATAATTTGGCTGATGAAGAAGCAAAAAGAGCGACCTTAAAAAAGGGAGATATTAAAATCATGACCTTATCAAAAAAAACAAACTAGAAATTCAGCAGGAGACACTTTCCCTTCCGCTAGCAGAATTGGCAGCTATAAGGAAATTAAGGGCAACATTTAAGGAGGGAAAGTGAGCTTTTCCTGATGGCAGGATTATGATGCCAAAAACCAGCGGCACATTAGATTTTAGATAAATTGTATAGACAGACACACTGGGAAACAAGGGCCTTTTGTGATCACTTTTTAAAATTTTATAGGTGTATAAGGATATTTGAAATTGGAAAATAAATTACCCAGGGGTGTCTTACCTGTTAAAAGGTAAATAAGAAGGTGTTAAGAAGCCCTCCCTCTGGAGGATACAAAAGAGCCTACAGGCTATTTGAAAAAATCCAGGTTGATTTTAAAGAATTGCTTAAAGTGGGTCAGTGGAAATATTTGTTAGTTATAATAGACCAATTAACTTAGTGGGTTAAAGCATTTCCAGCAGCTTGGGCTACAGTTCAAACAGTAGCTAAAATATTGTTGGAACATGATTTATATTAACCCCGATTTATTAAGAAGGAACTAATCCTGGAGTGGCTGAGGACCGCAATTCCCTTGAGCTCAGAGGCAGAAGAATGCCGGATAGAAATAGAATAAAAGACTTTCTGAATCGGTGGCAATGGCCTAAAAGGATCGAAGGGGTGACTTATACTTGGCAAGCTTGTACGTGAAGTGGCAAGGGTCAAGAACACTGCACTCCATACCCCGCGGTTGTTTTTGCTTATGCGCTATTATTTGAACCAAATTATGCCTTGTTTATACATTTTCTAAACTATTCGATTAAAATTGTTGCTACCTTAAATATTGTTTGGTTTTCTTCTGATGGGATAATTGGGAAAACATAACAAGAAGGTGCCAGAACTTTCCTCATTGTCCGGCAGAGCCAATGCCAGTGGGCTCCAGGGGGAACATCCACCGTTAGGAGCCATCAGGGATTGGTTCTGGCAGACATTGTGGAAGCTGGAAGCTTCCACCAGCTTCTAACAGAAGGAATCTTCGTGACTCCGTGCCCAGGACTGGAGGCCGTCCCGACCCGAGCTGCTGTCCCGCGCGTTTCCCCTCAGGCCGGGACGGCCGCTGCCGGTGTCGCTGCCCGGAGCCGGAGCTGCCCGTGCGGCGGAGAGCGGCCGCGCTTGCCGGCCGGGCCGGGCCGCCTCTCTGGCCGCTGCTTGCGGGGCCGTGCCGGCCTTGCCCGAGCTGCCCGCGGCTCCCTTTGCACGGCGCTCGCTGCCGGGGCCGGCGCGCTCAGGCGGAGCTGCCGCCCCTCAGGCTCCCGGCGCTTCCCGCCATTGCCGCTGCGGCTCCCTCAGCCTCTGCCGGCCGCCATGCCGACACTGCCCGCCTTTCGGCAAGCTCCCCGCGCCCTCCCAGCGCCAGGCGGCCTTTGGCCCCGCCTGCCTGCCGCCTGCCCACCAAAGGCGCTCTCACCGCTCCGCACAAGTGGAGAGGAGAAAAAGGACAGCCAAAGGCTCATGAGTTTACAGAAAGGGAGGGAGGGAGAGATCCCTCCCCGGTCATGGTCACGGACACAAGGGATGGAACTTGGGTATATTCATTACATTTATTACTAATAAAATCAGAGCAAGAGAATGAGAAGCAAAATAAATTTCAACAGTGAAATAAACAGGGCAAGGAGACTTCTTCTCCTTTTAATGCCTTTATTATAAGTGATCAGCTCAGGATTGGGCAGTTCGGCGGGCCTGCAGCTCCCCGTCGTCTCTCGCAGGGGCGACTCAGAGGAGGAGGATATGCACAGCTTTGTCCACCAGGGGTGGAGCTGGGGGATCCGGTCCTCGTGGGACCCTTTAGGGCGTGTTGATCCCATCCGATGTTGAATTGGTCTCGGTCTCTCTTCCTCCCAGACCTGGCCCGGGGGCTCTCGAACACAGGGTGAGGAACAGTGAAGGTTTTCAGCATCTCTGCAGGCCCAGCAATCCGCTCCTCTCATCCAGACATCACTCCAATCTTTCAACTCTTAGGTGCTCGTTGTTTTTGGGGTTTTCTCCGTGCATTTGGAATAGGGTCCCACACAGCATGCTGGTCCTTGGAGTATTTTCCATATCCCTCCCCTCCAAAGTCTCTTTACCTCACTGTTCGGGAGGTACCCACCCTTCTCTGTCTCAGAGAAGGGCCATTAACTCGCCCCAGCCAGGGCTTTTATTGATACAAAAACAACTATTAACAACAACGACCCGTAATTCCCATAACACAAGCAGCACCCCAGCAGTAGCGGTAACCTTTTTTCGCACAGAAAAAAAGCAACAGAATTTTTATTCATAACAAACAGCAACTGTAGCCCCAAAGCCATGCCAAAATGTGTCCACACCAACCCAATACAGATGGGAATGGCTTCACAGTGACACAGAGCAGGCTTAGATCCCGTGCTCAGGAGAAATCCTTCCCTGGGAGGGTGGGCAGGCCCTGGCACAGGGTGCCCAGAGCAGCTGTGGTGGCCCCTGGATCCCTGGCAGTGTCCAAGGCCCGGTTGGACGGGGCTTGGAGCAGCCTGGGATAGTGGAAGGTGTCCCTGCTGCCATGGCAGGGGTGAAACTGGATGGGCTTTAAGGCCCCTTCCAAGCCCATCCATTCCATCATGCCACAGATTGATGGCTCTGAGACAGAGTCATTTGGTGACAGCATGGCCTGAACTGCGCTTTGCTGCGAGCTCTGATGCTAAGCACCATCCCGGTGACAAGAGCATTGCTAGAGTGTCATCAGAAGGACCATTGTGACACTGGCAGCAGCACTGTGACACAGGAGCGGCCACAGCTGCAGCTCAGGTCCGCGTCCCAGGCGACTGCAGCCAGTCCTGCCTCGCCATGGACCTGGTGATGCATCTGGTGCGCGCTCTGCTCCTGCTGGCCCTGCTGCTGGCAGTGGCCCCCTCGCCAACAGTGGGCAAGGAGCTCTGTCCAGAGCCCTGCCACTGCCCAGGGCGTGGGCGGCTGAACTGCGGCCACGCCGGCCTGGCCACCGTGCCCCCGGGCAGCCGCTGCCGAGCCCTGACCTTCCTGTGAGTGCTGCGGCCCCTCAGAGCCCTGCGGCTGCCCCTCCTCGGCTCCCTGGCTCTGCAAACCCCACCTGGGACACCTGGGGCACTCCCTGGCTGGAGACAGGGGGGGTTTGGGGGCCTGAGCTCAGCATAAGCCAGGTGAAGCCAGGCTGGGCACGCTGCGCCTTCTCCAGGCAAAGCCCAATTCCAGCTCAGCAGCCAAAAGGCAGGGAAATGGGCTTGCCTGAGGGGGGGCCGGGTCTTTTGTTTCTTTGCAGAGATTTCACTGGCAACTCCATTGCTGATGTTGGAAAACAAACCTGGCAGGACTACCCATGGACTGAGACCTTGTAAGTGCCCTGCAGCATTTCAAATGTCAGGAGTGTGGGGAGTTTGCATCCTTTGGTCTGGGGTTGGAGCAGCAGCCCCCACACCACCCGCTTCCATTGGAATTCCAAGCTTGGCTGCTCTGCCAGGAGGGGTGTGAATCACCAGAGCTTCCCGGCATGGCAAGAATTGCCAAGAGTCTCTTGCAGCCAGGGCACCATCCCTGTGTCTGTCTGCCCAGGGATCAAGCTGTGGTCAGCTTCAGCCGGCCAGGAGCAAGGGCCTGCTCTGGCCAAGAGTGGGGACGATCCCTGCAGCGGTGCCCCAAAGAGATGCTTCAGTCAAGCTGCTGCAGGAGATTTTCCCTTGAGAATGCCATTTGCAGCTGGGCTGTGGGCGCTGTCACAATGTCCCTGTGTCCCCTTGTAGGGTGCTCAGGGACAATGAGCTGTGGGCTGTGAAGAGGCATTCCCTGGAGGGGCTGTTCCTGCTGAAGCACCTGTAAGCACCGTGCCCTGCCCACGGCGGGGGGGGCTCCTGCCTGCCCCTGCCTGGGGCCCTGCTGCTCAGCCCAGGCACGGGCACGTGGCCTTTGTCCCTCCTGGGATCCAGGCTGCAGAGGCAGGTAAAAGCAACAGGGCAAATGGAAGTGACATTTGTTGTTGTACCTGGAACAGGGATTTGTCCTCCAATGAGATTCTGTCCATTGAGGAACGGGCATTTGAGCCACTGCCTTTCCTGAAGTTTCTGTGAGTGATCAAGTTTCTCTCTGGGGGTTTCAGCTCAGTCTTTGCATGGGCACCGTGCCTGTGTAGGCAAATGCTGCTGCTGTTTTCCCCACAGTCCCTAAATCTGCCCTGCCCAGAGCCCAGCTGAGCTGCACAGGTCAATGCCGATGGCTGGGAGGCCACGCCAGGGGACAGAGCCCAGCGGGGTTGTCCACACACAGCCATCAGAGCAGCCAGTTCTTGCAGCCTTGGCTGCATCCTGGAACAGAAATAGAGTCAGCACGTGTGCCCTTCACTTGCCCTCCTGGGCAGGCTACAAACGCTGAGAAAGCCGCAGTTTCCTCCCTCTTCTACCTTGGATTGGCACCTTTCCTGCAAAGGGCTCTGTCTGTGCACCCTCTCTCTGTATGGCAGGCCTGATTGCTTTGTGTGACCTTCTCTTTCCCCAGAAATCTCTCCTGGAATGGCCTCACACAGATCCGCAGCGACACTTTCCAGGCCTGGCATGGGATGCAGTTCCTCCAGGAGCTGTAAGTGGCACCGGGGCTAAAGGCACGGCAGGGCGAGTCTCTGCAGGGTCTCTGCAGGGTCAGTGGGCAAGAGCAGATTTGCCCTTGGCAAAGTCCTGATTCCAACTGTGGATGTCAGCCAGGGAGCACCAGGAGTGTGCAGCTGCAAAGGCCCTTTCCCCTGCCCTGCTCCTCTCCTGCGTGGCTTCCTTGAGTGCGGCCAGGCCTTTCCCACGTGCCTGGCACAGCCAGTTCTCATCCTTGCCATCAGCCCTGACAGAGCTCTGTTGTTTGTCAGGATCCTCAGCCACAACCCGCTGGCTGTCATTGATGATGCTGCCTTCTTCAAGCTGCCCTCAGTGAGCTCTCTGTAAGTATTGGCTCATTTGGAGCAGATGCACAGAGAGCTGTGCCTCTCTGGAGTGCCCTGTTCTCAGGAAAGCAGCACAAATGATGCAGGAGCAAATCTCCCTCTTGGCCAGCCTGAGTCTGCTGGAGACAGAACTTGCCTGGCTTCTCTTGGAGCAGGCAGAAGTGGATGCCTCTGCCAACAGCACCACCATGATCAGGGCCCTGGGCTTGCTCTGAGAGCAGAGTTGTGGCCATGTCACCAGAGAGTTTCATGAGCTCTTTCCAATGTTTGCAGAGACCTGAGTACCACCCGAGTGAACTCACAGACGCTGCTGCAGCTGCTGCAGACCACAGTGAGCTTGGAAACCCTGTGAGTGTGTGCGACTGGGCCCCAGCCACCAGCAGGCCCAGAGGGCTGGGACAGGGGCTCTGCTTGGGAAACAAATCCGTGTGCCACAAAACCAGAACAAGCCCAGTAAGCTCAAGAGCTGCTGTTTCCTCCTGGGCAAAGTGCCAAAGCTCACCAGCTCAGAGGCAGAATCTCACCTTGGGGGTGACATGCTGCAGGCTTCTCCAAGGGGAGTTTGAACTCCAGGCGGGTGCATTTCTGTGTCACGTGGTACTTGGGGAGCAATTCTACTTTCCAGGATAAAATCCCCTTTTTAATTTTTTTCCTTCGGAATCAGGGCCCCTTCCCAGAGCTGTGGCACACAGTGAGGCACAAGCCCCAGGCGTGGTATGGGTGTGTTTCCTGAACTGGGCTCTGAGCCATGCACTGGGTGGCCAGGTGTTCCTCCAAGAATCCCCTCTTGTCTGCAGCCAAGTGCCCAAGGAGGCGGCCTGCTGCCTGTGCCAGGAGCATCCCCGGCCCGAGAGCCCCTGCAGGACAATCCAGTTCCTGTGCCAGAAGCTGTGCAGCACCAGCGCCCCGCAGTGCGGTGGGTGTCCGGAGGGGCTGGGGGAGCTCAAATCTGCCCCTTCTCCTGAGCCTGGGCAGATGCTGCAGCACTGCCCTGTGCTGGGCCGTGCTGATCTGCCCTTGCAGTACAGGCCTTGGACACAACACCTTGGGATGGAAAGTTCCTGGTGATTGCACATATCTCGTGTGTCACATACTGTCTGGAGAAGGAACAGCTCACTGGGCCCACCAAACCTACCCATTTCCTGCCCACACCATGGCCCCAGGCAAGGAAAGCAGGAATGTCCCGTGCCCCTCCCTGGTGCTGGAAGGCAAGGTCTGCCCATGAAGGCCCCAAATTGCCCTAACAGCCTGGTTTCTGTGCCACCCCAGTGCCCACTGCAGGGCAAAGGGCAGAGCCTTTGATGTGCTCTGCGGGGTGAACACCAAGCACCGTCATGCCCTGGTTGGCCTGTGCAGGGGCAGCAAAGCCCCGTCCTGCGCTAGCTGGGCACAGGGCACAGCA
This sequence comes from Zonotrichia albicollis, assembly GCF_047830755.1. Lineage (NCBI taxonomy): Eukaryota > Metazoa > Chordata > Aves > Passeriformes > Passerellidae > Zonotrichia > Zonotrichia albicollis. Next base: position 5,766,189 of record NC_133841.1, on the reverse strand, counting down.
CATGCTGTGCACAGCAGGGCCAGGCTGCCCTTCTGCAAACAGAGACAGCCAGGTTTGCAAGGGCCGCAGGGAGCTCACTTCTCTCACTGCCTCAGCCCCAGGTTTCCCACAGCACAGTCCCAGAGCTCTGGTGCCCTTGAGGAAGTTTTTCATTCTCTAACAGCTTCAGCTGCTGCTCTTGGCAATGGCCCCGGAGCAAAGGAGTCCCTGGGCATTCCTCCCCTGCCAGTGTGTGCCCCCCTTGCAGTGCTGATCTTTCCTCTGGGGTCTCTGCCTCTTCACTGGCTCCAGCAGAGCAAGCCAAGCCTGCTCATCTGCAGCTGTGGGAACCTCTCTGACAGCAATCCCGTACCCCTGGGATGTTTTCCTCCCATCCAAAGAGAGCCCCAGGAGACACCATGAAAGAACCAGCTCTCTGCTCTGCCCCAGGGGGATAATGGCATGGATTGAAGGACTCTCCTCCTCACCACAACACATCCTCCACTCTGCTCTTGTAATTCCTGGCCTTGAGATGAGCTGCTGCTGCTTGGGGTAACCTCTGAGCCTGTGTTTGTGCCCAGCTGCTGATCTGCGCTCTTGCTGTTCTCCAGATCACACAACTCTGCTACAGAGTCGGGGAGAAATAATGGACATGGAACAAGGCAGAGAGCTGAACACCATCCCAGTGCTGGGCGTCGAGCCCAAGGAGCCTTCAGTGGGAGATGGTGAAAAGTGTAACGCTTGTGGTTGCCCTGACCCTGAGCACTGAGGGTAATGTCAGCAGCCCGGACCGTCCCAGAACAAACTCACATCCCCCTCAGCATCTCTTAGGGCGTGAAGGCAAAACAAGCGCTCATGAGCTAAGGGCCAACGTCAAGAAGAAGCTGCACAAGGCTGAAAGCATCAAGACTGCCAAAAGCAATGTGGTGAAAAAGACACCATCAAGCTGGCAGCAGGAGAAAATGGAGTCACGTTTATATCGGCAAGGCTCAAAGCATTCAGCGGTAGCTGGTGGATTAAAACGTGGCGACGATACCTCCGTGTGTGCACAGCACAGAGATGAGGAGGAGGAAGATCCAGCTGCCAGCAAGTACTACATCAAGACACGCAAATGGCACAAGAAGGAGGACAGCCAGTATGGGGTTGGATATAATAATCTTTTCTACCAGGTTTCACAACCTGTGAAAGTGGAGCGAAGGTCCAGATCTGACCACGATCTAAACAAGAATCTGGACTTTCTCGCTGACCTGTTGATTGGGAGCCGCCCCGCTGCGAAGAGGAGAGGAAGAGCCAGAGCTGAAGAGAAGCATTTCTCTATAGACAGGCACCTCCTGATGATGCCACACACCACACGGGAGGAAGACTCCATGTTCCTCAACAAACCTCTGAGCCCCCAAAGTCCAGACCTTGCTCCAGTTCCAAAGAGTCGGGAAACCAACGTTGATCATCACCGGCCACTGCAGGAGGCACACAAAGGCCTGCGAGCATTCATGGCCCACGTGGAGCGAGCCCTGAACAGGGACTGCAGCCTGCCCCAGCTCAAGCACGCCTGTGCCAGGATGGTCATGAAGACCAGGCTGCTTCTAAAGCTGCTCATTGAGAGGCAAGAGAACCAGGGAGCCTATGATCCCATGGCCCAGTGTCGTCTGCAAGAGAAGATGATTATTCATATGGCCTTGGGGAATGGCAAGGGACTCACACGGAAGGTAGGAGAGCTGCAGGCACTGCTGCACGTGTCCTTCTGGGAAAAGGAGAATGGAAGGATCAATCCTCTTACCCCTGTGATCTTCCTTTCCTCACAGCGCAAACTAGAACTTGTGGTGTACGTGGTCACATTTGGACTTTTGCTGATTTTCTTCATCTTCGCTTTCCTGGTCCTGAAGTGCATCTTCCACGTAAGCCAATTTCTTGTTTGACACAGAGCTGTCTGTCTTGTGGCTGGAGTGCTCTGGTGACAAGCCCCATGTGCCACTGCAGATGGCCCTGCATGTGCTGGCTACCACAGGAGATGTTGTTCCAAACCTGGAGCTTGTGGCAGCATCCACAGCAGCCAGCTCAGCAGGGTCCAGCCTGCCTGAGGGAAGCTTGTCCTGCCTCCTGTCCCGGCTCTCCCCAGCTTTGCTTTGCTCTCCTGCCTTCAGCCACCCAGCAATGAGAGCTTTTGCCCTCTCCTGTTTGGCAGAATATTACAGGAAAACTGATGTTGCAAATCTCCCATTTTCCTTCCCCAGAAGCGCTCTCGACGTTGTGAACTTGACTCCCAACCGTGCGACACCGGGAATTTGTGTCTCAGAAGGTAACTGCTCACTGCCACTGCTGTGCCACCAAGAGTCTTTCCCGTGCACAGCAGCTCCTCGTGGAGCCCCGCAGCCGCGCAGGTGCCGCTGCCCAGGACTCTCCCGGCTGTGTTTCCAACACGTCGCGTTTGGGGCAGCCCCGGGCGAGCGGCTCCTGAGCGGCAGCGCTGGGCACGGCCGGGGGCTCCCAGCCCAACCAGCCCTTGCCACGCCGGCGCTGGGATGGATGTCCTGGGCCCCGGTGTGCTCCGAGTTTCTGTGAGCACCAGCAATACCTCTGTGTTCCCAGAACAGTCTCCTCTGCTGATGGCTCTGCCCTATTTCTCCCCGCTCCCACTGAAGAACTCACTCCCATCCTCTCCACTTGCCTTTTGCATGCAGGGCTCATTCTCTGCATTGCCAGCCATTGCCATCCCTGCTGGGGCTCCCCATCTTCCTTGGGCTCTGCTGGCACAGCCCCGAGCAGGGAGAGGTGCTGGCACCTGCTGCAGCCCTCCCTGGCCAGACCTCCCTGCTCACGGAGTGGGAGCAAGGAGCTCTGGGCATGGGATGGCCTGAAGCCTTTTTGTCCCCATTCACCTCGCTCACTCCATTGCTTTGCAGCGTTGGAAATGCCCCTTCCCAACTCCTCCAGCGGCTGCTGCACACACAGGGCAGAGCACAGGCAGCCCTGTTGCCCACAGCCTCCATCACCAGCTGCCTTCTCTCTTTAACCCTCTTTTCCCTTCCTGATTTTTTCAGGTTCTGTGTAAAACAGCGAGAGAGATGGAGGAAGGATAACAAGGAGGCACAGAATGTAGAACAGAAAAGGCCAAATAGCTCCTCTCTGAGTTTCCTCTGTTCCCAGTCCGTTCAAAGTTCTTCCCTGTGCTGTCCTCTGTTCAGGAAGTCGGAATTGCCATGGCTTCAGTGCCTCAGGGATGCCTATCAATCCCATAGATAAGCATCCCTGGAAGAGACAGTGTGAAGAACTAAGGTGGAAGACTCCCAAGAAGTTAATGGGATGCCACCAATTCTTCACTTCCCATTTTAGCTGAGGCTCTCCTTGGATGCCGTTACCTTGGTTGCTGTTATTTCCATGGATGCTTTTGCCTTGGTTGTTGTTATTTCCATGGATGCTGTTTCATTGGTTGTTGTTGTTTCCTTGGGTTCTTTTTCCTTGGCTGTTATTTTCTTGCTGCCCCTGCTGAGGGAAGGCCGGAGGGTGCTTCAGGCAAGCGCAAGCTCTGGACACCCAGAGGAGGCATCTCAGGGTTTTCCTCATCCCTTCTGGCAATGGTTCCCCCTGCATTCAGTAGAAATAAAGTTTGTTCTTGTTCCTCCTGGAGCTGCTGTTGTATTTGATAAAAGCAGTTTCTGTTCCCCGTTATGGATTTGGCCAAATTCAGTTTGAGATTGATGTGGGTTTACTCCAGCCAGATGCCAGTCACTCCCAAAGCTGCTCACTCACTCCTCTCTGCAGTTGGACAGAGGGGAAAAAATTTAAGGAAGGTTTATGAGTTATGGACCAGGAGAAAATACTCATCAAATACCATCAAGTACAAAACCGGTTCGACTTGATATTAAATGAATTTATTACTAACACAATCAGAGCAGGATAATGAGAAATAAAAGAAGCCCTTAAAAACACCTTTCCCTCACCCCTCCCTCCTTCCCAGCACTATTGCCTAATCCCAGCAGCACAAGGAGACAGGGAATGGGAGTAATTTCCCTACTCTCAGAGAGCAGATCTATCACCCTGCTGCACCACGGGGCTCCTCCCATGAGAGACAGTTCTCCAGGAACTTCTCCAATGTGGTTCCATCCCACGAACAGCAGCTCACTGCAAACTTCTGCAGCATGAGTCTGTCCCACAGGCAACGTTCCTCCCAGAACTGCTGCGGCATGGGTCACTCTCCCACAGGTGCAGTCCTGCAAGGACAGGCTGCTCCAGCCTGGGAGCGGGGCCCCTCTCTCCACAGGCCTCCCACAGGATCACAGCCTCCTGCAGGCATCCAGCTGCTCTGGTGCAGGGCCCCTCCACAGCATGCAGGTGAATCTCTGCTTCCCCATGCATCCCTGCGGGCTGCAGGAGCACTGCAGCCCCACCATGGTCTCCCCACTGCCTGCAGAGGAATCTCGGCTCTGGAGCCTGGAGCATCTCCTCAGCCTCAGTCTGCAATGCCCATGGAGCCTGCAGGTGGTTCTCTTCACATGTGCTCACTCCTGCTTTTCTCTGGTCCTAATTAAAATTGTGTCACAACTTGATTTTGCTTTCTTTGAAATCTGTTACCACAGAGGTGTAATGGCCATTTCTACTTGGGCCAGCCTTGAGAAGGTGCCAGAACCTTCCGGCATGTCCGGCAAAGCCAATGCCAGTGGGCTCCAGGGTGGACATCCACCTTTAGGAGCCATCAGGGATTGGTTCTGGCAGACATTGTGGAAGCTGGAAGCTTCCACCAGCTTCTAACAGAAGGAATCTTCGTGACTCTGTGCCCAGGACTGGAGGCTGCCCTGGCCCAAGCGCTGCCGCAGCCGCCCCGGCCCGAGCTGCTGTCCCGCGCGTTTCCCCTCAGGCCGGGACGGCCGCTGCCGGTGCCGCTGCCCGGAGCCGGAGCTGCCCGTGCGGCGGAGAGCGGCCGCGCTTGCCGGCCGGGCCGGGCCGCCTCTCTGGCCGCTGCTTGCGGGGCCGTGCCGGCCTTGCCCGAGCTGCCCGCGGCTCCCTTTGCACGGTGCTCGCTGCCGGGGCCGGCGCGCTCAGGCGGAGCTGCCGCCCCTCAGGCTCCCGGCGCTTCCCGCCATTGCCGCTGCAGCTCCCTCAGCCTCTGCCGGCGGCCATGCCGACACTGCCCGCCTTTCGGCAAGCTCCCCGCGCCCTCCCAGCGCCAGGCGGCCTTTGGCCCCGCCTGCCTGCCGCCTGCCCACCAAAGGCGCTCTCACCGCTCCGCACAAGTGGAGAGGAGAAAAAGGACAGCCAAAGGCTCATGAGTTTACAGAAAGGGAGGGAGGGAGAGATCCCTCCCCGGTCATGGTCACGGACACAAGGGATGGAACTTGGGTATATTCATTACATTTATTACTAATAAAATCAGAGCAAGAGAATGAGAAGCAAAATAAATTTCAACAGTGAAATAAACAGGGCAAGGAGACTTCTTCTCCTTTTAATGCCTTTATTATAAGTGATCAGCTCAGGATTGGGCAGTTCGGCGGGCCTGCAGCTCCCCGTCGTCTCTCGCAGGGGCGACTCAGAGGAGGAGGATATGCACAGCTTTGTCCACCAGGGGTGGAGCTGGGGGATCCGGTCCTCGTGGGACCCTTTAGGGCGTGTTGATCCCATCCGATGTTGAATTGGTCTCGGTCTCTCTTCCTCCCAGACCTGGCCCGGGGGCTCTCGAACACAGGGTGAGGAACAGTGAAGGTTTTCAGCATCTCTGCAGGCCCAGCAATCCGCTCCTCTCATCCAGACATCACTCCAATCTTTCAACTCTTAGGTGCTCGTTGTTTTTGGGGTTTTCTCCGTGCATTTGGAATAGGGTCCCACACAGCATGCTGGTCCTTGGAGTATTTTCCATATCCCTCCCCTCCAAAGTCTCTTTACCTCACTGTTCGGGAGGTACCCACCCTTCTCTGTCTCAGAGAAGGGCCATTAACTCGCCCCAGCCAGGGCTTTTATTGATACAAAAACAACTATTAACAACAACGACCCGTAATTCCCATAACACAAGCAGCACCCCAGCAGTAGCGGTAACCTTTTTTCTCACAGAAAAAAAGCAACAGAATTTTTATTCATAACAAACAGCAACTGTAGCCCCAAAGCCATGCCAAAATGTGTCCACACCAACCCAATACAGATGGGAATGGCTTCACAGTGACACAGAGCAGGCTTAGATCCCGTGCTCAGGAGAAATCCTTCCCTGGGAGGGTGGGCAGGCCCTGGCACAGGGTGCCCAGAGCAGCTGTGGTGGCCCCTGGATCCCTGGCAGTGTCCAAGGCCCGGTTGGACGGGGGCTTGGAGCAGCCTGGGATAGTGGAAGGTGTCCCTGCTGCCATGGCAGGGGTGAAACTGGATGGGCTTTAAGGCCCCTTCCAAGCCCATCCATTCCATCATGCCACAGATTGATGGCTCTGAGACAGAGTCATTTGGTGACAGCATGGCCTGAACTGCGCTTTGCTGCGAGCTCTGATGCTAAGCACCATCCCGGTGACAAGAGCATTGCTAGAGTGTCATCAGAAGGACCATTGTGACACTGGCAGCAGCACTGTGACACAGGAGCGGCCACAGCTGCAGCTCAGGTCCGTGTCCCAGGCGACTGCAGCCAGTCCTGCCTCGCCATGGACCTGGTGATGCATCTGGTGCGCGCTCTGCTCCTGCTGGCCCTGCTGCTGGCAGTGGCCCCCTCGCCAACAGTGGGCAAGGAGCTCTGTCCAGAGCCCTGCCACTGCCCAGGCCGTGGGCGGCTGAACTGCGGCCACGCCGGCCTGGCCACCGTGCCCCCGGGCAGCCGCCGCCGAGCCCTGACCTTCCTGTGAGTGCTGCGGCCCCTCAGAGCCCTGCGGCTGCCCCTCCTCGGCTCCCTGGCTCTGCAAACCCCACCTGGGACACCTGGGGCACTCCCTGGCTGGAGACAGGGGGGGTTTGGGGGCCTGAGCTCAGCATAAGCCAGGTGAAGCCAGGCTGGGCACGCTGCGCCTTCTCCAGGCAAAGCCCAATTCCAGCTCAGCAGCCAAAAGGCAGGGAAATGGGCTTGCCTGAGGGGGGGCCGGGTCTTTTGTTTCTTTGCAGAGATTTCACTGGCAACTCCATTGCTGATGTTGGAAAACAAACCTGGCAGGACTACCCATGGACTGAGACCTTGTAAGTGCCCTGCAGCATTTCAAATGTCAGGAGTGTGGGGAGTTTGCATCCTTTGGTCTGGGGTTGGAGCAGCAGCCCCCACACCACCCGCTTCCATTGGAATTCCAAGCTTGGCTGCTCTGCCAGGAGGGGTGTGAATCACCAGAGCTTCCCGGCATGGCAAGAATTGCCAAGAGTCTCTTGCAGCCAGGGCACCATCCCTGTGTCTGTCTGCCCAGGGATCAAGCTGTGGTCAGCTTCAGCCGGCCAGGAGCAAGGGCCTGCTCTGGCCAAGAGTGGGGACGATCCCTGCAGCGGTGCCCCAAAGAGATGCTTCAGTCAAGCTGCTGCAGGAGATTTTCCCTTGAGAATGCCATTTGCAGCTGGGCTGTGGGCGCTGTCACAATGTCCCTGTGTCCCCTTGTAGGGTGCTCAGGGACAATGAGCTGTGGGCTGTGAAGAGGCATTCCCTGGAGGGGCTGTTCCTGCTGAAGCACCTGTAAGCACCATACCCTGCCCACGGCGGGGGGGGGCTCCTGCCTGCCCCTGCCTGGGGCCCTGCTGCTCAGCCCAGGCACGGGCACGTGGCCTTTGTCCCTCCTGGGATCCAGGCTGCAGAGGCAGGTAAAAGCAACAGGGCAAATGGAAGTGACATTTGTTGTTGTACCTGGAACAGGGATTTGTCCTCCAATGAGATTCTGTCCATTGAGGAACGGGCATTTGAGCCACTGCCTTTCCTGAAGTCTCTGTGAGTGATCAAGTTTCTCTCTGGGGGTTTCAGCTCAGTCTTTGCATGGGCACCGTGCCTGTGTAGGCAAATGCTGCTGCTGTTTTCCCCACAGTCCCTAAATCTGCCCTGCCCAGAGCCCAGCTGAGCTGCACAGGTCAATGCCGATGGCTGGGCGGCCACGCCAGGGGACAGAGCCCAGCGGGGTTGTCCACACACAGCCATCAGAGCAGCCAGTTCTTGCAGCCTTGGCTGCATCCTGGAACAGAAATAGAGTCAGCACGTGTGCCCTTCACTTGCCCTCCTGGGCAGGCTACAAACGCTGAGAAAGCCGCAGTTTCCTCCCTCTTCTACCTTGGATTGGCACCTTTCCTGCAAAGGGCTCTGTCTGTGCACACTCTCTCTGTATGGCAGGCCTGATTGCTTTGTGTGACCTTCTCTTTCCCCAGAAATCTCTCCTGGAATGGCCTCACACAGATCCGCAGCGACACTTTCCAGGCCTGGCATGGGATGCAGTTCCTCCAGGAGCTGTAAGTGGCACCGGGGCTAAAGGCACGGCAGGGCGAGTCTCTGCAGGGTCTCTGCAGGGTCAGTGGGCAAGAGCAGATTTGCCCTTGGCAAAGTCCTGATTCCAACTGTGGATGTCAGCCAGGGAGCACCAGGAGTGTGCAGCTGCAAAGGCCCTTTCCCCTGCCCTGCTCCTCTCCTGCGTGGCTTCCTTGAGTGCGGCCAGGCCTTTCCCACGTGCCTGGCACAGCCAGTTCTCATCCTTGCCATCAGCCCTGACAGAGCTCTGTTGTTTGTCAGGATCCTCAGCCACAACCCGCTGGCTGTCATTGATGATGCTGCCTTCTTCAAGCTGCCCTCAGTGAGCTCTCTGTAAGTATTGGCTCATTTGGAGCAGATGCACAGAGAGCTGTGCCTCTCTGGAGTGCCCTGTTCTCAGGAAAGCAGCACAAATGATGCAGGAGCAAATCTCCCTCTTGGCCAGCCTGAGTCTGCTGGAGACAGAACTTGCCTGGCTTCTCTTGGAGCAGGCAGAAGTGGATGCCTCTGCCAACAGCACCACCATGATCAGGGCCCTGGGCTTGCTCTGAGAGCAGAGTTGTGGCCATGTCACCAGAGAGTTTCATGAGCTCTTTCCAATGTTTGCAGAGACCTGAGTACCACCCGAGTGAACTCACAGACGCTGCTGCAGCTGCTGCAGACCACAGTGAGCTTGGAAACCCTGTGAGTGTGTGCGACTGGGCCCCAGCCACCAGCAGGCCCAGAGTGCTGGGACAGGGGCTCTGCTTGGGAAACAAATCCGTGTGCCACAAAACCAGAACAAGCCCAGTAATCTCAAGAGCTGCTGTTTCCTCCTGGGTAAAGTGCCAAAGCTCACCAGCTCAGAGGCAGAATCTCACCTTGGGGTTGACTTGGTGCAGGCTTCTCCAAGGGGAGTTTGAACTCCAGGCGGGTGCATTTCTGTGTCACGTGGTATTTTGGAGCAATTCTACTTTCCAGGATAAAATCCCCTTTTTAATGTTTTGCCTTGGGAGTCAGGGCCCCTTCCCAGAGCTGTGGCACACAGTGAGGCACAAGCCCCAGGCGTGGTATGGGTGTGTTTCCTGAACTGGGCTCTGAGCCATGCACTGGGTGGCCAGGTGTTCCTCCAAGAATCCCCTCTTGTCTGCAGCCAAGTGCCCAAGGAGGCGGCCTGCTGCCTGTGCCAGGAGCATCCCCGGCCCGAGAGCCCCTGCAGGACAATCCAGTTCCTGTGCCAGAAGCTGTGCAGCACCAGCGCCCCGCAGTGCGGTGGGTGTCCGGAGGGGCTGGGGGAGCTCAAATCTGCCCCTTCTCCTGAGCCTGGGCAGATGCTGCAGCACTGCCCTGTGCTGGGCCGTGCTGATCTGCCCTTGCAGTACAGGCCTTGGACACAACACCTTGGGATGGAAAGTTCCTGGTGATTGCACATATCTCGTGTGTCACATACTGTCTGGAGAAGGAACAGCTCACTGGGCCCACCAAACCTACCCATTTCCTGCCCACACCATGGCCCCAGGCAAGGAAAGCAGGAATGTCCCGTGCCCCTCCCTGGTGCTGGAAGGCAAGGTCTGCCCATGAAGGCCCCAAATTGCCCTAACAGCCTGGTTTCTGTGCCACCCCAGTGCCCACTGCAGGGCAAAGGGCAGAGCCTTTGATGTGCTCTGCGGGGTGAACACCAAGCACCGTCATGCCCTGGTTGGCCTGTGCAGGGGCAGCAAAGCCCCGTCCTGCGCTAGCTGGGCACAGGGCACAGCACATGCTGTGCACAGCAGGGCCAGGCTGCCCTTCTGCAAACAGAGACAGCCAGGTTTGCAAGGGCCGCAGGGAGCTCACTTCTCTCACTGCCTCAGCCCCAGGTTTCCCACAGCACAGTCCCAGAGCTCTGGTGCCCTTGAGGAAGTTTTTCATTCTCTAACAGCTTCAGCTGCTGCTCTTGGCAATGGCCCCGGAGCAAAGGAGTCCCTGGGCATTCCTCCCCTGCCAGTGTGTGCCCCCCTTGCAGTGCTGATCTTTCCTCTGGGGTCTCTGCCTCTTCACTGGCTCCAGCAGAGCAAGCCAAGCCTGCTCATCTGCAGCTGTGGGAACCTCTCTGACAGCAATCCCGTACCCCTGGGATGTTTTCCTCCCATCCAAAGAGAGCCCCAGGAGACACCATGAAAGAACCAGCTCTCTGCTCTGCCCCAGGGGGATAATGGCATGGATTGAAGGACTCTCCTCCTCACCACAACACATCCTCCACTCTGCTCTTGTAATTCCTGGCCTTGAGATGAGCTGCTGCTGCTTGGGGTAACCTCTGAGCCTGTGTTTGTGCCCAGCTGCTGATCTGCGCTCTTGCTGTTCTCCAGATCACACAACTCTGCTACAGAGTCGGGGAGAAATAATGGACATGGAACAAGGCAGAGAGCTGAACACCATCCCAGTGCTGGGCGTCGAGCCCAAGGAGCCTTCAGTGGGAGATGGTGAAAGTGTAACGCTTGTGGTTGCCCTGACCCTGAGCACTGAGGGTAATGTCAGCAGCCCGGACCGTCCCAGAACAAACTCACATCCCCCTCAGCATCTCTTAGGGCGTGAAGGCAAAACAAGCGCTCATGAGCTAAGGGCCAACGTCAAGAAGAAGCTGCACAAGGCTGAAAGCATCAAGACTGCCAAAAGCAATGTGGTGAAAAAGACACCATCAAGCTGGCAGCAGGAGAAAATGGAGTCACGTTTATATCGGCAAGGCTCAAAGCATTCAGCGGTAGCTGGTGGATTAAAACGTGGCGACGATACCTCCGTGTGTGCACAGCACAGAGATGAGGAGGAGGAAGATCCAGCTGCCAGCAAGTACTACATCAAGACACGCAAATGGCACAAGAAGGAGGACAGCCAGTATGGGGTTGGATATAATAATCTTTTCTACCAGGTTTCACAACCTGTGAAAGTGGAGCGAAGGTCCAGATCTGACCACGATCTAAACAAGAATCTGGACTTTCTCGCTGACCTGTTGATTGGGAGCCGCCCCGCTGCGAAGAGGAGAGGAAGAGCCAGAGCTGAAGAGAAGCATTTCTCTATAGACAGGCACCTCCTGATGATGCCACACACCACACGGGAGGAAGACTCCATGTTCCTCAACAAACCTCTGAGCCCCCAAAGTCCAGACCTTGCTCCAGTTCCAAAGAGTCGGGAAACCAACGTTGATCATCACCGGCCACTGCAGGAGGCACACAAAGGCCTGCGAGCATTCATGGCCCACGTGGAGCGAGCCCTGAACAGGGACTGCAGCCTGCCCCAGCTCAAGCACGCCTGTGCCAGGATGGTCATGAAGACCAGGCTGCTTCTAAAGCTGCTCATTGAGAGGCAAGAGAACCAGGGAGCCTATGATCCCATGGCCCAGTGTCGTCTGCAAGAGAAGATGATTATTCATATGGCCTTGGGGAATGGCAAGGGACTCACACGGAAGGTAGGAGAGCTGCAGGCACTGCTGCACGTGTCCTTCTGGGAAAAGGAGAATGGAAGGATCAATCCTCTTACCCCTGTGATCTTCCTTTCCTCACAGCGCAAACTAGAACTTGTGGTGTACGTGGTCACATTTGGACTTTTGCTGATTTTCTTCATCTTCGCTTTCCTGGTCCTGAAGTGCATCTTCCATGTAAGCCAATTTCTTGTTTGACACAGAGCTGTCTGTCTTGTGGCTGGAGTGCTCTGGTGACAAGCCCCATGTGCCACTGCAGATGGCCCTGCATGTGCTGGCTACCACAGGAGATGTTGTTCCAAACCTGGAGCTTGTGGCAGCATCCACAGCAGCCAGCTCAGCAGGGTCCAGCCTGCCTGAGGGAAGCTTGTCCTGCCTCCTGTCCCGGCTCTCCCCAGCTTTGCTTTGCTCTCCTGCCTTCAGCCACCCAGCAATGAGAGCTTTTGCCCTCTCCTGTTTGGCAGAATATTACAGGAAAACTGATGTTGCAAATCTCCCATTTTCCTTCCCCAGAAGCGCTCTCAACGTTGTGAACTTGACTCCCAACCGTGCGACACCGGGAATTTGTGTCTCAGAAGGTAACTGCTCACTGCCACTGCTGTGCCACCAAGAGTCTTTCCCGTGCACAGCAGCTCCTCGTGGAGCCCCGCAGCCGCGCAGGTGCCGCTGCCCAGGACTCTCCCGGCTGTGTTTCCAACACGTCGCGTTTGGGGCAGCCCCGGGCGAGCGGCTCCTGAGCGGCAGCGCTGGGCACGGCCGGGGGCTCCCAGCCCAACCAGCCCTTGCCACGCCGGCGCTCGGATGGATGTCCTGGGCCCCGGTGTGCTCCCGAGTTTCTGTGAGCACCAGCAATACCTCTGTGTTCCCAGAACAGTCTCCTCTGCTGATGGCTCTGCCCTATTTCTCCCCGCTCCCACTGAAGAACTCACTCCCATCCTCTCCACTTGCCTTTTGCATGCAGGGCTCATTCTCTGCATTGCCAGCCATTGCCATCCCTGCTGGGGCTCCCCATCTTCCTTGGGCTCTGCTGGCACAGCCCCGAGCAGGGAGAGGTGCTGGCACCTGCTGCAGCCCTCCCTGGCCAGACCTCCCTGCTCACGGAGTGGGAGCAAGGAGCTCTGGGCATGGGATGGCCTGAAGCCTTTTTGTCCCCATTCACCTCGCTCACTCCATTGCTTTGCAGCGTTGGAAATGCCCCTTCCCAACTCCTCCAGCGGCTGCTGCACACACAGGGCAGAGCACAGGCAGCCCTGTTGCCCACAGCCTCCATCACCAGCTGCCTTCTCTCTTTAACCCTCTTTTCCCTTCCTGATTTTTTCAGGTTCTGTGTAAAACAGCGAGAGAGATGGAGGAAGGATAACAAGGAGGCACAGAATGTAGAACAGAAAAGGCCAAATAGCTCCTCTCTGAGTTTCCTCTGTTCCCAGTCCGTTCAAAGTTCTTCCCTGTGCTGTCCTCTGTTCAGGAAGTCGGAATTGCCATGGCTTCAGTGCCTCAGGGATGCCTATCAATCCCATAGATAAGCATCCCTGGAAGAGACAGTGTGAAGAACTAAGGTGGAAGACTCCCAAGAAGTTAATGGGATGCCACCAATTCTTCACTTCCCATTTTAGCTGAGGCTCTCCTTGGATGCCGTTACCTTGGTTGCTGTTATTTCCATGGATGCTTTTGCCTTGGTTGTTGTTATTTCCATGGATGCTGTTTCATTGGTTGTTGTTGTTTCCTTGGGTTCTTTTTCCTTGGCTGTTATTTTCTTGCTGCCCCTGCTGAGGGAAGGCCGGAGGGTGCTTCAGGCAAGCGCAAGCTCTGGACACCCAGAGGAGGCATCTCAGGGTTTTCCTCATCCCTTCTGGCAATGGTTCCCCCTGCATTCAGTAGAAATAAAGTTTGTTCTTGTTCCTCCTGGAGCTGCTGTTGTATTTGATAAAAGCAGTTTCTGTTCCCCGTTATGGATTTGGCCAAATTCAGTTTGAGATTGATGTGGGTTTACTCCAGCCAGATGCCAGTCACTCCCAAAGCTGCTCACTCACTCCTCTCTGCAGTTGGACAGAGGGGAAAAAATTTAAGGAAGGTTTATGAGTTATGGACCAGGAGAAAATACTCATCAAATACCATCAAGTACAAAACCGGTTCGACTTGATATTAAATGAATTTATTACTAACACAATCAGAGCAGGATAATGAGAAATAAAAGAAGCCCTTAAAAACACCTTTCCCTCACCCCTCCCTCCTTCCCAGCACTATTGCCTAATCCCAGCAGCACAAGGAGACAGGGAATGGGAGTAATTTCCCTACTCTCAGAGAGCAGATCTATCACCCTGCTGCACCACGGGGCTCCTCCCATGAGAGACAGTTCTCCAGGAACTTCTCCAATGTGGTTCCATCCCACGAACAGCAGCTCACTGCAAACTTCTGCAGCATGAGTCTGTCCCACAGGCAACGTTCCTCCCAGAACTGCTGCGGCATGGGTCACTCTCCCACAGGTGCAGTCCTGCAAGGACAGGCTGCTCCAGCCTGGGAGCGGGGCCCCTCTCTCCACAGGCCTCCCACAGGATCACAGCCTCCTGCAGGCATCCAGCTGCTCTGGTGCAGGGCCCCTCCACAGCATGCAGGTGAATCTCTGCTTCCCCATGCATCCCTGCGGGCTGCAGGAGCACTGCAGCCCCACCATGGTCTCCCCACTGCCTGCAGAGGAATCTCGGCTCTGGAGCCTGGAGCATCTCCTCAGCCTCAGTCTGCAATGCCCATGGAGCCTGCAGGTGGTTCTCTTCACATGTGCTCACTCCTGCTTTTCTCTGGTCCTAATTAAAATTGTGTCACAACTTGATTTTGCTTTCTTTGAAATCTGTTACCACAGAGGTGTAATGGCCATTTCTACTTGGGCCAGCCTTGAGAAGGTGCCAGAACCTTCCGGCATGTCCGGCAAAGCCAATGCCAGTGGGCTCCAGGGTGGACATCCACCTTTAGGAGCCATCAGGGATTGGTTCTGGCAGACATTGTGGAAGCTGGAAGCTTCCACCAGCTTCTAACAGAAGGAATCTTCGTGACTCTGTGCCCAGGACTGGAGGCTGCCCTGGCCCAAGCGCTGCCGCAGCCGCCCCGGCCCGAGCTGCTGTCCCGCGCGTTTCCCCTCAGGCCGGGACGGCCGCTGCCGGTGCCGCTGCCCGGAGCCGGAGCTGCCCGTGCGGCGGAGAGCGGCCGCGCTTGCCGGCCGGGCCGGGCCGCCTCTCTGGCCGCTGCTTGCGGGGCCGTGCCGGCCTTGCCCGAGCTGCCCGCGGCTCCCTTTGCACGGTGCTCGCTGCCGGGGCCGGCGCGCTCAGGCGGAGCTGCCGCCCCTCAGGCTCCCGGCGCTTCCCGCCATTGCCGCTGCAGCTCCCTCAGCCTCTGCCGGCGGCCATGCCGACACTGCCCGCCTTTCGGCAAGCTCCCCGCGCCCTCCCAGCGCCAGGCGGCCTTTGGCCCCGCCTGCCTGCCGCCTGCCCACCAAAGGCGCTCTCACCGCTCCGCACAAGTGGAGAGGAGAAAAAGGACAGCCAAAGGCTCATGAGTTTACAGAAAGGGAGGGAGGGAGAGATCCCTCCCCGGTCATGGTCACGGACACAAGGGATGGAACTTGGGTATATTCATTACATTTATTACTAATAAAATCAGAGCAAGAGAATGAGAAGCAAAATAAATTTCAACAGTGAAATAAACAGGGCAAGGAGACTTCTTCTCCTTTTAATGCCTTTATTATAAGTGATCAGCTCAGGATTGGGCAGTTCGGCGGGCCTGCAGCTCCCCGTCGTCTCTCGCAGGGGCGACTCAGAGGAGGAGGATATGCACAGCTTTGTCCACCAGGGGTGGAGCTGGGGGATCCGGTCCTCGTGGGACCCTTTAGGGCGTGTTGATCCCATCCGATGTTGAATTGGTCTCGGTCTCTCTTCCTCCCAGACCTGGCCCGGGGGCTCTCGAACACAGGGTGAGGAACAGTGAAGGTTTTCAGCATCTCTGCAGGCCCAGCAATCCGCTCCTCTCATCCAGACATCACTCCAATCTTTCAACTCTTAGGTGCTCGTTGTTTTTGGGGTTTTCTCCGTGCATTTGGAATAGGGTCCCACACAGCATGCTGGTCCTTGGAGTATTTTCCATATCCCTCCCCTCCAAAGTCTCTTTACCTCACTGTTCGGGAGGTACCCACCCTTCTCTGTCTCAGAGAAGGGCCATTAACTCGCCCCAGCCAGGGCTTTTATTGATACAAAAACAACTATTAACAACAACGACCCGTAATTCCCATAACACAAGCAGCACCCCAGCAGTAGCGGTAACCTTTTTTCTCACAGAAAAAAAGCAACAGAATTTTTATTCATAACAAACAGCAACTGTAGCCCCAAAGCCATGCCAAAATGTGTCCACACCAACCCAATACAGATGGGAATGGCTTCACAGTGACACAGAGCAGGCTTAGATCCCGTGCTCAGGAGAAATCCTTCCCTGGGAGGGTGGGCAGGCCCTGGCACAGGGTGCCCAGAGCAGCTGTGGTGGCCCCTGGATCCCTGGCAGTGTCCAAGGCCCGGTTGGACGGGGGCTTGGAGCAGCCTGGGATAGTGGAAGGTGTCCCTGCTGCCATGGCAGGGGTGAAACTGGATGGGCTTTAAGGCCCCTTCCAAGCCCATCCATTCCATCATGCCACAGATTGATGGCTCTGAGACAGAGTCATTTGGTGACAGCATGGCCTGAACTGCGCTTTGCTGCGAGCTCTGATGCTAAGCACCATCCCGGTGACAAGAGCATTGCTAGAGTGTCATCAGAAGGACCATTGTGACACTGGCAGCAGCACTGTGACACAGGAGCGGCCACAGCTGCAGCTCAGGTCCGTGTCCCAGGCGACTGCAGCCAGTCCTGCCTCGCCATGGACCTGGTGATGCATCTGGTGCGCGCTCTGCTCCTGCTGGCCCTGCTGCTGGCAGTGGCCCCCTCGCCAACAGTGGGCAAGGAGCTCTGTCCAGAGCCCTGCCACTGCCCAGGCCGTGGGCGGCTGAACTGCGGCCACGCCGGCCTGGCCACCGTGCCCCCGGGCAGCCGCCGCCGAGCCCTGACCTTCCTGTGAGTGCTGCGGCCCCTCAGAGCCCTGCGGCTGCCCCTCCTCGGCTCCCTGGCTCTGCAAACCCCACCTGGGACACCTGGGGCACTCCCTGGCTGGAGACAGGGGGGGTTTGGGGGCCTGAGCTCAGCATAAGCCAGGTGAAGCCAGGCTGGGCACGCTGCGCCTTCTCCAGGCAAAGCCCAATTCCAGCTCAGCAGCCAAAAGGCAGGGAAATGGGCTTGCCTGAGGGGGGGCCGGGTCTTTTGTTTCTTTGCAGAGATTTCACTGGCAACTCCATTGCTGATGTTGGAAAACAAACCTGGCAGGACTACCCATGGACTGAGACCTTGTAAGTGCCCTGCAGCATTTCAAATGTCAGGAGTGTGGGGAGTTTGCATCCTTTGGTCTGGGGTTGGAGCAGCAGCCCCCACACCACCCGCTTCCATTGGAATTCCAAGCTTGGCTGCTCTGCCAGGAGGGGTGTGAATCACCAGAGCTTCCCGGCATGGCAAGAATTGCCAAGAGTCTCTTGCAGCCAGGGCACCATCCCTGTGTCTGTCTGCCCAGGGATCAAGCTGTGGTCAGCTTCAGCCGGCCAGGAGCAAGGGCCTGCTCTGGCCAAGAGTGGGGACGATCCCTGCAGCGGTGCCCCAAAGAGATGCTTCAGTCAAGCTGCTGCAGGAGATTTTCCCTTGAGAATGCCATTTGCAGCTGGGCTGTGGGCGCTGTCACAATGTCCCTGTGTCCCCTTGTAGGGTGCTCAGGGACAATGAGCTGTGGGCTGTGAAGAGGCATTCCCTGGAGGGGCTGTTCCTGCTGAAGCACCTGTAAGCACCATACCCTGCCCACGGCGGGGGGGGGCTCCTGCCTGCCCCTGCCTGGGGCCCTGCTGCTCAGCCCAGGCACGGGCACGTGGCCTTTGTCCCTCCTGGGATCCAGGCTGCAGAGGCAGGTAAAAGCAACAGGGCAAATGGAAGTGACATTTGTTGTTGTACCTGGAACAGGGATTTGTCCTCCAATGAGATTCTGTCCATTGAGGAACGGGCATTTGAGCCACTGCCTTTCCTGAAGTCTCTGTGAGTGATCAAGTTTCTCTCTGGGGGTTTCAGCTCAGTCTTTGCATGGGCACCGTGCCTGTGTAGGCAAATGCTGCTGCTGTTTTCCCCACAGTCCCTAAATCTGCCCTGCCCAGAGCCCAGCTGAGCTGCACAGGTCAATGCCGATGGCTGGGCGGCCACGCCAGGGGACAGAGCCCAGCGGGGTTGTCCACACACAGCCATCAGAGCAGCCAGTTCTTGCAGCCTTGGCTGCATCCTGGAACAGAAATAGAGTCAGCACGTGTGCCCTTCACTTGCCCTCCTGGGCAGGCTACAAACGCTGAGAAAGCCGCAGTTTCCTCCCTCTTCTACCTTGGATTGGCACCTTTCCTGCAAAGGGCTCTGTCTGTGCACCCTCTCTCTGTATGGCAGGCCTGATTGCTTTGTGTGACCTTCTCTTTCCCCAGAAATCTCTCCTGGAATGGCCTCACACAGATCCGCAGCGACACTTTCCAGGCCTGGCATGGGATGCAGTTCCTCCAGGAGCTGTAAGTGGCACCGGGGCTAAAGGCACGGCAGGGCGAGTCTCTGCAGGGTCTCTGCAGGGTCAGTGGGCAAGAGCAGATTTGCCCTTGGCAAAGTCCTGATTCCAACTGTGGATGTCAGCCAGGGAGCACCAGGAGTGTGCAGCTGCAAAGGCCCTTTCCCCTGCCCTGCTCCTCTCCTGCGTGGCTTCCTTGAGTGCGGCCAGGCCTTTCCCACGTGCCTGGCACAGCCAGTTCTCATCCTTGCCATCAGCCCTGACAGAGCTCTGTTGTTTGTCAGGATCCTCAGCCACAACCCGCTGGCTGTCATTGATGATGCTGCCTTCTTCAAGCTGCCCTCAGTGAGCTCTCTGTAAGTATTGGCTCATTTGGAGCAGATGCACAGAGAGCTGTGCCTCTCTGGAGTGCCCTGTTCTCAGGAAAGCAGCACAAATGATGCAGGAGCAAATCTCCCTCTTGGCCAGCCTGAGTCTGCTGGAGACAGAACTTGCCTGGCTTCTCTTGGAGCAGGCAGAAGTGGATGCCTCTGCCAACAGCACCACCATGATCAGGGCCCTGGGCTTGCTCTGAGAGCAGAGTTGTGGCCATGTCACCAGAGAGTTTCATGAGCTCTTTCCAATGTTTGCAGAGACCTGAGTACCACCCGAGTGAACTCACAGACGCTGCTGCAGCTGCTGCAGACCACAGTGAGCTTGGAAACCCTGTGAGTGTGTGCGACTGGGCCCCAGCCACCAGCAGGCCCAGAGTGCTGGGACAGGGGCTCTGCTTGGGAAACAAATCCGTGTGCCACAAAACCAGAACAAGCCCAGTAATCTCAAGAGCTGCTGTTTCCTCCTGGGTAAAGTGCCAAAGCTCACCAGCTCAGAGGCAGAATCTCACCTTGGGGTTGACTTGGTGCAGGCTTCTCCAAGGGGAGTTTGAACTCCAGGCGGGTGCATTTCTGTGTCACGTGGTATTTTGGAGCAATTCTACTTTCCAGGATAAAATCCCCTTTTTAATGTTTTGCCTTGGGAGTCAGGGCCCCTTCCCAGAGCTGTGGCACACAGTGAGGCACAAGCCCCAGGCGTGGTATGGGTGTGTTTCCTGAACTGGGCTCTGAGCCATGCACTGGGTGGCCAGGTGTTCCTCCAAGAATCCCCTCTTGTCTGCAGCCAAGTGCCCAAGGAGGCGGCCTGCTGCCTGTGCCAGGAGCATCCCCGGCCCGAGAGCCCCTGCAGGACAATCCAGTTCCTGTGCCAGAAGCTGTGCAGCACCAGCGCCCCGCAGTGCGGTGGGTGTCCGGAGGGGCTGGGGGAGCTCAAATCTGCCCCTTCTCCTGAGCCTGGGCAGATGCTGCAGCACTGCCCTGTGCTGGGCCGTGCTGATCTGCCCTTGCAGTACAGGCCTTGGACACAACACCTTGGGATGGAAAGTTCCTGGTGATTGCACATATCTCGTGTGTCACATACTGTCTGGAGAAGGAACAGCTCACTGGGCCCACCAAACCTACCCATTTCCTGCCCACACCATGGCCCCAGGCAAGGAAAGCAGGAATGTCCCGTGCCCCTCCCTGGTGCTGGAAGGCAAGGTCTGCCCATGAAGGCCCCAAATTGCCCTAACAGCCTGGTTTCTGTGCCACCCCAGTGCCCACTGCAGGGCAAAGGGCAGAGCCTTTGATGTGCTCTGCGGGGTGAACACCAAGCACCGTCATGCCCTGGTTGGCCTGTGCAGGGGCAGCAAAGCCCCGTCCTGCGCTAGCTGGGCACAGGGCACAGCACATGCTGTGCACAGCAGGGCCAGGCTGCCCTTCTGCAAACAGAGACAGCCAGGTTTGCAAGGGCCGCAGGGAGCTCACTTCTCTCACTGCCTCAGCCCCAGGTTTCCCACAGCACAGTCCCAGAGCTCTGGTGCCCTTGAGGAAGTTTTTCATTCTCTAACAGCTTCAGCTGCTGCTCTTGGCAATGGCCCCGGAGCAAAGGAGTCCCTGGGCATTCCTCCCCTGCCAGTGTGTGCCCCCCTTGCAGTGCTGATCTTTCCTCTGGGGTCTCTGCCTCTTCACTGGCTCCAGCAGAGCAAGCCAAGCCTGCTCATCTGCAGCTGTGGGAACCTCTCTGACAGCAATCCCGTACCCCTGGGATGTTTTCCTCCCATCCAAAGAGAGCCCCAGGAGACACCATGAAAGAACCAGCTCTCTGCTCTGCCCCAGGGGGATAATGGCATGGATTGAAGGACTCTCCTCCTCACCACAACACATCCTCCACTCTGCTCTTGTAATTCCTGGCCTTGAGATGAGCTGCTGCTGCTTGGGGTAACCTCTGAGCCTGTGTTTGTGCCCAGCTGCTGATCTGCGCTCTTGCTGTTCTCCAGATCACACAACTCTGCTACAGAGTCGGGGAGAAATAATGGACATGGAACAAGGCAGAGAGCTGAACACCATCCCAGTGCTGGGCGTCGAGCCCAAGGAGCCTTCAGTGGGAGATGGTGAAAGTGTAACGCTTGTGGTTGCCCTGACCCTGAGCACTGAGGGTAATGTCAGCAGCCCGGACCGTCCCAGAACAAACTCACATCCCCCTCAGCATCTCTTAGGGCGTGAAGGCAAAACAAGCGCTCATGAGCTAAGGGCCAACGTCAAGAAGAAGCTGCACAAGGCTGAAAGCATCAAGACTGCCAAAAGCAATGTGGTGAAAAAGACACCATCAAGCTGGCAGCAGGAGAAAATGGAGTCACGTTTATATCGGCAAGGCTCAAAGCATTCAGCGGTAGCTGGTGGATTAAAACGTGGCGACGATACCTCCGTGTGTGCACAGCACAGAGATGAGGAGGAGGAAGATCCAGCTGCCAGCAAGTACTACATCAAGACACGCAAATGGCACAAGAAGGAGGACAGCCAGTATGGGGTTGGATATAATAATCTTTTCTACCAGGTTTCACAACCTGTGAAAGTGGAGCGAAGGTCCAGATCTGACCACGATCTAAACAAGAATCTGGACTTTCTCGCTGACCTGTTGATTGGGAGCCGCCCCGCTGCGAAGAGGAGAGGAAGAGCCAGAGCTGAAGAGAAGCATTTCTCTATAGACAGGCACCTCCTGATGATGCCACACACCACACGGGAGGAAGACTCCATGTTCCTCAACAAACCTCTGAGCCCCCAAAGTCCAGACCTTGCTCCAGTTCCAAAGAGTCGGGAAACCAACGTTGATCATCACCGGCCACTGCAGGAGGCACACAAAGGCCTGCGAGCATTCATGGCCCACGTGGAGCGAGCCCTGAACAGGGACTGCAGCCTGCCCCAGCTCAAGCACGCCTGTGCCAGGATGGTCATGAAGACCAGGCTGCTTCTAAAGCTGCTCATTGAGAGGCAAGAGAACCAGGGAGCCTATGATCCCATGGCCCAGTGTCGTCTGCAAGAGAAGATGATTATTCATATGGCCTTGGGGAATGGCAAGGGACTCACACGGAAGGTAGGAGAGCTGCAGGCACTGCTGCACGTGTCCTTCTGGGAAAAGGAGAATGGAAGGATCAATCCTCTTACCCCTGTGATCTTCCTTTCCTCACAGCGCAAACTAGAACTTGTGGTGTACGTGGTCACATTTGGACTTTTGCTGATTTTCTTCATCTTCGCTTTCCTGGTCCTGAAGTGCATCTTCCATGTAAGCCAATTTCTTGTTTGACACAGAGCTGTCTGTCTTGTGGCTGGAGTGCTCTGGTGACAAGCCCCATGTGCCACTGCAGATGGCCCTGCATGTGCTGGCTACCACAGGAGATGTTGTTCCAAACCTGGAGCTTGTGGCAGCATCCACAGCAGCCAGCTCAGCAGGGTCCAGCCTGCCTGAGGGAAGCTTGTCCTGCCTCCTGTCCCGGCTCTCCCCAGCTTTGCTTTGCTCTCCTGCCTTCAGCCACCCAGCAATGAGAGCTTTTGCCCTCTCCTGTTTGGCAGAATATTACAGGAAAACTGATGTTGCAAATCTCCCATTTTCCTTCCCCAGAAGCGCTCTCAACGTTGTGAACTTGACTCCCAACCGTGCGACACCGGGAATTTGTGTCTCAGAAGGTAACTGCTCACTGCCACTGCTGTGCCACCAAGAGTCTTTCCCGTGCACAGCAGCTCCTCGTGGAGCCCCGCAGCCGCGCAGGTGCCGCTGCCCAGGACTCTCCCGGCTGTGTTTCCAACACGTCGCGTTTGGGGCAGCCCCGGGCGAGCGGCTCCTGAGCGGCAGCGCTGGGCACGGCCGGGGGCTCCCAGCCCAACCAGCCCTTGCCACGCCGGCGCTCGGATGGATGTCCTGGGCCCCGGTGTGCTCCCGAGTTTCTGTGAGCACCAGCAATACCTCTGTGTTCCCAGAACAGTCTCCTCTGCTGATGGCTCTGCCCTATTTCTCCCCGCTCCCACTGAAGAACTCACTCCCATCCTCTCCACTTGCCTTTTGCATGCAGGGCTCATTCTCTGCATTGCCAGCCATTGCCATCCCTGCTGGGGCTCCCCATCTTCCTTGGGCTCTGCTGGCACAGCCCCGAGCAGGGAGAGGTGCTGGCACCTGCTGCAGCCCTCCCTGGCCAGACCTCCCTGCTCACGGAGTGGGAGCAAGGAGCTCTGGGCATGGGATGGCCTGAAGCCTTTTTGTCCCCATTCACCTCGCTCACTCCATTGCTTTGCAGCGTTGGAAATGCCCCTTCCCAACTCCTCCAGCGGCTGCTGCACACACAGGGCAGAGCACAGGCAGCCCTGTTGCCCACAGCCTCCATCACCAGCTGCCTTCTCTCTTTAACCCTCTTTTCCCTTCCTGATTTTTTCAGGTTCTGTGTAAAACAGCGAGAGAGATGGAGGAAGGATAACAAGGAGGCACAGAATGTAGAACAGAAAAGGCCAAATAGCTCCTCTCTGAGTTTCCTCTGTTCCCAGTCCGTTCAAAGTTCTTCCCTGTGCTGTCCTCTGTTCAGGAAGTCGGAATTGCCATGGCTTCAGTGCCTCAGGGATGCCTATCAATCCCATAGATAAGCATCCCTGGAAGAGACAGTGTGAAGAACTAAGGTGGAAGACTCCCAAGAAGTTAATGGGATGCCACCAATTCTTCACTTCCCATTTTAGCTGAGGCTCTCCTTGGATGCCGTTACCTTGGTTGCTGTTATTTCCATGGATGCTTTTGCCTTGGTTGTTGTTATTTCCATGGATGCTGTTTCATTGGTTGTTGTTGTTTCCTTGGGTTCTTTTTCCTTGGCTGTTATTTTCTTGCTGCCCCTGCTGAGGGAAGGCCGGAGGGTGCTTCAGGCAAGCGCAAGCTCTGGACACCCAGAGGAGGCATCTCAGGGTTTTCCTCATCCCTTCTGGCAATGGTTCCCCCTGCATTCAGTAGAAATAAAGTTTGTTCTTGTTCCTCCTGGAGCTGCTGTTGTATTTGATAAAAGCAGTTTCTGTTCCCCGTTATGGATTTGGCCAAATTCAGTTTGAGATTGATGTGGGTTTACTCCAGCCAGATGCCAGTCACTCCCAAAGCTGCTCACTCACTCCTCTCTGCAGTTGGACAGAGGGGAAAAAATTTAAGGAAGGTTTATGAGTTATGGACCAGGAGAAAATACTCATCAAATACCATCAAGTACAAAACCGGTTCGACTTGATATTAAATGAATTTATTACTAACACAATCAGAGCAGGATAATGAGAAATAAAAGAAGCCCTTAAAAACACCTTTCCCTCACCCCTCCCTCCTTCCCAGCACTATTGCCTAATCCCAGCAGCACAAGGAGACAGGGAATGGGAGTAATTTCCCTACTCTCAGAGAGCAGATCTATCACCCTGCTGCACCACGGGGCTCCTCCCATGAGAGACAGTTCTCCAGGAACTTCTCCAATGTGGTTCCATCCCACGAACAGCAGCTCACTGCAAACTTCTGCAGCATGAGTCTGTCCCACAGGCAACGTTCCTCCCAGAACTGCTGCGGCATGGGTCACTCTCCCACAGGTGCAGTCCTGCAAGGACAGGCTGCTCCAGCCTGGGAGCGGGGCCCCTCTCTCCACAGGCCTCCCACAGGATCACAGCCTCCTGCAGGCATCCAGCTGCTCTGGTGCAGGGCCCCTCCACAGCATGCAGGTGAATCTCTGCTTCCCCATGCATCCCTGCGGGCTGCAGGAGCACTGCAGCCCCACCATGGTCTCCCCACTGCCTGCAGAGGAATCTCGGCTCTGGAGCCTGGAGCATCTCCTCAGCCTCAGTCTGCAATGCCCATGGAGCCTGCAGGTGGTTCTCTTCACATGTGCTCACTCCTGCTTTTCTCTGGTCCTAATTAAAATTGTGTCACAACTTGATTTTGCTTTCTTTGAAATCTGTTACCACAGAGGTGTAATGGCCATTTCTACTTGGGCCAGCCTTGAGAAGGTGCCAGAACCTTCCGGCATGTCCGGCAAAGCCAATGCCAGTGGGCTCCAGGGTGGACATCCACCTTTAGGAGCCATCAGGGATTGGTTCTGGCAGACATTGTGGAAGCTGGAAGCTTCCACCAGCTTCTAACAGAAGGAATCTTCGTGACTCCGTGCCCAGGACTGGAGGCCGCCCTGGCCCAAGCGCTGCCGCAGCCGCCCCGGCCCGAGCTGCTGTCCCGCGCGTTTCCCCTCAGGCCGGGACGGCCGCTGCCGGTGCCGCTGCCCGGAGCCGGAGCTGCCCGTGCGGCGGAGCAGCCGCGCTTACCGGCCGGGCCGGGCCGCCTCTCTGGCCGCTGCTTGCGGGGCCGTGCCGGCCTTGCCCGAGCTGCCCGCGGCTCCCTTTGCACGGCGCTCGCTGCCGGGGCCGGCGCGCTCAGGCGGAGCTGCCGCCCCTCAGGCTCCCGGCGCTTCCCGCCATTGCCGCTGCAGCTCCCTCAGCCTCTGCCGGCGGCCATGCCGACACTGCCCGCCTTTCGGCAAGCTCCCCGCGCCCTCCCAGCGCCAGGCGGCCTTTGGCCCCGCCTGCCTGCCGCCTGCCCACCAAAGGCGCTCTCACCGCTCCGCACAAGTGGAGAGGAGAAAAAGGACAGCCAAAGGCTCATGAGTTTACAGAAAGGGAGGGAGGGAGAGATCCCTCCCCGGTCATGGTCACGGACACAAGGGATGGAACTTGGGTATATTCATTACATTTATTACTAATAAAATCAGAGCAAGAGAATGAGAAGCAAAATAAATTTCAACAGTGAAATAAACAGGGCAAGGAGACTTCTTCTCCTTTTAATGCCTTTATTATAAGTGATCAGCTCAGGATTGGGCAGTTCGGCGGGCCTGCAGCTCCCCGTCGTCTCTCGCAGGGGCGACTCAGAGGAGGAGGATATGCACAGCTTTGTCCACCAGGGGTGGAGCTGGGGGATCCGGTCCTCGTGGGACCCTTTAGGGCGTGTTGATCCCATCCGATGTTGAATTGGTCTCGGTCTCTCTTCCTCCCAGACCTGGCCCGGGGGCTCTCGAACACAGGGTGAGGAACAGTGAAGGTTTTCAGCATCTCTGCAGGCCCAGCAATCCGCTCCTCTCATCCAGACATCACTCCAATCTTTCAACTCTTAGGTGCTCGTTGTTTTTGGGGTTTTCTCCGTGCATTTGGAATAGGGTCCCACACAGCATGCTGGTCCTTGGAGTATTTTCCATATCCCTCCCCTCCAAAGTCTCTTTACCTCACTGTTCGGGAGGTACCCACCCTTCTCTGTCTCAGAGAAGGGCCATTAACTCGCCCCAGCCAGGGCTTTTATTGATACAAAAACAACTATTAACAACAACGACCCGTAATTCCCATAACACAAGCAGCACCCCAGCAGTAGCGGTAACCTTTTTTCTCACAGAAAAAAAGCAACAGAATTTTTATTCATAACAAACAGCAACTGTAGCCCCAAAGCCATGCCAAAATGTGTCCACACCAACCCAATACAGATGGGAATGGCTTCACAGTGACACAGAGCAGGCTTAGATCCCGTGCTCAGGAGAAATCCTTCCCTGGGAGGGTGGGCAGGCCCTGGCACAGGGTGCCCAGAGCAGCTGTGGTGGCCCCTGGATCCCTGGCAGTGTCCAAGGCCCGGTTGGACGGGGCTTGGAGCAGCCTGGGATAGTGGAAGGTGTCCCTGCTGCCATGGCAGGGGTGAAACTGGATGGGCTTTAAGGCCCCTTCCAAGCCCATCCATTCCATCATGCCACAGATTGATGGCTCTGAGACAGAGTCATTTGGTGACAGCATGGCCTGAACTGCGCTTTGCTGCGAGCTCTGATGCTAAGCACCATCCCGGTGACAAGAGCATTGCTAGAGTGTCATCAGAAGGACTACTGTGACACTGGCAGCAGCACTGTGACACAGGAGCGGCCACAGCTGCAGCTCAGGTCCGCGTCCCAGGCGACTGCAGCCAGTCCTGCCTCGCCATGGACCTGGTGATGCATCTGGTGCGCGCTCTGCTCCTGCTGGCCCTGCTGCTGGCAGTGGCCCCCTCGCCAACAGTGGGCAAGGAGCTCTGTCCAGAGCCCTGCCACTGCCCAGGGCGTGGGCGGCTGAACTGCGGCCACGCCGGCCTGGCCACCGTGCCCCCGGGCAGCCGCCGCCGAGCCCTGACCTTCCTGTGAGTGCTGCGGCCCCTCAGAGCCCTGCGGCTGCCCCTCCTCGGCTCCCTGGCTCTGCAAACCCCACCTGGGACACCTGGGGCACTCCCTGGCTGGAGACAGGGGGGGTTTGGGGGCCTGAGCTCAGCATAAGCCAGGTGAAGCCAGGCTGGGCACGCTGCGCCTTCTCCAGGCAAAGCCCAATTCCAGCTCAGCAGCCAAAAGGCAGGGAAATGGGCTTGCCTGAGGGGGGGCCGGGTCTTTTGTTTCTTTGCAGAGATTTCACTGGCAACTCCATTGCTGATGTTGGAAAACAAACCTGGCAGGACTACCCATGGACTGAGACCTTGTAAGTGCCCTGCAGCATTTCAAATGTCAGGAGTGTGGGGAGTTTGCATCCTTTGGTCTGGGGTTGGAGCAGCAGCCCCCACACCACCCGCTTCCATTGGAATTCCAAGCTTGGCTGCTCTGCCAGGAGGGGTGTGAATCACCAGAGCTTCCCGGCATGGCAAGAATTGCCAAGAGTCTCTTGCAGCCAGGGCACCATCCCTGTGTCTGTCTGCCCAGGGATCAAGCTGTGGTCAGCTTCAGCCGGCCAGGAGCAAGGGCCTGCTCTGGCCAAGAGTGGGGACGATCCCTGCAGCGGTGCCCCAAAGAGATGCTTCAGTCAAGCTGCTGCAGGAGATTTTCCCTTGAGAATGCCATTTGCAGCTGGGCTGTGGGCGCTGTCACAATGTCCCTGTGTCCCCTTGTAGGGTGCTCAGGGACAATGAGCTGTGGGCTGTGAAGAGGCATTCCCTGGAGGGGCTGTTCCTGCTGAAGCACCTGTAAGCACCATACCCTGCCCACGGCGGGGGGGGCTCCTGCCTGCCCCTGCCTGGGGCCCTGCTGCTCAGCCCAGGCACGGGCACGTGGCCTTTGTCCCTCCTGGGATCCAGGCTGCAGAGGCAGGTAAAAGCAACAGGGCAAATGGAAGTGACATTTGTTGTTGTACCTGGAACAGGGATTTGTCCTCCAATGAGATTCTGTCCATTGAGGAACGGGCATTTGAGCCACTGCCTTTCCTGAAGTCTCTGTGAGTGATCAAGTTTCTCTCTGGGGGTTTCAGCTCAGTCTTTGCATGGGCACCGTGCCTGTGTAGGCAAATGCTGCTGCTGTTTTCCCCACAGTCCCTAAATCTGCCCTGCCCAGAGCCCAGCTGAGCTGCACAGGTCAATGCCGATGGCTGGGCGGCCACGCCAGGGGACAGAGCCCAGCGGGGTTGTCCACACACAGCCATCAGAGCAGCCAGTTCTTGCAGCCTTGGCTGCATCCTGGAACAGAAATAGAGTCAGCACGTGTGCCCTTCACTTGCCCTCCTGGGCAGGCTACAAACGCTGAGAAAGCCGCAGTTTCCTCCCTCTTCTACCTTGGATTGGCACCTTTCCTGCAAAGGGCTCTGTCTGTGCACCCTCTCTCTGTATGGCAGGCCTGATTGCTTTGTGTGACCTTCTCTTTCCCCAGAAATCTCTCCTGGAATGGCCTCACACAGATCCGCAGCGACACTTTCCAGGCCTGGCATGGGATGCAGTTCCTCCAGGAGCTGTAAGTGGCACCGGGGCTAAAGGCACGGCAGGGCGAGTCTCTGCAGGGTCTCTGCAGGGTCAGTGGGCAAGAGCAGATTTGCCCTTGGCAAAGTCCTGATTCCAACTGTGGATGTCAGCCAGGGAGCACCAGGAGTGTGCAGCTGCAAAGGCCCTTTCCCCTGCCCTGCTCCTCTCCTGCGTGGCTTCCTTGAGTGCGGCCAGGCCTTTCCCACGTGCCTGGCACAGCCAGTTCTCATCCTTGCCATCAGCCCTGACAGAGCTCTGTTGTTTGTCAGGATCCTCAGCCACAACCCGCTGGCTGTCATTGATGATGCTGCCTTCTTCAAGCTGCCCTCAGTGAGCTCTCTGTAAGTATTGGCTCATTTGGAGCAGATGCACAGAGAGCTGTGCCTCTCTGGAGTGCCCTGTTCTCAGGAAAGCAGCACAAATGATGCAGGAGCAAATCTCCCTCTTGGCCAGCCTGAGTCTGCTGGAGACAGAACTTGCCTGGCTTCTCTTGGAGCAGGCAGAAGTGGATGCCTCTGCCAACAGCACCACCATGATCAGGGCCCTGGGCTTGCTCTGAGAGCAGAGTTGTGGCCATGTCACCAGAGAGTTTCATGAGCTCTTTCCAATGTTTGCAGAGACCTGAGTACCACCCGAGTGAACTCACAGACGCTGCTGCAGCTGCTGCAGACCACAGTGAGCTTGGAAACCCTGTGAGTGTGTGCGACTGGGCCCCAGCCACCAGCAGGCCCAGAGTGCTGGGACAGGGGCTCTGCTTGGGAAACAAATCCGTGTGCCACAAAACCAGAACAAGCCCAGTAATCTCAAGAGCTGCTGTTTCCTCCTGGGTAAAGTGCCAAAGCTCACCAGCTCAGAGGCAGAATCTCACCTTGGGGTTGACTTGGTGCAGGCTTCTCCAAGGGGAGTTTGAACTCCAGGCGGGTGCATTTCTGTGTCACGTGGTATTTTGGAGCAATTCTACTTTCCAGGATAAAATCCCCTTTTTAATGTTTTGCCTTGGGAGTCAGGGCCCCTTCCCAGAGCTGTGGCACACAGTGAGGCACAAGCCCCAGGCGTGGTATGGGTGTGTTTCCTGAACTGGGCTCTGAGCCATGCACTGGGTGGCCAGGTGTTCCTCCAAGAATCCCCTCTTGTCTGCAGCCAAGTGCCCAAGGAGGCGGCCTGCTGCCTGTGCCAGGAGCATCCCCGGCCCGAGAGCCCCTGCAGGACAATCCAGTTCCTGTGCCAGAAGCTGTGCAGCACCAGCGCCCCGCAGTGCGGTGGGTGTCCGGAGGGGCTGGGGGAGCTCAAATCTGCCCCTTCTCCTGAGCCTGGGCAGATGCTGCAGCACTGCCCTGTGCTGGGCCGTGCTGATCTGCCCTTGCAGTACAGGCCTTGGACACAACACCTTGGGATGGAAAGTTCCTGGTGATTGCACATATCTCGTGTGTCACATACTGTCTGGAGAAGGAACAGCTCACTGGGCCCACCAAACCTACCCATTTCCTGCCCACACCATGGCCCCAGGCAAGGAAAGCAGGAATGTCCCGTGCCCCTCCCTGGTGCTGGAAGGCAAGGTCTGCCCATGAAGGCCCCAAATTGCCCTAACAGCCTGGTTTCTGTGCCACCCCAGTGCCCACTGCAGGGCAAAGGGCAGAGCCTTTGATGTGCTCTGCGGGGTGAACACCAAGCACCGTCATGCCCTGGTTGGCCTGTGCAGGGGCAGCAAAGCCCCGTCCTGCGCTAGCTGGGCACAGGGCACAGCACATGCTGTGCACAGCAGGGCCAGGCTGCCCTTCTGCAAACAGAGACAGCCAGGTTTGCAAGGGCCGCAGGGAGCTCACTTCTCTCACTGCCTCAGCCCCAGGTTTCCCACAGCACAGTCCCAGAGCTCTGGTGCCCTTGAGGAAGTTTTTCATTCTCTAACAGCTTCAGCTGCTGCTCTTGGCAATGGCCCCGGAGCAAAGGAGTCCCTGGGCATTCCTCCCCTGCCAGTGTGTGCCCCCCTTGCAGTGCTGATCTTTCCTCTGGGGTCTCTGCCTCTTCACTGGCTCCAGCAGAGCAAGCCAAGCCTGCTCATCTGCAGCTGTGGGAACCTCTCTGACAGCAATCCCGTACCCCTGGGATGTTTTCCTCCCATCCAAAGAGAGCCCCAGGAGACACCATGAAAGAACCAGCTCTCTGCTCTGCCCCAGGGGGATAATGGCATGGATTGAAGGACTCTCCTCCTCACCACAACACATCCTCCACTCTGCTCTTGTAATTCCTGGCCTTGAGATGAGCTGCTGCTGCTTGGGGTAACCTCTGAGCCTGTGTTTGTGCCCAGCTGCTGATCTGCGCTCTTGCTGTTCTCCAGATCACACAACTCTGCTACAGAGTCGGGGAGAAATAATGGACATGGAACAAGGCAGAGAGCTGAACACCATCCCAGTGCTGGGCGTCGAGCCCAAGGAGCCTTCAGTGGGAGATGGTGAAAGTGTAACGCTTGTGGTTGCCCTGACCCTGAGCACTGAGGGTAATGTCAGCAGCCCGGACCGTCCCAGAACAAACTCACATCCCCCTCAGCATCTCTTAGGGCGTGAAGGCAAAACAAGCGCTCATGAGCTAAGGGCCAACGTCAAGAAGAAGCTGCACAAGGCTGAAAGCATCAAGACTGCCAAAAGCAATGTGGTGAAAAAGACACCATCAAGCTGGCAGCAGGAGAAAATGGAGTCACGTTTATATCGGCAAGGCTCAAAGCATTCAGCGGTAGCTGGTGGATTAAAACGTGGCGACGATACCTCCGTGTGTGCACAGCACAGAGATGAGGAGGAGGAAGATCCAGCTGCCAGCAAGTACTACATCAAGACACGCAAATGGCACAAGAAGGAGGACAGCCAGTATGGGGTTGGATATAATAATCTTTTCTACCAGGTTTCACAACCTGTGAAAGTGGAGCGAAGGTCCAGATCTGACCACGATCTAAACAAGAATCTGGACTTTCTCGCTGACCTGTTGATTGGGAGCCGCCCCGCTGCGAAGAGGAGAGGAAGAGCCAGAGCTGAAGAGAAGCATTTCTCTATAGACAGGCACCTCCTGATGATGCCACACACCACACGGGAGGAAGACTCCATGTTCCTCAACAAACCTCTGAGCCCCCAAAGTCCAGACCTTGCTCCAGTTCCAAAGAGTCGGGAAACCAACGTTGATCATCACCGGCCACTGCAGGAGGCACACAAAGGCCTGCGAGCATTCATGGCCCACGTGGAGCGAGCCCTGAACAGGGACTGCAGCCTGCCCCAGCTCAAGCACGCCTGTGCCAGGATGGTCATGAAGACCAGGCTGCTTCTAAAGCTGCTCATTGAGAGGCAAGAGAACCAGGGAGCCTATGATCCCATGGCCCAGTGTCGTCTGCAAGAGAAGATGATTATTCATATGGCCTTGGGGAATGGCAAGGGACTCACACGGAAGGTAGGAGAGCTGCAGGCACTGCTGCACGTGTCCTTCTGGGCAAAGGAGAATGGAAGGATCAATCCTCTTACCCCTGTGATCTTCCTTTCCTCACAGCGCAAACTAGAACTTGTGGTGTACGTGGTCACATTTGGACTTTTGCTGATTTTCTTCATCTTCGCTTTCCTGGTCCTGAAGTGCATCTTCCACGTAAGCCAATTTCTTGTTTGACACAGAGCTGTCTGTCTTGTGGCTGGAGTGCTCTGGTGACAAGCCCCATGTGCCACTGCAGATGGCCCTGCATGTGCTGGCTACCACAGGAGATGTTGTTCCAAACCTGGAGCTTGTGGCAGCATCCACAGCAGCCAGCTCAGCAGGGTCCAGCCTGCCTGAGGGAAGCTTGTCCTGCCTCCTGTCCCGGCTCTCCCCAGCTTTGCTTTGCTCTCCTGCCTTCAGCCACCCAGCAATGAGAGCTTTTGCCCTCTCCTGTTTGGCAGAATATTACAGGAAAACTGATGTTGCAAATCTCCCATTTTCCTTCCCCAGAAGCGCTCTCAACGTTGTGAACTTGACTCCCAACCGTGCGACACCGGGAATTTGTGTCTCAGAAGGTAACTGCTCACTGCCACTGCTGTGCCACCAAGAGTCTTTCCCGTGCACAGCAGCTCCTCGTGGAGCCCCGCAGCCGCGCAGGTGCCGCTGCCCAGGACTCTCCCGGCTGTGTTTCCAACACGTCGCGTTTGGGGCAGCCCCGGGCGAGCGGCTCCTGAGCGGCAGCGCTGGGCACGGCCGGGGGCTCCCAGCCCAACCAGCCCTTGCCACGCCGGCGCTCGGATGGATGTCCTGGGCCCCGGTGTGCTCCCGAGTTTCTGTGAGCACCAGCAATACCTCTGTGTTCCCAGAACAGTCTCCTCTGCTGATGGCTCTGCCCTATTTCTCCCCGCTCCCACTGAAGAACTCACTCCCATCCTCTCCACTTGCCTTTTGCATGCAGGGCTCATTCTCTGCATTGCCAGCCATTGCCATCCCTGCTGGGGCTCCCCATCTTCCTTGGGCTCTGCTGGCACAGCCCCGAGCAGGGAGAGGTGCTGGCACCTGCTGCAGCCCTCCCTGGCCAGACCTCCCTGCTCACGGAGTGGGAGCAAGGAGCTCTGGGCATGGGATGGCCTGAAGCCTTTTTGTCCCCATTCACCTCGCTCACTCCATTGCTTTGCAGCGTTGGAAATGCCCCTTCCCAACTCCTCCAGCGGCTGCTGCACACACAGGGCAGAGCACAGGCAGCCCTGTTGCCCACAGCCTCCATCACCAGCTGCCTTCTCTCTTTAACCCTCTTTTCCCTTCCTGATTTTTTCAGGTTCTGTGTAAAACAGCGAGAGAGATGGAGGAAGGATAACAAGGAGGCACAGAATGTAGAACAGAAAAGGCCAAATAGCTCCTCTCTGAGTTTCCTCTGTTCCCAGTCCGTTCAAAGTTCTTCCCTGTGCTGTCCTCTGTTCAGGAAGTCGGAATTGCCATGGCTTCAGTGCCTCAGGGATGCCTATCAATCCCATAGATAAGCATCCCTGGAAGAGACAGTGTGAAGAACTAAGGTGGAAGACTCCCAAGAAGTTAATGGGATGCCACCAATTCTTCACTTCCCATTTTAGCTGAGGCTCTCCTTGGATGCCGTTACCTTGGTTGCTGTTATTTCCATGGATGCTTTTGCCTTGGTTGTTGTTATTTCCATGGATGCTGTTTCATTGGTTGTTGTTGTTTCCTTGGGTTCTTTTTCCTTGGCTGTTATTTTCTTGCTGCCCCTGCTGAGGGAAGGCCGGAGGGTGCTTCAGGCAAGCGCAAGCTCTGGACACCCAGAGGAGGCATCTCAGGGTTTTCCTCATCCCTTCTGGCAATGGTTCCCCCTGCATTCAGTAGAAATAAAGTTTGTTCTTGTTCCTCCTGGAGCTGCTGTTGTATTTGATAAAAGCAGTTTCTGTTCCCCGTTATGGATTTGGCCAAATTCAGTTTGAGATTGATGTGGGTTTACTCCAGCCAGATGCCAGTCACTCCCAAAGCTGCTCACTCACTCCTCTCTGCAGTTGGACAGAGGGGAAAAAATTTAAGGAAGGTTTATGAGTTATGGACCAGGAGAAAATACTCATCAAATACCATCAAGTACAAAACCGGTTCGACTTGATATTAAATGAATTTATTACTAACACAATCAGAGCAGGATAATGAGAAATAAAAGAAGCCCTTAAAAACACCTTTCCCTCACCCCTCCCTCCTTCCCAGCACTATTGCCTAATCCCAGCAGCACAAGGAGACAGGGAATGGGAGTAATTTCCCTACTCTCAGAGAGCAGATCTATCACCCTGCTGCACCACGGGGCTCCTCCCATGAGAGACAGTTCTCCAGGAACTTCTCCAATGTGGTTCCATCCCACGAACAGCAGCTCACTGCAAACTTCTGCAGCATGAGTCTGTCCCACAGGCAACGTTCCTCCCAGAACTGCTGCGGCATGGGTCACTCTCCCACAGGTGCAGTCCTGCAAGGACAGGCTGCTCCAGCCTGGGAGCGGGGCCCCTCTCTCCACAGGCCTCCCACAGGATCACAGCCTCCTGCAGGCATCCAGCTGCTCTGGTGCAGGGCCCCTCCACAGCATGCAGGTGAATCTCTGCTTCCCCATGCATCCCTGCGGGCTGCAGGAGCACTGCAGCCCCACCATGGTCTCCCCACTGCCTGCAGAGGAATCTCGGCTCTGGAGCCTGGAGCATCTCCTCAGCCTCAGTCTGCAATGCCCATGGAGCCTGCAGGTGGTTCTCTTCACATGTGCTCACTCCTGCTTTTCTCTGGTCCTAATTAAAATTGTGTCACAACTTGATTTTGCTTTCTTTGAAATCTGTTACCACAGAGGTGTAATGGCCATTTCTACTTGGGCCAGCCTTGAGAAGGTGCCAGAACCTTCCGGCATGTCCGGCAAAGCCAATGCCAGTGGGCTCCAGGGTGGACATCCACCTTTAGGAGCCATCAGGGATTGGTTCTGGCAGACATTGTGGAAGCTGGAAGCTTCCACCAGCTTCTAACAGAAGGAATCTTCGTGACTCCGTGCCCAGGACTGGAGGCCGCCCTGGCCCAAGCGCTGCCGCAGCCGCCCCGGCCCGAGCTGCTGTCCCGCGCGTTTCCCCTCAGGCCGGGACGGCCGCTGCCGGTGCCGCTGCCCGGAGCCGGAGCTGCCCGTGCGGCGGAGCAGCCGCGCTTACCGGCCGGGCCGGGCCGCCTCTCTGGCCGCTGCTTGCGGGGCCGTGCCGGCCTTGCCCGAGCTGCCCGCGGCTCCCTTTGCACGGCGCTCGCTGCCGGGGCCGGCGCGCTCAGGCGGAGCTGCCGCCCCTCAGGCTCCCGGCGCTTCCCGCCATTGCCGCTGCAGCTCCCTCAGCCTCTGCCGGCGGCCATGCCGACACTGCCCGCCTTTCGGCAAGCTCCCCGCGCCCTCCCAGCGCCAGGCGGCCTTTGGCCCCGCCTGCCTGCCGCCTGCCCACCAAAGGCGCTCTCACCGCTCCGCACAAGTGGAGAGGAGAAAAAGGACAGCCAAAGGCTCATGAGTTTACAGAAAGGGAGGGAGGGAGAGATCCCTCCCCGGTCATGGTCACGGACACAAGGGATGGAACTTGGGTATATTCATTACATTTATTACTAATAAAATCAGAGCAAGAGAATGAGAAGCAAAATAAATTTCAACAGTGAAATAAACAGGGCAAGGAGACTTCTTCTCCTTTTAATGCCTTTATTATAAGTGATCAGCTCAGGATTGGGCAGTTCGGCGGGCCTGCAGCTCCCCGTCGTCTCTCGCAGGGGCGACTCAGAGGAGGAGGATATGCACAGCTTTGTCCACCAGGGGTGGAGCTGGGGGATCCGGTCCTCGTGGGACCCTTTAGGGCGTGTTGATCCCATCCGATGTTGAATTGGTCTCGGTCTCGCTTCCTCCCAGACCTGGCCCGGGGGCTCTCGAAGACAGGGTGAGGAACAGTGAAGGTTTTCAGCATCTCTGCAGGCCCAGCAATCCGCTCCTCTCATCCAGACATCACTCCAATCTTTCAACTCTTAGGTGCTCGTTGTTTTTGGGGTTTTCTCCGTGCATTTGGAATAGGGTCCCACACAGCATGCTGGTCCTTGGAGTATTTTCCATATCCCTCCCCTCCAAAGTCTCTTTACCTCACTGTTCGGGAGGTACCCACCCTTCTCTGTCTCAGAGAAGGGCCATTAACTCGCCCCAGCCAGGGCTTTTATTGATACAAAAACAACTATTAACAACAACGACCCGTAATTCCCATAACACAAGCAGCACCCCAGCAGTAGCGGTAACCTTTTTTCTCACAGAAAAAAAGCAACAGAATTTTTATTCATAACAAACAGCAACTGTAGCCCCAAAGCCATGCCAAAATGTGTCCACACCAACCCAATACAGATGGGAATGGCTTCACAGTGACACAGAGCAGGCTTAGATCCCGTGCTCAGGAGAAATCCTTCCCTGGGAGGGTGGGCAGGCCCTGGCACAGGGTGCCCAGAGCAGCTGTGGTGGCCCCTGGATCCCTGGCAGTGTCCAAGGCCCGGTTGGACGGGGCTTGGAGCAGCCTGGGATAGTGGAAGGTGTCCCTGCTGCCATGGCAGGGGTGAAACTGGATGGGCTTTAAGGCCCCTTCCAAGCCCATCCATTCCATCATGCCACAGATTGATGGCTCTGAGACAGAGTCATTTGGTGACAGCATGGCCTGAACTGCGCTTTGCTGCGAGCTCTGATGCTAAGCACCATCCCGGTGACAAGAGCATTGCTAGAGTGTCATCAGAAGGACTACTGTGACACTGGCAGCAGCACTGTGACACAGGAGCGGCCACAGCTGCAGCTCAGGTCCGCGTCCCAGGCGACTGCAGCCAGTCCTGCCTCGTCATGGACCTGGTGATGCATCTGGTGCGCGCTCTGCTCCTGCTGGCCCTGCTGCTGGCAGTGGCCCCCTCGCCAACAGTGGGCAAGGAGCTCTGTCCAGAGCCCTGCCACTGCCCAGGCCGTGGGCGGCTGAACTGCGGCCACGCCGGCCTGGCCACCGTACCCCCGGGCAGCCGCCGCCGAGCCCTGACCTTCCTGTGAGTGCCGCGGCCCCTCAGAGCCCTGCGGCTGCCCCTCCTCGGCTCCCTGGCTCTGCAAACCCCACCTGGGACACCTGGGGCACTCCCTGGCTGGAGACAGGGGGGGTTTGGGGGCCTGAGCTCAGCGTGAGCCAGGTGAAGCCAGGCTGGGCACGCTGCGCCTTCTCCAGGCAAAGCCCAATTCCAGCTCAGCAGCCAAAAGGCAGGGAAATGGGCTTGCCTGAGGGGGGGCCGGGTCTTTTGTTTCTTTGCAGAGATTTCACTGGCAACTCCATTGCTGATGTTGGAAAACAAACCTGGCAGGACTACCCATGGACTGAGACCTTGTAAGTGCCCTGCAGCATTTCAAATGTCAGGAGTGTGGGGAGTTTGCATCCTTTGGTCTGGGGTTGGAGCAGCAGCCCCCACACCACCCGCTTCCATTGGAATTCCAAGCTTGGCTGCTCTGCCAGGAGGGGTGTGA
The DNA here is from genome assembly GCF_047830755.1 of Zonotrichia albicollis. Taxonomy (NCBI): domain Eukaryota; kingdom Metazoa; phylum Chordata; class Aves; order Passeriformes; family Passerellidae; genus Zonotrichia; species Zonotrichia albicollis. The sequence continues at coordinate 5,728,652 of NC_133841.1, read as the reverse complement.
ATCACCAGAGCTTCCCGGCATGGCAAGAATTGCCAAGAGTCTCTTGCAGCCAGGGCACCATCCCTGTGTCTGTCTGCCCAGGGATCAAGCTGTGGTCAGCTTCAGCCGGCCAGGAGCAAGGGCCTGCTCTGGCCAGGAGTGGGGACGATCCCTGCAGCGGTGCCCCAAAGAGATGCTTCAGTCAAGCTGCTGCAGGAGATTTTCCCTTGAGAATGCCATTTGCAGCTGGGCTGTGGGCGCTGTCACAATGTCCCTGTGTCCCCTTGTAGGGTGCTCAGGGACAATGAGCTGTGGGCTGTGAAGAGGCATTCCCTGGAGGGGCTGTTCCTGCTGAAGCACCTGTAAGCACCGTGCCCTGCCCACGGCGGGGGGCTCCTGCCTGCCCCTGCCTGGGGCCCTGCTGCTCAGCCCAGGCACAGGCACGTGGCCTTTGTCCCTCCTGGGATCCAGGCTGCAGAGGCAGGTAAAAGCAACAGGGCAAATGGAAGTGACATTTGTTGTTGTACCTGGAACAGGGATTTGTCCTCCAATGAGATTCTGTCCATTGAGGAACGGGCATTTGAGCCACTGCCTTTCCTGAAGTTTCTGTGAGTGATCAAGTTTCTCTCTGGGGGTTTCAGCTCAGTCTTTGCATGGGCACCATGCCTGTGTAGGCAAATGCTGCTGCTGTTTTCCCCACAGTCCCTAAATCTGCCCTGCCCAGAGCCCAGCTGAGCTGCACAGGTCAATGCCGATGGCTGGGCGGCCACGCCAGGGGACAGAGCCCAGCGGGGTTGTCCACACACAGCCATCAGAGCAGCCAGTTCTTGCAGCCTTGGCTGCATCCTGGAACAGAAATAGAGTCAGCACGTGTGCCCTTCACTTGCCCTCCTGGGCAGGCTACAAACGCTGAGAAAGCCGCAGTTTCCTCCCTCTTCTACCTTGGATTGGCACCTTTCCTGCAAAGGGCTCTGTCTGTGCACCCTCTCTCTGTATGGCAGGCCTGATTGCTTTGTGTGACCTTCTCTTTCCCCAGAAATCTCTCCTGGAATGGCCTCACACAGATCCGCAGCGACACTTTCCAGGCCTGGCATGGGATGCAGTTCCTCCAGGAGCTGTAAGTGGCACCGGGGCTAAAGGCACGGCAGGGCGAGTCTCTGCAGGGTCTCTGCAGGGTCAGTGGGCAAGAGCAGATTTGCCCTTGGCAAAGTCCTGATTCCAACTGTGGATGTCAGCCAGGGAGCACCAGGAGTGTGCAGCTGCAAAGGCCCTTTCCCCTGCCCTGCTCCTCTCCTGCGTGGCTTCCTTGAGTGCGGCCAGGCCTTTCCCACGTGCCTGGCACAGCCAGTTCTCATCCTTGCCATCAGCCCTGACAGAGCTCTGTTGTTTGTCAGGATCCTCAGCCACAACCCGCTGGCTGTCATTGATGATGCTGCCTTCTTCAAGCTGCCCTCAGTGAGCTCTCTGTAAGTATTGGCTCATTTGGAGCAGATGCACAGAGAGCTGTGCCTCTCTGGAGTGCCCTGTTCTCAGGAAAGCAGCACAAATGATGCAGGAGCAAATCTCCCTCTTGGCCAGCCTGAGTCTGCTGGAGACAGAACTTGCCTGGCTTCTCTTGGAGCAGGCAGAAGTGGATGCCTCTGCCAACAGCACCACCATGATCAGGGCCCTGGGCTTGCTCTGAGAGCAGAGTTGTGGCCATGTCACCAGAGAGTTTCATGAGCTCTTTCCAATGTTTGCAGAGACCTGAGTACCACCCGAGTGAACTCACAGACGCTGCTGCAGCTGCTGCAGACCACAGTGAGCTTGGAAACCCTGTGAGTGTGTGCGACTGGGCCCCAGCCACCAGCAGGCCCAGAGTGCTGGGACAGGGGCTCTGCTTGGGAAACAAATCCGTGTGCCACAAAACCAGAACAAGCCCAGTAATCTCAAGAGCTGCTGTTTCCTCCTGGGTAAAGTGCCAAAGCTCACCAGCTCAGAGGCAGAATCTCACCTTGGGGTTGACTTGGTGCAGGCTTCTCCAAGGGGAGTTTGAACTCCAGGCGGGTGCATTTCTGTGTCACGTGGTATTTTGGAGCAATTCTACTTTCCAGGATAAAATCCCCTTTTTAATGTTTTGCCTTGGGAGTCAGGGCCCCTTCCCAGAGCTGTGGCACACAGTGAGGCACAAGCCCCAGGCGTGGTATGGGTGTGTTTCCTGAACTGGGCTCTGAGCCATGCACTGGGTGGCCAGGTGTTCCTCCAAGAATCCCCTCTTGTCTGCAGCCAAGTGCCCAAGGAGGCGGCCTGCTGCCTGTGCCAGGAGCATCCCCGGCCCGAGAGCCCCTGCAGGACCATCCAGTTCCTGTGCCAGAAGCTGTGCAGCACCAGCGCCCCGCAGTGCGGTGGGTGTCCGGAGGGGCTGGGGGAGCTCAAATCTGCCCCTTCTCCTGAGCCTGGGCAGATGCTGCAGCACTGCCCTGTGCTGGGCCGTGCTGATCTGCCCTTGCAGTACAGGCCTTGGACACAACACCTTGGGATGGAAAGTTCCTGGTGATTGCACATATCTCGTGTGTCACATACTGTCTGGAGAAGGAACAGCTCACTGGGCCCACCAAACCTACCCATTTCCTGCCCACACCATGGCCCCAGGCAAGGAAAGCAGGAATGTCCCGTGCCCCTCCCTGGTGCTGGAAGGCAAGGTCTGCCCATGAAGGCCCCAAATTGCCCTAACAGCCTGGTTTCTGTGCCACCCCAGTGCCCACTGCAGGGCAAAGGGCAGAGCCTTTGATGTGCTCTGCGGGGTGAACACCAAGCACCGTCATGCCCTGGTTGGCCTGTGCAGGGGCAGCAAAGCCCCGTCCTGCGCTAGCTGGGCACAGGGCACAGCACATGCTGTGCACAGCAGGGCCAGGCTGCCCTTCTGCAAACAGAGACAGCCAGGTTTGCAAGGGCCGCAGGGAGCTCACTTCTCTCACTGCCTCAGCCCCAGGTTTCCCACAGCACAGTCCCAGAGCTCTGGTGCCCTTGAGGAAGTTTTTCATTCTCTAACAGCTTCAGCTGCTGCTCTTGGCAATGGCCCCGGAGCAAAGGAGTCCCTGGGCATTCCTCCCCTGCCAGTGTGTGCCCCCCTTGCAGTGCTGATCTTTCCTCTGGGGTCTCTGCCTCTTCACTGGCTCCAGCAGAGCAAGCCAAGCCTGCTCATCTGCAGCTGTGGGAACCTCTCTGACAGCAATCCCGTACCCCTGGGATGTTTTCCTCCCATCCAAAGAGAGCCCCAGGAGACACCATGAAAGAACCAGCTCTCTGCTCTGCCCCAGGGGGATAATGGCATGGATTGAAGGACTCTCCTCCTCACCACAACACATCCTCCACTCTGCTCTTGTAATTCCTGGCCTTGAGATGAGCTGCTGCTGCTTGGGGTAACCTCTGAGCCTGTGTTTGTGCCCAGCTGCTGATCTGCGCTCTTGCTGTTCTCCAGATCACACAACTCTGCTACAGAGTCGGGGAGAAATAATGGACATGGAACAAGGCAGAGAGCTGAACACCATCCCAGTGCTGGGCGTCGAGCCCAAGGAGCCTTCAGTGGGAGATGGTGAAAGTGTAACGCTTGTGGTTGCCCTGACCCTGAGCACTGAGGGTAATGTCAGCAGCCCGGACCGTCCCAGAACAAACTCACATCCCCCTCAGCATCTCTTAGGGCGTGAAGGCAAAACAAGCGCTCATGAGCTAAGGGCCAACGTCAAGAAGAAGCTGCACAAGGCTGAAAGCATCAAGACTGCCAAAAGCAATGTGGTGAAAAAGACACCATCAAGCTGGCAGCAGGAGAAAATGGAGTCACGTTTATATCGGCAAGGCTCAAAGCATTCAGCGGTAGCTGGTGGATTAAAACGTGGCGACGATACCTCCGTGTGTGCACAGCACAGAGATGAGGAGGAGGAAGATCCAGCTGCCAGCAAGTACTACATCAAGACACGCAAATGGCACAAGAAGGAGGACAGCCAGTATGGGGTTGGATATAATAATCTTTTCTACCAGGTTTCACAACCTGTGAAAGTGGAGCGAAGGTCCAGATCTGACCACGATCTAAACAAGAATCTGGACTTTCTCGCTGACCTGTTGATTGGGAGCCGCCCCGCTGCGAAGAGGAGAGGAAGAGCCAGAGCTGAAGAGAAGCATTTCTCTATAGACAGGCACCTCCTGATGATGCCACACACCACACGGGAGGAAGACTCCATGTTCCTCAACAAACCTCTGAGCCCCCAAAGTCCAGACCTTGCTCCAGTTCCAAAGAGTCGGGAAACCAACATTGATCATCACCGGCCACTGCAGGAGGCACACAAAGGCCTGCGAGCATTCATGGCCCACGTGGAGCGAGCCCTGAACAGGGACTGCAGCCTGCCCCAGCTCAAGCACGCCTGTGCCAGGATGGTCATGAAGACCAGGCTGCTTCTAAAGCTGCTCATTGAGAGGCAAGAGAACCAGGGAGCCTATGATCCCATGGCCCAGTGTCGTCTGCAAGAGAAGATGATTATTCATATGGCCTTGGGGAATGGCAAGGGACTCACACGGAAGGTAGGAGAGCTGCAGGCACTGCTGCACGTGTCCTTCTGGGAAAAGGAGAATGGAAGGATCAATCCTCTTACCCCTGTGATCTTCCTTTCCTCACAGCGCAAACTAGAACTTGTGGTGTACGTGGTCACATTTGGACTTTTGCTGATTTTCTTCATCTTCGCTTTCCTGGTCCTGAAGTGCATCTTCCATGTAAGCCAATTTCTTGTTTGACACAGAGCTGTCTGTCTTGTGGCTGGAGTGCTCTGGTGACAAGCCCCATGTGCCACTGCAGATGGCCCTGCATGTGCTGGCTACCACAGGAGATGTTGTTCCAAACCTGGAGCTTGTGGCAGCATCCACAGCAGCCAGCTCAGCAGGGTCCAGCCTGCCTGAGGGAAGCTTGTCCTGCCTCCTGTCCCGGCTCTCCCCAGCTTTGCTTTGCTCTCCTGCCTTCAGCCACCCAGCAATGAGAGCTTTTGCCCTCTCCTGTTTGGCAGAATATTACAGGAAAACTGATGTTGCAAATCTCCCATTTTCCTTCCCCAGAAGCGCTCTCAACGTTGTGAACTTGACTCCCAACCGTGCGACACCGGGAATTTGTGTCTCAGAAGGTAACTGCTCACTGCCACTGCTGTGCCACCAAGAGTCTTTCCCGTGCACAGCAGCTCCTCGTGGAGCCCCGCAGCCGCGCAGGTGCCGCTGCCCAGGACTCTCCCGGCTGTGTTTCCAACACGTCGCGTTTGGGGCAGCCCCGGGCGAGCGGCTCCTGAGCGGCAGCGCTGGGCACGGCCGGGGGCTCCCAGCCCAACCAGCCCTTGCCACGCCGGCGCTCGGATGGATGTCCTGGGCCCCGGTGTGCTCCCGAGTTTCTGTGAGCACCAGCAATACCTCTGTGTTCCCAGAACAGTCTCCTCTGCTGATGGCTCTGCCCTATTTCTCCCCGCTCCCACTGAAGAACTCACTCCCATCCTCTCCACTTGCCTTTTGCATGCAGGGCTCATTCTCTGCATTGCCAGCCATTGCCATCCCTGCTGGGGCTCCCCATCTTCCTTGGGCTCTGCTGGCACAGCCCCGAGCAGGGAGAGGTGCTGGCACCTGCTGCAGCCCTCCCTGGCCAGACCTCCCTGCTCACGGAGTGGGAGCAAGGAGCTCTGGGCATGGGATGGCCTGAAGCCTTTTTGTCCCCATTCACCTCGCTCACTCCATTGCTTTGCAGCGTTGGAAATGCCCCTTCCCAACTCCTCCAGCGGCTGCTGCACACACAGGGCAGAGCACAGGCAGCCCTGTTGCCCACAGCCTCCATCACCAGCTGCCTTCTCTCTTTAACCCTCTTTTCCCTTCCTGATTTTTTCAGGTTCTGTGTAAAACAGCGAGAGAGATGGAGGAAGGATAACAAGGAGGCACAGAATGTAGAACAGAAAAGGCCAAATAGCTCCTCTCTGAGTTTCCTCTGTTCCCAGTCCGTTCAAAGTTCTTCCCTGTGCTGTCCTCTGTTCAGGAAGTCGGAATTGCCATGGCTTCAGTGCCTCAGGGATGCCTATCAATCCCATAGATAAGCATCCCTGGAAGAGACAGTGTGAAGAACTAAGGTGGAAGACTCCCAAGAAGTTAATGGGATGCCACCAATTCTTCACTTCCCATTTTAGCTGAGGCTCTCCTTGGATGCCGTTACCTTGGTTGCTGTTATTTCCATGGATGCTTTTGCCTTGGTTGTTGTTATTTCCATGGATGCTGTTTCATTGGTTGTTGTTGTTTCCTTGGGTTCTTTTTCCTTGGCTGTTATTTTCTTGCTGCCCCTGCTGAGGGAAGGCCGGAGGGTGCTTCAGGCAAGCGCAAGCTCTGGACACCCAGAGGAGGCATCTCAGGGTTTTCCTCATCCCTTCTGGCAATGGTTCCCCCTGCATTCAGTAGAAATAAAGTTTGTTCTTGTTCCTCCTGGAGCTGCTGTTGTATTTGATAAAAGCAGTTTCTGTTCCCCGTTATGGATTTGGCCAAATTCAGTTTGAGATTGATGTGGGTTTACTCCAGCCAGATGCCAGTCACTCCCAAAGCTGCTCACTCACTCCTCTCTGCAGTTGGACAGAGGGGAAAAAATTTAAGGAAGGTTTATGAGTTATGGACCAGGAGAAAATACTCATCAAATACCATCAAGTACAAAACCGGTTCGACTTGATATTAAATGAATTTATTACTAACACAATCAGAGCAGGATAATGAGAAATAAAAGAAGCCCTTAAAAACACCTTTCCCTCACCCCTCCCTCCTTCCCAGCACTATTGCCTAATCCCAGCAGCACAAGGAGACAGGGAATGGGAGTAATTTCCCTACTCTCAGAGAGCAGATCTATCACCCTGCTGCACCACGGGGCTCCTCCCATGAGAGACAGTTCTCCAGGAACTTCTCCAATGTGGTTCCATCCCACGAACAGCAGCTCACTGCAAACTTCTGCAGCATGAGTCTGTCCCACAGGCAACGTTCCTCCCAGAACTGCTGCGGCATGGGTCACTCTCCCACAGGTGCAGTCCTGCAAGGACAGGCTGCTCCAGCCTGGGAGCGGGGCCCCTCTCTCCACAGGCCTCCCACAGGATCACAGCCTCCTGCAGGCATCCAGCTGCTCTGGTGCAGGGCCCCTCCACAGCATGCAGGTGAATCTCTGCTTCCCCATGCATCCCTGCGGGCTGCAGGAGCACTGCAGCCCCACCATGGTCTCCCCACTGCCTGCAGAGGAATCTCGGCTCTGGAGCCTGGAGCATCTCCTCAGCCTCAGTCTGCAATGCCCATGGAGCCTGCAGGTGGTTCTCTTCACATGTGCTCACTCCTGCTTTTCTCTGGTCCTAATTAAAATTGTGTCACAACTTGATTTTGCTTTCTTTGAAATCTGTTACCACAGAGGTGTAATGGCCATTTCTACTTGGGCCAGCCTTGAGAAGGTGCCAGAACCTTCCGGCATGTCCGGCAAAGCCAATGCCAGTGGGCTCCAGGGTGGACATCCACCTTTAGGAGCCATCAGGGATTGGTTCTGGCAGACATTGTGGAAGCTGGAAGCTTCCACCAGCTTCTAACAGAAGGAATCTTCGTGACTCCGTGCCCAGGACTGGAGGCCGCCCTGGCCCAAGCGCTGCCGCAGCCGCCCCGGCCCGAGCTGCTGTCCCGCGCGTTTCCCCTCAGGCCGGGACGGCCGCTGCCGGTGCCGCTGCCCGGAGCCGGAGCTGCCCGTGCGGCGGAGCAGCCGCGCTTACCGGCCGGGCCGGGCCGCCTCTCTGGCCGCTGCTTGCGGGGCCGTGCCGGCCTTGCCCGAGCTGCCCGCGGCTCCCTTTGCACGGCGCTCGCTGCCGGGGCCGGCGCGCTCAGGCGGAGCTGCCGCCCCTCAGGCTCCCGGCGCTTCCCGCCATTGCCGCTGCAGCTCCCTCAGCCTCTGCCGGCGGCCATGCCGACACTGCCCGCCTTTCGGCAAGCTCCCCGCGCCCTCCCAGCGCCAGGCGGCCTTTGGCCCCGCCTGCCTGCCGCCTGCCCACCAAAGGCGCTCTCACCGCTCCGCACAAGTGGAGAGGAGAAAAAGGACAGCCAAAGGCTCATGAGTTTACAGAAAGGGAGGGAGGGAGAGATCCCTCCCCGGTCATGGTCACGGACACAAGGGATGGAACTTGGGTATATTCATTACATTTATTACTAATAAAATCAGAGCAAGAGAATGAGAAGCAAAATAAATTTCAACAGTGAAATAAACAGGGCAAGGAGACTTCTTCTCCTTTTAATGCCTTTATTATAAGTGATCAGCTCAGGATTGGGCAGTTCGGCGGGCCTGCAGCTCCCCGTCGTCTCTCGCAGGGGCGACTCAGAGGAGGAGGATATGCACAGCTTTGTCCACCAGGGGTGGAGCTGGGGGATCCGGTCCTCGTGGGACCCTTTAGGGCGTGTTGATCCCATCCGATGTTGAATTGGTCTCGGTCTCGCTTCCTCCCAGACCTGGCCCGGGGGCTCTCGAAGACAGGGTGAGGAACAGTGAAGGTTTTCAGCATCTCTGCAGGCCCAGCAATCCGCTCCTCTCATCCAGACATCACTCCAATCTTTCAACTCTTAGGTGCTCGTTGTTTTTGGGGTTTTCTCCGTGCATTTGGAATAGGGTCCCACACAGCATGCTGGTCCTTGGAGTATTTTCCATATCCCTCCCCTCCAAAGTCTCTTTACCTCACTGTTCGGGAGGTACCCACCCTTCTCTGTCTCAGAGAAGGGCCATTAACTCGCCCCAGCCAGGGCTTTTATTGATACAAAAACAACTATTAACAACAACGACCCGTAATTCCCATAACACAAGCAGCACCCCAGCAGTAGCGGTAACCTTTTTTCTCACAGAAAAAAAGCAACAGAATTTTTATTCATAACAAACAGCAACTGTAGCCCCAAAGCCATGCCAAAATGTGTCCACACCAACCCAATACAGATGGGAATGGCTTCACAGTGACACAGAGCAGGCTTAGATCCCGTGCTCAGGAGAAATCCTTCCCTGGGAGGGTGGGCAGGCCCTGGCACAGGGTGCCCAGAGCAGCTGTGGTGGCCCCTGGATCCCTGGCAGTGTCCAAGGCCCGGTTGGACGGGGCTTGGAGCAGCCTGGGATAGTGGAAGGTGTCCCTGCTGCCATGGCAGGGGTGAAACTGGATGGGCTTTAAGGCCCCTTCCAAGCCCATCCATTCCATCATGCCACAGATTGATGGCTCTGAGACAGAGTCATTTGGTGACAGCATGGCCTGAACTGCGCTTTGCTGCGAGCTCTGATGCTAAGCACCATCCCGGTGACAAGAGCATTGCTAGAGTGTCATCAGAAGGACTACTGTGACACTGGCAGCAGCACTGTGACACAGGAGCGGCCACAGCTGCAGCTCAGGTCCGCGTCCCAGGCGACTGCAGCCAGTCCTGCCTCGTCATGGACCTGGTGATGCATCTGGTGCGCGCTCTGCTCCTGCTGGCCCTGCTGCTGGCAGTGGCCCCCTCGCCAACAGTGGGCAAGGAGCTCTGTCCAGAGCCCTGCCACTGCCCAGGCCGTGGGCGGCTGAACTGCGGCCACGCCGGCCTGGCCACCGTACCCCCGGGCAGCCGCCGCCGAGCCCTGACCTTCCTGTGAGTGCTGCGGCCCCTCAGAGCCCTGCGGCTGCCCCTCCTCGGCTCCCTGGCTCTGCAAACCCCACCTGGGACACCTGGGGCACTCCCTGGCTGGAGACAGGGGGGGTTTGGGGGCCTGAGCTCAGCGTGAGCCAGGTGAAGCCAGGCTGGGCACGCTGCGCCTTCTCCAGGCAAAGCCCAATTCCAGCTCAGCAGCCAAAAGGCAGGGAAATGGGCTTGCCTGAGGGGGGGCCGGGTCTTTTGTTTCTTTGCAGAGATTTCACTGGCAACTCCATTGCTGATGTTGGAAAACAAACCTGGCAGGACTACCCATGGACTGAGACCTTGTAAGTGCCCTGCAGCATTTCAAATGTCAGGAGTGTGGGGAGTTTGCATCCTTTGGTCTGGGGTTGGAGCAGCAGCCCCCACACCACCCGCTTCCATTGGAATTCCAAGCTTGGCTGCTCTGCCAGGAGGGGTGTGAATCACCAGAGCTTCCCGGCATGGCAAGAATTGCCAAGAGTCTCTTGCAGCCAGGGCACCATCCCTGTGTCTGTCTGCCCAGGGATCAAGCTGTGGTCAGCTTCAGCCGGCCAGGAGCAAGGGCCTGCTCTGGCCAGGAGTGGGGACGATCCCTGCAGCGGTGCCCCAAAGAGATGCTTCAGTCAAGCTGCTGCAGGAGATTTTCCCTTGAGAATGCCATTTGCAGCTGGGCTGTGGGCGCTGTCACAATGTCCCTGTGTCCCCTTGTAGGGTGCTCAGGGACAATGAGCTGTGGGCTGTGAAGAGGCATTCCCTGGAGGGGCTGTTCCTGCTGAAGCACCTGTAAGCACCGTGCCCTGCCCACGGCAGGGGGCTCCTGCCTGCCCCTGCCTGGGGCCCTGCTGCTCAGCCCAGGCACAGGCACGTGGCCTTTGTCCCTCCTGGGATCCAGGCTGCAGAGGCAGGTAAAAGCAACAGGGCAAATGGAAGTGACATTTGTTGTTGTACCTGGAACAGGGATTTGTCCTCCAATGAGATTCTGTCCATTGAGGAACGGGCATTTGAGCCACTGCCTTTCCTGAAGTTTCTGTGAGTGATCAAGTTTCTCTCTGGGGGTTTCAGCTCAGTCTTTGCATGGGCACCGTGCCTGTGTAGGCAAATGCTGCTGCTGTTTTCCCCACAGTCCCTAAATCTGCCCTGCCCAGAGCCCAGCTGAGCTGCACAGGTCAATGCCGATGGCTGGGCGGCCACGCCAGGGGACAGAGCCCAGCGGGGTTGTCCACACACAGCCATCAGAGCAGCCAGTTCTTGCAGCCTTGGCTGCATCCTGGAACAGAAATAGAGTCAGCACGTGTGCCCTTCACTTGCCCTCCTGGGCAGGCTACAAATGCTGAGAAAGCCGCAGTTTCCTCCCTCTTCTACCTTGGATTGGCACCTTTCCTGCAAAGGGCTCTGTCTGTGCACCCTCTCTCTGTATGGCAGGCCTGATTGCTTTGTGTGACCTTCTCTTTCCCCAGAAATCTCTCCTGGAATGGCCTCACACAGATCCGCAGCGACACTTTCCAGGCCTGGCATGGGATGCAGTTCCTCCAGGAGCTGTAAGTGGCACCGGGGCTAAAGGCACGGCAGGGCGAGTCTCTGCAGGGTCTCTGCAGGGTCAGTGGGCAAGAGCAGATTTGCCCTTGGCAAAGTCCTGATTCCAACTGTGGATGTCAGCCAGGGAGCACCAGGAGTGTGCAGCTGCAAAGGCCCTTTCCCCTGCCCTGCTCCTCTCCTGCGTGGCTTCCTTGAGTGCGGCCAGGCCTTTCCCACGTGCCTGGCACAGCCAGCTCACATCCTTGCCATCAGCCCTGACAGAGCTCTGTTGTTTGTCAGGATCCTCAGCCACAACCCGCTGGCTGTCATTGATGATGCTGCCTTCTTCAAGCTGCCCTCAGTGAGCTCTCTGTAAGTATTGGCTCATTTGGAGCAGATGCACAGAGAGCTGTGCCTCTCTGGAGTGCCCTGTTCTCAGGAAAGCAGCACAAATGATGCAGGAGCAAATCTCCCTCTTGGCCAGCCTGAGTCTGCTGGAGACAGAACTTGCCTGGCTTCTCTTGGAGCAGGCAGAAGTGGATGCCTCTGCCAACAGCACCACCATGATCAGGGCCCTGGGCTTGCTCTGAGAGCAGAGTTGTGGCCATGTCACCAGAGAGTTTCATGAGCTCTTTCCAATGTTTGCAGAGACCTGAGTACCACCCGAGTGAACTCGCAGACGCTGCTGCAGCTGCTGCAGACCACAGTGAGCTTGGAAACCCTGTGAGTGTGTGGGACTGAGCACCAGCCACCAGCAGGCCCAGAGGGCTGGGACAGGGGCTCTGCTTGGGAAACAAATCCGTGTGCCACAAAACCAGAACAAGCCCAGTAAGCTCAAGAGCTGCTGTTTCCTCCTGGGCAAAGTGCCAAAGCTCACCAGCTCAGAGGCAGAATCTCACCTTGGGGGTGACATGCTGCAGGCTTCTCCAAGGGGAGTTTGAACTCCAGGCGGGTGCATTTCTGTGTCACGTGGTACTTGGGGAGCAATTCTACTTTCCAGGATAAAATCCCCTTTTTAATGTTTTGCCTTGGGAGTCAGGGCCCTTTCCCAGAGCTGTGGCACACAGTGAGGCACAAGCCCCAGGCGTGGTATGGGTGTGTTTCCTGAACTGGGCTCTGAGCCATGCACTGGGTGGCCAGGTGTTCCTCCAAGAATCCCCTCTTGTCTGCAGCCAAGTGCCCAAGGAGGCGGCCTGCTGCCTGTGCCAGGAGCATCCCCGGCCCGAGAGCCCCTGCAGGACAATCCAGTTCCTGTGCCAGAAGCTGTGCAGCACCAGCGCCCCGCAGTGCGGTGGGTGTCCGGAGGGGCTGGGGGAGCTCAAATCTGCCCCTTCTCCTGAGCCTGGGCAGATGCTGCAGCACTGCCCTGTGCTGGGCCGTGCTGATCTGCCCTTGCAGTACAGGCCTTGGACACAACACCTTGGGATGGAAAGTTCCTGGTGATTGCACATATCTCGTGTGTCACATACTGTCTGGAGAAGGAACAGCTCACTGGGCCCACCAAACTTACCCATTTTCTGCCCTCACCATGGTTCTAGGCAAGGAAAGCAAGAATGTCCCGTGCCCCTCCCTGGTGCTGGAAGGCAAGGTCTGCCCATAAAGGCCCCAAATTGCCCTAACAGCCTGGTTTCTCTGCCACCCCAGTGCCCACTGCAGGGCAAAGGGCAGGGCCCCTGATGTGCTCTGCGGGGTGAACACCAAGCACCGTCATGCCCTGGTTGGCCTGTGCAGGGGCAGCAAAGCCCCGTCCTGCGCTAGCTGGGCACAGGGCACAGCACATGCTGTGCACAGCAGGGCCAGGCTGCCCTTCTGCAAACAGAGACAGCCAGGTTTGCAAGGGCCGCAGGGAGCTCACTTCTCTCACTGCCTCAGCCCCAGGTTTCCCACAGCACAGTCCCAGAGCTCTGGTGCCCTTGAGGAAGTTTTTCATTCTCTAACAGCTTCAGCTGCTGCTCTTGGCAATGGCCCCGGAGCAAAGGAGTCCCTGGGCATTCCTCCCCTGCCAGTGTGTGCCCCCCTTGCAGTGCTGATCTTTCCTCTGGGGTCTCTGCCTCTTCACTGGCTCCAGCAGAGCAAGCCAAGCCTGCTCATCTGCAGCTGTGGGAACCTCTCTGACAGCAATCCCGTACCCCTGGGATGTTTTCCTCCCATCCAAAGAGAGCCCCAGGAGACACCATGAAAGAACCAGCTCTCTGCTCTGCCCCAGGGGGATAATGGCATGGATTGAAGGACTCTCCTCCTCACCACAACACATCCTCCACTCTGCTCTTGTAATTCCTGGCCTTGAGATGAGCTGCTGCTGCTTGGGGTAACCTCTGAGCCTGTGTTTGTGCCCAGCTGCTGATCTGCGCTCTTGCTGTTCTCCAGATCACACAACTCTGCTACAGAGTCGGGGAGAAATAATGGACATGGAACAAGGCAGAGAGCTGAACACCATCCCAGTGCTGGGCGTCGAGCCCAAGGAGCCTTCAGTGGGAGATGGTGAAAGTGTAACGCTTGTGGTTGCCCTGACCCTGAGCACTGAGGGTAATGTCAGCAGCCCGGACCGTCCCAGAACAAACTCACATCCCCCTCAGCATCTCTTAGGGCGTGAAGGCAAAACAAGCGCTCATGAGCTAAGGGCCAACGTCAAGAAGAAGCTGCACAAGGCTGAAAGCATCAAGACTGCCAAAAGCAATGTGGTGAAAAAGACACCATCAAGCTGGCAGCAGGAGAAAATGGAGTCACGTTTATATCGGCAAGGCTCAAAGCATTCAGCGGTAGCTGGTGGATTAAAACGTGGCGACGATACCTCCGTGTGTGCACAGCACAGAGATGAGGAGGAGGAAGATCCAGCTGCCAGCAAGTACTACATCAAGACACGCAAATGGCACAAGAAGGAGGACAGCCAGTATGGGGTTGGATATAATAATCTTTTCTACCAGGTTTCACAACCTGTGAAAGTGGAGCGAAGGTCCAGATCTGACCACGATCTAAACAAGAATCTGGACTTTCTCGCTGACCTGTTGATTGGGAGCCGCCCCGCTGCGAAGAGGAGAGGAAGAGCCAGAGCTGAAGAGAAGCATTTCTCTATAGACAGGCACCTCCTGATGATGCCACACACCACACGGGAGGAAGACTCCATGTTCCTCAACAAACCTCTGAGCCCCCAAAGTCCAGACCTTGCTCCAGTTCCAAAGAGTCGGGAAACCAACATTGATCATCACCGGCCACTGCAGGAGGCACACAAAGGCCTGCGAGCATTCATGGCCCACGTGGAGCGAGCCCTGAACAGGGACTGCAGCCTGCCCCAGCTCAAGCACGCCTGTGCCAGGATGGTCATGAAGACCAGGCTGCTTCTAAAGCTGCTCATTGAGAGGCAAGAGAACCAGGGAGCCTATGATCCCATGGCCCAGTGTCGTCTGCAAGAGAAGATGATTATTCATATGGCCTTGGGGAATGGCAAGGGACTCACACGGAAGGTAGGAGAGCTGCAGGCACTGCTGCACGTGTCCTTCTGGGAAAAGGAGAATGGAAGGATCAATCCTCTTACCCCTGTGATCTTCCTTTCCTCACAGCGCAAACTAGAACTTGTGGTGTACGTGGTCACATTTGGACTTTTGCTGATTTTCTTCATCTTCGCTTTCCTGGTCCTGAAGTGCATCTTCCATGTAAGCCAATTTCTTGTTTGACACAGAGCTGTCTGTCTTGTGGCTGGAGTGCTCTGGTGACAAGCCCCATGTGCCACTGCAGATGGCCCTGCATGTGCTGGCTACCACAGGAGATGTTGTTCCAAACCTGGAGCTTGTGGCAGCATCCACAGCAGCCAGCTCAGCAGGGTCCAGCCTGCCTGAGGGAAGCTTGTCCTGCCTCCTGTCCCGGCTCTCCCCAGCTTTGCTTTGCTCTCCTGCCTTCAGCCACCCAGCAATGAGAGCTTTTGCCCTCTCCTGTTTGGCAGAATATTACAGGAAAACTGATGTTGCAAATCTCCCATTTTCCTTCCCCAGAAGCGCTCTCAACGTTGTGAACTTGACTCCCAACCGTGCGACACCGGGAATTTGTGTCTCAGAAGGTAACTGCTCACTGCCACTGCTGTGCCACCAAGAGTCTTTCCCGTGCACAGCAGCTCCTCGTGGAGCCCCGCAGCCGCGCAGGTGCCGCTGCCCAGGACTCTCCCGGCTGTGTTTCCAACACGTCGCGTTTGGGGCAGCCCCGGGCGAGCGGCTCCTGAGCGGCAGCGCTGGGCACGGCCGGGGGCTCCCAGCCCAACCAGCCCTTGCCACGCCGGCGCTCGGATGGATGTCCTGGGCCCCGGTGTGCTCCCGAGTTTCTGTGAGCACCAGCAATACCTCTGTGTTCCCAGAACAGTCTCCTCTGCTGATGGCTCTGCCCTATTTCTCCCCGCTCCCACTGAAGAACTCACTCCCATCCTCTCCACTTGCCTTTTGCATGCAGGGCTCATTCTCTGCATTGCCAGCCATTGCCATCCCTGCTGGGGCTCCCCATCTTCCTTGGGCTCTGCTGGCACAGCCCCGAGCAGGGAGAGGTGCTGGCACCTGCTGCAGCCCTCCCTGGCCAGACCTCCCTGCTCACGGAGTGGGAGCAAGGAGCTCTGGGCATGGGATGGCCTGAAGCCTTTTTGTCCCCATTCACCTCGCTCACTCCATTGCTTTGCAGCGTTGGAAATGCCCCTTCCCAACTCCTCCAGCGGCTGCTGCACACACAGGGCAGAGCACAGGCAGCCCTGTTGCCCACAGCCTCCATCACCAGCTGCCTTCTCTCTTTAACCCTCTTTTCCCTTCCTGATTTTTTCAGGTTCTGTGTAAAACAGCGAGAGAGATGGAGGAAGGATAACAAGGAGGCACAGAATGTAGAACAGAAAAGGCCAAATAGCTCCTCTCTGAGTTTCCTCTGTTCCCAGTCCGTTCAAAGTTCTTCCCTGTGCTGTCCTCTGTTCAGGAAGTCGGAATTGCCATGGCTTCAGTGCCTCAGGGATGCCTATCAATCCCATAGATAAGCATCCCTGGAAGAGACAGTGTGAAGAACTAAGGTGGAAGACTCCCAAGAAGTTAATGGGATGCCACCAATTCTTCACTTCCCATTTTAGCTGAGGCTCTCCTTGGATGCCGTTACCTTGGTTGCTGTTATTTCCATGGATGCTTTTGCCTTGGTTGTTGTTATTTCCATGGATGCTGTTTCATTGGTTGTTGTTGTTTCCTTGGGTTCTTTTTCCTTGGCTGTTATTTTCTTGCTGCCCCTGCTGAGGGAAGGCCGGAGGGTGCTTCAGGCAAGCGCAAGCTCTGGACACCCAGAGGAGGCATCTCAGGGTTTTCCTCATCCCTTCTGGCAATGGTTCCCCCTGCATTCAGTAGAAATAAAGTTTGTTCTTGTTCCTCCTGGAGCTGCTGTTGTATTTGATAAAAGCAGTTTCTGTTCCCCGTTATGGATTTGGCCAAATTCAGTTTGAGATTGATGTGGGTTTACTCCAGCCAGATGCCAGTCACTCCCAAAGCTGCTCACTCACTCCTCTCTGCAGTTGGACAGAGGGGAAAAAATTTAAGGAAGGTTTATGAGTTATGGACCAGGAGAAAATACTCATCAAATACCATCAAGTACAAAACCGGTTCGACTTGATATTAAATGAATTTATTACTAACACAATCAGAGCAGGATAATGAGAAATAAAAGAAGCCCTTAAAAACACCTTTCCCTCACCCCTCCCTCCTTCCCAGCACTATTGCCTAATCCCAGCAGCACAAGGAGACAGGGAATGGGAGTAATTTCCCTACTCTCAGAGAGCAGATCTATCACCCTGCTGCACCACGGGGCTCCTCCCATGAGAGACAGTTCTCCAGGAACTTCTCCAATGTGGTTCCATCCCACAAACAGCAGCTCACTGCAAACTTCTGCAGCATGAGTCTGTCCCACAGGCAACGTTCCTCCCAGAACTGCTGCGGCATGGGTCACTCTCCCACAGGTGCAGTCCTGCAAGGACAGGCTGCTCCAGCCTGGGAGCGGGGCCCCTCTCTCCACAGGCCTCCCACAGGATCACAGCCTCCTGCAGGCATCCAGCTGCTCTGGTGCAGGGCCCCTCCACAGCATGCAGGTGAATCTCTGCTTCCCCATGCATCCCTGCGGGCTGCAGGAGCACTGCAGCCCCACCATGGTCTCCCCACTGCCTGCAGAGGAATCTCGGCTCTGGAGCCTGGAGCATCTCCTCAGCCTCAGTCTGCAATGCCCATGGAGCCTGCAGGTGGTTCTCTTCACATGTGCTCACTCCTGCTTTTCTCTGGTCCTAATTAAAATTGTGTCACAACTTGATTTTGCTTTCTTTGAAATCTGTTACCACAGAGGTGTAATGGCCATTTCTACTTGGGCCAGCCTTGAGAAGGTGCCAGAACCTTCCGGCATGTCCGGCAAAGCCAATGCCAGTGGGCTCCAGGGTGGACATCCACCTTTAGGAGCCATCAGGGATTGGTTCTGGCAGACATTGTGGAAGCTGGAAGCTTCCACCAGCTTCTAACAGAAGGAATCTTCGTGACTCCGTGCCCAGGACTGGAGGCCGCCCTGGCCCAAGCGCTGCCGCAGCCGCCCCGGCCCGAGCTGCTGTCCCGCGCGTTTCCCCTCAGGCCGGGACGGCCGCTGCCGGTGCCGCTGCCCGGAGCCGGAGCTGCCCGTGCGGCGGAGCAGCCGCGCTTACCGGCCGGGCCGGGCCGCCTCTCTGGCCGCTGCTTGCGGGGCCGTGCCGGCCTTGCCCGAGCTGCCCGCGGCTCCCTTTGCACGGCGCTCGCTGCCGGGGCCGGCGCGCTCAGGCGGAGCTGCCGCCCCTCAGGCTCCCGGCGCTTCCCGCCATTGCCGCTGCAGCTCCCTCAGCCTCTGCCGGCGGCCATGCCGACACTGCCCGCCTTTCGGCAAGCTCCCCGCGCCCTCCCAGCGCCAGGCGGCCTTTGGCCCCGCCTGCCTGCCGCCTGCCCACCAAAGGCGCTCTCACCGCTCCGCACAAGTGGAGAGGAGAAAAAGGACAGCCAAAGGCTCATGAGTTTACAGAAAGGGAGGGAGGGAGAGATCCCTCCCCGGTCATGGTCACGGACACAAGGGATGGAACTTGGGTATATTCATTACATTTATTACTAATAAAATCAGAGCAAGAGAATGAGAAGCAAAATAAATTTCAACAGTGAAATAAACAGGGCAAGGAGACTTCTTCTCCTTTTAATGCCTTTATTATAAGTGATCAGCTCAGGATTGGGCAGTTCGGCGGGCCTGCAGCTCCCCGTCGTCTCTCGCAGGGGCGACTCAGAGGAGGAGGATATGCACAGCTTTGTCCACCAGGGGTGGAGCTGGGGGATCCGGTCCTCGTGGGACCCTTTAGGGCGTGTTGATCCCATCCGATGTTGAATTGGTCTCGGTCTCGCTTCCTCCCAGACCTGGCCCGGGGGCTCTCGAAGACAGGGTGAGGAACAGTGAAGGTTTTCAGCATCTCTGCAGGCCCAGCAATCCGCTCCTCTCATCCAGACATCACTCCAATCTTTCAACTCTTAGGTGCTCGTTGTTTTTGGGGTTTTCTCCGTGCATTTGGAATAGGGTCCCACACAGCATGCTGGTCCTTGGAGTATTTTCCATATCCCTCCCCTCCAAAGTCTCTTTACCTCACTGTTCGGGAGGTACCCACCCTTCTCTGTCTCAGAGAAGGGCCATTAACTCGCCCCAGCCAGGGCTTTTATTGATACAAAAACAACTATTAACAACAACGACCCGTAATTCCCATAACACAAGCAGCACCCCAGCAGTAGCGGTAACCTTTTTTCTCACAGAAAAAAAGCAACAGAATTTTTATTCATAACAAACAGCAACTGTAGCCCCAAAGCCATGCCAAAATGTGTCCACACCAACCCAATACAGATGGGAATGGCTTCACAGTGACACAGAGCAGGCTTAGATCCCGTGCTCAGGAGAAATCCTTCCCTGGGAGGGTGGGCAGGCCCTGGCACAGGGTGCCCAGAGCAGCTGTGGTGGCCCCTGGATCCCTGGCAGTGTCCAAGGCCCGGTTGGACGGGGCTTGGAGCAGCCTGGGATAGTGGAAGGTGTCCCTGCTGCCATGGCAGGGGTGAAACTGGATGGGCTTTAAGGCCCCTTCCAAGCCCATCCATTCCATCATGCCACAGATTGATGGCTCTGAGACAGAGTCATTTGGTGACAGCATGGCCTGAACTGCGCTTTGCTGCGAGCTCTGATGCTAAGCACCATCCCGGTGACAAGAGCATTGCTAGAGTGTCATCAGAAGGACTACTGTGACACTGGCAGCAGCACTGTGACACAGGAGCGGCCACAGCTGCAGCTCAGGTCCGCGTCCCAGGCGACTGCAGCCAGTCCTGCCTCGTCATGGACCTGGTGATGCATCTGGTGCGCGCTCTGCTCCTGCTGGCCCTGCTGCTGGCAGTGGCCCCCTCGCCAACAGTGGGCAAGGAGCTCTGTCCAGAGCCCTGCCACTGCCCAGGCCGTGGGCGGCTGAACTGCGGCCACGCCGGCCTGGCCACCGTACCCCCGGGCAGCCGCCGCCGAGCCCTGACCTTCCTGTGAGTGCTGCGGCCCCTCAGAGCCCTGCGGCTGCCCCTCCTCGGCTCCCTGGCTCTGCAAACCCCACCTGGGACACCTGGGGCACTCCCTGGCTGGAGACAGGGGGGGTTTGGGGGCCTGAGCTCAGCGTGAGCCAGGTGAAGCCAGGCTGGGCACGCTGTGCCTTCTCCAGGCAAAGCCCAATTCCAGCTCAGCAGCCAAAAGGCAGGGAAATGGGCTTGCCTGAGGGGGGGCCGGGTCTTTTGTTTCTTTGCAGAGATTTCACTGGCAACTCCATTGCTGATGTTGGAAAACGAACCTGGCAGGACTACCCATGGACTGAGACCTTGTAAGTGCCCTGCAGCATTTCAAATGTCAGGAGTGTGGGGAGTTTGCATCCTTTGGTCTGGGGTTGGAGCAGCAGCCCCCACACCACCCGCTTCCATTGGAATTCCAAGCTTGGCTGCTCTGCCAGGAGGGGTGTGAATCACCAGAGCTTCCCGGCATGGCAAGAATTGCCAAGAGTCTCTTGCAGCCAGGGCACCATCCCTGTGTCTGTCTGCCCAGGGATCAAGCTGTGGTCAGCTTCAGCCGGCCAGGAGCAAGGGCCTGCTCTGGCCAGGAGTGGGGACGATCCCTGCAGCGGTGCCCCAAAGAGATGCTTCAGTCAAGCTGCTGCAGGAGATTTTCCCTTGAGAATGCCATTTGCAGCTGGGCTGTGGGCGCTGTCACAATGTCCCTGTGTCCCCTTGTAGGGTGCTCAGGGACAATGAGCTGTGGGCTGTGAAGAGGCATTCCCTGGAGGGGCTGTTCCTGCTGAAGCACCTGTAAGCACCGTGCCCTGCCCACGGCGGGGGGCTCCTGCCTGCCCCTGCCTGGGGCCCTGCTGCTCAGCCCAGGCACAGGCACGTGGCCTTTGTCCCTCCTGGGATCCAGGCTGCAGAGGCAGGTAAAAGCAACAGGGCAAATGGAAGTGACATTTGTTGTTGTACCTGGAACAGGGATTTGTCCTCCAATGAGATTCTGTCCATTGAGGAACGGGCATTTGAGCCACTGCCTTTCCTGAAGTTTCTGTGAGTGATCAAGTTTCTCTCTGGGGGTTTCAGCTCAGTCTTTGCATGGGCACCGTGCCTGTGTAGGCAAATGCTGCTGCTGTTTTCCCCACAGTCCCTAAATCTGCCCTGCCCAGAGCCCAGCTGAGCTGCACAGGTCAATGCCGATGGCTGGGCGGCCACGCCAGGGGACAGAGCCCAGCGGGGTTGTCCACACACAGCCATCAGAGCAGCCAGTTCTTGCAGCCTTGGCTGCATCCTGGAACAGAAATAGAGTCAGCACGTGTGCCCTTCACTTGCCCTCCTGGGCAGGCTACAAATGCTGAGAAAGCCGCAGTTTCCTCCCTCTTCTACCTTGGATTGGCACCTTTCCTGCAAAGGGCTCTGTCTGTGCACCCTCTCTCTGTATGGCAGGCCTGATTGCTTTGTGTGACCTTCTCTTTCCCCAGAAATCTCTCCTGGAATGGCCTCACACAGATCCGCAGCGACACTTTCCAGGCCTGGCATGGGATGCAGTTCCTCCAGGAGCTGTAAGTGGCACCGGGGCTAAAGGCACGGCAGGGCGAGTCTCTGCAGGGTCTCTGCAGGGTCAGTGGGCAAGAGCAGATTTGCCCTTGGCAAAGTCCTGATTCCAACTGTGGATGTCAGCCAGGGAGCACCAGGAGTGTGCAGCTGCAAAGGCCCTTTCCCCTGCCCTGCTCCTCTCCTGCGTGGCTTCCTTGAGTGCGGCCAGGCCTTTCCCACGTGCCTGGCACAGCCAGCTCACATCCTTGCCATCAGCCCTGACAGAGCTCTGTTGTTTGTCAGGATCCTCAGCCACAACCCGCTGGCTGTCATTGATGATGCTGCCTTCTTCAAGCTGCCCTCAGTGAGCTCTCTGTAAGTATTGGCTCATTTGGAGCAGATGCACAGAGAGCTGTGCCTCTCTGGAGTGCCCTGTTCTCAGGAAAGCAGCACAAATGATGCAGGAGCAAATCTCCCTCTTGGCCAGCCTGAGTCTGCTGGAGACAGAACTTGCCTGGCTTCTCTTGGAGCAGGCAGAAGTGGATGCCTCTGCCAACAGCACCACCATGATCAGGGCCCTGGGCTTGCTCTGAGAGCAGAGTTGTGGCCATGTCACCAGAGAGTTTCATGAGCTCTTTCCAATGTTTGCAGAGACCTGAGTACCACCCGAGTGAACTCGCAGACGCTGCTGCAGCTGCTGCAGACCACAGTGAGCTTGGAAACCCTGTGAGTGTGTGGGACTGAGCACCAGCCACCAGCAGGCCCAGAGGGCTGGGACAGGGGCTCTGCTTGGGAAACAAATCCGTGTGCCACAAAACCAGAACAAGCCCAGTAAGCTCAAGAGCTGCTGTTTCCTCCTGGGCAAAGTGCCAAAGCTCACCAGCTCAGAGGCAGAATCTCACCTTGGGGGTGACATGCTGCAGGCTTCTCCAAGGGGAGTTTGAACTCCAGGCGGGTGCATTTCTGTGTCACGTGGTACTTGGGGAGCAATTCTACTTTCCAGGATAAAATCCCCTTTTTAATGTTTTGCCTTGGGAGTCAGGGCCCTTTCCCAGAGCTGTGGCACACAGTGAGGCACAAGCCCCAGGCGTGGTATGGGTGTGTTTCCTGAACTGGGCTCTGAGCCATGCACTGGGTGGCCAGGTGTTCCTCCAAGAATCCCCTCTTGTCTGCAGCCAAGTGCCCAAGGAGGCGGCCTGCTGCCTGTGCCAGGAGCATCCCCGGCCCGAGAGCCCCTGCAGGACAATCCAGTTCCTGTGCCAGAAGCTGTGCAGCACCAGCGCCCCGCAGTGCGGTGGGTGTCCGGAGGGGCTGGGGGAGCTCAAATCTGCCCCTTCTCCTGAGCCTGGGCAGATGCTGCAGCACTGCCCTGTGCTGGGCCGTGCTGATCTGCCCTTGCAGTACAGGCCTTGGACACAACACCTTGGGATGGAAAGTTCCTGGTGATTGCACATATCTCGTGTGTCACATACTGTCTGGAGAAGGAACAGCTCACTGGGCCCACCAAACTTACCCATTTTCTGCCCTCACCATGGTTCTAGGCAAGGAAAGCAAGAATGTCCCGTGCCCCTCCCTGGTGCTGGAAGGCAAGGTCTGCCCATAAAGGCCCCAAATTGCCCTAACAGCCTGGTTTCTCTGCCACCCCAGTGCCCACTGCAGGGCAAAGGGCAGGGCCCCTGATGTGCTCTGCGGGGTGAACACCAAGCACCGTCATGCCCTGGTTGGCCTGTGCAGGGGCAGCAAAGCCCCGTCCTGCGCTAGCTGGGCACAGGGCACAGCACATGCTGTGCACAGCAGGGCCAGGCTGCCCTTCTGCAAACAGAGACAGCCAGGTTTGCAAGGGCCGCAGGGAGCTCACTTCTCTCACTGCCTCAGCCCCAGGTTTCCCACAGCACAGTCCCAGAGCTCTGGTGCCCTTGAGGAAGTTTTTCATTCTCTAACAGCTTCAGCTGCTGCTCTTGGCAATGGCCCCGGAGCAAAGGAGTCCCTGGGCATTCCTCCCCTGCCAGTGTGTGCCCCCCTTGCAGTGCTGATCTTTCCTCTGGGGTCTCTGCCTCTTCACTGGCTCCAGCAGAGCAAGCCAAGCCTGCTCATCTGCAGCTGTGGGAACCTCTCTGACAGCAATCCCGTACCCCTGGGATGTTTTCCTCCCATCCAAAGAGAGCCCCAGGAGACACCATGAAAGAACCAGCTCTCTGCTCTGCCCCAGGGGGATAATGGCATGGATTGAAGGACTCTCCTCCTCACCACAACACATCCTCCACTCTGCTCTTGTAATTCCTGGCCTTGAGATGAGCTGCTGCTGCTTGGGGTAACCTCTGAGCCTGTGTTTGTGCCCAGCTGCTGATCTGCGCTCTTGCTGTTCTCCAGATCACACAACTCTGCTACAGAGTCGGGGAGAAATAATGGACATGGAACAAGGCAGAGAGCTGAACACCATCCCAGTGCTGGGCGTCGAGCCCAAGGAGCCTTCAGTGGGAGATGGTGAAAGTGTAACGCTTGTGGTTGCCCTGACCCTGAGCACTGAGGGTAATGTCAGCAGCCCGGACCGTCCCAGAACAAACTCACATCCCCCTCAGCATCTCTTAGGGCGTGAAGGCAAAACAAGCGCTCATGAGCTAAGGGCCAACGTCAAGAAGAAGCTGCACAAGGCTGAAAGCATCAAGACTGCCAAAAGCAATGTGGTGAAAAAGACACCATCAAGCTGGCAGCAGGAGAAAATGGAGTCACGTTTATATCGGCAAGGCTCAAAGCATTCAGCGGTAGCTGGTGGATTAAAACGTGGCGACGATACCTCCGTGTGTGCACAGCACAGAGATGAGGAGGAGGAAGATCCAGCTGCCAGCAAGTACTACATCAAGACACGCAAATGGCACAAGAAGGAGGACAGCCAGTATGGGGTTGGATATAATAATCTTTTCTACCAGGTTTCACAACCTGTGAAAGTGGAGCGAAGGTCCAGATCTGACCACGATCTAAACAAGAATCTGGACTTTCTCGCTGACCTGTTGATTGGGAGCCGCCCCGCTGCGAAGAGGAGAGGAAGAGCCAGAGCTGAAGAGAAGCATTTCTCTATAGACAGGCACCTCCTGATGATGCCACACACCACACGGGAGGAAGACTCCATGTTCCTCAACAAACCTCTGAGCCCCCAAAGTCCAGACCTTGCTCCAGTTCCAAAGAGTCGGGAAACCAACATTGATCATCACCGGCCACTGCAGGAGGCACACAAAGGCCTGCGAGCATTCATGGCCCACGTGGAGCGAGCCCTGAACAGGGACTGCAGCCTGCCCCAGCTCAAGCACGCCTGTGCCAGGATGGTCATGAAGACCAGGCTGCTTCTAAAGCTGCTCATTGAGAGGCAAGAGAACCAGGGAGCCTATGATCCCATGGCCCAGTGTCGTCTGCAAGAGAAGATGATTATTCATATGGCCTTGGGGAATGGCAAGGGACTCACACGGAAGGTAGGAGAGCTGCAGGCACTGCTGCACGTGTCCTTCTGGGAAAAGGAGAATGGAAGGATCAATCCTCTTACCCCTGTGATCTTCCTTTCCTCACAGCGCAAACTAGAACTTGTGGTGTACGTGGTCACATTTGGACTTTTGCTGATTTTCTTCATCTTCGCTTTCCTGGTCCTGAAGTGCATCTTCCACGTAAGCCAATTTCTTGTTTGACACAGAGCTGTCTGTCTTGTGGCTGGAGTGCTCTGGTGACAAGCCCCATGTGCCACTGCAGATGGCCCTGCATGTGCTGGCTACCACAGGAGATGTTGTTCCAAACCTGGAGCTTGTGGCAGCATCCACAGCAGCCAGCTCAGCAGGGTCCAGCCTGCCTGAGGGAAGCTTGTCCTGCCTCCTGTCCCGGCTCTCCCCAGCTTTGCTTTGCTCTCCTGCCTTCAGCCACCCAGCAATGAGAGCTTTTGCCCTCTCCTGTTTGGCAGAATATTACAGGAAAACTGATGTTGCAAATCTCCCATTTTCCTTCCCCAGAAGCGCTCTCAACGTTGTGAACTTGACTCCCAACCGTGCGACACCGGGAATTTGTGTCTCAGAAGGTAACTGCTCACTGCCACTGCTGTGCCACCAAGAGTCTTTCCCGTGCACAGCAGCTCCTCGTGGAGCCCCGCAGCCGCGCAGGTGCCGCTGCCCAGGACTCTCCCGGCTGTGTTTCCAACACGTCGCGTTTGGGGCAGCCCCGGGCGAGCGGCTCCTGAGCGGTAGCGCTGGGCACGGCCGGGGGCTCCCAGCCCAACCAGCCCTTGCCACGCCGGCGCTCGGATGGATGTCCTGGGCCCCGGTGTGCTCCCGAGTTTCTGTGAGCACCAGCAATACCTCTGTGTTCCCAGAACAGTCTCCTCTGCTGATGGCTCTGCCCTATTTCTCCCCGCTCCCACTGAAGAACTCACTCCCATCCTCTCCACTTGCCTTTTGCATGCAGGGCTCATTCTCTGCATTGCCAGCCATTGCCATCCCTGCTGGGGCTCCCCATCTTCCTTGGGCTCTGCTGGCACAGCCCCGAGCAGGGAGAGGTGCTGGCACCTGCTGCAGCCCTCCCTGGCCAGACCTCCCTGCTCACGGAGTGGGAGCAAGGAGCTCTGGGCATGGGATGGCCTGAAGCCTTTTTGTCCCCATTCACCTCGCTCACTCCATTGCTTTGCAGCGTTGGAAATGCCCCTTCCCAACTCCTCCAGCGGCTGCTGCACACACAGGGCAGAGCACAGGCAGCCCTGTTGCCCACAGCCTCCATCACCAGCTGCCTTCTCTCTTTAACCCTCTTTTCCCTTCCTGATTTTTTCAGGTTCTGTGTAAAACAGCGAGAGAGATGGAGGAAGGATAACAAGGAGGCACAGAATGTAGAACAGAAAAGGCCAAATAGCTCCTCTCTGAGTTTCCTCTGTTCCCAGTCCGTTCAAAGTTCTTCCCTGTGCTGTCCTCTGTTCAGGAAGTCGGAATTGCCATGGCTTCAGTGCCTCAGGGATGCCTATCAATCCCATAGATAAGCATCCCTGGAAGAGACAGTGTGAAGAACTAAGGTGGAAGACTCCCAAGAAGTTAATGGGATGCCACCAATTCTTCACTTCCCATTTTAGCTGAGGCTCTCCTTGGATGCCGTTACCTTGGTTGCTGTTATTTCCATGGATGCTTTTGCCTTGGTTGTTGTTATTTCCATGGATGCTGTTTCATTGGTTGTTGTTGTTTCCTTGGGTTCTTTTTCCTTGGCTGTTATTTTCTTGCTGCCCCTGCTGAGGGAAGGCCGGAGGGTGCTTCAGGCAAGCGCAAGCTCTGGACACCCAGAGGAGGCATCTCAGGGTTTTCCTCATCCCTTCTGGCAATGGTTCCCCCTGCATTCAGTAGAAATAAAGTTTGTTCTTGTTCCTCCTGGAGCTGCTGTTGTATTTGATAAAAGCAGTTTCTGTTCCCCGTTATGGATTTGGCCAAATTCAGTTTGAGATTGATGTGGGTTTACTCCAGCCAGATGCCAGTCACTCCCAAAGCTGCTCACTCACTCCTCTCTGCAGTTGGACAGAGGGGAAAAAATTTAAGGAAGGTTTATGAGTTATGGACCAGGAGAAAATACTCATCAAATACCATCAAGTACAAAACCGGTTCGACTTGATATTAAATGAATTTATTACTAACACAATCAGAGCAGGATAATGAGAAATAAAAGAAGCCCTTAAAAACACCTTTCCCTCACCCCTCCCTCCTTCCCAGCACTATTGCCTAATCCCAGCAGCACAAGGAGACAGGGAATGGGAGTAATTTCCCTACTCTCAGAGAGCAGATCTATCACCCTGCTGCACCACGGGGCTCCTCCCATGAGAGACAGTTCTCCAGGAACTTCTCCAATGTGGTTCCATCCCACAAACAGCAGCTCACTGCAAACTTCTGCAGCATGAGTCTGTCCCACAGGCAACGTTCCTCCCAGAACTGCTGCGGCATGGGTCACTCTCCCACAGGTGCAGTCCTGCAAGGACAGGCTGCTCCAGCCTGGGAGCGGGGCCCCTCTCTCCACAGGCCTCCCACAGGATCACAGCCTCCTGCAGGCATCCAGCTGCTCTGGTGCAGGGCCCCTCCACAGCATGCAGGTGAATCTCTGCTTCCCCATGCATCCCTGCGGGCTGCAGGAGCACTGCAGCCCCACCATGGTCTCCCCACTGCCTGCAGAGGAATCTCGGCTCTGGAGCCTGGAGCATCTCCTCAGCCTCAGTCTGCAATGCCCATGGAGCCTGCAGGTGGTTCTCTTCACATGTGCTCACTCCTGCTTTTCTCTGGTCCTAATTAAAATTGTGTCACAACTTGATTTTGCTTTCTTTGAAATCTGTTACCACAGAGGTGTAATGGCCATTTCTACTTGGGCCAGCCTTGAGAAGGTGCCAGAACCTTCCGGCATGTCCGGCAAAGCCAATGCCAGTGGGCTCCAGGGTGGACATCCACCTTTAGGAGCCATCAGGGATTGGTTCTGGCAGACATTGTGGAAGCTGGAAGCTTCCACCAGCTTCTAACAGAAGGAATCTTCGTGACTCCGTGCCCAGGACTGGAGGCCGCCCTGGCCCAAGCGCTGCCGCAGCCGCCCCGGCCCGAGCTGCTGTCCCGCGCGTTTCCCCTCAGGCCGGGACGGCCGCTGCCGGTGCCGCTGCCCGGAGCCGGAGCTGCTCGTGCGGCGGAGCGGCCGCGCTTGCCGGCCGGGCCGGGCCGCCTCTCTGGCCGCTGCTTGCGGGGCCGTGCCGGCCTTGCCCGAGCTGCCCGCGGCTCCCTTTGCACGGCGCTCGCTGCCGGGGCCGGCGCGCTCAGGCGGAGCTGCCGCCCCTCAGGCTCCCGGCGCTTCCCGCCATTGCCGCTGCAGCTCCCTCAGCCTCTGCCGGCCGCCATGCCGACACTGCCCGCCTTTCGGCAAGCTCCCCGCGCCCTCCCAGCGCCAGGCGGCCTTTGGCCCCGCCTGCCTGCCGCCTGCCCACCAAAGGCGCTCTCACCGCTCCGCACAAGTGGAGAGGAGAAAAAGGACAGCCAAAGGCTCATGAGTTTACAGAAAGGGAGGGAGGGAGAGATCCCTCCCCGGTCATGGTCACGGACACAAGGGATGGAACTTGGGTATATTCATTACATTTATTACTAATAAAATCAGAGCAAGAGAATGAGAAGCAAAATAAATTTCAACAGTGAAATAAACAGGGCAAGGAGACTTCTTCTCCTTTTAATGCCTTTATTATAAGTGATCAGCTCAGGATTGGGCAGTTCGGCGGGCCTGCAGCTCCCCGTCGTCTCTCGCAGGGCGACTCAGAGGAGGAGGATATGCACAGCTTTGTCCACCAGGGGTGGAGCTGGGGGATCCGGTCCTCGTGGGACCCTTTAGGGCGTGTTGATCCCATCCGATGTTGAATTGGTCTCGGTCTCTCTTCCTCCCAGACCTGGCCCGGGGGCTCTCGAAGACAGGGTGAGGAACAGTGAAGGTTTTCAGCATCTCTGCAGGCCCAGCAATCCGCTCCTCTCATCCAGACATCACTCCAATCTTTCAACTCTTAGGTGCTCGTTGTTTTTGGGGTTTTCTCCGTGCATTTGGAATAGGGTCCCACACAGCATGCTGGTCCTTGGAGTATTTTCCATATCCCTCCCCTCCAAAGTCTCTTTACCTCACTGTTCGGGAGGTACCCACCCTTCTCTGTCTCAGAGAAGGGCCATTAACTCGCCCCAGCCAGGGCTTTTATTGATACAAAAACAACTATTAACAACAACGACCCGTAATTCCCATAACACAAGCAGCACCCCAGCAGTAGCGGTAACCTTTTTTCGCACAGAAAAAAAGCAACAGAATTTTTATTCATAACAAACAGCAACTGTAGCCCCAAAGCCATGCCAAAATGTGTCCACACCAACCCAATACAGATGGGAATGGCTTCACAGTGACACAGAGCAGGCTTAGATCCCGTGCTCAGGAGAAATCCTTCCCTGGGAGGGTGGGCAGGCCCTGGCACAGGGTGCCCAGAGCAGCTGTGGTGGCCCCTGGATCCCTGGCAGTGTCCAAGGCCCGGTTGGACGGGGCTTGGAGCAGCCTGGGATAGTGGAAGGTGTCCCTGCTGCCATGGCAGGGGTGAAACTGGATGGGCTTTAAGGCCCCTTCCAAGCCCATCCATTCCATCATGCCACAGATTGATGGCTCTGAGACAGAGTCATTTGGTGACAGCATGGCCTGAACTGCGCTTTGCTGCGAGCTCTGATGCTAAGCACCATCCCGGTGACAAGAGCATTGCTAGAGTGTCATCAGAAGGACTACTGTGACACTGGCAGCAGCACTGTGACACAGGAGCGGCCACAGCTGCAGCTCAGGTCCGCGTCCCAGGCGACTGCAGCCAGTCCTGCCTCGTCATGGACCTGGTGATGCGTCTGGTGCGCACTCTGCTCCTGCTGGCCCTGCTGCTGGCAGTGGCCCCCTCGCCAACAGTGGGCAAGGAGCTCTGTCCAGAGCCCTGCCACTGCCCAGGCCGTGGGCGGCTGAACTGCGGCCACGCCGGCCTGGCCACCGTACCCCCGGGCAGCCGCCGCCGAGCCCTGACCTTCCTGTGAGTGCTGCGGCCCCTCAGAGCCCTGCGGCTGCCCCTCCTCGGCTCCCTGGCTCTGCAAACCCCACCTGGGACACCTGGGGCACTCCCTGGCTGGAGACAGGGGGGGTTTGGGGGCCTGAGCTCAGCGTGAGCCAGGTGAAGCCAGGCTGGGCACGCTGTGCCTTCTCCAGGCAAAGCCCAATTCCAGCTCAGCAGCCAAAAGGCAGGGAAATGGGCTTGCCTGAGGAGGGGCCGGGTCTTTTGTTTCTTTGCAGAGATTTCACTGGCAACTCCATTGCTGATGTTGGAAAACAAACCTGGCAGGACTACCCATGGACTGAGACCTTGTAAGTGCCCTGCAGCATTTCAAATGTCAGGAGTGTGGGGAGTTTGCATCCTTTGGTCTGGGGTTGGAGCAGCAGCCCCCACACCACCCGCTTCCATTGGAATTCCAAGCTTGGCTGCTCTGCCAGGAGGGGTGTGAATCACCAGAGCTTCCCGGCATGGCAAGAATTGCCAAGAGTCTCTTGCAGCCAGGGCACCATCCCTGTGTCTGTCTGCCCAGGGATCAAGCTGTGGTCAGCTTCAGCCGGCCAGGAGCAAGGGCCTGCTCTGGCCAGGAGTGGGGACGATCCCTGCAGCGGTGCCCCAAAGAGATGCTTCAGTCAAGCTGCTGCAGGAGATTTTCCCTTGAGAATGCCATTTGCAGCTGGGCTGTGGGCGCTGTCACAATGTCCCTGTGTCCCCTTGTAGGGTGCTCAGGGACAATGAGCTGTGGGCTGTGAAGAGGCATTCCCTGGAGGGGCTGTTCCTGCTGAAGCACCTGTAAGCACCGTGCCCTGCCCACGGCGGGGGGCTCCTGCCTGCCCCTGCCTGGGGCCCTGCTGCTCAGCCCAGGCACAGGCACGTGGCCTTTGTCCCTCCTGGGATCCAGGCTGCAGAGGCAGGTAAAAGCAACAGGGCAAATGGAAGTGACATTTGTTGTTGTACCTGGAACAGGGATTTGTCCTCCAATGAGATTCTGTCCATTGAGGAACGGGCATTTGAGCCACTGCCTTTCCTGAAGTTTCTGTGAGTGATCAAGTTTCTCTCTGGGGGTTTCAGCTCAGTCTTTGCATGGGCACCGTGCCTGTGTAGGCAAATGCTGCTGCTGTTTTCCCCACAGTCCCTAAATCTGCCCTGCCCAGAGCCCAGCTGAGCTGCACAGGTCAATGCCGATGGCTGGGCGGCCACGCCAGGGGACAGAGCCCAGCGGGGTTGTCCACACACAGCCATCAGAGCAGCCAGTTCTTGCAGCCTTGGCTGCATCCTGGAACAGAAATAGAGTCAGCACGTGTGCCCTTCACTTGCCCTCCTGGGCAGGCTACAAATGCTGAGAAAGCCGCAGTTTCCTCCCTCTTCTACCTTGGATTGGCACCTTTCCTGCAAAGGGCTCTGTCTGTGCACCCTCTCTCTGTATGGCAGGCCTGATTGCTTTGTGTGACCTTCTCTTTCCCCAGAAATCTCTCCTGGAATGGCCTCACACAGATCCGCAGCGACACTTTCCAGGCCTGGCATGGGATGCAGTTCCTCCAGGAGCTGTAAGTGGCACCGGGGCTAAAGGCACGGCAGGGCGAGTCTCTGCAGGGTCTCTGCAGGGTCAGTGGGCAAGAGCAGATTTGCCCTTGGCAAAGTCCTGATTCCAACTGTGGATGTCAGCCAGGGAGCACCAGGAGTGTGCAGCTGCAAAGGCCCTTTCCCCTGCCCTGCTCCTCTCCTGCGTGGCTTCCTTGAGTGCGGCCAGGCCTTTCCCACGTGCCTGGCACAGCCAGTTCTCATCCTTGCCATCAGCCCTGACAGAGCTCTGTTGTTTGTCAGGATCCTCAGCCACAACCCGCTGGCTGTCATTGATGATGCTGCCTTCTTCAAGCTGCCCTCAGTGAGCTCTCTGTAAGTATTGGCTCATTTGGAGCAGATGCACAGAGAGCTGTGCCTCTCTGGAGTGCCCTGTTCTCAGGAAAGCAGCACAAATGATGCAGGAGCAAATCTCCCTCTTGGCCAGCCTGAGTCTGCTGGAGACAGAACTTGCCTGGCTTCTCTTGGAGCAGGCAGAAGTGGATGCCTCTGCCAACAGCACCACCATGATCAGGGCCCTGGGCTTGCTCTGAGAGCAGAGTTGTGGCCATGTCACCAGAGAGTTTCATGAGCTCTTTCCAATGTTTGCAGAGACCTGAGTGCCACCCAAGTGAACTCACAGACGCTGCTGCAGCTGCTGCAGACCACAGTGAGCTTGGAAACCCTGTGAGTGTGTGCGACTGGGCCCCAGCCACCAGCAGGCCCAGAGTGCTGGGACAGGGGCTCTGCTTGGGAAACAAATCCGTGTGCCACAAAACCAGAACAAGCCCAGTAATCTCAAGAGCTGCTGTTTCCTCCTGGGCAAAGTGCCAAAGCTCACCAGCTCAGAGGCAGAATCTCACCTTGGGGTTGACTTGGTGCAGGCTTCTCCAAGGGGAGTTTGAACTCCAGGCGGGTGCATTTCTGTGTCACGTGGTATTTTGGAGCAGTTCTACTTTCCAGGATAAAATCCCCTTTTTAATGTTTTGCCTTGGGAGTCAGGGCCCTTTCCCAGAGCTGTGGCACACAGTGAGGCACAAGCCCCAGGCGTGGTATGGGTGTGTTTCCTGAACTGGGCTCTGAGCCATGCACTGGGTGGCCAGGTGTTCCTCCAAGAATCCCCTCTTGTCTGCAGCCAAGTGCCCAAGGAGGCGGCCTGCTGCCTGTGCCAGGAGCATCCCCGGCCCGAGAGCCCCTGCAGGACCATCCAGTTCCTGTGCCAGAAGCTGTGCAGCACCAGCGCCCCGCAGTGCGGTGGGTGTCCGGAGGGGCTGGGGGAGCTCAAATCTGCCCCTTCTCCTGAGCCTGGGCAGATGCTGCAGCACTGCCCTGTGCTGGGCCGTGCTGATCTGCCCTTGCAGTACAGGCCTTGGACACAACACCTTGGGATGGAAAGTTCCTGGTGATTGCACATATCTCGTGTGTCACATACTGTCTGGAGAAGGAACAGCTCACTGGGCCCACCAAACCTACCCATTTCCTGCCCACACCATGGCCCCAGGCAAGGAAAGCAGGAATGTCCCGTGCCCCTCCCTGGTGCTGGAAGGCAAGGTCTGCCCATGAAGGCCCCAAATTGCCCTAACAGCCTGGTTTCTGTGCCACCCCAGTGCCCACTGCAGGGCAAAGGGCAGAGCCTTTGATGTGCTCTGCGGGGTGAACACCAAGCACCGTCATGCCCTGGTTGGCCTGTGCAGGGGCAGCAAAGCCCCGTCCTGCGCTACCTGGGCACAGGGCACAGCACATGCTGTGCACAGCAGGGCCAGGCTGCCCTTCTGCAAACAGAGACAGCCAGGTTTGCAAGGGCCGCAGGGAGCTCACTTCTCTCACTGCCTCAGCCCCAGGTTTCCCACAGCACAGTCCCAGAGCTCTGGTGCCCTTGAGGAAGTTTTTCATTCTCTAACAGCTTCAGCTGCTGCTCTTGGCAATGGCCCCGGAGCAAAGGAGTCCCTGGGCATTCCTCCCCTGCCAGTGTGTGCCCCCCTTGCAGTGCTGATCTTTCCTCTGGGGTCTCTGCCTCTTCACTGGCTCCAGCAGAGCAAGCCAAGCCTGCTCATCTGCAGCTGTGGGAACCTCTCTGACAGCAATCCCGTACCCCTGGGATGTTTTCCTCCCATCCAAAGAGAGCCCCAGGAGACACCATGAAAGAACCAGCTCTCTGCTCTGCCCCAGGGGGATAATGGCATGGATTGAAGGACTCTCCTCCTCACCACAACACATCCTCCACTCTGCTCTTGTAATTCCTGGCCTTGAGATGAGCTGCTGCTGCTTGGGGTAACCTCTGAGCCTGTGTTTGTGCCCAGCTGCTGATCTGCGCTCTTGCTGTTCTCCAGATCACACAACTCTGCTACAGAGTCGGGGAGAAATAATGGACATGGAACAAGGCAGAGAGCTGAACACCATCCCAGTGCTGGGCGTCGAGCCCAAGGAGCCTTCAGTGGGAGATGGTGAAAGTGTAACGCTTGTGGTTGCCCTGACCCTGAGCACTGAGGGTAATGTCAGCAGCCCGGACCGTCCCAGAACAAACTCACATCCCCCTCAGCATCTCTTAGGGCGTGAAGGCAAAACAAGCGCTCATGAGCTAAGGGCCAACGTCAAGAAGAAGCTGCACAAGGCTGAAAGCATCAAGACTGCCAAAAGCAATGTGGTGAAAAAGACACCATCAAGCTGGCAGCAGGAGAAAATGGAGTCACGTTTATATCGGCAAGGCTCAAAGCATTCAGCGGTAGCTGGTGGATTAAAACGTGGCGACGATACCTCCGTGTGTGCACAGCACAGAGATGAGGAGGAGGAAGATCCAGCTGCCAGCAAGTACTACATCAAGACACGCAAATGGCACAAGAAGGAGGACAGCCAGTATGGGGTTGGATATAATAATCTTTTCTACCAGGTTTCACAACCTGTGAAAGTGGAGCGAAGGTCCAGATCTGACCACGATCTAAACAAGAATCTGGACTTTCTCGCTGACCTGTTGATTGGGAGCCGCCCCGCTGCGAAGAGGAGAGGAAGAGCCAGAGCTGAAGAGAAGCATTTCTCTATAGACAGGCACCTCCTGATGATGCCACACACCACACGGGAGGAAGACTCCATGTTCCTCAACAAACCTCTGAGCCCCCAAAGTCCAGACCTTGCTCCAGTTCCAAAGAGTCGGGAAACCAACGTTGATCATCACCGGCCACTGCAGGAGGCACACAAAGGCCTGCGAGCATTCACGGCCCACGTGGAGCGAGCCCTGAACAGGGACTGCAGCCTGCCCCAGCTCAAGCACGCCTGTGCCAGGATGGTCATGAAGACCAGGCTGCTTCTAAAGCTGCTCATTGAGAGGCAAGAGAACCAGGGAGCCTATGATCCCATGGCCCAGTGTCGTCTGCAAGAGAAGATGATTATTCATATGGCCTTGGGGAATGGCAAGGGACTCACACGGAAGGTAGGAGAGCTGCAGGCACTGCTGCACGTGTCCTTCTGGGAAAAGGAGAATGGAAGGATCAATCCTCTTACCCCTGTGATCTTCCTTTCCTCACAGCGCAAACTAGAACTTGTGGTGTACGTGGTCACATTTGGACTTTTGCTGATTTTCTTCATCTTCGCTTTCCTGGTCCTGAAGTGCATCTTCCATGTAAGCCAATTTCTTGTTTGACACAGAGCTGTCTGTCTTGTGGCTGGAGTGCTCTGGTGACAAGCCCCATGTGCCACTGCAGATGGCCCTGCATGTGCTGGCTACCACAGGAGATGTTGTTCCAAACCTGGAGCTTGTGGCAGCATCCACAGCAGCCAGCTCAGCAGGGTCCAGCCTGCCTGAGGGAAGCTTGTCCTGCCTCCTGTCCCGGCTCTCCCCAGCTTTGCTTTGCTCTCCTGCCTTCAGCCACCCAGCAATGAGAGCTTTTGCCCTCTCCTGTTTGGCAGAATATTACAGGAAAACTGATGTTGCAAATCTCCCATTTTCCTTCCCCAGAAGCGCTCTCAACGTTGTGAACTTGACTCCCAACCGTGCGACACCGGGAATTTGTGTCTCAGAAGGTAACTGCTCACTGCCACTGCTGTGCCACCAAGAGTCTTTCCCGTGCACAGCAGCTCCTCGTGGAGCCCCGCAGCCGCGCAGGTGCCGCTGCCCAGGACTCTCCCGGCTGTGTTTCCAACACGTCGCGTTTGGGGCAGCCCCGGGCGAGCGGCTCCTGAGCGGCAGCGCTGGGCACGGCCGGGGGCTCCCAGCCCAACCAGCCCTTGCCACGCCGGCGCTCGGATGGATGTCCTGGGCCCCGGTGTGCTCCCGAGTTTCTGTGAGCACCAGCAATACCTCTGTGTTCCCAGAACAGTCTCCTCTGCTGATGGCTCTGCCCTATTTCTCCCCGCTCCCACTGAAGAACTCACTCCCATCCTCTCCACTTGCCTTTTGCATGCAGGGCTCATTCTCTGCATTGCCAGCCATTGCCATCCCTGCTGGGGCTCCCCATCTTCCTTGGGCTCTGCTGGCACAGCCCCGAGCAGGGAGAGGTGCTGGCACCTGCTGCAGCCCTCCCTGGCCAGACCTCCCTGCTCACGGAGTGGGAGCAAGGAGCTCTGGGCATGGGATGGCCTGAAGCCTTTTTGTCCCCATTCACCTCGCTCACTCCATTGCTTTGCAGCGTTGGAAATGCCCCTTCCCAACTCCTCCAGCGGCTGCTGCACACACAGGGCAGAGCACAGGCAGCCCTGTTGCCCACAGCCTCCATCACCAGCTGCCTTCTCTCTTTAACCCTCTTTTCCCTTCCTGATTTTTTCAGGTTCTGTGTAAAACAGCGAGAGAGATGGAGGAAGGATAACAAGGAGGCACAGAATGTAGAACAGAAAAGGCCAAATAGCTCCTCTCTGAGTTTCCTCTGTTCCCAGTCCGTTCAAAGTTCTTCCCTGTGCTGTCCTCTGTTCAGGAAGTCGGAATTGCCATGGCTTCAGTGCCTCAGGGATGCCTATCAATCCCATAGATAAGCATCCCTGGAAGAGACAGTGTGAAGAACTAAGGTGGAAGACTCCCAAGAAGTTAATGGGATGCCACCAATTCTTCACTTCCCATTTTAGCTGAGGCTCTCCTTGGATGCCGTTACCTTGGTTGCTGTTATTTCCATGGATGCTTTTGCCTTGGTTGTTGTTATTTCCATGGATGCTGTTTCATTGGTTGTTGTTGTTTCCTTGGGTTCTTTTTCCTTGGCTGTTATTTTCTTGCTGCCCCTGCTGAGGGAAGGCCGGAGGGTGCTTCAGGCAAGCGCAAGCTCTGGACACCCAGAGGAGGCATCTCAGGGTTTTCCTCATCCCTTCTGGCAATGGTTCCCCCTGCATTCAGTAGAAATAAAGTTTGTTCTTGTTCCTCCTGGAGCTGCTGTTGTATTTGATAAAAGCAGTTTCTGTTCCCCGTTATGGATTTGGCCAAATTCAGTTTGAGATTGATGTGGGTTTACTCCAGCCAGATGCCAGTCACTCCCAAAGCTGCTCACTCACTCCTCTCTGCAGTTGGACAGAGGGGAAAAAATTTAAGGAAGGTTTATGAGTTATGGACCAGGAGAAAATACTCATCAAATACCATCAAGTACAAAACCGGTTCGACTTGATATTAAATGAATTTATTACTAACACAATCAGAGCAGGATAATGAGAAATAAAAGAAGCCCTTAAAAACACCTTTCCCTCACCCCTCCCTCCTTCCCAGCACTATTGCCTAATCCCAGCAGCACAAGGAGACAGGGAATGGGAGTAATTTCCCTACTCTCAGAGAGCAGATCTATCACCCTGCTGCACCATGGGGCTCCTCCCATGAGAGACAGTTCTCCAGGAACTTCTCCAATGTGGTTCCATCCCACGAACAGCAGCTCACTGCAAACTTCTGCAGCATGAGTCTGTCCCACAGGCAACGTTCCTCCCAGAACTGCTGCGGCATGGGTCACTCTCCCACAGGTGCAGTCCTGCAAGGACAGGCTGCTCCAGCCTGGGAGCGGGGCCCCTCTCTCCACAGGCCTCCCACAGGATCACAGCCTCCTGCAGGCATCCAGCTGCTCTGGTGCAGGGCCCCTCCACAGCATGCAGGTGAATCTCTGCTTCCCCATGCATCCCTGCGGGCTGCAGGAGCACTGCAGCCCCACCATGGTCTCCCCACTGCCTGCAGAGGAATCTCGGCTCTGGAGCCTGGAGCATCTCCTCAGCCTCAGTCTGCAATGCCCATGGAGCCTGCAGGTGGTTCTCTTCACATGTGCTCACTCCTGCTTTTCTCTGGTCCTAATTAAAATTGTGTCACAACTTGATTTTGCTTTCTTTGAAATCTGTTACCACAGAGGTGTAATGGCCATTTCTACTTTGGCCAGCCTTGAGAAGGTGCCAGAACCTTCCGGCATGTCCGGCAAAGCCAATGCCAGTGGGCTCCAGGGTGGACATCCACCTTTAGGAGCCATCAGGGATTGGTTCTGGCAGACATTGTGGAAGCTGGAAGCTTCCACCAGCTTCTAACAGAAGGAATCTTCGTGACTCCGTGCCCAGGACTGGAGGCCGCCCTGGCCCAAGCGCTGCCGCAGCCGCCCCGGCCCGAGCTGCTGTCCCGCGCGTTTCCCCTCAGGCCGGGACGGCCGCTGCCGGTGCCGCTGCCCGGAGCCGGAGCTGCCCGTGCGGCGGAGCAGCCGCGCTTACCGGCCGGGCCGGGCCGCCTCTCTGGCCGCTGCTTGCGGGGCCGTGCCGGCCTTGCCCGAGCTGCCCGCGGCTCCCTTTGCACGGCGCTCGCTGCCGGGGCCGGCGCGCTCAGGCGGAGCTGCCGCCCCTCAGGCTCCCGGCGCTTCCCGCCATTGCCGCTGCAGCTCCCTCAGCCTCTGCCGGCGGCCATGCCGACACTGCCCGCCTTTCGGCAAGCTCCCCGCGCCCTCCCAGCGCCAGGCGGCCTTTGGCCCCGCCTGCCTGCCGCCTGCCCACCAAAGGCGCTCTCACCGCTCCGCACAAGTGGAGAGGAGAAAAAGGACAGCCAAAGGCTCATGAGTTTACAGAAAGGGAGGGAGGGAGAGATCCCTCCCCGGTCATGGTCACGGACACAAGGGATGGAACTTGGGTATATTCATTACATTTATTACTAATAAAATCAGAGCAAGAGAATGAGAAGCAAAATAAATTTCAACAGTGAAATAAACAGGGCAAGGAGACTTCTTCTCCTTTTAATGCCTTTATTATAAGTGATCAGCTCAGGATTGGGCAGTTCGGCGGGCCTGCAGCTCCCCGTCGTCTCTCGCAGGGGCGACTCAGAGGAGGAGGATATGCACAGCTTTGTCCACCAGGGGTGGAGCTGGGGGATCCGGTCCTCGTGGGACCCTTTAGGGCGTGTTGATCCCATCCGATGTTGAATTGGTCTCGGTCTCGCTTCCTCCCAGACCTGGCCCGGGGGCTCTCGAAGACAGGGTGAGGAACAGTGAAGGTTTTCAGCATCTCTGCAGGCCCAGCAATCCGCTCCTCTCATCCAGACATCACTCCAATCTTTCAACTCTTAGGTGCTCGTTGTTTTTGGGGTTTTCTCCGTGCATTTGGAATAGGGTCCCACACAGCATGCTGGTCCTTGGAGTATTTTCCATATCCCTCCCCTCCAAAGTCTCTTTACCTCACTGTTCGGGAGGTACCCACCCTTCTCTGTCTCAGAGAAGGGCCATTAACTCGCCCCAGCCAGGGCTTTTATTGATACAAAAACAACTATTAACAACAACGACCCGTAATTCCCATAACACAAGCAGCACCCCAGCAGTAGCGGTAACCTTTTTTCTCACAGAAAAAAAGCAACAGAATTTTTATTCATAACAAACAGCAACTGTAGCCCCAAAGCCATGCCAAAATGTGTCCACACCAACCCAATACAGATGGGAATGGCTTCACAGTGACACAGAGCAGGCTTAGATCCCGTGCTCAGGAGAAATCCTTCCCTGGGAGGGTGGGCAGGCCCTGGCACAGGGTGCCCAGAGCAGCTGTGGTGGCCCCTGGATCCCTGGCAGTGTCCAAGGCCCGGTTGGACGGGGCTTGGAGCAGCCTGGGATAGTGGAAGGTGTCCCTGCTGCCATGGCAGGGGTGAAACTGGATGGGCTTTAAGGCCCCTTCCAAGCCCATCCATTCCATCATGCCACAGATTGATGGCTCTGAGACAGAGTCATTTGGTGACAGCATGGCCTGAACTGCGCTTTGCTGCGAGCTCTGATGCTAAGCACCATCCCGGTGACAAGAGCATTGCTAGAGTGTCATCAGAAGGACTACTGTGACACTGGCAGCAGCACTGTGACACAGGAGCGGCCACAGCTGCAGCTCAGGTCCGCGTCCCAGGCGACTGCAGCCAGTCCTGCCTCGTCATGGACCTGGTGATGCATCTGGTGCGCGCTCTGCTCCTGCTGGCCCTGCTGCTGGCAGTGGCCCCCTCGCCAACAGTGGGCAAGGAGCTCTGTCCAGAGCCCTGCCACTGCCCAGGCCGTGGGCGGCTGAACTGCGGCCACGCCGGCCTGGCCACCGTGCCTCCGGGCAGCCGCCGCCGAGCCCTGACCTTCCTGTGAGTGCTGCGGCCCCTCAGAGCCCTGCGGCTGCCCCTCCTCGGCTCCCTGGCTCTGCAAACCCCACCTGGGACACCTGGGGCACTCCCTGGCTGGAGACAGGGGGGGTTTGGGGGCCTGAGCTCAGCGTGAGCCAGGTGAAGCCAGGCTGGGCACGCTGTGCCTTCTCCAGGCAAAGCCCAATTCCAGCTCAGCAGCCAAAAGGCAGGGAAATGGGCTTGCCTGAGGAGGGGCCGGGTCTTTTGTTTCTTTGCAGAGATTTCACTGGCAACTCCATTGCTGATGTTGGAAAACAAACCTGGCAGGACTACCCATGGACTGAGACCTTGTAAGTGCCCTGCAGCATTTCAAATGTCAGGAGTGTGGGGAGTTTGCATCCTTTGGTCTGGGGTTGGAGCAGCAGCCCCCACACCACCCGCTTCCATTGGAATTCCAAGCTTGGCTGCTCTGCCAGGAGGGGTGTGAATCACCAGAGCTTCCCGGCATGGCAAGAATTGCCAAGAGTCTCTTGCAGCCAGGGCACCATCCCTGTGTCTGTCTGCCCAGGGATCAAGCTGTGGTCAGCTTCAGCCGGCCAGGAGCAAGGGCCTGCTCTGGCCAGGAGTGGGGACGATCCCTGCAGCGGTGCCCCAAAGAGATGCTTCAGTCAAGCTGCTGCAGGAGATTTTCCCTTGAGAATGCCATTTGCAGCTGGGCTGTGGGCGCTGTCACAATGTCCCTGTGTCCCCTTGTAGGGTGCTCAGGGACAATGAGCTGTGGGCTGTGAAGAGGCATTCCCTGGAGGGGCTGTTCCTGCTGAAGCACCTGTAAGCACCGTGCCCTGCCCACCGCGGGGGGCTCCTGCCTGCCCCTGCCTGGGGCCCTGCTGCTCAGCCCAGGCACAGGCACGTGGCCTTTGTCCCTCCTGGGATCCAGGCTGCAGAGGCAGGTAAAAGCAACAGGGCAAATGGAAGTGACATTTGTTGTTGTACCTGGAACAGGGATTTGTCCTCCAATGAGATTCTGTCCATTGAGGAACGGGCATTTGAGCCACTGCCTTTCCTGAAGTTTCTGTGAGTGATCAAGTTTCTCTCTGGGGGTTTCAGCTCAGTCTTTGCATGGGCACCGTGCCTGTGTAGGCAAATGCTGCTGCTGTTTTCCCCACAGTCCCTAAATCTGCCCTGCCCAGAGCCCAGCTGAGCTGCACAGGTCAATGCCGATGGCTGGGCGGCCACGCCAGGGGACAGAGCCCAGCGGGGTTGTCCACACACAGCCATCAGAGCAGCCAGTTCTTGCAGCCTTGGCTGCATCCTGGAACAGAAATAGAGTCAGCACGTGTGCCCTTCACTTGCCCTCCTGGGCAGGCTACAAACGCTGAGAAAGCCGCAGTTTCCTCCCTCTTCTACCTTGGATTGGCACCTTTCCTGCAAAGGGCTCTGTCTGTGCACCCTCTCTCTGTATGGCAGGCCTGATTGCTTTGTGTGACCTTCTCTTTCCCCAGAAATCTCTCCTGGAATGGCCTCACACAGATCCGCAGCGACACTTTCCAGGCCTGGCATGGGATGCAGTTCCTCCAGGAGCTGTAAGTGGCACCGGGGCTAAAGGCACGGCAGGGCGAGTCTCTGCAGGGTCTCTGCAGGGTCAGTGGGCAAGAGCAGATTTGCCCTTGGCAAAGTCCTGATTCCAACTGTGGATGTCAGCCAGGGAGCACCAGGAGTGTGCAGCTGCAAAGGCCCTTTCCCCTGCCCTGCTCCTCTCCTGCGTGGCTTCCTTGAGTGCGGCCAGGCCTTTCCCACGTGCCTGGCACAGCCAGTTCTCATCCTTGCCATCAGCCCTGACAGAGCTCTGTTGTTTGTCAGGATCCTCAGCCACAACCCGCTGGCTGTCATTGATGATGCTGCCTTCTTCAAGCTGCCCTCAGTGAGCTCTCTGTAAGTATTGGCTCATTTGGAGCAGATGCACAGAGAGCTGTGCCTCTCTGGAGTGCCCTGTTCTCAGGAAAGCAGCACAAATGATGCAGGAGCAAATCTCCCTCTTGGCCAGCCTGAGTCTGCTGGAGACAGAACTTGCCTGGCTTCTCTTGGAGCAGGCAGAAGTGGATGCCTCTGCCAACAGCACCACCATGATCAGGGCCCTGGGCTTGCTCTGAGAGCAGAGTTGTGGCCATGTCACCAGAGAGTTTCATGAGCTCTTTCCAATGTTTACAGAGACCTGAGTGCCACCCAAGTGAACTCACAGACGCTGCTGCAGCTGCTGCAGACCACAGTGAGCTTGGAAACCCTGTGAGTGTGTGCGACTGGGCCCCAGCCACCAGCAGGCCCAGAGTGCTGGGACAGGGGCTCTGCTTGGGAAACAAATCCGTGTGCCACAAAACCAGAACAAGCCCAGTAATCTCAAGAGCTGCTGTTTCCTCCTGGGCAAAGTGCCAAAGCTCACCAGCTCAGAGGCAGAATCTCACCTTGGGGTTGACTTGGTGCAGGCTTCTCCAAGGGGAGTTTGAACTCCAGGCGGGTGCATTTCTGTGTCACGTGGTATTTTGGAGCAGTTCTACTTTCCAGGATAAAATCCCCTTTTTAATGTTTTGCCTTGGGAGTCAGGGCCCTTTCCCAGAGCTGTGGCACACAGTGAGGCACAAGCCCCAGGCGTGGTATGGGTGTGTTTCCTGAACTGGGCTCTGAGCCATGCACTGGGTGGCCAGGTGTTCCTCCAAGAATCCCCTCTTGTCTGCAGCCAAGTGCCCAAGGAGGCGGCCTGCTGCCTGTGCCAGGAGCATCCCCGGCCCGAGAGCCCCTGCAGGACAATCCAGTTCCTGTGCCAGAAGCTGTGCAGCACCAGCGCCCCGCAGTGCGGTGGGTGTCCGGAGGGGCTGGGGGAGCTCAAATCTGCCCCTTCTCCTGAGCCTGGGCAGATGCTGCAGCACTGCCCTGTGCTGGGCCGTGCTGATCTGCCCTTGCAGTACAGGCCTTGGACACAACACCTTGGGATGGAAAGTTCCTGGTGATTGCACATATCTCGTGTGTCACATACTGTCTGGAGAAGGAACAGCTCACTGGGCCCACCAAACCTACCCATTTCCTGCCCACACCATGGCCCCAGGCAAGGAAAGCAGGAATGTCCCGTGCCCCTCCCTGGTGCTGGAAGGCAAGGTCTGCCCATGAAGGCCCCAAATTGCCCTAACAGCCTGGTTTCTGTGCCACCCCAGTGCCCACTGCAGGGCAAAGGGCAGAGCCTTTGATGTGCTCTGCGGGGTGAACACCAAGCACCGTCATGCCCTGGTTGGCCTGTGCAGGGGCAGCAAAGCCCCGTCCTGCGCTAGCTGGGCACAGGGCACAGCACATGCTGTGCACAGCAGGGCCAGGCTGCCCTTCTGCAATCAGAGACAGCCAGGTTTGCAAGGGCCGCAGGGAGCTCACTTCTCTCACTGCCTCAGCCCCAGGTTTCCCACAGCACAGTCCCAGAGCTCTGGAGCCCTTAAGGAAGTTTTTCATTCTCTAACAGCTTCAGCTGCTGCTCTTGGCAATGGCCCCGGAGCAAAGGAGTCCCTGGGCATTCCTCCCCTGCCAGTGTGTGCCCCCCTTGCAGTGCTGATCTTTCCTCTGGGGTCTCTGCCTCTTCACTGGCTCCAGCAGAGCAAGCCAAGCCTGCTCATCTGCAGCTGTGGGAACCTCTCTGACAGCAATCCCGTACCCCTGGGATGTTTTCCTCCCATCCAAAGAGAGCCCCAGGAGACACCATGAAAGAACCAGCTCTCTGCTCTGCCCCAGGGGGATAATGGCATGGATTGAAGGACTCTCCTCCTCACCACAACACATCCTCCACTCTGCTCTTGTAATTCCTGGCCTTGAGATGAGCTGCTGCTGCTTGGGGTAACCTCTGAGCCTGTGTTTGTGCCCAGCTGCTGATCTGCGCTCTTGCTGTTCTCCAGATCACACAACTCTGCTACAGAGTCGGGGAGAAATAATGGACATGGAACAAGGCAGAGAGCTGAACACCATCCCAGTGCTGGGCGTCGAGCCCAAGGAGCCTTCAGTGGGAGATGGTGAAAGTGTAACGCTTGTGGTTGCCCTGACCCTGAGCACTGAGGGTAATGTCAGCAGCCCGGACCGTCCCAGAACAAACTCACATCCCCCTCAGCATCTCTTAGGGCGTGAAGGCAAAACAAGCGCTCATGAGCTAAGGGCCAACGTCAAGAAGAAGCTGCACAAGGCTGAAAGCATCAAGACTGCCAAAAGCAATGTGGTGAAAAAGACACCATCAAGCTGGCAGCAGGAGAAAATGGAGTCACGTTTATATCGGCAAGGCTCAAAGCATTCAGCGGTAGCTGGTGGATTAAAACGTGGCGACGATACCTCCGTGTGTGCACAGCACAGAGATGAGGAGGAGGAAGATCCAGCTGCCAGCAAGTACTACATCAAGACACGCAAATGGCACAAGAAGGAGGACAGCCAGTATGGGGTTGGATATAATAATCTTTTCTACCAGGTTTCACAACCTGTGAAAGTGGAGCGAAGGTCCAGATCTGACCACGATCTAAACAAGAATCTGGACTTTCTCGCTGACCTGTTGATTGGGAGCCGCCCCGCTGCGAAGAGGAGAGGAAGAGCCAGAGCTGAAGAGAAGCATTTCTCTATAGACAGGCACCTCCTGATGATGCCACACACCACACGGGAG
This sequence comes from Zonotrichia albicollis, assembly GCF_047830755.1. Taxonomy (NCBI): domain Eukaryota; kingdom Metazoa; phylum Chordata; class Aves; order Passeriformes; family Passerellidae; genus Zonotrichia; species Zonotrichia albicollis. The sequence goes on along the minus strand of NC_133841.1, from coordinate 5,684,094 downwards.
GAAGACTCCATGTTCCTCAACAAACCTCTGAGCCCCCAAAGTCCAGACCTTGCTCCAGTTCCAAAGAGTCAGGAAACCAACATTGATCATCACCGGCCACTGCAGGAGGCACACAAAGGCCTGCGAGCATTCATGGCCCACGTGGAGCGAGCCCTGAACAGGGACTGCAGCCTGCCCCAGCTCAAGCACGCCTGTGCCAGGATGGTCATGAAGACCAGGCTGCTTCTAAAGCTGCTCATTGAGAGGCAAGAGAACCAGGGAGCCTATGATCCCATGGCCCAGTGTCGTCTGCAAGAGAAGATGATTATTCATATGGCCTTGGGGAATGGCAAGGGACTCACACGGAAGGTAGGAGAGCTGCAGGCACTGCTGCACGTGTCCTTCTGGGAAAAGGAGAATGGAAGGATCAATCCTCTTACCCCTGTGATCTTCCTTTCCTCACAGCGCAAACTAGAACTAGTGGTGTACGTGGTCACATTTGGACTTTTGCTGATTTTCTTCATCTTCGCTTTCCTGGTCCTGAAGTGCATCTTCCATGTAAGCCAATTTCTTGTTTGACACAGAGCTGTCTGTCTTGTGGCTGGAGTGCTCTGGTGACAAGCCCCATGTGCCACTGCAGATGGCCCTGCATGTGCTGGCTACCACAGGAGATGTTGTTCCAAACCTGGAGCTTGTGGCAGCATCCACAGCAGCCAGCTCAGCAGGGTCCAGCCTGCCTGAGGGAAGCTTGTCCTGCCTCCTGTCCCGGCTCTCCCCAGCTTTGCTTTGCTCTCCTGCCTTCAGCCACCCAGCAATGAGAGCTTTTGCCCTCTCCTGTTTGGCAGAATATTACAGGAAAACTGATGTTGCAAATCTCCCATTTTCCTTCCCCAGAAGCGCTCTCAACGTTGTGAACTTGACTCCCAACCGTGCGACACCGGGAATTTGTGTCTCAGAAGGTAACTGCTCACTGCCACTGCTGTGCCACCAAGAGTCTTTCCCGTGCACAGCAGCTCCTCGTGGAGCCCCGCAGCCGCGCAGGTGCCGCTGCCCAGGACTCTCCCGGCTGTGTTTCCAACACGTCGCGTTTGGGGCAGCCCCGGGCGAGCGGCTCCTGAGCGGCAGCGCTGGGCACGGCCGGGGGCTCCCAGCCCAACCAGCCCTTGCCACGCCGGCGCTCGGATGGATGTCCTGGGCCCCGGTGTGCTCCCGAGTTTCTGTGAGCACCAGCAATACCTCTGTGTTCCCAGAACAGTCTCCTCTGCTGATGGCTCTGCCCTATTTCTCCCCGCTCCCACTGAAGAACTCACTCCCATCCTCTCCACTTGCCTTTTGCATGCAGGGCTCATTCTCTGCATTGCCAGCCATTGCCATCCCTGCTGGGGCTCCCCATCTTCCTTGGGCTCTGCTGGCACAGCCCCGAGCAGGGAGAGGTGCTGGCACCTGCTGCAGCCCTCCCTGGACAGACCTCCCTGCTCACGGAGTGGGAGCAAGGAGCTCTGGGCATGGGATGGCCTGAAGCCTTTTTGTCCCCATTCACCTCGCTCACTCCATTGCTTTGCAGCGTTGGAAATGCCCCTTCCCAACTCCTCCAGCGGCTGCTGCACACACAGGGCAGAGCACAGGCAGCCCTGTTGCCCACAGCCTCCATCACCAGCTGCCTTCTCTCTTTAACCCTCTTTTCCCTTCCTGATTTTTTCAGGTTCTGTGTAAAACAGCGAGAGAGATGGAGGAAGGATAACAAGGAGGCACAGAATGTAGAACAGAAAAGGCCAAATAGCTCCTCTCTGAGTTTCCTCTGTTCCCAGTCCGTTCAAAGTTCTTCCCTGTGCTGTCCTCTGTTCAGGAAGTCGGAATTGCCATGGCTTCAGTGCCTCAGGGATGCCTATCAATCCCATAGATAAGCATCCCTGGAAGAGACAGTGTGAAGAACTAAGGTGGAAGACTCCCAAGAAGTTAATGGGATGCCACCAATTCTTCACTTCCCATTTTAGCTGAGGCTCTCCTTGGATGCCGTTACCTTGGTTGCTGTTATTTCCATGGATGCTTTTGCCTTGGTTGTTGTTATTTCCATGGATGCTGTTTCATTGGTTGTTGTTGTTTCCTTGGGTTCTTTTTCCTTGGCTGTTATTTTCTTGCTGCCCCTGCTGAGGGAAGGCCGGAGGGTGCTTCAGGCAAGCGCAAGCTCTGGACACCCAGAGGAGGCATCTCAGGGTTTTCCTCATCCCTTCTGGCAATGGTTCCCCCTGCATTCAGTAGAAATAAAGTTTGTTCTTGTTCCTCCTGGAGCTGCTGTTGTATTTGATAAAAGCAGTTTCTGTTCCCCGTTATGGATTTGGCCAAATTCAGTTTGAGATTGATGTGGGTTTACTCCAGCCAGATGCCAGTCACTCCCAAAGCTGCTCACTCACTCCTCTCTGCAGTTGGACAGAGGGGAAAAAATTTAAGGAAGGTTTATGAGTTATGGACCAGGAGAAAATACTCATCAAATACCATCAAGTACAAAACCGGTTCGACTTGATATTAAATGAATTTATTACTAACACAATCAGAGCAGGATAATGAGAAATAAAAGAAGCCCTTAAAAACACCTTTCCCTCACCCCTCCCTCCTTCCCAGCACTATTGCCTAATCCCAGCAGCACAAGGAGACAGGGAATGGGAGTAATTTCCCTACTCTCAGAGAGCAGATCTATCACCCTGCTGCACCACGGGGCTCCTCCCATGAGAGACAGTTCTCCAGGAACTTCTCCAATGTGGTTCCATCCCACGAACAGCAGCTCACTGCAAACTTCTGCAGCATGAGTCTGTCCCACAGGCAACGTTCCTCCCAGAACTGCTGCGGCATGGGTCACTCTCCCACAGGTGCAGTCCTGCAAGGACAGGCTGCTCCAGCCTGGGAGCGGGGCCCCTCTCTCCACAGGCCTCCCACAGGATCACAGCCTCCTGCAGGCATCCAGCTGCTCTGGTGCAGGGCCCCTCCACAGCATGCAGGTGAATCTCTGCTTCCCCATGCATCCCTGCGGGCTGCAGGAGCACTGCAGCCCCACCATGGTCTCCCCACTGCCTGCAGAGGAATCTCGGCTCTGGAGCCTGGAGCATCTCCTCAGCCTCAGTCTGCAATGCCCATGGAGCCTGCAGGTGGTTCTCTTCACATGTGCTCACTCCTGCTTTTCTCTGGTCCTAATTAAAATTGTGTCACAACTTGATTTTGCTTTCTTTGAAATCTGTTACCACAGAGGTGTAATGGCCATTTCTACTTGGGCCAGCCTTGAGAAGGTGCCAGAACCTTCCGGCATGTCCGGCAAAGCCAATGCCAGTGGGCTCCAGGGTGGACATCCACCTTTAGGAGCCATCAGGGATTGGTTCTGGCAGACATTGTGGAAGCTGGAAGCTTCCACCAGCTTCTAACAGAAGGAATCTTCGTGACTCCGTGCCCAGGACTGGAGGCCGCCCTGGCCCAAGCGCTGCCGCAGCCGCCCCGGCCCGAGCTGCTGTCCCGCGCGTTTCCCCTCAGGCCGGGACGGCCGCTGCCGGTGCCGCTGCCCGGAGCCGGAGCTGCCCGTGCGGCGGAGCAGCCGCGCTTACCGGCCGGGCCGGGCCGCCTCTCTGGCCGCTGCTTGCGGGGCCGTGCCGGCCTTGCCCGAGCTGCCCGCGGCTCCCTTTGCACGGCGCTCGCTGCCGGGGCCGGCGCGCTCAGGCGGAGCTGCCGCCCCTCAGGCTCCCGGCGCTTCCCGCCATTGCCGCTGCAGCTCCCTCAGCCTCTGCCGGCGGCCATGCCGACACTGCCCGCCTTTCGGCAAGCTCCCCGCGCCCTCCCAGCGCCAGGCGGCCTTTGGCCCCGCCTGCCTGCCGCCTGCCCACCAAAGGCGCTCTCACCGCTCCGCACAAGTGGAGAGGAGAAAAAGGACAGCCAAAGGCTCATGAGTTTACAGAAAGGGAGGGAGGGAGAGATCCCTCCCCGGTCATGGTCACGGACACAAGGGATGGAACTTGGGTATATTCATTACATTTATTACTAATAAAATCAGAGCAAGAGAATGAGAAGCAAAATAAATTTCAACAGTGAAATAAACAGGGCAAGGAGACTTCTTCTCCTTTTAATGCCTTTATTATAAGTGATCAGCTCAGGATTGGGCAGTTCGGCGGGCCTGCAGCTCCCCGTCGTCTCTCGCAGGGGCGACTCAGAGGAGGAGGATATGCACAGCTTTGTCCACCAGGGGTGGAGCTGGGGGATCCGGTCCTCGTGGGACCCTTTAGGGCGTGTTGATCCCATCCGATGTTGAATTGGTCTCGGTCTCGCTTCCTCCCAGACCTGGCCCGGGGGCTCTCGAAGACAGGGTGAGGAACAGTGAAGGTTTTCAGCATCTCTGCAGGCCCAGCAATCCGCTCCTCTCATCCAGACATCACTCCAATCTTTCAACTCTTAGGTGCTCGTTGTTTTTGGGGTTTTCTCCGTGCATTTGGAATAGGGTCCTACACAGCATGCTGGTCCTTGGAGTATTTTCCATATCCCTCCCCTCCAAAGTCTCTTTACCTCACTGTTCGGGAGGTACCCACCCTTCTCTGTCTCAGAGAAGGGCCATTAACTCGCCCCAGCCAGGGCTTTTATTGATACAAAAACAACTATTAACAACAACGACCCGTAATTCCCATAACACAAGCAGCACCCCAGCAGTAGCGGTAACCTTTTTTCTCACAGAAAAAAAGCAACAGAATTTTTATTCATAACAAACAGCAACTGTAGCCCCAAAGCCATGCCAAAATGTGTCCACACCAACCCAATACAGATGGGAATGGCTTCACAGTGACACAGAGCAGGCTTAGATCCCGTGCTCAGGAGAAATCCTTCCCTGGGAGGGTGGGCAGGCCCTGGCACAGGGTGCCCAGAGCAGCTGTGGTGGCCCCTGGATCCCTGGCAGTGTCCAAGGCCCGGTTGGACGGGGCTTGGAGCAGCCTGGGATAGTGGAAGGTGTCCCTGCTGCCATGGCAGGGGTGAAACTGGATGGGCTTTAAGGCCCCTTCCAAGCCCATCCATTCCATCATGCCACAGATTGATGGCTCTGAGACAGAGTCATTTGGTGACAGCATGGCCTGAACTGCGCTTTGCTGCGAGCTCTGATGCTAAGCACCATCCCGGTGACAAGAGCATTGCTAGAGTGTCATCAGAAGGACTACTGTGACACTGGCAGCAGCACTGTGACACAGGAGCGGCCACAGCTGCAGCTCAGGTCCGCGTCCCAGGCGACTGCAGCCAGTCCTGCCTCGTCATGGACCTGGTGATGCATCTGGTGCGCGCTCTGCTCCTGCTGGCCCTGCTGCTGGCAGTGGCCCCCTCGCCAACAGTGGGCAAGGAGCTCTGTCCAGAGCCCTGCCACTGCCCAGGCCGTGGGCGGCTGAACTGCGGCCACGCCGGCCTGGCCACCGTGCCCCCGGTCAGCCGCCGCCGAGCCCTGACCTTCCTGTGAGTGCTGCGGCCCCTCAGAGCCCTGCGGCTGCCCCTCCTCGGCTCCCTGGCTCTGCAAACCCCACCTGGGACACCTGGGGCACTCCCTGGCTGGAGACAGGGGGGGTTTGGGGGCCTGAGCTCAGCGTGAGCCAGGTGAAGCCAGGCTGGGCACGCTGTGCCTTCTCCAGGCAAAGCCCAATTCCAGCTCAGCAGCCAAAAGGCAGGGAAATGGGCTTGCCTGAGGAGGGGCCGGGTCTTTTGTTTCTTTGCAGAGATTTCACTGGCAACTCCATTGCTGATGTTGGAAAACAAACCTGGCAGGACTACCCATGGACTGAGACCTTGTAAGTGCCCTGCAGCATTTCAAATGTCAGGAGTGTGGGGAGTTTGCATCCTTTGGTCTGGGGTTGGAGCAGCAGCCCCCACACCACCCGCTTCCATTGGAATTCCAAGCTTGGCTGCTCTGCCAGGAGGGGTGTGAATCACCAGAGCTTCCCGGCATGGCAAGAATTGCCAAGAGTCTCTTGCAGCCAGGGCACCATCCCTGTGTCTGTCTGCCCAGGGATCAAGCTGTGGTCAGCTTCAGCCGGCCAGGAGCAAGGGCCTGCTCTGGCCAGGAGTGGGGACGATCCCTGCAGCGGTGCCCCAAAGAGATGCTTCAGTCAAGCTGCTGCAGGAGATTTTCCCTTGAGAATGCCATTTGCAGCTGGGCTGTGGGCGCTGTCACAATGTCCCTGTGTCCCCTTGTAGGGTGCTCAGGGACAATGAGCTGTGGGCTGTGAAGAGGCATTCCCTGGAGGGGCTGTTCCTGCTGAAGCACCTGTAAGCACCGTGCCCTGCCCACCGCGGGGGGCTCCTGCCTGCCCCTGCCTGGGGCCCTGCTGCTCAGCCCAGGCACAGGCACGTGGCCTTTGTCCCTCCTGGGATCCAGGCTGCAGAGGCAGGTAAAAGCAACAGGGCAAATGGAAGTGACATTTGTTGTTGTACCTGGAACAGGGATTTGTCCTCCAATGAGATTCTGTCCATTGAGGAACGGGCATTTGAGCCACTGCCTTTCCTGAAGTTTCTGTGAGTGATCAAGTTTCTCTCTGGGGGTTTCAGCTCAGTCTTTGCATGGGCACCGTGCCTGTGTAGGCAAATGCTGCTGCTGTTTTCCCCACAGTCCCTAAATCTGCCCTGCCCAGAGCCCAGCTGAGCTGCACAGGTCAATGCCGATGGCTGGGCGGCCACGCCAGGGGACAGAGCCCAGCGGGGTTGTCCACACACAGCCATCAGAGCAGCCAGTTCTTGCAGCCTTGGCTGCATCCTGGAACAGAAATAGAGTCAGCACGTGTGCCCTTCACTTGCCCTCCTGGGCAGGCTACAAACGCTGAGAAAGCCGCAGTTTCCTCCCTCTTCTACCTTGGATTGGCACCTTTCCTGCAAAGGGCTCTGTCTGTGCACCCTCTCTCTGTATGGCAGGCCTGATTGCTTTGTGTGACCTTCTCTTTCCCCAGAAATCTCTCCTGGAATGGCCTCACACAGATCCGCAGCGACACTTTCCAGGCCTGGCATGGGATGCAGTTCCTCCAGGAGCTGTAAGTGGCACCGGGGCTAAAGGCACGGCAGGGCGAGTCTCTGCAGGGTCTCTGCAGGGTCAGTGGGCAAGAGCAGATTTGCCCTTGGCAAAGTCCTGATTCCAACTGTGGATGTCAGCCAGGGAGCACCAGGAGTGTGCAGCTGCAAAGGCCCTTTCCCCTGCCCTGCTCCTCTCCTGCGTGGCTTCCTTGAGTGCGGCCAGGCCTTTCCCACGTGCCTGGCACAGCCAGTTCTCATCCTTGCCATCAGCCCTGACAGAGCTCTGTTGTTTGTCAGGATCCTCAGCCACAACCCGCTGGCTGTCATTGATGATGCTGCCTTCTTCAAGCTGCCCTCAGTGAGCTCTCTGTAAGTATTGGCTCATTTGGAGCAGATGCACAGAGAGCTGTGCCTCTCTGGAGTGCCCTGTTCTCAGGAAAGCAGCACAAATGATGCAGGAGCAAATCTCCCTCTTGGCCAGCCTGAGTCTGCTGGAGACAGAACTTGCCTGGCTTCTCTTGGAGCAGGCAGAAGTGGATGCCTCTGCCAACAGCACCACCATGATCAGGGCCCTGGGCTTGCTCTGAGAGCAGAGTTGTGGCCATGTCACCAGAGAGTTTCATGAGCTCTTTCCAATGTTTACAGAGACCTGAGTGCCACCCAAGTGAACTCACAGACGCTGCTGCAGCTGCTGCAGACCACAGTGAGCTTGGAAACCCTGTGAGTGTGTGCGACTGGGCCCCAGCCACCAGCAGGCCCAGAGTGCTGGGACAGGGGCTCTGCTTGGGAAACAAATCCGTGTGCCACAAAACCAGAACAAGCCCAGTAATCTCAAGAGCTGCTGTTTCCTCCTGGGCAAAGTGCCAAAGCTCACCAGCTCAGAGGCAGAATCTCACCTTGGGGTTGACTTGGTGCAGGCTTCTCCAAGGGGAGTTTGAACTCCAGGCGGGTGCATTTCTGTGTCACGTGGTATTTTGGAGCAGTTCTACTTTCCAGGATAAAATCCCCTTTTTAATGTTTTGCCTTGGGAGTCAGGGCCCTTTCCCAGAGCTGTGGCACACAGTGAGGCACAAGCCCCAGGCGTGGTATGGGTGTGTTTCCTGAACTGGGCTCTGAGCCATGCACTGGGTGGCCAGGTGTTCCTCCAAGAATCCCCTCTTGTCTGCAGCCAAGTGCCCAAGGAGGCGGCCTGCTGCCTGTGCCAGGAGCATCCCCGGCCCGAGAGCCCCTGCAGGACAATCCAGTTCCTGTGCCAGAAGCTGTGCAGCACCAGCGCCCCGCAGTGCGGTGGGTGTCCGGAGGGGCTGGGGGAGCTCAAATCTGCCCCTTCTCCTGAGCCTGGGCAGATGCTGCAGCACTGCCCTGTGCTGGGCCGTGCTGATCTGCCCTTGCAGTACAGGCCTTGGACACAACACCTTGGGATGGAAAGTTCCTGGTGATTGCACATATCTCGTGTGTCACATACTGTCTGGAGAAGGAACAGCTCACTGGGCCCACCAAACCTACCCATTTCCTGCCCACACCATGGCCCCAGGCAAGGAAAGCAGGAATGTCCCGTGCCCCTCCCTGGTGCTGGAAGGCAAGGTCTGCCCATGAAGGCCCCAAATTGCCCTAACAGCCTGGTTTCTGTGCCACCCCAGTGCCCACTGCAGGGCAAAGGGCAGAGCCTTTGATGTGCTCTGCGGGGTGAACACCAAGCACCGTCATGCCCTGGTTGGCCTGTGCAGGGGCAGCAAAGCCCCGTCCTGCGCTAGCTGGGCACAGGGCACAGCACATGCTGTGCACAGCAGGGCCAGGCTGCCCTTCTGCAATCAGAGACAGCCAGGTTTGCAAGGGCCGCAGGGAGCTCACTTCTCTCACTGCCTCAGCCCCAGGTTTCCCACAGCACAGTCCCAGAGCTCTGGAGCCCTTAAGGAAGTTTTTCATTCTCTAACAGCTTCAGCTGCTGCTCTTGGCAATGGCCCCGGAGCAAAGGAGTCCCTGGGCATTCCTCCCCTGCCAGTGTGTGCCCCCCTTGCAGTGCTGATCTTTCCTCTGGGGTCTCTGCCTCTTCACTGGCTCCAGCAGAGCAAGCCAAGCCTGCTCATCTGCAGCTGTGGGAACCTCTCTGACAGCAATCCCGTACCCCTGGGATGTTTTCCTCCCATCCAAAGAGAGCCCCAGGAGACACCATGAAAGAACCAGCTCTCTGCTCTGCCCCAGGGGGATAATGGCATGGATTGAAGGACTCTCCTCCTCACCACAACACATCCTCCACTCTGCTCTTGTAATTCCTGGCCTTGAGATGAGCTGCTGCTGCTTGGGGTAACCTCTGAGCCTGTGTTTGTGCCCAGCTGCTGATCTGCGCTCTTGCTGTTCTCCAGATCACACAACTCTGCTACAGAGTCGGGGAGAAATAATGGACATGGAACAAGGCAGAGAGCTGAACACCATCCCAGTGCTGGGCGTCGAGCCCAAGGAGCCTTCAGTGGGAGATGGTGAAAGTGTAACGCTTGTGGTTGCCCTGACCCTGAGCACTGAGGGTAATGTCAGCAGCCCGGACCGTCCCAGAACAAACTCACATCCCCCTCAGCATCTCTTAGGGCGTGAAGGCAAAACAAGCGCTCATGAGCTAAGGGCCAACGTCAAGAAGAAGCTGCACAAGGCTGAAAGCATCAAGACTGCCAAAAGCAATGTGGTGAAAAAGACACCATCAAGCTGGCAGCAGGAGAAAATGGAGTCACGTTTATATCGGCAAGGCTCAAAGCATTCAGCGGTAGCTGGTGGATTAAAACGTGGCGACGATACCTCCGTGTGTGCACAGCACAGAGATGAGGAGGAGGAAGATCCAGCTGCCAGCAAGTACTACATCAAGACACGCAAATGGCACAAGAAGGAGGACAGCCAGTATGGGGTTGGATATAATAATCTTTTCTACCAGGTTTCACAACCTGTGAAAGTGGAGCGAAGGTCCAGATCTGACCACGATCTAAACAAGAATCTGGACTTTCTCGCTGACCTGTTGATTGGGAGCCGCCCCGCTGCGAAGAGGAGAGGAAGAGCCAGAGCTGAAGAGAAGCATTTCTCTATAGACAGGCACCTCCTGATGATGCCACACACCACACGGGAGGAAGACTCCATGTTCCTCAACAAACCTCTGAGCCCCCAAAGTCCAGACCTTGCTCCAGTTCCAAAGAGTCGGGAAACCAACATTGATCATCACCGGCCACTGCAGGAGGCACACAAAGGCCTGCGAGCATTCATGGCCCACGTGGAGCGAGCCCTGAACAGGGACTGCAGCCTGCCCCAGCTCAAGCACGCCTGTGCCAGGATGGTCATGAAGACCAGGCTGCTTCTAAAGCTGCTCATTGAGAGGCAAGAGAACCAGGGAGCCTATGATCCCATGGCCCAGTGTCGTCTGCAAGAGAAGATGATTATTCATATGGCCTTGGGGAATGGCAAGGGACTCACACGGAAGGTAGGAGAGCTGCAGGCACTGCTGCACGTGTCCTTCTGGGAAAAGGAGAATGGAAGGATCAATCCTCTTACCCCTGTGATCTTCCTTTCCTCACAGCGCAAACTAGAACTTGTGGTGTACGTGGTCACATTTGGACTTTTGCTGATTTTCTTCATCTTCGCTTTCCTGGTCCTGAAGTGCATCTTCCATGTAAGCCAATTTCTTGTTTGACACAGAGCTGTCTGTCTTGTGGCTGGAGTGCTCTGGTGACAAGCCCCATGTGCCACTGCAGATGGCCCTGCATGTGCTGGCTACCACAGGAGATGTTGTTCCAAACCTGGAGCTTGTGGCAGCATCCACAGCAGCCAGCTCAGCAGGGTCCAGCCTGCCTGAGGGAAGCTTGTCCTGCCTCCTGTCCCGGCTCTCCCCAGCTTTGCTTTGCTCTCCTGCCTTCAGCCACCCAGCAATGAGAGCTTTTGCCCTCTCCTGTTTGGCAGAATATTACAGGAAAACTGATGTTGCAAATCTCCCATTTTCCTTCCCCAGAAGCGCTCTCAACGTTGTGAACTTGACTCCCAACCGTGCGACACCGGGAATTTGTGTCTCAGAAGGTAACTGCTCACTGCCACTGCTGTGCCACCAAGAGTCTTTCCCGTGCACAGCAGCTCCTCGTGGAGCCCCGCAGCCGCGCAGGTGCCGCTGCCCAGGACTCTCCCGGCTGTGTTTCCAACACGTCGCGTTTGGGGCAGCCCCGGGCGAGCGGCTCCTGAGCGGCAGCGCTGGGCACGGCCGGGGGCTCCCAGCCCAACCAGCCCTTGCCACGCCGGCGCTCGGATGGATGTCCTGGGCCCCGGTGTGCTCCCGAGTTTCTGTGAGCACCAGCAATACCTCTGTGTTCCCAGAACAGTCTCCTCTGCTGATGGCTCTGCCCTATTTCTCCCCGCTCCCACTGAAGAACTCACTCCCATCCTCTCCACTTGCCTTTTGCATGCAGGGCTCATTCTCTGCATTGCCAGCCATTGCCATCCCTGCTGGGGCTCCCCATCTTCCTTGGGCTCTGCTGGCACAGCCCCGAGCAGGGAGAGGTGCTGGCACCTGCTGCAGCCCTCCCTGGACAGACCTCCCTGCTCACGGAGTGGGAGCAAGGAGCTCTGGGCATGGGATGGCCTGAAGCCTTTTTGTCCCCATTCACCTCGCTCACTCCATTGCTTTGCAGCGTTGGAAATGCCCCTTCCCAACTCCTCCAGCGGCTGCTGCACACACAGGGCAGAGCACAGGCAGCCCTGTTGCCCACAGCCTCCATCACCAGCTGCCTTCTCTCTTTAACCCTCTTTTCCCTTCCTGATTTTTTCAGGTTCTGTGTAAAACAGCGAGAGAGATGGAGGAAGGATAACAAGGAGGCACAGAATGTAGAACAGAAAAGGCCAAATAGCTCCTCTCTGAGTTTCCTCTGTTCCCAGTCCGTTCAAAGTTCTTCCCTGTGCTGTCCTCTGTTCAGGAAGTCGGAATTGCCATGGCTTCAGTGCCTCAGGGATGCCTATCAATCCCATAGATAAGCATCCCTGGAAGAGACAGTGTGAAGAACTAAGGTGGAAGACTCCCAAGAAGTTAATGGGATGCCACCAATTCTTCACTTCCCATTTTAGCTGAGGCTCTCCTTGGATGCCGTTACCTTGGTTGCTGTTATTTCCATGGATGCTTTTGCCTTGGTTGTTGTTATTTCCATGGATGCTGTTTCATTGGTTGTTGTTGTTTCCTTGGGTTCTTTTTCCTTGGCTGTTATTTTCTTGCTGCCCCTGCTGAGGGAAGGCCGGAGGGTGCTTCAGGCAAGCGCAAGCTCTGGACACCCAGAGGAGGCATCTCAGGGTTTTCCTCATCCCTTCTGGCAATGGTTCCCCCTGCATTCAGTAGAAATAAAGTTTGTTCTTGTTCCTCCTGGAGCTGCTGTTGTATTTGATAAAAGCAGTTTCTGTTCCCCGTTATGGATTTGGCCAAATTCAGTTTGAGATTGATGTGGGTTTACTCCAGCCAGATGCCAGTCACTCCCAAAGCTGCTCACTCACTCCTCTCTGCAGTTGGACAGAGGGGAAAAAATTTAAGGAAGGTTTATGAGTTATGGACCAGGAGAAAATACTCATCAAATACCATCAAGTACAAAACCGGTTCGACTTGATATTAAATGAATTTATTACTAACACAATCAGAGCAGGATAATGAGAAATAAAAGAAGCCCTTAAAAACACCTTTCCCTCACCCCTCCCTCCTTCCCAGCACTATTGCCTAATCCCAGCAGCACAAGGAGACAGGGAATGGGAGTAATTTCCCTACTCTCAGAGAGCAGATCTATCACCCTGCTGCACCACGGGGCTCCTCCCATGAGAGACAGTTCTCCAGGAACTTCTCCAATGTGGTTCCATCCCACGAACAGCAGCTCACTGCAAACTTCTGCAGCATGAGTCTGTCCCACAGGCAACGTTCCTCCCAGAACTGCTGCGGCATGGGTCACTCTCCCACAGGTGCAGTCCTGCAAGGACAGGCTGCTCCAGCCTGGGAGCGGGGCCCCTCTCTCCACAGGCCTCCCACAGGATCACAGCCTCCTGCAGGCATCCAGCTGCTCTGGTGCAGGGCCCCTCCACAGCATGCAGGTGAATCTCTGCTTCCCCATGCATCCCTGCGGGCTGCAGGAGCACTGCAGCCCCACCATGGTCTCCCCACTGCCTGCAGAGGAATCTCGGCTCTGGAGCCTGGAGCATCTCCTCAGCCTCAGTCTGCAATGCCCATGGAGCCTGCAGGTGGTTCTCTTCACATGTGCTCACTCCTGCTTTTCTCTGGTCCTAATTAAAATTGTGTCACAACTTGATTTTGCTTTCTTTGAAATCTGTTACCACAGAGGTGTAACGGCAATTTCTACTTGGGCCAGCCTTGAGAAGGTGCCAGAACCTTCCGGCATGTCCGGCAAAGCCAATGCCAGTGGGCTCCAGGGTGGACATCCACCTTTAGGAGCCATCAGGGATTGGTTCTGGCAGACATTGTGGAAGCTGGAAGCTTCCACCAGCTTCTAACAGAAGGAATCTTCGTGACTCCGTGCCCAGGACTGGAGGCCGCCCTGGCCCAAGCGCTGCCGCAGCCGCCCCGGCCCGAGCTGCTGTCCCGCGCGTTTCCCCTCAGGCCGGGACGGCCGCTGCCGGTGCCGCTGCCCGGAGCCGGAGCTGCCCGTGCGGCGGAGCAGCCGCGCTTACCGGCCGGGCCGGGCCGCCTCTCTGGCCGCTGCTTGCGGGGCCGTGCCGGCCTTGCCCGAGCTGCCCGCGGCTCCCTTTGCACGGCGCTCGCTGCCGGGGCCGGCGCGCTCAGGCGGAGCTGCCGCCCCTCAGGCTCCCGGCGCTTCCCGCCATTGCCGCTGCAGCTCCCTCAGCCTCTGCCGGCCGCCATGCCGACACTGCCCGCCTTTCGGCAAGCTCCCCGCGCCCTCCCAGCGCCAGGCGGCCTTTGGCCCCGCCTGCCTGCCGCCTGCCCACCAAAGGCGCTCTCACCGCTCCGCACAAGTGGAGAGGAGAAAAAGGACAGCCAAAGGCTCATGAGTTTACAGAAAGGGAGGGAGGGAGAGATCCCTCCCCGGTCATGGTCACGGACACAAGGGATGGAACTTGGGTATATTCATTACATTTATTACTAATAAAATCAGAGCAAGAGAATGAGAAGCAAAATAAATTTCAACAGTGAAATAAACAGGGCAAGGAGACTTCTTCTCCTTTTAATGCCTTTATTATAAGTGATCAGCTCAGGATTGGGCAGTTCGGCGGGCCTGCAGCTCCCCGTCGTCTCTCGCAGGGGCGACTCAGAGGAGGAGGATATGCACAGCTTTGTCCACCAGGGGTGGAGCTGGGGGATCCGGTCCTCGTGGGACCCTTTAGGGCGTGTTGATCCCATCCGATGTTGAATTGGTCTCGGTCTCGCTTCCTCCCAGACCTGGCCCGGGGGCTCTCGAAGACAGGGTGAGGAACAGTGAAGGTTTTCAGCATCTCTGCAGGCCCAGCAATCCGCTCCTCTCATCCAGACATCACTCCAATCTTTCAACTCTTAGGTGCTCGTTGTTTTTGGGGTTTTCTCCGTGCATTTGGAATAGGGTCCCACACAGCATGCTGGTCCTTGGAGTATTTTCCATATCCCTCCCCTCCAAAGTCTCTTTACCTCACTGTTCGGGAGGTACCCACCCTTCTCTGTCTCAGAGAAGGGCCATTAACTCGCCCCAGCCAGGGCTTTTATTGATACAAAAACAACTATTAACAACAACGACCCGTAATTCCCATAACACAAGCAGCACCCCAGCAGTAGCGGTAACCTTTTTTCGCACAGAAAAAAAGCAACAGAATTTTTATTCATAACAAACAGCAACTGTAGCCCCAAAGCCATGCCAAAATGTGTCCACACCAACCCAATACAGATGGGAATGGCTTCACAGTGACACAGAGCAGGCTTAGATCCCGTGCTCAGGAGAAATCCTTCCCTGGGAGGGTGGGCAGGCCCTGGCACAGGGTGCCCAGAGCAGCTGTGGTGGCCCCTGGATCCCTGGCAGTGTCCAAGGCCCGGTTGGACGGGGCTTGGAGCAGCCTGGGATAGTGGAAGGTGTCCCTGCTGCCATGGCAGGGTGAAACTGGATGGGCTTTAAGGCCCCTTCCAAGCCCATCCATTCCATCATGCCACAGATTGATGGCTCTGAGACAGAGTCATTTGGTGACAGCATGGCCTGAACTGCGCTTTGCTGCGAGCTCTGATGCTAAGCACCATCCCGGTGACAAGAGCATTGCTAGAGTGTCATCAGAAGGACTACTGTGACACTGGCAGCAGCACTGTGACACAGGAGCGGCCACAGCTGCAGCTCAGGTCCGCGTCCCAGGCGACTGCAGCCAGTCCTGCCTCGTCATGGACCTGGTGATGCATCTGGTGCGCGCTCTGCTCCTGCTGGCCCTGCTGCTGGCAGTGGCCCCCTCGCCAACAGTGGGCAAGGAGCTCTGTCCAGAGCCCTGCCACTGCCCAGGCCGTGGGCGGCTGAACTGCGGCCACGCCGGCCTGGCCACCGTACCCCCGGGCAGCCGCCGCCGAGCCCTGACCTTCCTGTGAGTGCTGCGGCCCCTCAGAGCCCTGCGGCTGCCCCTCCTCGGCTCCCTGGCTCTGCAAACCCCACCTGGGACACCTGGGGCACTCCCTGGCTGGAGACAGGGGGGGTTTGGGGGCCTGAGCTCAGCGTGAGCCAGGTGAAGCCAGGCTGGGCACGCTGTGCCTTCTCCAGGCAAAGCCCAATTCCAGCTCAGCAGCCAAAAGGCAGGGAAATGGGCTTGCCTGAGGAGGGGCCGGGTCTTTTGTTTCTTTGCAGAGATTTCACTGGCAACTCCATTGCTGATGTTGGAAAACAAACCTGGCAGGACTACCCATGGACTGAGACCTTGTAAGTGCCCTGCAGCATTTCAAATGTCAGGAGTGTGGGGAGTTTGCATCCTTTGGTCTGGGGTTGGAGCAGCAGCCCCCACACCACCCGCTTCCATTGGAATTCCAAGCTTGGCTGCTCTGCCAGGAGGGGTGTGAATCACCAGAGCTTCCCGGCATGGCAAGAATTGCCAAGAGTCTCTTGCAGCCAGGGCACCATCCCTGTGTCTGTCTGCCCAGGGATCAAGCTGTGGTCAGCTTCAGCCGGCCAGGAGCAAGGGCCTGCTCTGGCCAGGAGTGGGGACGATCCCTGCAGCGGTGCCCCAAAGAGATGCTTCAGTCAAGCTGCTGCAGGAGATTTTCCCTTGAGAATGCCATTTGCAGCTGGGCTGTGGGCGCTGTCACAATGTCCCTGTGTCCCCTTGTAGGGTGCTCAGGGACAATGAGCTGTGGGCTGTGAAGAGGCATTCCCTGGAGGGGCTGTTCCTGCTGAAGCACCTGTAAGCACCGTGCCCTGCCCACGGCGGGGGGCTCCTGCCTGCCCCTGCCTGGGGCCCTGCTGCTCAGCCCAGGCACAGGCACGTGGCCTTTGTCCCTCCTGGGATCCAGGCTGCAGAGGCAGGTAAAAGCAACAGGGCAAATGGAAGTGACATTTGTTGTTGTACCTGGAACAGGGATTTGTCCTCCAATGAGATTCTGTCCATTGAGGAACGGGCATTTGAGCCACTGCCTTTCCTGAAGTTTCTGTGAGTGATCAAGTTTCTCTCTGGGGGTTTCAGCTCAGTCTTTGCATGGGCACCGTGCCTGTGTAGGCAAATGCTGCTGCTGTTTTCCCCACAGTCCCTAAATCTGCCCTGCCCAGAGCCCAGCTGAGCTGCACAGGTCAATGCCGATGGCTGGGCGGCCACGCCAGGGGACAGAGCCCAGCGGGGTTGTCCACACACAGCCATCAGAGCAGCCAGTTCTTGCAGCCTTGGCTGCATCCTGGAACAGAAATAGAGTCAGCACGTGTGCCCTTCACTTGCCCTCCTGGGCAGGCTACAAACGCTGAGAAAGCCGCAGTTTCCTCCCTCTTCTACCTTGGATTGGCACCTTTCCTGCAAAGGGCTCTGTCTGTGCACCCTCTCTCTGTATGGCAGGCCTGATTGCTTTGTGTGACCTTCTCTTTCCCCAGAAATCTCTCCTGGAATGGCCTCACACAGATCCGCAGCGACACTTTCCAGGCCTGGCATGGGATGCAGTTCCTCCAGGAGCTGTAAGTGGCACCGGGGCTAAAGGCACGGCAGGGCGAGTCTCTGCAGGGTCTCTGCAGGGTCAGTGGGCAAGAGCAGATTTGCCCTTGGCAAAGTCCTGATTCCAACTGTGGATGTCAGCCAGGGAGCACCAGGAGTGTGCAGCTGCAAAGGCCCTTTCCCCTGCCCTGCTCCTCTCCTGCATGGCTTCCTTGAGTGCGGCCAGGCCTTTCCCACGTGCCTGGCACAGCCAGTTCTCATCCTTGCCATCAGCCCTGACAGAGCTCTGTTGTTTGTCAGGATCCTCAGCCACAACCCGCTGGCTGTCATTGATGATGCTGCCTTCTTCAAGCTGCCCTCAGTGAGCTCTCTGTAAGTATTGGCTCATTTGGAGCAGATGCACAGAGAGCTGTGCCTCTCTGGAGTGCCCTGTTCTCAGGAAAGCAGCACAAATGATGCAGGAGCAAATCTCCCTCTTGGCCAGCCTGAGTCTGCTGGAGACAGAACTTGCCTGGCTTCTCTTGGAGCAGGCAGAAGTGGATGCCTCTGCCAACAGCACCACCATGATCAGGGCCCTGGGCTTGCTCTGAGAGCAGAGTTGTGGCCATGTCACCAGAGAGTTTCATGAGCTCTTTCCAATGTTTACAGAGACCTGAGTGCCACCCAAGTGAACTCACAGACGCTGCTGCAGCTGCTGCAGACCACAGTGAGCTTGGAAACCCTGTGAGTGTGTGCAACTGGGCCCCAGCCACCAGCAGGCCCAGAGTGCTGGGACAGGGGCTCTGCTTGGGAAACAAATCCGTGTGCCACAAAACCAGAACAAGCCCAGTAATCTCAAGAGCTGCTGTTTCCTCCTGGGCAAGTGCCAAAGCTCACCAGCTCAGAGGCAGAATCTCACCTTGGGGTTGACTTGGTGCAGGCTTCTCCAAGGGGAGTTTGAACTCCAGGCGGGTGCATTTCTGTGTCACGTGGTATTTTGGAGCAGTTCTACTTTCCAGGATAAAATCCCCTTTTTAATGTTTTGCCTTGGGAGTCAGGGCCCTTTCCCAGAGCTGTGACACACAGTGAGGCACAAGCCCCAGGCGTGGTATGGGTGTGTTTCCTGAACTGGGCTCTGAGCCATGCACTGGGTGGCCAGGTGTTCCTCCAAGAATCCCCTCTTGTCTGCAGCCAAGTGCCCAAGGAGGCGGCCTGCTGCCTGTGCCAGGAGCATCCCCGGCCCGAGAGCCCCTGCAGGACAATCCAGTTCCTGTGCCAGAAGCTGTGCAGCACCAGCGCCCCGCAGTGCGGTGGGTGTCCGGAGGGGCTGGGGGAGCTCAAATCTGCCCCTTCTCCTGAGCCTGGGCAGATGCTGCAGCACTGCCCTGTGCTGGGCCGTGCTGATCTGCCCTTGCAGTACAGGCCTTGGACACAACACCTTGGGATGGAAAGTTCCTGGTGATTGCACATATCTCGTGTGTCACATACTGTCTGGAGAAGGAACAGCTCACTGGGCCCACCAAACCTACCCATTTCCTGCCCACACCATGGCCCCAGGCAAGGAAAGCAGGAATGTCCCGTGCCCCTCCCTGGTGCTGGAAGGCAAGGTCTGCCCATGAAGGCCCCAAATTGCCCTAACAGCCTGGTTTCTGTGCCACCCCAGTGCCCACTGCAGGGCAAAGGGCAGAGCCTTTGATGTGCTCTGCGGGGTGAACACCAAGCACCGTCATGCCCTGGTTGGCCTGTGCAGGGGCAGCAAAGCCCCGTCCTGCGCTAGCTGGGCACAGGGCACAGCACATGCTGTGCACAGCAGGGCCAGGCTGCCCTTCTGCAAACAGAGACAGCCAGGTTTGCAAGGGCCGCAGGGAGCTCACTTCTCTCACTGCCTCAGCCCCAGGTTTCCCACAGCACAGTCCCAGAGCTCTGGAGCCCTTAAGGAAGTTTTTCATTCTCTAACAGCTTCAGCTGCTGCTCTTGGCAATGGCCCCGGAGCAAAGGAGTCCCTGGGCATTCCTCCCCTGCCAGTGTGTGCCCCCCTTGCAGTGCTGATCTTTCCTCTGGGGTCTCTGCCTCTTCACTGGCTCCAGCAGAGCAAGCCAAGCCTGCTCATCTGCAGCTGTGGGAACCTCTCTGACAGCAATCCCGTACCCCTGGGATGTTTTCCTCCCATCCAAAGAGAGCCCCAGGAGACACCATGAAAGAACCAGCTCTCTGCTCTGCCCCAGGGGGATAATGGCATGGATTGAAGGACTCTCCTCCTCACCACAACACATCCTCCACTCTGCTCTTGTAATTCCTGGCCTTGAGATGAGCTGCTGCTGCTTGGGGTAACCTCTGAGCCTGTGTTTGTGCCCAGCTGCTGATCTGCGCTCTTGCTGTTCTCCAGATCACACAACTCTGCTACAGAGTCGGGGAGAAATAATGGACATGGAACAAGGCAGAGAGCTGAACACCATCCCAGTGCTGGGCGTCGAGCCCAAGGAGCCTTCAGTGGGAGATGGTGAAAGTGTAACGCTTGTGGTTGCCCTGACCCTGAGCACTGAGGGTAATGTCAGCAGCCCGGACCGTCCCAGAACAAACTCACATCCCCCTCAGCATCTCTTAGGGCGTGAAGGCAAAACAAGCGCTCATGAGCTAAGGGCCAACGTCAAGAAGAAGCTGCACAAGGCTGAAAGCATCAAGACTGCCAAAAGCAATGTGGTGAAAAAGACACCATCAAGCTGGCAGCAGGAGAAAATGGAGTCACGTTTATATCGGCAAGGCTCAAAGCATTCAGCGGTAGCTGGTGGATTAAAACGTGGCGACGATACCTCCGTGTGTGCACAGCACAGAGATGAGGAGGAGGAAGATCCAGCTGCCAGCAAGTACTACATCAAGACACGCAAATGGCACAAGAAGGAGGACAGCCAGTATGGGGTTGGATATAATAATCTTTTCTACCAGGTTTCACAACCTGTGAAAGTGGAGCGAAGGTCCAGATCTGACCACGATCTAAACAAGAATCTGGACTTTCTCGCTGACCTGTTGATTGGGAGCCGCCCCGCTGCGAAGAGGAGAGGAAGAGCCAGAGCTGAAGAGAAGCATTTCTCTATAGACAGGCACCTCCTGATGATGCCACACACCACACGGGAGGAAGACTCCATGTTCCTCAACAAACCTCTGAGCCCCCAAAGTCCAGACCTTGCTCCAGTTCCAAAGAGTCGGGAAACCAACATTGATCATCACCGGCCACTGCAGGAGGCACACAAAGGCCTGCGAGCATTCATGGCCCACGTGGAGCGAGCCCTGAACAGGGACTGCAGCCTGCCCCAGCTCAAGCACGCCTGTGCCAGGATGGTCATGAAGACCAGGCTGCTTCTAAAGCTGCTCATTGAGAGGCAAGAGAACCAGGGAGCCTATGATCCCATGGCCCAGTGTCGTCTGCAAGAGAAGATGATTATTCATATGGCCTTGGGGAATGGCAAGGGACTCACACGGAAGGTAGGAGAGCTGCAGGCACTGCTGCACGTGTCCTTCTGGGAAAAGGAGAATGGAAGGATCAATCCTCTTACCCCTGTGATCTTCCTTTCCTCACAGCGCAAACTAGAACTAGTGGTGTACGTGGTCACATTTGGACTTTTGCTGATTTTCTTCATCTTCGCTTTCCTGGTCCTGAAGTGCATCTTCCATGTAAGCCAATTTCTTGTTTGACACAGAGCTGTCTGTCTTGTGGCTGGAGTGCTCTGGTGACAAGCCCCATGTGCCACTGCAGATGGCCCTGCATGTGCTGGCTACCACAGGAGATGTTGTTCCAAACCTGGAGCTTGTGGCAGCATCCACAGCAGCCAGCTCAGCAGGGTCCAGCCTGCCTGAGGGAAGCTTGTCCTGCCTCCTGTCCCGGCTCTCCCCAGCTTTGCTTTGCTCTCCTGCCTTCAGCCACCCAGCAATGAGAGCTTTTGCCCTCTCCTGTTTGGCAGAATATTACAGGAAAACTGATGTTGCAAATCTCCCATTTTCCTTCCCCAGAAGCGCTCTCAACGTTGTGAACTTGACTCCCAACCGTGCGACACCGGGAATTTGTGTCTCAGAAGGTAACTGCTCACTGCCACTGCTGTGCCACCAAGAGTCTTTCCCGTGCACAGCAGCTCCTCGTGGAGCCCCGCAGCCGCGCAGGTGCCGCTGCCCAGGACTCTCCCGGCTGTGTTTCCAACACGTCGCGTTTGGGGCAGCCCCGGGCGAGCGGCTCCTGAGCGGCAGCGCTGGGCACGGCCGGGGGCTCCCAGCCCAACCAGCCCTTGCCACGCCGGCGCTCGGATGGATGTCCTGGGCCCCGGTGTGCTCCCGAGTTTCTGTGAGCACCAGCAATACCTCTGTGTTCCCAGAACAGTCTCCTCTGCTGATGGCTCTGCCCTATTTCTCCCCGCTCCCACTGAAGAACTCACTCCCATCCTCTCCACTTGCCTTTTGCATGCAGGGCTCATTCTCTGCATTGCCAGCCATTGCCATCCCTGCTGGGGCTCCCCATCTTCCTTGGGCTCTGCTGGCACAGCCCCGAGCAGGGAGAGGTGCTGGCACCTGCTGCAGCCCTCCCTGGCCAGACCTCCCTGCTCACGGAGTGGGAGCAAGGAGCTCTGGGCATGGGATGGCCTGAAGCCTTTTTGTCCCCATTCACCTCGCTCACTCCATTGCTTTGCAGCGTTGGAAATGCCCCTTCCCAACTCCTCCAGCGGCTGCTGCACACACAGGGCAGAGCACAGGCAGCCCTGTTGCCCACAGCCTCCATCACCAGCTGCCTTCTCTCTTTAACCCTCTTTTCCCTTCCTGATTTTTTCAGGTTCTGTGTAAAACAGCGAGAGAGATGGAGGAAGGATAACAAGGAGGCACAGAATGTAGAACAGAAAAGGCCAAATAGCTCCTCTCTGAGTTTCCTCTGTTCCCAGTCCGTTCAAAGTTCTTCCCTGTGCTGTCCTCTGTTCAGGAAGTCGGAATTGCCATGGCTTCAGTGCCTCAGGGATGCCTATCAATCCCATAGATAAGCATCCCTGGAAGAGACAGTGTGAAGAACTAAGGTGGAAGACTCCCAAGAAGTTAATGGGATGCCACCAATTCTTCACTTCCCATTTTAGCTGAGGCTCTCCTTGGATGCCGTTACCTTGGTTGCTGTTATTTCCATGGATGCTTTTGCCTTGGTTGTTGTTATTTCCATGGATGCTGTTTCATTGGTTGTTGTTGTTTCCTTGGGTTCTTTTTCCTTGGCTGTTATTTTCTTGCTGCCCCTGCTGAGGGAAGGCCGGAGGGTGCTTCAGGCAAGCGCAAGCTCTGGACACCCAGAGGAGGCATCTCAGGGTTTTCCTCATCCCTTCTGGCAATGGTTCCCCCTGCATTCAGTAGAAATAAAGTTTGTTCTTGTTCCTCCTGGAGCTGCTGTTGTATTTGATAAAAGCAGTTTCTGTTCCCCGTTATGGATTTGGCCAAATTCAGTTTGAGATTGATATGGGTTTACTCCAGCCAGATGCCAGTCACTCCCAAAGCTGCTCACTCACTCCTCTCTGCAGTTGGACAGAGGGGAAAAAATTTAAGGAAGGTTTATGAGTTATGGACCAGGAGAAAATACTCATCAAATACCATCAAGTACAAAACCGGTTCGACTTGATATTAAATGAATTTATTACTAACACAATCAGAGCAGGATAATGAGAAATAAAAGAAGCCCTTAAAAACACCTTTCCCTCACCCCTCCCTCCTTCCCAGCACTATTGCCTAATCCCAGCAGCACAAGGAGACAGGGAATGGGAGTAATTTCCCTACTCTCAGAGAGCAGATCTATCACCCTGCTGCACCATGGGGCTCCTCCCATGAGAGACAGTTCTCCAGGAACTTCTCCAATGTGGTTCCATCCCACGAACAGCAGCTCACTGCAAACTTCTGCAGCATGAGTCTGTCCCACAGGCAACGTTCCTCCCAGAACTGCTGCGGCATGGGTCACTCTCCCACAGGTGCAGTCCTGCAAGGACAGGCTGCTCCAGCCTGGGAGCGGGGCCCCTCTCTCCACAGGCCTCCCACAGGATCACAGCCTCCTGCAGGCATCCAGCTGCTCTGGTGCAGGGCCCCTCCACAGCATGCAGGTGAATCTCTGCTTCCCCATGCATCCCTGTGGGCTGCAGGAGCACTGCAGCCCCACCATGGTCTCCCCACTGCCTGCAGAGGAATCTCGGCTCTGGAGCCTGGAGCATCTCCTCAGCCTCAGTCTGCAATGCCCATGGAGCCTGCAGGTGGTTCTCTTCACATGTGCTCACTCCTGCTTTTCTCTGGTCCTAATTAAAATTGTGTCACAACTTGATTTTGCTTTCTTTGAAATCTGTTACCACAGAGGTGTAATGGCCATTTCTACTTGGGCCAGCCTTGAGAAGGTGCCAGAACCTTCCGGCATGTCCGGCAAAGCCAATGCCAGTGGGCTCCAGGGTGGACATCCACCTTTAGGAGCCATCAGGGATTGGTTCTGGCAGACATTGTGGAAGCTGGAAGCTTCCACCAGCTTCTAACAGAAGGAATCTTCGTGACTCCGTGCCCAGGACTGGAGGCCGCCCTGGCCCAAGCGCTGCCGCAGCCGCCCCGGCCCGAGCTGCTGTCCCGCGCGTTTCCCCTCAGGCCGGGACGGCCGCTGCCGGTGCCGCTGCCCGGAGCCGGAGCTGCCCGTGCGGCGGAGAGCGGCCGCGCTTGCCGGCCGGGCCGGGCCGCCTCTCTGGCCGCTGCTTGCGGGGCCATGCCGGCCTTGCCCGAGCTGCCCGCGGCTCCCTTTGCACGGCGCTCGCTGCCGGGGCCGGCGCGCTCAGGCGGAGCTGCCGCCCCTCAGGCTCCCGGCGCTTCCCGCCATTGCCGCTGCAGCTCCCTCAGCCTCTGCCGGCCGCCATGCCGACACTGCCCGCCTTTCGGCAAGCTCCCCGCGCCCTCCCAGCGCCAGGCGGCCTTTGGCCCCGCCTGCCTGCCGCCTGCCCACCAAAGGCGCTCTCACCGCTCCGCACAAGTGGAGAGGAGAAAAAGGACAGCCAAAGGCTCATGAGTTTACAGAAAGGGAGGGAGGGAGAGATCCCTCCCCGGTCATGGTCACGGACACAAGGGATGGAACTTGGGTATATTCATTACATTTATTACTAATAAAATCAGAGCAAGAGAATGAGAAGCAAAATAAATTTCAACAGTGAAATAAACAGGGCAAGGAGACTTCTTCTCCTTTTAATGCCTTTATTATAAGTGATCAGCTCAGGATTGGGCAGTTCGGCGGGCCTGCAGCTCCCCGTCGTCTCTCGCAGGGCGACTCAGAGGAGGAGGATATGCACAGCTTTGTCCACCAGGGGTGGAGCTGGGGGATCCGGTCCTCGTGGGACCCTTTAGGGCGTGTTGATCCCATCCGATGTTGAATTGGTCTCGGTCTCGCTTCCTCCCAGACCTGGCCCGGGGGCTCTCGAAGACAGGGTGAGGAACAGTGAAGGTTTTCAGCATCTCTGCAGGCCCAGCAATCCGCTCCTCTCATCCAGACATCACTCCAATCTTTCAACTCTTAGGTGCTCGTTGTTTTTGGGGTTTTCTCCGTGCATTTGGAATAGGGTCCCACACAGCATGCTGGTCCTTGGAGTATTTTCCATATCCCTCCCCTCCAAAGTCTCTTTACCTCACTGTTCGGGAGGTACCCACCCTTCTCTGTCTCAGAGAAGGGCCATTAACTCGCCCCAGCCAGGGCTTTTATTGATACAAAAACAACTATTAACAACAACGACCCGTAATTCCCATAACACAAGCAGCACCCCAGCAGTAGCGGTAACCTTTTTTCGCACAGAAAAAAAGCAACAGAATTTTTATTCATAACAAACAGCAACTGTAGCCCCAAAGCCATGCCAAAATGTGTCCACACCAACCCAATACAGATGGGAATGGCTTCACAGTGACACAGAGCAGGCTTAGATCCCGTGCTCAGGAGAAATCCTTCCCTGGGAGGGTGGGCAGGCCCTGGCACAGGGTGCCCAGAGCAGCTGTGGTGGCCCCTGGATCCCTGGCAGTGTCCAAGGCCCGGTTGGACGGGGCTTGGAGCAGCCTGGGATAGTGGAAGGTGTCCCTGCTGCCATGGCAGGGGTGAAACTGGATGGGCTTTAAGGCCCCTTCCAAGCCCATCCATTCCATCATGCCACAGATTGATGGCTCTGAGACAGAGTCATTTGGTGACAGCATGGCCTGAACTGCGCTTTGCTGCGAGCTCTGATGCTAAGCACCATCCCGGTGACAAGAGCATTGCTAGAGTGTCATCAGAAGGACTACTGTGACACTGGCAGCAGCACTGTGACACAGGAGCTGCCACAGCTGCAGCTCAGGTCTGCGTCCCAGTCGACTGCAGCCAGTCCTGCCTCGCCATGGACCTGGTGATGCGTCTGGTGCGCGCTCTGCTCCTGCTGGCCCTGCTGCTGGCAGTGGCCCCCTCGTCAGCAGTGGGCAAGGAGCTCTGTCCAGAGCCCTGCCACTGCCCAGGCCGTGGGCGGCTGAACTGCGGCCACGCCGGCCTGGCCACCGTACCCCCGGGCAGCCGCCGCCGAGCCCTGACCTTCCTGTGAGTGCTGCGGCCCCTCAGAGCCCTGCGGCTGCCCCTCCTCGGCTCCCTGGCTCTGCAAACCCCAGCTGGGACACCTGGGGCACTCCCTGGCTGGAGACAGGGGGGGTTTGGGGGCCTGAGCTCAGCGTGAGCCAGGTGAAGCCAGGCTGGGCACGCTGTGCCTTCTCCAGGCAAAGCCCAATTCCAGCTCAGCAGCCAAAAGGCAGGGAAATGGGCTTGCCTGAGGGGGGGCCGGGTCTTTTGTTTCTTTGCAGAGATTTCACTGGCAACTCCATTGCTGATGTTGGAAAACAAACCTGGCAGGACTACCCATGGACTGAGACCTTGTAAGTGCCCTGCAGCATTTCAAATGTCAGGAGTGTGGGGAGTTTGCATCCTTTGGTCTGGGGTTGGAGCAGCAGCCCCCACACCACCCGCTTCCATTGGAATTCCAAGCTTGGCTGCTCTGCCAGGAGGGGTGTGAATCACCAGAGCTTCCCGGCATGGCAAGAATTGCCAAGAGTCTCTTGCAGCCTTGGCACCATCCCTGTGTCTGTCTGCCCAGGGATCAAGCTGTGGTCAGCTTCAGCCGGCCAGGAGCAAGGGCCTGCTCTGGCCAGGAGTGGGGACGATCCCTGCAGCGGTGCCCCAAAGAGATGCTTCAGTCAAGCTGCTGCAGGAGATTTTCCCTTGAGAATGCCATTTGCAGCTGGGCTGTGGGCGCTGTCACAATGTCCCTGTGTCCCCTTGTAGGGTGCTCAGGGACAATGAGCTGTGGGCTGTGAAGAGGCATTCCCTGGAGGGGCTGTTCCTGCTGAAGCACCTGTAAGCACCATGCCCTGCCCACGGCGGGGGGCTCCTGCCTGCCCCTGCCTGGGGCCCTGCTGCTCAGCCCAGGCACAGGCACGTGGCCTTTGTCCCTCCTGGGATCCAGGCTGCAGAGGCAGGTAAAAGCAACAGGGCAAATGGAAGTGACATTTGTTGTTGTACCTGGAACAGGGATTTGTCCTCCAATGAGATTCTGTCCATTGAGGAACGGGCATTTGAGCCACTGCCTTTCCTGAAGTCTCTGTGAGTGATCAAGTTTCTCTCTGGGGGTTTCAGCTCAGTCTTTGCATGGGCACCGTGCCTGTGTAGGCAAATGCTGCTGCTGTTTTCCCCACAGTCCCTAAATCTGCCCTGCCCAGAGCCCAGCTGAGCTGCACAGGTCAATGCCGATGGCTGGGCGGCCACGCCAGGGGACAGAGCCCAGCGGGGTTGTCCACACACAGCCATCAGAGCAGCCAGTTCTTGCAGCCTTGGCTGCATCCTGGAACAGAAATAGAGTCAGCACGTGTGCCCTTCACTTGCCCTCCTGGGCAGGCTACAAACGCTGAGAAAGCCGCAGTTTCCTCCCTCTTCTACCTTGGATTGGCACCTTTCCTGCAAAGGGCTCTGTCTGTGCACCCTCTCTCTGTATGGCAGGCCTGATTGCTTTGTGTGACCTTCTCTTTCCCCAGAAATCTCTCCTGGAATGGCCTCACACAGATCCGCAGCGACACTTTCCAGGCCTGGCATGGGATGCAGTTCCTCCAGGAGCTGTAAGTGGCACCGGGGCTAAAGGCACGGCAGGGCGAGTCTCTGCAGGGTCTCTGCAGGGTCAGTGGGCAAGAGCAGATTTGCCCTTGGCAAAGTCCTGATTCCAACTGTGGATGTCAGCCAGGGAGCACCAGGAGTGTGCAGCTGCAAAGGCCCTTTCCCCTGCCCTGCTCCTCTCCTGCGTGGCTTCCTTGAGTGCGGCCAGGCCTTTCCCACGTGCCTGGCACAGCCAGCTCACATCCTTGCCATCAGCCCTGATAGAGCTCTGTTGTTTGTCAGGATCCTCAGCCACAACCCGCTGGCTGTCATTGATGATGCTGCCTTCTTCAAGCTGCCCTCAGTGAGCTCTCTGTAAGTATTGGCTCATTTGGAGCAGATGCACAGAGAGCTGTGCCTCTCTGGAGTGCCCTGTTCTCAGGAAAGCAGCACAAATGATGCAGGAGCAAATCTCCCTCTTGGCCAGCCTGAGTCTGCTGGAGACAGAACTTGCCTGGCTTCTCTTGGAGCAGGCAGAAGTGGATGCCTCTGCCAACAGCACCACCATGATCAGGGCCCTGGGCTTGCTCTGAGAGCAGAGTTGTGGCCATGTCACCAGAGAGTTTCATGAGCTCTTTCCAATGTTTGCAGAGACCTGAGTACCACCCGAGTGAACTCACAGATGCTGCTGCAGCTGCTGCAGACCACAGTGAGCTTGGAAACCCTGTGAGTGTGTGCGACTGGGCCCCAGCCACCAGCAGGCCCAGAGGGCTGGGACAGGGGCTCTGCTTGGGAAACAAATCCGTGTGCCACAAAACCAGAACAAGCCCAGTAAGCTCAAGAGCTGCTGTTTCCTCCTGGGCAAAGTGCCAAAGCTCACCAGCTCAGAGGCAGAATCTCACCTTGGGGTTGACTTGGTGCAGGCTTCTCCAAGGGGAGTTTGAACTCCAGGCGGGTGCATTTCTGTGTCACGTGGTACTTGGGGAGCAATTCTACTATCCAGGATAAAATCCCCTTTTTAATGTTTTGCCTTGGGAGTCAGGGCCCCTTCCCAGAGCTGTGGCACACAGTGAGGCACAAGCCCCAGGCGTGGTATGGGTGTGTTTCCTGAACTGGGCTCTGAGCCATGCGCTGGGTGGCCAGGTGTTCCTCCAAGAATCCCCTCTTGTCTGCAGCCAAGTGCCCAGGGAGGCGGCCTGCTGCCTGTGCCAGGAGCGTCCCCGGCCCGAGAGCCCCTGCAGGACAATCCAGTTCCTGTGCCAGAAGCTGTGCAGCACCAGCGCCCCGCAGTGCGGTGGGTGTCCGGAGGGGCTGGGGGAGCTCAAATCTGCCCCTTCTCCTGAGCCTGGGCAGATGCTGCAGCACTGCCCTGTGCTGGGCCGTGCTGATCTGCCCTTGCAGTACAGGCCTTGGACACAACACCTTGGGATGGAAAGTTCCTGGTGATTGCACATATCTCGTGTGTCACATACTGTCTGGAGAAGGAACAGCTCACTGGGCCCACCAAACCTACCCATTTCCTGCCCACACCATGGCCCCAGGCAAGGAAAGCAGGAATGTCCCGTGCCCCTCCCTGGTGCTGGAAGGCAAGGTCTGCCCATGAAGGCCCCAAATTGCCCTAACAGCCTGGTTTCTGTGCCACCCCAGTGCCCACTGCAGGGCAAAGGGCAGAGCCTTTGATGTGCTCTGCGGGGTGAACACCAAGCACCGTCATGCCCTGGTTGGCCTGTGCAGGGGCAGCAAAGCCCCGTCCTGCGCTAGCTGGGCACAGGGCACAGCACATGCTGTGCACAGCAGGGCCAGGCTGCCCTTCTGCAAACAGAGACAGCCAGGTTTGCAAGGGCCGCAGGGAGCTCACTTCTCTCACTGCCTCAGCCCCAGGTTTCCCACAGCACAGTCCCAGAGCTCTGGTGCCCTTGAGGAAGTTTTTCATTCTCTAACAGCTTCAGCTGCTGCTCTTGGCAATGGCCCCGGAGCAAAGGAGTCCCTGGGCATTCCTCCCCTGCCAGTGTGTGCCCCCCTTGCAGTGCTGATCTTTCCTCTGGGGTCTCTGCCTCTTCACTGGCTCCAGCAGAGCAAGCCAAGCCTGCTCATCTGCAGCTGTGGGAACCTCTCTGACAGCAATCCCGTACCCCTGGGATGTTTTCCTCCCATCCAAAGAGAGCCCCAGGAGACACCATGAAAGAACCAGCTCTCTGCTCTGCCCCAGGGGGATAATGGCATGGATTGAAGGACTCTCCTCCTCACCACAACACATCCTCCACTCTGCTCTTGTAATTCCTGGCCTTGAGATGAGCTGCTGCTGCTTGGGGTAACCTCTGAGCCTGTGTTTGTGCCCAGCTGCTGATCTGCGCTCTTGCTGTTCTCCAGATCACACAACTCTGCTACAGAGTCGGGGAGAAATAATGGACATGGAACAAGGCAGAGAGCTGAACACCATCCCAGTGCTGGGCGTCGAGCCCAAGGAGCCTTCAGTGGGAGATGGTGAAAGTGTAACGCTTGTGGTTGCCCTGACCCTGAGCACTGAGGGTAATGTCAGCAGCCCGGACCGTCCCAGAACAAACTCACATCCCCCTCAGCATCTCTTAGGGCGTGAAGGCAAAACAAGCGCTCATGAGCTAAGGGCCAACGTCAAGAAGAAGCTGCACAAGGCTGAAAGCATCAAGACTGCCAAAAGCAATGTGGTGAAAAAGACACCATCAAGCTGGCAGCAGGAGAAAATGGAGTCACGTTTATATCGGCAAGGCTCAAAGCATTCAGCGGTAGCTGGTGGATTAAAACGTGGCGACGATACCTCCGTGTGTGCACAGCACAGAGATGAGGAGGAGGAAGATCCAGCTGCCAGCAAGTACTACATCAAGACACGCAAATGGCACAAGAAGGAGGACAGCCAGTATGGGGTTGGATATAATAATCTTTTCTACCAGGTTTCACAACCTGTGAAAGTGGAGCGAAGGTCCAGATCTGACCACGATCTAAACAAGAATCTGGACTTTCTCGCTGACCTGTTGATTGGGAGCCGCCCCGCTGCGAAGAGGAGAGGAAGAGCCAGAGCTGAAGAGAAGCATTTCTCTATAGACAGGCACCTCCTGATGATGCCACACACCACACGGGAGGAAGACTCCATGTTCCTCAACAAACCTCTGAGCCCCCAAAGTCCAGACCTTGCTCCAGTTCCAAAGAGTCGGGAAACCAACATTGATCATCACCGGCCACTGCAGGAGGCACACAAAGGCCTGCGAGCATTCATGGCCCACGTGGAGCGAGCCCTGAACAGGGACTGCAGCCTGCCCCAGCTCAAGCACGCCTGTGCCAGGATGGTCATGAAGACCAGGCTGCTTCTAAAGCTGCTCATTGAGAGGCAAGAGAACCAGGGAGCCTATGATCCCATGGCCCAGTGTCGTCTGCAAGAGAAGATGATTATTCATATGGCCTTGGGGAATGGCAAGGGACTCACACGGAAGGTAGGAGAGCTGCAGGCACTGCTGCACGTGTCCTTCTGGGAAAAGGAGAATGGAAGGATCAATCCTCTTACCCCTGTGATCTTCCTTTCCTCACAGCGCAAACTAGAACTAGTGGTGTACGTGGTCACATTTGGACTTTTGCTGATTTTCTTCATCTTCGCTTTCCTGGTCCTGAAGTGCATCTTCCATGTAAGCCAATTTCTTGTTTGACACAGAGCTGTCTGTCTTGTGGCTGGAGTGCTCTGGTGACAAGCCCCATGTGCCACTGCAGATGGCCCTGCATGTGCTGGCTACCACAGGAGATGTTGTTCCAAACCTGGAGCTTGTGGCAGCATCCACAGCAGCCAGCTCAGCAGGGTCCAGCCTGCCTGAGGGAAGCTTGTCCTGCCTCCTGTCCCGGCTCTCCCCAGCTTTGCTTTGCTCTCCTGCCTTCAGCCACCCAGCAATGAGAGCTTTTGCCCTCTCCTGTTTGGCAGAATATTACAGGAAAACTGATGTTGCAAATCTCCCATTTTCCTTCCCCAGAAGCGCTCTCAACGTTGTGAACTTGACTCCCAACCGTGCGACACCGGGAATTTGTGTCTCAGAAGGTAACTGCTCACTGCCACTGCTGTGCCACCAAGAGTCTTTCCCGTGCACAGCAGCTCCTCGTGGAGCCCCGCAGCCGCGCAGGTGCCGCTGCCCAGGACTCTCCCGGCTGTGTTTCCAACACGTCGCGTTTGGGGCAGCCCCGGGCGAGCGGCTCCTGAGCGGCAGCGCTGGGCACGGCCGGGGGCTCCCAGCCCAACCAGCCCTTGCCACGCCGGCGCTCGGATGGATGTCCTGGGCCCCGGTGTGCTCCCGAGTTTCTGTGAGCACCAGCAATACCTCTGTGTTCCCAGAACAGTCTCCTCTGCTGATGGCTCTGCCCTATTTCTCCCCGCTCCCACTGAAGAACTCACTCCCATCCTCTCCACTTGCCTTTTGCATGCAGGGCTCATTCTCTGCATTGCCAGCCATTGCCATCCCTGCTGGGGCTCCCCATCTTCCTTGGGCTCTGCTGGCACAGCCCCGAGCAGGGAGAGGTGCTGGCACCTGCTGCAGCCCTCCCTGGCCAGACCTCCCTGCTCACGGAGTGGGAGCAAGGAGCTCTGGGCATGGGATGGCCTGAAGCCTTTTTGTCCCCATTCACCTCGCTCACTCCATTGCTTTGCAGCGTTGGAAATGCCCCTTCCCAACTCCTCCAGCGGCTGCTGCACACACAGGGCAGAGCACAGGCAGCCCTGTTGCCCACAGCCTCCATCACCAGCTGCCTTCTCTCTTTAACCCTCTTTTCCCTTCCTGATTTTTTCAGGTTCTGTGTAAAACAGCGAGAGAGATGGAGGAAGGATAACAAGGAGGCACAGAATGTAGAACAGAAAAGGCCAAATAGCTCCTCTCTGAGTTTCCTCTGTTCCCAGTCCGTTCAAAGTTCTTCCCTGTGCTGTCCTCTGTTCAGGAAGTCGGAATTGCCATGGCTTCAGTGCCTCAGGGATGCCTATCAATCCCATAGATAAGCATCCCTGGAAGAGACAGTGTGAAGAACTAAGGTGGAAGACTCCCAAGAAGTTAATGGGATGCCACCAATTCTTCACTTCCCATTTTAGCTGAGGCTCTCCTTGGATGCCGTTACCTTGGTTGCTGTTATTTCCATGGATGCTTTTGCCTTGGTTGTTGTTATTTCCATGGATGCTGTTTCATTGGTTGTTGTTGTTTCCTTGGGTTCTTTTTCCTTGGCTGTTATTTTCTTGCTGCCCCTGCTGAGGGAAGGCCGGAGGGTGCTTCAGGCAAGCGCAAGCTCTGGACACCCAGAGGAGGCATCTCAGGGTTTTCCTCATCCCTTCTGGCAATGGTTCCCCCTGCATTCAGTAGAAATAAAGTTTGTTCTTGTTCCTCCTGGAGCTGCTGTTGTATTTGATAAAAGCAGTTTCTGTTCCCCGTTATGGATTTGGCCAAATTCAGTTTGAGATTGATATGGGTTTACTCCAGCCAGATGCCAGTCACTCCCAAAGCTGCTCACTCACTCCTCTCTGCAGTTGGACAGAGGGGAAAAAATTTAAGGAAGGTTTATGAGTTATGGACCAGGAGAAAATACTCATCAAATACCATCAAGTACAAAACCGACTTGATATTAAATGAATTTATTACTAACACAATCAGAGCAGGATAATGAGAAATAAAAGAAGCCCTTAAAAACACCTTTCCCTCACCCCTCCCTCCTTCCCAGCACTATTGCCTAATCCCAGCAGCACAAGGAGACAGGGAATGGGAGTAATTTCCCTACTCTCAGAGAGCAGATCTATCACCCTGCTGCACCATGGGGCTCCTCCCATGAGAGACAGTTCTCCAGGAACTTCTCCAATGTGGTTCCATCCCACGAACAGCAGCTCACTGCAAACTTCTGCAGCATGAGTCTGTCCCACAGGCAACGTTCCTCCCAGAACTGCTGCGGCATGGGTCACTCTCCCACAGGTGCAGTCCTGCAAGGACAGGCTGCTCCAGCCTGGGAGCGGGGCCCCTCTCTCCACAGGCCTCCCACAGGATCACAGCCTCCTGCAGGCATCCAGCTGCTCTGGTGCAGGGCCCCTCCACAGCATGCAGGTGAATCTCTGCTTCCCCATGCATCCCTGTGGGCTGCAGGAGCACTGCAGCCCCACCATGGTCTCCCCACTGCCTGCAGAGGAATCTCGGCTCTGGAGCCTGGAGCATCTCCTCAGCCTCAGTCTGCAATGCCCATGGAGCCTGCAGGTGGTTCTCTTCACATGTGCTCACTCCTGCTTTTCTCTGGTCCTAATTAAAATTGTGTCACAACTTGATTTTGCTTTCTTTGAAATCTGTTACCACAGAGGTGTAATGGCCATTTCTACTTGGGCCAGCCTTGAGAAGGTGCCAGAACCTTCCGGCATGTCCGGCAAAGCCAATGCCAGTGGGCTCCAGGGTGGACATCCACCTTTAGGAGCCATCAGGGATTGGTTCTGGCAGACATTGTGGAAGCTGGAAGCTTCCACCAGCTTCTAACAGAAGGAATCTTCGTGACTCCGTGCCCAGGACTGGAGGCCGCCCTGGCCCAAGCGCTGCCGCAGCCGCCCCGGCCCGAGCTGCTGTCCCGCGCGTTTCCCCTCAGGCCGGGACGGCCGCTGCCGGTGCCGCTGCCCGGAGCCGGAGCTGCCCGTGCGGCGGAGAGCGGCCGCGCTTGCCGGCCGGGCCGGGCCGCCTCTCTGGCCGCTGCTTGCGGGGCCATGCCGGCCTTGCCCGAGCTGCCCGCGGCTCCCTTTGCACGGCGCTCGCTGCCGGGGCCGGCGCGCTCAGGCGGAGCTGCCGCCCCTCAGGCTCCCGGCGCTTCCCGCCATTGCCGCTGCAGCTCCCTCAGCCTCTGCCGGCCGCCATGCCGACACTGCCCGCCTTTCGGCAAGCTCCCCGCGCCCTCCCAGCGCCAGGCGGCCTTTGGCCCCGCCTGCCTGCCGCCTGCCCACCAAAGGCGCTCTCACCGCTCCGCACAAGTGGAGAGGAGAAAAAGGACAGCCAAAGGCTCATGAGTTTACAGAAAGGGAGGGAGGGAGAGATCCCTCCCCGGTCATGGTCACGGACACAAGGGATGGAACTTGGGTATATTCATTACATTTATTACTAATAAAATCAGAGCAAGAGAATGAGAAGCAAAATAAATTTCAACAGTGAAATAAACAGGGCAAGGAGACTTCTTCTCCTTTTAATGCCTTTATTATAAGTGATCAGCTCAGGATTGGGCAGTTCGGCGGGCCTGCAGCTCCCCGTCGTCTCTCGCAGGGCGACTCAGAGGAGGAGGATATGCACAGCTTTGTCCACCAGGGGTGGAGCTGGGGGATCCGGTCCTCGTGGGACCCTTTAGGGCGTGTTGATCCCATCCGATGTTGAATTGGTCTCGGTCTCGCTTCCTCCCAGACCTGGCCCGGGGGCTCTCGAAGACAGGGTGAGGAACAGTGAAGGTTTTCAGCATCTCTGCAGGCCCAGCAATCCGCTCCTCTCATCCAGACATCACTCCAATCTTTCAACTCTTAGGTGCTCGTTGTTTTTGGGGTTTTCTCCGTGCATTTGGAATAGGGTCCCACACAGCATGCTGGTCCTTGGAGTATTTTCCATATCCCTCCCCTCCAAAGTCTCTTTACCTCACTGTTCGGGAGGTACCCACCCTTCTCTGTCTCAGAGAAGGGCCATTAACTCGCCCCAGCCAGGGCTTTTATTGATACAAAAACAACTATTAACAACAACGACCCGTAATTCCCATAACACAAGCAGCACCCCAGCAGTAGCGGTAACCTTTTTTCGCACAGAAAAAAAGCAACAGAATTTTTATTCATAACAAACAGCAACTGTAGCCCCAAAGCCATGCCAAAATGTGTCCACACCAACCCAATACAGATGGGAATGGCTTCACAGTGACACAGAGCAGGCTTAGATCCCGTGCTCAGGAGAAATCCTTCCCTGGGAGGGTGGGCAGGCCCTGGCACAGGGTGCCCAGAGCAGCTGTGGTGGCCCCTGGATCCCTGGCAGTGTCCAAGGCCCGGTTGGACGGGGCTTGGAGCAGCCTGGGATAGTGGAAGGTGTCCCTGCTGCCATGGCAGGGGTGAAACTGGATGGGCTTTAAGGCCCCTTCCAAGCCCATCCATTCCATCATGCCACAGATTGATGGCTCTGAGACAGAGTCATTTGGTGACAGCATGGCCTGAACTGCGCTTTGCTGCGAGCTCTGATGCTAAGCACCATCCCGGTGACAAGAGCATTGCTAGAGTGTCATCAGAAGGACCATTGTGACACTGGCAGCAGCACTGTGACACAGGAGCGGCCACAGCTGCAGCTCAGGTCCGCGTCCCAGGCGACTGCAGCCAGTCCTGCCTCGTCATGGACCTGGTGATGCATCTGGTGCGCGCTCTGCTCCTGCTGGCCCTGCTGCTGGCAGTGGCCCCCTCGCCAACAGTGGGCAAGGAGCTCTGTCCAGAGCCCTGCCACTGCCCAGGCCGTGGGCGGCTGAACTGCGGCCACGCCGGCCTGGCCACCGTGCCCCCGGGCAGCCGCCGCCGAGCCCTGACCTTCCTGTGAGTGCTGCGGCCCCTCAGAGCCCTGCGGCTGCCCCTCCTCGGCTCCCTGGCTCTGCAAACCACACCTGGGACACCTGGGGCACTCCCTGGCTGGAGACAGGGGGGGTTTGGGGGCCTGAGCTCAGCGTAAGCCAGGTGAAGCCAGGCTGGGCACGCTGCGCCTTCTCCAGGCAAAGCCCAATTCCAGCTCAGCAGCCAAAAGGCAGGGAAATGGGCTTGCCTGAGGGGGGGCCGGGTCTTTTGTTTCTTTGCAGAGATTTCACTGGCAACTCCATTGCTGATGTTGGAAAACAAACCTGGCAGGACTACCCATGGACTGAAACCTTGTAAGTGCCCTGCAGCATTTCAAATGTCAGGAGTGTGGGGAGTTTGCATCCTTTGGTCTGGGGTTGGAGCAGCAGCCCCCACACCACCCGCTTCCATTGGAATTCCAAGCTTGGCTGCTCTGCCAGGAGGGGTGTGAATCACCAGAGCTTCCCACCATGGCAAGAATTGCCAAGAGTCTCTTGCAGCCAGGGCACCATCCCTGTGTCTGTCTGCCCAGGGATCAAGCTGTGGTCAGCTTCAGCCGGCCAGGAGCAAGGGCCTGCTCTGGCCAGGAGTGGGGACGATCCCTGCAGCGGTGCCCCAAAGAGATGCTTCAGTCAAGCTGCTGCAGGAGATTTTCCCTTGAGAATGCCATTTGCAGCTGGGCTGTGGGCGCTGTCACAATGTCCCTGTGTCCCCTTGTAGGGTGCTCAGGGACAATGAGCTGTGGGCTGTGAAGAGGCATTCCCTGGAGGGGCTGTTCCTGCTGAAGCACCTGTAAGCACCGTGCCCTGCCCACGGCGGGGGGCTCCTGCCTGCCCCTGCCTGGGGCCCTGCTGCTCAGCCCAGGCACAGGCACGTGGCCTTTGTCCCTCCTGGGATCCAGGCTGCAGAGGCAGGTAAAAGCAACAGGGCAAATGGAAGT
The DNA here is from genome assembly GCF_047830755.1 of Zonotrichia albicollis. Taxonomy (NCBI): domain Eukaryota; kingdom Metazoa; phylum Chordata; class Aves; order Passeriformes; family Passerellidae; genus Zonotrichia; species Zonotrichia albicollis. The sequence continues at coordinate 5,647,422 of NC_133841.1, read as the reverse complement.
GACATTTGTTGTTGTACCTGGAACAGGGATTTGTCCTCCAATGAGATTCTGTCCATTGAGGAACGGGCATTTGAGCCACTGCCTTTCCTGAAGTCTCTGTGAGTGATCAAGTTTCTCTCTGGGGGTTTCAGCTCAGTCTTTGCATGGGCACCGTGCCTGTGTAGGCAAATGCTGCTGCTGTTTTCCCCACAGTCCCTAAATCTGCCCTGCCCAGAGCCCAGCTGAGCTGCACAGGTCAATGCCGATGGCTGGGCGGCCACGCCAGGGGACAGAGCCCAGCGGGGTTGTCCACACACAGCCATCAGAGCAGCCAGTTCTTGCAGCCTTGGCTGCATCCTGGAACAGAAATAGAGTCAGCACGTGTGCCCTTCACTTGCCCTCCTGGGCAGGCTACAAACGCTGAGAAAGCCGCAGTTTCCTCCCTCTTCTACCTTGGATTGGCACCTTTCCTGCAAAGGGCTCTGTCTGTGCACCCTCTCTCTGTATGGCAGGCCTGATTGCTTTGTGTGACCTTCTCTTTCCCCAGAAATCTCTCCTGGAATGGCCTCACACAGATCCGCAGCGACACTTTCCAGGCCTGGCATGGGATGCAGTTCCTCCAGGAGCTGTAAGTGGCACCGGGGCTAAAGGCACGGCAGGGCGAGTCTCTGCAGGGTCTCTGCAGGGTCAGTGGGCAAGAGCAGATTTGCCCTTGGCAAAGTCCTGATTCCAACTGTGGATGTCAGCCAGGGAGCACCAGGAGTGTGCAGCTGCAAAGGCCCTTTCCCCTGCCCTGCTCCTCTCCTGCGTGGCTTCCTTGAGTGCGGCCAGGCCTTTCCCACGTGCCTGGCACAGCCAGCTCACATCCTTGCCATCAGCCCTGATAGAGCTCTGTTGTTTGTCAGGATCCTCAGCCACAACCCGCTGGCTGTCATTGATGATGCTGCCTTCTTCAAGCTGCCCTCAGTGAGCTCTCTGTAAGTATTGGCTCATTTGGAGCAGATGCACAGAGAGCTGTGCCTCTCTGGAGTGCCCTGTTCTCAGGAAAGCAGCACAAATGATGCAGGAGCAAATCTCCCTCTTGGCCAGCCTGAGTCTGCTGGAGACAGAACTTGCCTGGCTTCTCTTGGAGCAGGCAGAAGTGGATGCCTCTGCCAACAGCACCACCATGATCAGGGCCCTGGGCTTGCTCTGAGAGCAGAGTTGTGGCCATGTCACCAGAGAGTTTCATGAGCTCTTTCCAATGTTTGCAGAGACCTGAGTACCACCCGAGTGAACTCACAGATGCTGCTGCAGCTGCTGCAGACCACAGTGAGCTTGGAAACCCTGTGAGTGTGTGCGACTGGGCCCCAGCCACCAGCAGGCCCAGAGTGCTGGGACAGGGGCTCTGCTTGGGAAACAAATCCGTGTGCCACAAAACCAGAACAAGCCCAGTAAGCTCAAGAGCTGCTGTTTCCTCCTGGGCAAAGTGCCAAAGCTCACCAGCTCAGAGGCAGAATCTCACCTTGGGGTTGACTTGGTGCAGGCTTCTCCAAGGGGAGTTTGAACTCCAGGCGGGTGCATTTCTGTGTCACGTGGTACTTGGGGAGCAGTTCTACTTTCCAGGATAAAATCCCCTTTTTAATGTTTTGCCTTGGGAGTCAGGGCCCTTTCCCAGAGCTGTGGCACACAGTGAGGCACAAGCCCCAGGCGTGGTATGGGTGTGTTTCCTGAACTGGGCTCTGAGCCATGCACTGGGTGGCCAGGTGTTCCTCCAAGAATCCCCTCTTGTCTGCAGCCAAGTGCCCAAGGAGGCGGCCTGCTGCCTGTGCCAGGAGCGTCCCCGGCCCGAGAGCCCCTGCAGGACCATCCAGTTCCTGTGCCAGAAGCTGTGCAGCACCAGCGCCCCGCAGTGCGGTGGGTGTCCGGAGGGGCTGGGGGAGCTCAAATCTGCCCCTTCTCCTGAGCCTGGGCAGATGCTGCAGCACTGCCCTGTGCTGGGCCGTGCTGATCTGCCCTTGCAGTACAGGCCTTGGACACAACACCTTGGGATGGAAAGTTCCTGGTGATTGCACATATCTCGTGTGTCACATACTGTCTGGAGAAGGAACAGCTCACTGGGCCCACCAAACCTACCCATTTCCTGCCCACACCATGGTTCTAGGCAAGGAAAGCAAGAATGTCCCGTGCCCCTCCCTGGTGCTGGAAGGCAAGGTCTGCCCATAAAGGCCCCAAATTGCCCTAACAGCCTGGTTTCTCTGCCACCCCAGTGCCCACTGCAGGGCAAAGGGCAGGGCCCCTGATGTGCTCTGCGGGGTGAACACCAAGCACCGTCATGCCCTGGTTGGCCTGTGCAGGGGCAGCAAAGCCCCGTCCTGCGCTAGCTGGGCACAGGGCACAGCACATGCTGTGCACAGCAGGGCCAGGCTGCCCTTCTGCAAACAGAGACAGCCAGGTTTGCAAGGGCCGCAGGGAGCTCACTTCTCTCACTGCCTCAGCCCCAGGTTTCCCACAGCACAGTCCCAGAGCTCTGGTGCCCTTGAGGAAGTTTTTCATTCTCTAACAGCTTCAGCTGCTGCTCTTGGCAATGGCCCCGGAGCAAAGGAGTCCCTGGGCATTCCTCCCCTGCCAGTGTGTGCCCCCCTTGCAGTGCTGATCTTTCCTCTGGGGTCTCTGCCTCTTCACTGGCTCCAGCAGAGCAAGCCAAGCCTGCTCATCTGCAGCTGTGGGAACCTCTCTGACAGCAATCCCGTACCCCTGGGATGTTTTCCTCCCATCCAAAGAGAGCCCCAGGAGACACCATGAAAGAACCAGCTCTCTGCTCTGCCCCAGGGGGATAATGGCATGGATTGAAGGACTCTCCTCCTCACCACAACACATCCTCCACTCTGCTCTTGTAATTCCTGGCCTTGAGATGAGCTGCTGCTGCTTGGGGTAACCTCTGAGCCTGTGTTTGTGCCCAGCTGCTGATCTGCGCTCTTGCTGTTCTCCAGATCACACAACTCTGCTACAGAGTCGGGGAGAAATAATGGACATGGAACAAGGCAGAGAGCTGAACACCATCCCAGTGCTGGGCGTCGAGCCCAAGGAGCCTTCAGTGGGAGATGGTGAAAGTGTAACGCTTGTGGTTGCCCTGACCCTGAGCACTGAGGGTAATGTCAGCAGCCCGGACCGTCCCAGAACAAACTCACATCCCCCTCAGCATCTCTTAGGGCGTGAAGGCAAAACAAGCGCTCATGAGCTAAGGGCCAACGTCAAGAAGAAGCTGCACAAGGCTGAAAGCATCAAGACTGCCAAAAGCAATGTGGTGAAAAAGACACCATCAAGCTGGCAGCAGGAGAAAATGGAGTCACGTTTATATCGGCAAGGCTCAAAGCATTCAGCGGTAGCTGGTGGATTAAAACGTGGCGACGATACCTCCGTGTGTGCACAGCACAGAGATGAGGAGGAGGAAGATCCAGCTGCCAGCAAGTACTACATCAAGACACGCAAATGGCACAAGAAGGAGGACAGCCAGTATGGGGTTGGATATAATAATCTTTTCTACCAGGTTTCACAACCTGTGAAAGTGGAGCGAAGGTCCAGATCTGACCACGATCTAAACAAGAATCTGGACTTTCTCGCTGACCTGTTGATTGGGAGCCGCCCCGCTGCGAAGAGGAGAGGAAGAGCCAGAGCTGAAGAGAAGCATTTCTCTATAGACAGGCACCTCCTGATGATGCCACACACCACACGGGAGGAAGACTCCATGTTCCTCAACAAACCTCTGAGCCCCCAAAGTCCAGACCTTGCTCCAGTTCCAAAGAGTCGGGAAACCAACATTGATCATCACCGGCCACTGCAGGAGGCACACAAAGGCCTGCGAGCATTCATGGCCCACGTGGAGCGAGCCCTGAACAGGGACTGCAGCCTGCCCCAGCTCAAGCACGCCTGTGCCAGGATGGTCATGAAGACCAGGCTGCTTCTAAAGCTGCTCACTGAGAGGCAAGAGAACCAGGGAGCCTATGATCCCATGGCCCAGTGTCGTCTGCAAGAGAAGATGATTATTCATATGGCCTTGGGGAATGGCAAGGGACTCACACGGAAGGTAGGAGAGCTGCAGGCACTGCTGCACGTGTCCTTCTGGGAAAAGGAGAATGGAAGGATCAATCCTCTTACCCCTGTGATCTTCCTTTCCTCACAGCGCAAACTAGAACTTGTGGTGTACGTGGTCACATTTGGACTTTTGCTGATTTTCTTCATCTTCGCTTTCCTGGTCCTGAAGTGCATCTTCCATGTAAGCCAATTTCTTGTTTGACACAGAGCTGTCTGTCTTGTGGCTGGAGTGCTCTGGTGACAAGCCCCATGTGCCACTGCAGATGGCCCTGCATGTGCTGGCTACCACAGGAGATGTTGTTCCAAACCTGGAGCTTGTGGCAGCATCCACAGCAGCCAGCTCAGCAGGGTCCAGCCTGCCTGAGGGAAGCTTGTCCTGCCTCCTGTCCCGGCTCTCCCCAGCTTTGCTTTGCTCTCCTGCCTTCAGCCACCCAGCAATGAGAGCTTTTGCCCTCTCCTGTTTGGCAGAATATTACAGGAAAACTGATGTTGCAAATCTCCCATTTTCCTTCCCCAGAAGCGCTCTCAACGTTGTGAACTTGACTCCCAACCGTGCGACACCGGGAATTTGTGTCTCAGAAGGTAACTGCTCACTGCCACTGCTGTGCCACCAAGAGTCTTTCCCGTGCACAGCAGCTCCTCGTGGAGCCCCGCAGCCGCGCAGGTGCCGCTGCCCAGGACTCTCCCGGCTGTGTTTCCAACACGTCGCGTTTGGGGCAGCCCCGGGCGAGCGGCTCCTGAGCGGCAGCGCTGGGCACGGCCGGGGGCTCCCAGCCCAACCAGCCCTTGCCACGCCGGCGCTCGGATGGATGTCCTGGGCCCCGGTGTGCTCCCGAGTTTCTGTGAGCACCAGCAATACCTCTGTGTTCCCAGAACAGTCTCCTCTGCTGATGGCTCTGCCCTATTTCTCCCCGCTCCCACTGAAGAACTCACTCCCATCCTCTCCACTTGCCTTTTGCATGCAGGGCTCATTCTCTGCATTGCCAGCCATTGCCATCCCTGCTGGGGCTCCCCATCTTCCTTGGGCTCTGCTGGCACAGCCCCGAGCAGGGAGAGGTGCTGGCACCTGCTGCAGCCCTCCCTGGCCAGACCTCCCTGCTCACGGAGTGGGAGCAAGGAGCTCTGGGCATGGGATGGCCTGAAGCCTTTTTGTCCCCATTCACCTCGCTCACTCCATTGCTTTGCAGCGTTGGAAATGCCCCTTCCCAACTCCTCCAGCGGCTGCTGCACACACAGGGCAGAGCACAGGCAGCCCTGTTGCCCACAGCCTCCATCACCAGCTGCCTTCTCTCTTTAACCCTCTTTTCCCTTCCTGATTTTTTCAGGTTCTGTGTAAAACAGCGAGAGAGATGGAGGAAGGATAACAAGGAGGCACAGAATGTAGAACAGAAAAGGCCAAATAGCTCCTCTCTGAGTTTCCTCTGTTCCCAGTCCGTTCAAAGTTCTTCCCTGTGCTGTCCTCTGTTCAGGAAGTCGGAATTGCCATGGCTTCAGTGCCTCAGGGATGCCTATCAATCCCATAGATAAGCATCCCTGGAAGAGACAGTGTGAAGAACTAAGGTGGAAGACTCCCAAGAAGTTAATGGGATGCCACCAATTCTTCACTTCCCATTTTAGCTGAGGCTCTCCTTGGATGCCGTTACCTTGGTTGCTGTTATTTCCATGGATGCTTTTGCCTTGGTTGTTGTTATTTCCATGGATGCTGTTTCATTGGTTGTTGTTGTTTCCTTGGGTTCTTTTTCCTTGGCTGTTATTTTCTTGCTGCCCCTGCTGAGGGAAGGCCGGAGGGTGCTTCAGGCAAGCGCAAGCTCTGGACACCCAGAGGAGGCATCTCAGGGTTTTCCTCATCCCTTCTGGCAATGGTTCCCCCTGCATTCAGTAGAAATAAAGTTTGTTCTTGTTCCTCCTGGAGCTGCTGTTGTATTTGATAAAAGCAGTTTCTGTTCCCCGTTATGGATTTGGCCAAATTCAGTTTGAGATTGATGTGGGTTTACTCCAGCCAGATGCCAGTCACTCCCAAAGCTGCTCACTCACTCCTCTCTGCAGTTGGACAGAGGGGAAAAAATTTAAGGAAGGTTTATGAGTTATGGACCAGGAGAAAATACTCATCAAATACCATCAAGTACAAAACCGGTTCGACTTGATATTAAATGAATTTATTACTAACACAATCAGAGCAGGATAATGAGAAATAAAAGAAGCCCTTAAAAACACCTTTCCCTCACCCCTCCCTCCTTCCCAGCACTATTGCCTAATCCCAGCAGCACAAGGAGACAGGGAATGGGAGTAATTTCCCTACTCTCAGAGAGCAGATCTATCACCCTGCTGCACCACGGGGCTCCTCCCATGAGAGACAGTTCTCCAGGAACTTCTCCAATGTGGTTCCATCCCACGAACAGCAGCTCACTGCAAACTTCTGCAGCATGAGTCTGTCCCACAGGCAACGTTCCTCCCAGAACTGCTGCGGCATGGGTCACTCTCCCACAGGTGCAGTCCTGCAAGGACAGGCTGCTCCAGCCTGGGAGCAGGGCCCCTCTCTCCACAGGCCTCCCACAGGATCACAGCCTCCTGCAGGCATCCAGCTGCTCTGGTGCAGGGCCCCTCCACAGCATGCAGGTGAATCTCTGCTTCCCCATGCATCCCTGCGGGCTGCAGGAGCACTGCAGCCCCACCATGGTCTCCCCACTGCCTGCAGAGGAATCTCGGCTCTGGAGCCTGGAGCATCTCCTCAGCCTCAGTCTGCAATGCCCATGGAGCCTGCAGGTGGTTCTCTTCACATGTGCTCACTCCTGCTTTTCTCTGGTCCTAATTAAAATTGTGTCACAACTTGATTTTGCTTTCTTTGAAATCTGTTACCACAGAGGTGTAATGGCCATTTCTACTTGGGCCAGCCTTGAGAAGGTGCCAGAACCTTCCGGCATGTCCGGCAAAGCCAATGCCAGTGGGCTCCAGGGTGGACATCCACCTTTAGGAGCCATCAGGGATTGGTTCTGGCAGACATTGTGGAAGCTGGAAGCTTCCACCAGCTTCTAACAGAAGGAATCTTCGTGACTCCGTGCCCAGGACTGGAGGCCGCCCTGGCCCAAGCGCTGCCGCAGCCGCCCCGGCCCGAGCTGCTGTCCCGCGCGTTTCCCCTCAGGCCGGGACGGCCGCTGCCGGTGCCGCTGCCCGGAGCCGGAGCTGCCCGTGCGGCGGAGAGCGGCCGCGCTTGCCGGCCGGGCCGGGCCGCCTCTCTGGCCGCTGCTTGCGGGGCCGTGCCGGCCTTGCCCGAGCTGCCCGCGGCTCCCTTTGCACGGCGCTCGCTGCCGGGGCCGGCGCGCTCAGGCGGAGCTGCCGCCCCTCAGGCTCCCGGCGCTTCCCGCCATTGCCGCTGCAGCTCCCTCAGCCTCTGCCGGCCGCCATGCCGACACTGCCCGCCTTTCGGCAAGCTCCCCGCGCCCTCCCAGCGCCAGGCGGCCTTTGGCCCCGCCTGCCTGCCGCCTGCCCACCAAAGGCGCTCTCACCGCTCCGCACAAGTGGAGAGGAGAAAAAGGACAGCCAAAGGCTCATGAGTTTACAGAAAGGGAGGGAGGGAGAGATCCCTCCCCGGTCATGGTCACGGACACAAGGGATGGAACTTGGGTATATTCATTACATTTATTACTAATAAAATCAGAGCAGGAGAATGAGAAGCAAAATAAATTTCAACAGTGAAATAAACAGGGCAAGGAGACTTCTTCTCCTTTTAATGCCTTTATTATAAGTGATCAGCTCAAGATTGGGCAGTTCGGCGGGCCTGCAGCTCCCCATCGTCTCTCGCAGGGCGACTCAGAGGAGGAGGATATGCACAGCTTTGTCCACCAGGGGTGGAGCTGGGGGATCCGGTCCTCGTGGGACCCTTTAGGGCGTGTTGATCCCATCCGATGTTGAATTGGTCTCGGTCTTGCTTCCTCCCAGACCTGGCCCGGGGGCTCTCGAAGACAGGGTGAGGAACAGTGAAGGTTTTCAGCATCTCTGCAGGCCCAGCAATCCGCTCCTCTCATCCAGACATCACTCCAATCTTTCAACTCTTAGGTGCTCGTTGTTTTTGGGGTTTTCTCCGTGCATTTGGAATAGGGTCCCACACAGCATGCTGGTCCTTGGAGTATTTTCCATATCCCTCCCCTCCAAAGTCTCTTTACCTCACTGTTCGGGAGGTACCCACCCTTCTCTGTCTCAGAGAAGGGCCATTAACTCGCCCCAGCCAGGGCTTTTATTGATACAAAAACAACTATTAACAACAACGACCCGTAATTCCCATAACACAAGCAGCACCCCAGCAGTAGCGGTAACCTTTTTTCGCACAGAAAAAAAGCAACAGAATTTTTATTCATAACAAACAGCAACTGTAGCCCCAAAACCATGCCAAAATGTGTCCACACCAACCCAATACAGATGGGAATGGCTTCACAGTGACACAGAGCAGGCTTAGATCCCGTGCTCAGGAGAAATCCTTCCCTGGGAGGGTGGGCAGGCCCTGGCACAGGGTGCCCAGAGCAGCTGTGGTGGCCCCTGGATCCCTGGCAGTGTCCAAGGCCCGGTTGGACGGGGCTTGGAGCAGCCTGGGATAGTGGAAGGTGTCCCTGCTGCCATGGCAGGGGTGAAACTGGATGGGCTTTAAGGCCCCTTCCAAGCCCATCCATTCCATCATGCCACAGATTGATGGCTCTGAGACAGAGTCATTTGGTGACAGCATGGCCTGAACTGCGCTTTGCTGCGAGCTCTGATGCCAAGCACCATCCCGGTGACAAGAGCATTGCTAGAGTGTCATCAGAAGGACTACTGTGACACTGGCAGCAGCACTGTGACACAGGAGCGGCCACAGCTGCAGCTCAGGTCTGCGTCCCAGTCGACTGCAGCCAGTCCTGCCTCGCCATGGACCTGGTGATGCGTCTGGTGCGCGCTCTGCTCCTGCTGGCCCTGCTGCTGGCAGTGGCCCCCTCGTCAGCAGTGGGCAAGGAGCTCTGCCCAGAGCCCTGCCACTGCCCAGGCCGTGGGCGGCTGAACTGCGGCCACGCCGGCCTGGCCACCGTGCCCCCGGTCAGCCGCCGCCGAGCCCTGACCTTCCTGTGAGTGCCGCGGCCCCTCAGAGCCCTGCGGCTGCCCCTCCTCGGCTCCCTGGCTCTGCAAACCACACCTGGGACACCTGGGGCACTCCCTGGCTGGAGACAGGGGGGGTTTGGGGGCCTGAGCTCAGCGTGAGCCAGGTGAAGCCAGGCTGGGCACGCTGTGCCTTCTCCAGGCAAAGCCCAATTCCAGCTCAGCAGCCAAAAGGCAGTGAAATGGGCTTTCCTGAGGGGGGACCGGGTCTTTTGTTTCTTTGCAGAGATTTCACTGGCAACTCCATTGCTGATGTTGGAAAACGAACCTGGCAGGACTACCCATGGACTGAGACCTTGTAAGTGCCATGCAGCATTTCAAATGTCAGGAGTGTGGGGAGTTTGCATCCTTTGGTCTGGGGTTGGAGCAGCAGCCCCCACACCACCAGCTTCCATTGGAATTCCAAGCTTGGCTGCTCTGCCAGGAGGGGTGTGAATCACCAGAGCTTCCCACCATGGCAAGAATTGCCTTGAGTCTCTTGCAGCCTTGGCACCATCCCCGTGTCTGTCTGCCCAGGGATCAAGCTGTGGTCAGCTTCAGCCGGCCAGGAGCAAGGGCCTGCTCTGGCCAGGAGTGGGGACGATCCCTGCAGCGGTGCCCCAAAGAGATGCTTCAGTCAAGCTGCTGCAGGAGATTTTCCCTTGAGAATGCCATTTGCAGCTGGGCTGTGGGCGCTGTCACAATGTCCCTCTGTCCCCTTGCAGGGTGCTCAGGGACAATGAGCTGCGGGCTGTGAAGAGGCATTCCCTGGAGGGGCTGTTCCTGCTGAAGCACCTGTAAGCACCATGCCCTGCCCACGGCGGGGGGGGCTCCTGCCTGCCCCTGCCTGGGGCCCTGCTGCTCAGCCCAGGCACGGGCACATGGCCTTTGTCCCTCCTGGAATCCAGGCTGCAGAGGCAGGTAAAAGCAACAGGGCAAATGGAAGTGACATTTGTTGTTCTACCTGGAACAGGGATTTGTCCTCCAATGAGATTCTGTCCATTGAGGAACGGGCATTTGAGCCACAGCCTTTCCTGAAGTCTCTGTGAGTGATCAAGTTTCTCTCTGGGGGTTTCAGCTCAGTCTTTGCATGGGCACCGAGCCTGTGTAGGCAAATGCTGCTGCTGTTTTCCCCACAGTCCCTAAATCTGCCCTGCCCAGAGCCCAGCTGAGCTGCACAGGTCAATGCCGATGGCTGGCGGCCACGCCAGAGGACAGAGCCCAGCGGGGTTGTCCACACACAGCCATCAGAGCAGCCAGTTCTTGCAGCCTTGGCTGCATCCTGGAACAGAAATAGAGTCAGCACGTGTGCCCTTCACTTGCCGTCCTGGGCAGGCTACAAACGCTGAGAAAGCAGCAGTTTCCTCCCTCTTCTACCTTGGATTGGCACCTTTCCTGCAAAGGGCTCCTTCTTTGCCCCCTCTCTCTGTACGGCAGGCCTGATTGCCTTGTGTGACCTCCTCTTTCCCCAGAAATCTCTCCTGGAATGGCCTCACACAGATCCGCAGTGACACTTTCCAGGCCTGGCATGGGATGCAGTTCCTCCAGGAGCTGTAAGTGGCACCGGGGCTAAAGGCACGGCAGGGCGAGTCTCTGCAGGGTCTCTGCAGAATCAGTGGGCAAGAGCAGATTTGCCCTTGGCAAAGTCCTGATTCCAACTGTGGAAGTCAGCCAGGGAGCACCAGGAGTGTGCAGCTGCAAAGGCCCTTTCCCCTGCCCTGCTCCTCTCCTGCATGGCTTCCTTGAGTGCAGCCAGACCTTGCCCACGTGCCTGGCACAGCCAGCTCACATCCTTGCCATCAGCCCTGACAGAGCTCTGTTGTTTGTCAGGATCCTCAGCCACAACCCGCTGGCTGTCATTGATGATGCTGCCTTCTTCAAGCTGCCCTCAGTGAGCTCTCTGTAAGTATTGGCTCATTTGGAGCAGATGCACAGAGAGCTGTGTCTCTCTGGAGTGCCCTGTTCTCAGGAAAGCAGCACAAATGGTGCAGGAGCAAATCTCCCTCTTGGCCAGCCTGAGTCTGCTGGAGACACAACTTGCCTGACTCAACTTGGAGCAGGCAGAAGTGGATGCCTCTGCCAACAGCACCACCATGATCAGGGCCCTGGGCTTGCTCTGAGAGCAGAGTTGTGTCCATGTCACCAGAGAGTTTCATGAGCTCTTTCCAATGTTTGCAGAGACCTGAGTGCCACCCAAGTGAACTCGCAGACGCTGCTGCAGCTGCTGCAGACCACAGTGAGCTTGGAAACCCTGTGAGTGTGTGCGACTGGGCCCCAGCCACCCGCAGGCCCAGAGGGCTGGGACAGGGGCTCTGCTTGGGAAACAAATCCGTGTGCCACAAAACCAGAACAAGCCCAGTAAGCTCAAGAGCTGCTGTTTCCTCCTGGGCAAGTGCCAAAGCTCACCAGCTCAGAGGAAGAATCTCACCTTGGGGGTGACATGCTGCAGGCTTCTCCAAGGGGAGTTTGAACTCCAGGCGGGTGCATTTCTGTGTCACGTGGTATTCGGGGAGCAGTTCTACTTTCCAGGATAAAATCCCCATTTTAATATTTTGCCTTGGGAGTCGGGGCCCTTTCCCAGAGCTGTGACACACAGTGAGGCACAAGCCCCAGGCGTGGTATGGGTGTGTTTCCTGAGTTGGGCTCTGAGGTATGCGCTGGGTGGCCAGGTGTTCCTCCAAGAATCCCCTCTTGTCTGCAGCCAAGTGCCCAAGGAGGCGGCCTGCTGCCTGTGCCAGGAGCGTCCCCGGCCCGAGAGCCCCTGCAGGACCATCCAGTTCCTGTGCCAGAAGCTGTGCAGCACCAGCGCCCCGCAGTGCGGTGGGTGTCCGGAGGGGCTGGGGGAGCTCAAATCTGCCCCTTCTCCTGAGCCTGGGCAGATGCTGCAGCACTGCCCTGTGCTGGGCCGTGCTGATCTGCCCTTGCAGTACAGGCCTTGGACACAACACCTTGGGATGGAAAGTTCCTGGTGATTGTACATATCTTGTGTGTCACATACTGTCTGGAGAAGGAACAGCTCACTGGGCCCACCAAACTTACCCATTTTCTGCCCTCACCATGGTTCTAGGCAAGGAAAGCAAGAATGTCCCGTGCCCCTCCCTGGTGCTGGAAGGCAAGGTCTGCCCATAAAGGCCCCAAATTGCCCTAACAGCCTGGTTTCTCTGCCACCCCAGTGCCCACTGCAGGGCAAAGGGCAGGGCCCCTGATGTGCTCTGCGGGGTGAACACCAAGCACCGTCATGCCCTGGTTGGCCTGTGCAGGGGCAGCAAAGCCCCGTCCTGCGCTAGCTGGGCACAGGGCACAGCACATGCTGTGCACAGCAGGGCCAGGCTGCCCTTCTGCAAACAGAGACAGCCAGGTTTGCAAGGGCCGCAGGGAGCTCACTTCTCTCACTGCCTCAGCCCCAGGTTTCCCACAGCACAGTCCCAGAGCTCTGAAGCCCTTAAGGAAGTTTTTCATTCTCTAACAGCTTCAGCTGCTTCTCTTGGCAATGGCCCTGGAGCAAAGGAGTCCCTGGGCATTCCTCCCATGCCAGTGTGTGCCCCCCTTGCAGTGCTGATCTTTCCTCTGGGGTCTCTGCCTCTTCACTGGCTCCAGCAGAGCAAGCCAAGCCTGCTCATCTGGAGCTGTGGGAACCTCTCTGACAGCAATTCCATTCCCCTGGGATTTTTCTGTCCCTTCCAAAGACAGCCCCAGGAGACACCAAGAAAGAACCAGCTCTCTGCTCTGCCCCAAGGTGATAATGGCATGGATTGAATGGCTCTGCTCCTCACCACAACACATCCTCCATTCCTCTCTTGTGCTCCCTGGCCTTGAGATGAGCTGCTGCTGCTTGGGGTAACCTCTGAGCCTGTGTTTGTGCCCAGCTGCTGATCTGCGCTCTTGCTGTTCTCCAGATCACACAACTCTTCTACAGAGTCGGGGAGAAATAATGGACATGGAACAAGGCAGAGAGTTGAACACCATCCCAGTGTTGAGCCTCAAGCCCAAGGAGCCTTCAGTGGGAGATGGTGAAAGTGTAACGCTTGTTGTTGCCCTGACCCTGAGCACTGAGGGTGATGTCAGCAGCCCGGACAGTTCCAGAACAAACTCACATCCCCCTCAGCATCTCTTGGGGCATGAAGGCAAAACAAGCACTCATGTCCTGAGGGCCAAGGTCAACAAGAAGCTGCACAAGGCTGGAAGCATCAAGACTGCCAAAAGCAATGTGGTGAAAAAGTCACCCTCAAGCTGGCAGCAGGACAAAATGGAGCCACGTTTATACCAGCAAGGCTCAAAGCATTCAGCGGTAGCTGGTGGATTAAAACGTGGTGTCCATACCTCCATGTCTGCAAATCACAGAGATGAGGAGGAAGATCCAGCTGCCAGCAAGTACCACATCAAGACACGCAAATGGCACAAGAAGGAGGACAGCCAGTATGGAGTTGGATATAATAATCTTTTCTACCAGGTTTCACAACCTGTGAAAGTGGAGCGAAGGTCCAGATCTGACCACGATCTAAACAAGAATCTGGATTTTCTCTCTGACCTGTTGATTGGGAGCCGCCCCGCTGCAAAGAGGAGAGGAAGAGCCACAGCTGAAGAGAAGCATTTCCCTATAGGCAGGCACCTCCTGATGATGCCACACACCACACGGGAGGAAGACTCCATGTTCCTCAACAAACCTGTGAGCCCCCAAAATCCAGACCTTGCTCCAGTTCCAAAAAGATGGGAAACCAACGTTGATCATCACCGGCCAATGCAGGAAGCACACAAAGGCCTGCGAGCATTCATGGCCCACGTGGAGCGAGCCCTGAACAGGGACTGCAGCCTGCCCCAGCTCAAGCACGCCTGTGCCAGGATGGTCATGAAGACCAGGCTGCTTCTAAAGCTGCTCACTGAGAGAAAAGAGAACCAGGGAGCCTATGATCCCATGGCCCAGTGTCGTCGGCAAGAGAGGATGATCATTCATATGGCCTTGGGGAATGGCAAGGGACTCACACGGAAGGTAGGAGAGCTGCAGGCACTGCTGCACGTGTCCTTCTGGGCAAAGGAGAATGGAAGGATCAATCCTCTTACCCCTGTGATCTTCCTTTCCTCACAGCGCAAACTGGAAGTTGTGGTGTACGTGGTCACGTTTGTGGTTTTGCTGATTTTCTTCATCTTAGTTTTCCTGATCCTGAACTGCATCTTCCACGTAAGAGAATTTCTTGTTTGACACAGAGCTGTCTGTCGTAGCTGGAGTGCCCAGGTGACAAGCCCCATGTGCCACTGCAGATGGGCCTGCATGTGCTGGCTACCACAGGAGATGTTGTTCCAAGCCTGCAGCTTGTGCCAGCATCCACAGCAGCCAGCTCAGCAGGGTCCAGCCTGCCTGAGGGAAGATTGTCCTGCCTCCTGTCCCGGCTCTCCCCAGCTTTGCTTTGCTCTCCTGCCTTCAGCCACCCAGCAATGAGAGCTTTTGCCCTCTCCTGTTTGGCAGAATATTACAGGAAAACTGATGTTGCAAATCTCCCATTTTCCTTCCCCAGAAGCGCTCTCGACGTTGTGAACTTGACTCCCAACCCCGCGACACCGGGAATTTGTGTCTCAGAAGGTAACTGCTCCCTGCCCCTGCCACTGCTGTGCCACCAAGAGTCTTTCCCGTGCACAGCAGCTCCTCCTGGAGCCCCGAAGCCACGCAGGTGCCGCTGCCCAGGACTCTCCCGGCTGTGTTTCCAACACGTCGCGTTTGGGGCAGCCCCGGGCGAGCGGTTCCTGAGCGGCAGCGCTGGGCACGGCCGGGGGCTCCCAGCCCAACCAGCCCTTGCCACGCCGGCGCTGGGATGGATGTCCTGGGCCCCGGTGTGCTCCCGAGTTTCTGTGAGCACCAGCAATACCTCTGTGTTCCCAGAACAGTCTCCTCTGCTGATGGCTCCGCCCTATTTCTTCCCTGCTCCCTCCCCACAGTGGCTGCTGAAGAACTCACTCCCATCCTCTCCACTTGCCTTTTGCATGCAGGGCTCATTCTCTGCATTGCCAGCCATTGCCATCCCTGCTGGGGCTCCCCATCTTCCTTGGGCTCTGCTGGGACAGCCCCGAGCAGGGAGAAGTGCTGGCACCTGCTGCAGCCCTCCCTGGCCAGACCTCCCTGCTCACGGAGTGGGAGCAGGGAGCTCTGGGCATGGGATGGCCTGAAGCCTTTTTGTCCCCATTCACCTCGCTCACTCCATTGCTTTGCAGTGTTGGAAATGCCCCTTCCCAACTCCTCCAGCGGCTGCTGCGCACACAGGGCAGAGCACAGGCAGCCCTGTTGCCCACAGCCTCCATCACCAGCTGCCTTCTCTCTTTAACCCTCTTTTCCCTTCCTGATTTTTTCAGGTTCTGCGTAAAACTGCGACCGTGTGGGAGGAAGCATAACAAGGAGGCACAGCATGTAGAAGAGAAAAGGGCAGATAGCTCCCTTGTGACTTGCCCCTGTTCCCAGTACGGTCAAGATGCTTCCCCAAGCTGTTCTCCGTGCTATTCTCTGTTCAGGAAGTCAGAATTGCCATGGATTCAGAGCCTCAGGGATTCCTATCAATCCCATAGATAAGCGTCCCAGGAAGAGACATAGTGTGAAGAACTAAGGTGGAAGACTCCCAAAAAGTTAATGGGATGCCAGCAATTCTTCACTTCCCATTTTAGCTGAGGCTCTCCTTGGATGCCGTTACCTTGGTTGCTGTTATTTCCATGGATGCTTTTGCCTTAGTTGTTGTTATTTCCATGGATGCTGTTTCATTGGTTGTTGTTGTTTCCTTGGATGCTTTTTCTTTGGCTGTTATTTTCTTGCTGCCCCTGCTGAGGGAAGGCCGGAGGGTGCTGCAGGCAAGCGCAAGCTCTGGACACCCAGAGGAGGCATCTCAGGGTTTTCCTCATCCCTTCTGGCAATGATTCCCCCTGCATTCAGTAGAAATAAAGTTCATTCTTGTTCCTCGTGGAGTTGCTGTTGTATTTGTAAAAGCAGTTTCTGATGACCCTTATGGAATTGGCCAAATTCACTTTGAGATTGTTGTGAGTTGACCCCAGCCAGATGCCAGTCACTCCCAAAGCTGCTCACTCACTCCTCTCTGCAGCTGGACAGAGGGGAAAATATTTAAGGAAGGTTTATGAGTTAAGGACCAGGAGAAAATACTCATCAAATACCATCAAGTACAAAACCGGTTCGACTTGATATTAAATGAATTTATTACTAACACAATCAGAGCAGGATAATGAGAAATAAAAGAAGCCCTTAAAAACACCTTTCCCTCACCCCTCCCTCCTTCCCAGCACTATTGCCTAATCCCAGCAGCACAAGGAGACAGGGAATGGGAGTAATTTCCCTACTCTCAGAGAGCAGATCTATCACCCTGCTGCACCACGGGGCTCCTCCCATGAGAGACAGTTCTCCAGGAACTTCTCCAATGTGGTTCCATCCCACGAACAGCAGCTCACTGCAAACTTCTGCAGCATGAGTCTGTCCCACAGGCAACGTTCCTCCCAGAACTGCTGCGGCATGGGTCACTCTCCCACAGGTGCAGTCCTGCAAGGACAGGCTGCTCCAGCCTGGGAGCAGGGCCCCTCTCTCCACAGGCCTCCCACAGGATCACAGCCTCCTGCAGGCATCCAGCTGCTCTGGTGCAGGGCCCCTCCACAGCATGCAGGTGAATCTCTGCTTCCCCATGCATCCCTGCGGGCTGCAGGAGCACTGCAGCCCCACCATGGTCTCCCCACTGCCTGCAGAGGAATCTCGGCTCTGGAGCCTGGAGCATCTCCTCAGCCTCAGTCTGCAATGCCCATGGAGCCTGCAGGTGGTTCTCTTCACATGTGCTCACTCCTGCTTTTCTCTGGTCCTAATTAAAATTGTGTCACAACTTGATTTTGCTTTCTTTGAAATCTGTTACCACAGAGGTGTAATGGCCATTTCTACTTGGGCCAGCCTTGAGAAGGTGCCAGAACCTTCCGGCATGTCCGGCAAAGCCAATGCCAGTGGGCTCCAGGGTGGACATCCACCTTTAGGAGCCATCAGGGATTGGTTCTGGCAGACATTGTGGAAGCTGGAAGCTTCCACCAGCTTCTAACAGAAGGAATCTTCGTGGCTCCGTGCCCCGGACTGGAGGCCGCCCTGGCCCAAGCGCTGCCGCAGCCGCCCCGGCCCGAGCTGCTGTCCCGCGCGTTTCCCCTCAGGCCGGGACGGCCGCTGCCGGTGCCGCTGCCCGGAGCCGGAGCTGCCCGTGCGGCGGAGAGCGGCCGCGCTTGCCGGCCGGGCCGGGCCGCCTCTCTGGCCGCTGCTTGCGGGGCCATGCCGGCCTTGCCCGAGCTGCCCGCGGCTCCCTTTGCACGGCGCTCGCTGCCGGGGCCGGCGCGCTCAGGCGGAGCTGCCGCCCCTCAGGCTCCCGGCGCTTCCCGCCATTGCCGCTGCAGCTCCCTCAGCCTCTGCCGGCCGCCATGCCGACACTGCCCGCCTTTCGGCAAGCTCCCCGCGCCCTCCCAGCGCCAGGCGGCCTTTGGCCCCGCCTGCCTGCCGCCTGCCCACCAAAGGCGCTCTCACCGCTCCGCACAAGTGGAGAGGAGAAAAAGGACAGCCAAAGGCTCATGAGTTTACAGAAAGGGAGGGAGGGAGAGATCCCTCCCCGGTCATGGTCACGGACACAAGGGATGGAACTTGGGTATATTCATTACATTTATTACTAATAAAATCAGAGCAAGAGAATGAGAAGCAAAATAAATTTCAACAGTGAAATAAACAGGGCAAGGAGACTTCTTCTCCTTTTAATGCCTTTATTATAAGTGATCAGCTCAGGATTGGGCAGTTCGGCGGGCCTGCAGCTCCCCGTCGTCTCTCGCAGGGCGACTCAGAGGAGGAGGATATGCACAGCTTTGTCCACCAGGGGTGGAGCTGGGGGATCCGGTCCTCGTGGGACCCTTTAGGGCGTGTTGATCCCATCCGATGTTGAATTGGTCTCGGTCTCGCTTCCTCCCAGACCTGGCCCGGGGGCTCTCGAAGACAGGGTGAGGAACAGTGAAGGTTTTCAGCATCTCTGCAGGCCCAGCAATCCGCTCCTCTCATCCAGACATCACTCCAATCTTTCAACTCTTAGGTGCTCGTTGTTTTTGGGGTTTTCTCCGTGCATTTGGAATAGGGTCCCACACAGCATGCTGGTCCTTGGAGTATTTTCCATATCCCTCCCCTCCAAAGTCTCTTTACCTCACTGTTCGGGAGGTACCCACCCTTCTCTGTCTCAGAGAAGGGCCATTAACTCGCCCCAGCCAGGGCTTTTATTGATACAAAAACAACTATTAACAACAACGACCCGTAATTCCCATAACACAAGCAGCACCCCAGCAGTAGCGGTAACCTTTTTTCGCACAGAAAAAAAGCAACAGAATTTTTATTCATAACAAACAGCAACTGTAGCCCCAAAGCCATGCCAAAATGTGTCCACACCAACCCAATACAGATGGGAATGGCTTCACAGTGACACAGAGCAGGCTTAGATCCCGTGCTCAGGAGAAATCCTTCCCTGGGAGGGTGGGCAGGCCCTGGCACAGGGTGCCCAGAGCAGCTGTGGTGGCCCCTGGATCCCTGGCAGTGTCCAAGGCCCGGTTGGACGGGGCTTGGAGCAGCCTGGGATAGTGGAAGGTGTCCCTGCTGCCATGGCAGGGGTGAAACTGGATGGGCTTTAAGGCCCCTTCCAAGCCCATCCATTCCATCATGCCACAGATTGATGGCTCTGAGACAGAGTCATTTGGTGACAGCATGGCCTGAACTGCGCTTTGCTGCGAGCTCTGATGCTAAGCACCATCCCGGTGACAAGAGCATTGCTAGAGTGTCATCAGAAGGACCATTGTGACACTGGCAGCAGCACTGTGACACAGGAGCGGCCACAGCTGCAGCTCAGGTCCGCGTCCCAGGCGACTGCAGCCAGTCCTGCCTCGTCATGGACCTGGTGATGCATCTGGTGCGCGCTCTGCTCCTGCTGGCCCTGCTGCTGGCAGTGGCCCCCTCGCCAACAGTGGGCAAGGAGCTCTGTCCAGAGCCCTGCCACTGCCCAGGCCGTGGGCGGCTGAACTGCGGCCACGCCGGCCTGGCCACCGTGCCCCCGGGCAGCCGCCGCCGAGCCCTGACCTTCCTGTGAGTGCTGCGGCCCCTCAGAGCCCTGCGGCTGCCCCTCCTCGGCTCCCTGGCTCTGCAAACCACACCTGGGACACCTGGGGCACTCCCTGGCTGGAGACAGGGGGGGTTTGGGGGCCTGAGCTCAGCGTAAGCCAGGTGAAGCCAGGCTGGGCACGCTGCGCCTTCTCCAGGCAAAGCCCAATTCCAGCTCAGCAGCCAAAAGGCAGGGAAATGGGCTTGCCTGAGGGGGGGCCGGGTCTTTTGTTTCTTTGCAGAGATTTCACTGGCAACTCCATTGCTGATGTTGGAAAACAAACCTGGCAGGACTACCCATGGACTGAAACCTTGTAAGTGCCCTGCAGCATTTCAAATGTCAGGAGTGTGGGGAGTTTGCATCCTTTGGTCTGGGGTTGGAGCAGCAGCCCCCACACCACCCGCTTCCATTGGAATTCCAAGCTTGGCTGCTCTGCCAGGAGGGGTGTGAATCACCAGAGCTTCCCACCATGGCAAGAATTGCCAAGAGTCTCTTGCAGCCAGGGCACCATCCCTGTGTCTGTCTGCCCAGGGATCAAGCTGTGGTCAGCTTCAGCCGGCCAGGAGCAAGGGCCTGCTCTGGCCAGGAGTGGGGACGATCCCTGCAGCGGTGCCCCAAAGAGATGCTTCAGTCAAGCTGCTGCAGGAGATTTTCCCTTGAGAATGCCATTTGCAGCTGGGCTGTGGGCGCTGTCACAATGTCCCTGTGTCCCCTTGTAGGGTGCTCAGGGACAATGAGCTGTGGGCTGTGAAGAGGCATTCCCTGGAGGGGCTGTTCCTGCTGAAGCACCTGTAAGCACCATGCCCTGCCCACGGCGGGGGGCTCCTGCCTGCCCCTGCCTGGGGCCCTGCTGCTCAGCCCAGGCACAGGCACGTGGCCTTTGTCCCTCCTGGGATCCAGGCTGCAGAGGCAGGTAAAAGCAACAGGGCAAATGGAAGTGACATTTGTTGTTGTACCTGGAACAGGGATTTGTCCTCCAATGAGATTCTGTCCATTGAGGAACGGGCATTTGAGCCACTGCCTTTCCTGAAGTCTCTGTGAGTGATCAAGTTTCTCTCTGGGGGTTTCAGCTCAGTCTTTGCATGGGCACCGTGCCTGTGTAGGCAAATGCTGCTGCTGTTTTCCCCACAGTCCCTAAATCTGCCCTGCCCAGAGCCCAGCTGAGCTGCACAGGTCAATGCCGATGGCTGGGCGGCCACGCCAGGGGACAGAGCCCAGCGGGGTTGTCCACACACAGCCATCAGAGCAGCCAGTTCTTGCAGCCTTGGCTGCATCCTGGAACAGAAATAGAGTCAGCACGTGTGCCCTTCACTTGCCCTCCTGGGCAGGCTACAAACGCTGAGAAAGCCGCAGTTTCCTCCCTCTTCTACCTTGGATTGGCACCTTTCCTGCAAAGGGCTCTGTCTGTGCACCCTCTCTCTGTATGGCAGGCCTGATTGCTTTGTGTGACCTTCTCTTTCCCCAGAAATCTCTCCTGGAATGGCCTCACACAGATCCGCAGCGACACTTTCCAGGCCTGGCATGGGATGCAGTTCCTCCAGGAGCTGTAAGTGGCACCGGGGCTAAAGGCACGGCAGGGCGAGTCTCTGCAGGGTCTCTGCAGGGTCAGTGGGCAAGAGCAGATTTGCCCTTGGCAAAGTCCTGATTCCAACTGTGGATGTCAGCCAGGGAGCACCAGGAGTGTGCAGCTGCAAAGGCCCTTTCCCCTGCCCTGCTCCTCTCCTGCGTGGCTTCCTTGAGTGCAGCCAGGCCTTTCCCACGTGCCTGGCACAGCCAGCTCACATCCTTGCCATCAGCCCTGATAGAGCTCTGTTGTTTGTCAGGATCCTCAGCCACAACCCGCTGGCTGTCATTGATGATGCTGCCTTCTTCAAGCTGCCCTCAGTGAGCTCTCTGTAAGTATTGGCTCATTTGGAGCAGATGCACAGAGAGCTGTGCCTCTCTGGAGTGCCCTGTTCTCAGGAAAGCAGCACAAATGATGCAGGAGCAAATCTCCCTCTTGGCCAGCCTGAGTCTGCTGGAGACAGAACTTGCCTGGCTTCTCTTGGAGCAGGCAGAAGTGGATGCCTCTGCCAACAGCACCACCATGATCAGGGCCCTGGGCTTGCTCTGAGAGCAGAGTTGTGGCCATGTCACCAGAGAGTTTCATGAGCTCTTTCCAATGTTTGCAGAGACCTGAGTACCACCCGAGTGAACTCACAGATGCTGCTGCAGCTGCTGCAGACCACAGTGAGCTTGGAAACCCTGTGAGTGTGTGCGACTGGGCCCCAGCCACCAGCAGGCCCAGAGTGCTGGGACAGGGGCTCTGCTTGGGAAACAAATCCGTGTGCCACAAAACCAGAACAAGCCCAGTAAGCTCAAGAGCTGCTGTTTCCTCCTGGGCAAAGTGCCAAAGCTCACCAGCTCAGAGGCAGAATCTCACCTTGGGGTTGACTTGGTGCAGGCTTCTCCAAGGGGAGTTTGAACTCCAGGCGGGTGCATTTCTGTGTCACGTGGTACTTGGGGAGCAGTTCTACTTTCCAGGATAAAATCCCCTTTTTAATGTTTTGCCTTGGGAGTCAGGGCCCTTTCCCAGAGCTGTGGCACACAGTGAGGCACAAGCCCCAGGCGTGGTATGGGTGTGTTTCCTGAACTGGGCTCTGAGCCATGCGCTGGGTGGCCAGGTGTTCCTCCAAGAATCCCCTCTTGTCTGCAGCCAAGTGCCCAAGGAGGCGGCCTGCTGCCTGTGCCAGGAGCGTCCCCGGCCCGAGAGCCCCTGCAGGACCATCCAGTTCCTGTGCCAGAAGCTGTGCAGCACCAGCGCCCCGCAGTGCGGTGGGTGTCCGGAGGGGCTGGGGGAGCTCAAATCTGCCCCTTCTCCTGAGCCTGGGCAGATGCTGCAGCACTGCCCTGTGCTGGGCCGTGCTGATCTGCCCTTGCAGTACAGGCCTTGGACACAACACCTTGGGATGGAAAGTTCCTGGTGATTGCACATATCTCGTGTGTCACATACTGTCTGGAGAAGGAACAGCTCACTGGGCCCACCAAACTTACCCATTTTCTGCCCTCACCATGGTTCTAGGCAAGGAAAGCAAGAATGTCCCGTGCCCCTCCCTGGTGCTGGAAGGCAAGGTCTGCCCATAAAGGCCCCAAATTGCCCTAACAGCCTGGTTTCTCTGCCACCCCAGTGCCCACTGCAGGGCAAAGGGCAGGGCCCCTGATGTGCTCTGCGGGGTGAACACCAAGCACCGTCATGCCCTGGTTGGCCTGTGCAGGGGCAGCAAAGCCCCGTCCTGCGCTAGCTGGGCACAGGGCACAGCACATGCTGTGCACAGCAGGGCCAGGCTGCCCTTCTGCAAACAGAGACAGCCAGGTTTGCAAGGGCCGCAGGGAGCTCACTTCTCTCACTGCCTCAGCCCCAGGTTTCCCACAGCACAGTCCCAGAGCTCTGGTGCCCTTGAGGAAGTTTTTCATTCTCTAACAGCTTCAGCTGCTGCTCTTGGCAATGGCCCCGGAGCAAAGGAGTCCCTGGGCATTCCTCCCCTGCCAGTGTGTGCCCCCCTTGCAGTGCTGATCTTTCCTCTGGGGTCTCTGCCTCTTCACTGGCTCCAGCAGAGCAAGCCAAGCCTGCTCATCTGCAGCTGTGGGAACCTCTCTGACAGCAATCCCGTACCCCTGGGATGTTTTCCTCCCATCCAAAGAGAGCCCCAGGAGACACCATGAAAGAACCAGCTCTCTGCTCTGCCCCAGGGGGATAATGGCATGGATTGAAGGACTCTCCTCCTCACCACAACACATCCTCCACTCTGCTCTTGTAATTCCTGGCCTTGAGATGAGCTGCTGCTGCTTGGGGTAACCTCTGAGCCTGTGTTTGTGCCCAGCTGCTGATCTGCGCTCTTGCTGTTCTCCAGATCACACAACTCTGCTACAGAGTCGGGGAGAAATAATGGACATGGAACAAGGCAGAGAGCTGAACACCATCCCAGTGCTGGGCGTCGAGCCCAAGGAGCCTTCAGTGGGAGATGGTGAAAGTGTAACGCTTGTGGTTGCCCTGACCCTGAGCACTGAGGGTAATGTCAGCAGCCCGGACCGTCCCAGAACAAACTCACATCCCCCTCAGCATCTCTTAGGGCGTGAAGGCAAAACAAGCGCTCATGAGCTAAGGGCCAACGTCAAGAAGAAGCTGCACAAGGCTGAAAGCATCAAGACTGCCAAAAGCAATGTGGTGAAAAAGACACCATCAAGCTGGCAGCAGGAGAAAATGGAGTCACGTTTATATCGGCAAGGCTCAAAGCATTCAGCGGTAGCTGGTGGATTAAAACGTGGCGACGATACCTCCGTGTGTGCACAGCACAGAGATGAGGAGGAGGAAGATCCAGCTGCCAGCAAGTACTACATCAAGACACGCAAATGGCACAAGAAGGAGGACAGCCAGTATGGGGTTGGATATAATAATCTTTTCTACCAGGTTTCACAACCTGTGAAAGTGGAGCGAAGGTCCAGATCTGACCACGATCTAAACAAGAATCTGGACTTTCTCGCTGACCTGTTGATTGGGAGCCGCCCCGCTGCGAAGAGGAGAGGAAGAGCCAGAGCTGAAGAGAAGCATTTCTCTATAGACAGGCACCTCCTGATGATGCCACACACCACACGGGAGGAAGACTCCATGTTCCTCAACAAACCTCTGAGCCCCCAAAGTCCAGACCTTGCTCCAGTTCCAAAGAGTCGGGAAACCAACATTGATCATCACCGGCCACTGCAGGAGGCACACAAAGGCCTGCGAGCATTCATGGCCCACGTGGAGCGAGCCCTGAACAGGGACTGCAGCCTGCCCCAGCTCAAGCACGCCTGTGCCAGGATGGTCATGAAGACCAGGCTGCTTCTAAAGCTGCTCACTGAGAGGCAAGAGAACCAGGGAGCCTATGATCCCATGGCCCAGTGTCGTCTGCAAGAGAAGATGATTATTCATATGGCCTTGGGGAATGGCAAGGGACTCACACGGAAGGTAGGAGAGCTGCAGGCACTGCTGCACGTGTCCTTCTGGGAAAAGGAGAATGGAAGGATCAATCCTCTTACCCCTGTGATCTTCCTTTCCTCACAGCGCAAACTAGAACTTGTGGTGTACGTGGTCACATTTGGACTTTTGCTGATTTTCTTCATCTTCGCTTTCCTGGTCCTGAAGTGCATCTTCCATGTAAGCCAATTTCTTGTTTGACACAGAGCTGTCTGTCTTGTGGCTGGAGTGCTCTGGTGACAAGCCCCATGTGCCACTGCAGATGGCCCTGCATGTGCTGGCTACCACAGGAGATGTTGTTCCAAACCTGGAGCTTGTGGCAGCATCCACAGCAGCCAGCTCAGCAGGGTCCAGCCTGCCTGAGGGAAGCTTGTCCTGCCTCCTGTCCCGGCTCTCCCCAGCTTTGCTTTGCTCTCCTGCCTTCAGCCACCCAGCAATGAGAGCTTTTGCCCTCTCCTGTTTGGCAGAATATTACAGGAAAACTGATGTTGCAAATCTCCCATTTTCCTTCCCCAGAAGCGCTCTCAACGTTGTGAACTTGACTCCCAACCGTGCGACACCGGGAATTTGTGTCTCAGAAGGTAACTGCTCACTGCCACTGCTGTGCCACCAAGAGTCTTTCCCGTGCACAGCAGCTCCTCGTGGAGCCCCGCAGCCGCGCAGGTGCCGCTGCCCAGGACTCTCCCGGCTGTGTTTCCAACACGTCGCGTTTGGGGCAGCCCCGGGCGAGCGGCTCCTGAGCGGCAGCGCTGGGCACGGCCGGGGGCTCCCAGCCCAACCAGCCCTTGCCATGCCGGCGCTCGGATGGATGTCCTGGGCCCCGGTGTGCTCCCGAGTTTCTGTGAGCACCAGCAATACCTCTGTGTTCCCAGAACAGTCTCCTCTGCTGATGGCTCTGCCCTATTTCTCCCCGCTCCCACTGAAGAACTCACTCCCATCCTCTCCACTTGCCTTTTGCATGCAGGGCTCATTCTCTGCATTGCCAGCCATTGCCATCCCTGCTGGGGCTCCCCATCTTCCTTGGGCTCTGCTGGCACAGCCCCGAGCAGGGAGAGGTGCTGGCACCTGCTGCAGCCCTCCCTGGACAGACCTCCCTGCTCACGGAGTGGGAGCAAGGAGCTCTGGGCATGGGATGGCCTGAAGCCTTTTTGTCCCCATTCACCTCGCTCACTCCATTGCTTTGCAGCGTTGGAAATGCCCCTTCCCAACTCCTCCAGCGGCTGCTGCACACACAGGGCAGAGCACAGGCAGCCCTGTTGCCCACAGCCTCCATCACCAGCTGCCTTCTCTCTTTAACCCTCTTTTCCCTTCCTGATTTTTTCAGGTTCTGTGTAAAACAGCGAGAGAGATGGAGGAAGGATAACAAGGAGGCACAGAATGTAGAACAGAAAAGGCCAAATAGCTCCTCTCTGAGTTTCCTCTGTTCCCAGTCCGTTCAAAGTTCTTCCCTGTGCTGTCCTCTGTTCAGGAAGTCGGAATTGCCATGGCTTCAGTGCCTCAGGGATGCCTATCAATCCCATAGATAAGCATCCCTGGAAGAGACAGTGTGAAGAACTAAGGTGGAAGACTCCCAAGAAGTTAATGGGATGCCACCAATTCTTCACTTCCCATTTTAGCTGAGGCTCTCCTTGGATGCCGTTACCTTGGTTGCTGTTATTTCCATGGATGCTTTTGCCTTGGTTGTTGTTATTTCCATGGATGCTGTTTCATTGGTTGTTGTTGTTTCCTTGGGTTCTTTTTCCTTGGCTGTTATTTTCTTGCTGCCCCTGCTGAGGGAAGGCCGGAGGGTGCTTCAGGCAAGCGCAAGCTCTGGACACCCAGAGGAGGCATCTCAGGGTTTTCCTCATCCCTTCTGGCAATGGTTCCCCCTGCATTCAGTAGAAATAAAGTTTGTTCTTGTTCCTCCTGGAGCTGCTGTTGTATTTGATAAAAGCAGTTTCTGTTCCCCGTTATGGATTTGGCCAAATTCAGTTTGAGATTGATGTGGGTTTACTCCAGCCAGATGCCAGTCACTCCCAAAGCTGCTCACTCACTCCTCTCTGCAGTTGGACAGAGGGGAAAAAATTTAAGGAAGGTTTATGAGTTATGGACCAGGAGAAAATACTCATCAAATACCATCAAGTACAAAACCGGTTCGACTTGATATTAAATGAATTTATTACTAACACAATCAGAGCAGGATAATGAGAAATAAAAGAAGCCCTTAAAAACACCTTTCCCTCACCCCTCCCTCCTTCCCAGCACTATTGCCTAATCCCAGCAGCACAAGGAGACAGGGAATGGGAGTAATTTCCCTACTCTCAGAGAGCAGATCTATCACCCTGCTGCACCACGGGGCTCCTCCCATGAGAGACAGTTCTCCAGGAACTTCTCCAATGTGGTTCCATCCCACGAACAGCAGCTCACTGCAAACTTCTGCAGCATGAGTCTGTCCCACAGGCAACGTTCCTCCCAGAACTGCTGCGGCATGGGTCACTCTCCCACAGGTGCAGTCCTGCAAGGACAGGCTGCTCCAGCCTGGGAGCAGGGCCCCTCTCTCCACAGGCCTCCCACAGGATCACAGCCTCCTGCAGGCATCCAGCTGCTCTGGTGCAGGGCCCCTCCACAGCATGCAGGTGAATCTCTGCTTCCCCATGCATCCCTGCGGGCTGCAGGAGCACTGCAGCCCCACCATGGTCTCCCCACTGCCTGCAGAGGAATCTCGGCTCTGGAGCCTGGAGCATCTCCTCAGCCTCAGTCTGCAATGCCCATGGAGCCTGCAGGTGGTTCTCTTCACATGTGCTCACTCCTGCTTTTCTCTGGTCCTAATTAAAATTGTGTCACAACTTGATTTTGCTTTCTTTGAAATCTGTTACCACAGAGGTGTAATGGCCATTTCTACTTGGGCCAGCCTTGAGAAGGTGCCAGAACCTTCCGGCATGTCCGGCAAAGCCAATGCCAGTGGGCTCCAGGGTGGACATCCACCTTTAGGAGCCATCAGGGATTGGTTCTGGCAGACATTGTGGAAGCTGGAAGCTTCCACCAGCTTCTAACAGAAGGAATCTTCGTGACTCCGTGCCCAGGACTGGAGGCCGCCCTGGCCCAAGCGCTGCCGCAGCCGCCCCGGCCCGAGCTGCTGTCCCGCGCGTTTCCCCTCAGGCCGGGACGGCCGCTGCCGGTGCCGCTGCCCGGAGCCGGAGCTGCCCGTGCGGCGGAGAGCGGCCGCGCTTGCCGGCCGGGCCGGGCCGCCTCTCTGGCCGCTGCTTGCGGGGCCGTGCCGGCCTTGCCCGAGCTGCCCGCGGCTCCCTTTGCACGGCGCTCGCTGCCGGGGCCGGCGCGCTCAGGCGGAGCTGCCGCCCCTCAGGCTCCCGGCGCTTCCCGCCATTGCCGCTGCAGCTCCCTCAGCCTCTGCCGGCCGCCATGCCGACACTGCCCGCCTTTCGGCAAGCTCCCCGCGCCCTCCCAGCGCCAGGCGGCCTTTGGCCCCGCCTGCCTGCCGCCTGCCCACCAAAGGCGCTCTCACCGCTCCGCACAAGTGGAGAGGAGAAAAAGGACAGCCAAAGGCTCATGAGTTTACAGAAAGGGAGGGAGGGAGAGATCCCTCCCCGGTCATGGTCACGGACACAAGGGATGGAACTTGGGTATATTCATTACATTTATTACTAATAAAATCAGAGCAGGAGAATGAGAAGCAAAATAAATTTCAACAGTGAAATAAACAGGGCAAGGAGACTTCTTCTCCTTTTAATGCCTTTATTATAAGTGATCAGCTCAAGATTGGGCAGTTCGGCGGGCCTGCAGCTCCCCATCGTCTCTCGCAGGGCGACTCAGAGGAGGAGGATATGCACAGCTTTGTCCACCAGGGGTGGAGCTGGGGGATCCGGTCCTCGTGGGACCCTTTAGGGCGTGTTGATCCCATCCGATGTTGAATTGGTCTCGGTCTTGCTTCCTCCCAGACCTGGCCCGGGGGCTCTCGAAGACAGGGTGAGGAACAGTGAAGGTTTTCAGCATCTCTGCAGGCCCAGCAATCCGCTCCTCTCATCCAGACATCACTCCAATCTTTCAACTCTTAGGTGCTCGTTGTTTTTGGGGTTTTCTCCGTGCATTTGGAATAGGGTCCCACACAGCATGCTGGTCCTTGGAGTATTTTCCATATCCCTCCCCTCCAAAGTCTCTTTACCTCACTGTTCGGGAGGTACCCACCCTTCTCTGTCTCAGAGAAGGGCCATTAACTCGCCCCAGCCAGGGCTTTTATTGATACAAAAACAACTATTAACAACAACGACCCGTAATTCCCATAACACAAGCAGCACCCCAGCAGTAGCGGTAACCTTTTTTCGCACAGAAAAAAAGCAACAGAATTTTTATTCATAACAAACAGCAACTGTAGCCCCAAAACCATGCCAAAATGTGTCCACACCAACCCAATACAGATGGGAATGGCTTCACAGTGACACAGAGCAGGCTTAGATCCCGTGCTCAGGAGAAATCCTTCCCTGGGAGGGTGGGCAGGCCCTGGCACAGGGTGCCCAGAGCAGCTGTGGTGGCCCCTGGATCCCTGGCAGTGTCCAAGGCCCGGTTGGACGGGGCTTGGAGCAGCCTGGGATAGTGGAAGGTGTCCCTGCTGCCATGGCAGGGGTGAAACTGGATGGGCTTTAAGGCCCCTTCCAAGCCCATCCATTCCATCATGCCACAGATTGATGGCTCTGAGACAGAGTCATTTGGTGACAGCATGGCCTGAACTGCGCTTTGCTGCGAGCTCTGATGCCAAGCACCATCCCGGTGACAAGAGCATTGCTAGAGTGTCATCAGAAGGACTACTGTGACACTGGCAGCAGCACTGTGACACAGGAGCGGCCACAGCTGCAGCTCAGGTCTGCGTCCCAGTCGACTGCAGCCAGTCCTGCCTCGCCATGGACCTGGTGATGCGTCTGGTGCGCGCTCTGCTCCTGCTGGCCCTGCTGCTGGCAGTGGCCCCCTCGTCAGCAGTGGGCAAGGAGCTCTGCCCAGAGCCCTGCCACTGCCCAGGCCGTGGGCGGCTGAACTGCGGCCACGCCGGCCTGGCCACCGTGCCCCCGGTCAGCCGCCGCCGAGCCCTGACCTTCCTGTGAGTGCCGCGGCCCCTCAGAGCCCTGCGGCTGCCCCTCCTCGGCTCCCTGGCTCTGCAAACCACACCTGGGACACCTGGGGCACTCCCTGGCTGGAGACAGGGGGGGTTTGGGGGCCTGAGCTCAGCGTGAGCCAGGTGAAGCCAGGCTGGGCACGCTGTGCCTTCTCCAGGCAAAGCCCAATTCCAGCTCAGCAGCCAAAAGGCAGTGAAATGGGCTTTCCTGAGGGGGGACCGGGTCTTTTGTTTCTTTGCAGAGATTTCACTGGCAACTCCATTGCTGATGTTGGAAAACGAACCTGGCAGGACTACCCATGGACTGAGACCTTGTAAGTGCCATGCAGCATTTCAAATGTCAGGAGTGTGGGGAGTTTGCATCCTTTGGTCTGGGGTTGGAGCAGCAGCCCCCACACCACCAGCTTCCATTGGAATTCCAAGCTTGGCTGCTCTGCCAGGAGGGGTGTGAATCACCAGAGCTTCCCACCATGGCAAGAATTGCCTTGAGTCTCTTGCAGCCTTGGCACCATCCCCGTGTCTGTCTGCCCAGGGATCAAGCTGTGGTCAGCTTCAGCCGGCCAGGAGCAAGGGCCTGCTCTGGCCAGGAGTGGGGACGATCCCTGCAGCGGTGCCCCAAAGAGATGCTTCAGTCAAGCTGCTGCAGGAGATTTTCCCTTGAGAATGCCATTTGCAGCTGGGCTGTGGGCGCTGTCACAATGTCCCTCTGTCCCCTTGCAGGGTGCTCAGGGACAATGAGCTGCGGGCTGTGAAGAGGCATTCCCTGGAGGGGCTGTTCCTGCTGAAGCACCTGTAAGCACCATGCCCTGCCCACGGCGGGGGGGGCTCCTGCCTGCCCCTGCCTGGGGCCCTGCTGCTCAGCCCAGGCACGGGCACATGGCCTTTGTCCCTCCTGGAATCCAGGCTGCAGAGGCAGGTAAAAGCAACAGGGCAAATGGAAGTGACATTTGTTGTTCTACCTGGAACAGGGATTTGTCCTCCAATGAGATTCTGTCCATTGAGGAACGGGCATTTGAGCCACAGCCTTTCCTGAAGTCTCTGTGAGTGATCAAGTTTCTCTCTGGGGGTTTCAGCTCAGTCTTTGCATGGGCACCGAGCCTGTGTAGGCAAATGCTGCTGCTGTTTTCCCCACAGTCCCTAAATCTGCCCTGCCCAGAGCCCAGCTGAGCTGCACAGGTCAATGCCGATGGCTGGCGGCCACGCCAGAGGACAGAGCCCAGCGGGGTTGTCCACACACAGCCATCAGAGCAGCCAGTTCTTGCAGCCTTGGCTGCATCCTGGAACAGAAATAGAGTCAGCACGTGTGCCCTTCACTTGCCGTCCTGGGCAGGCTACAAACGCTGAGAAAGCAGCAGTTTCCTCCCTCTTCTACCTTGGATTGGCACCTTTCCTGCAAAGGGCTCCTTCTTTGCCCCCTCTCTCTGTACGGCAGGCCTGATTGCCTTGTGTGACCTCCTCTTTCCCCAGAAATCTCTCCTGGAATGGCCTCACACAGATCCGCAGTGACACTTTCCAGGCCTGGCATGGGATGCAGTTCCTCCAGGAGCTGTAAGTGGCACCGGGGCTAAAGGCACGGCAGGGCGAGTCTCTGCAGGGTCTCTGCAGGGTCAGTGGGCAAGAGCAGATTTGCCCTTGGCAAAGTCCTGATTCCAACTGTGGAAGTCAGCCAGGGAGCACCAGGAGTGTGCAGCTGCAAAGGCCCTTTCCCCTGCCCTGCTCCTCTCCTGCATGGCTTCCTTGAGTGCAGCCAGACCTTGCCCACGTGCCTGGCACAGCCAGCTCACATCCTTGCCATCAGCCCTGACAGAGCTCTGTTGTTTGTCAGGATCCTCAGCCACAACCCGCTGGCTGTCATTGATGATGCTGCCTTCTTCAAGCTGCCCTCAGTGAGCTCTCTGTAAGTATTGGCTCATTTGGAGCAGATGCACAGAGAGCTGTGTCTCTCTGGAGTGCCCTGTTCTCAGGAAAGCAGCACAAATGGTGCAGGAGCAAATCTCCCTCTTGGCCAGCCTGAGTCTGCTGGAGACACAACTTGCCTGACTCAACTTGGAGCAGGCAGAAGTGGATGCCTCTGCCAACAGCACCACCATGATCAGGGCCCTGGGCTTGCTCTGAGAGCAGAGTTGTGTCCATGTCACCAGAGAGTTTCATGAGCTCTTTCCAATGTTTGCAGAGACCTGAGTGCCACCCAAGTGAACTCGCAGACGCTGCTGCAGCTGCTGCAGACCACAGTGAGCTTGGAAACCCTGTGAGTGTGTGCGACTGGGCCCCAGCCACCCGCAGGCCCAGAGGGCTGGGACAGGGGCTCTGCTTGGGAAACAAATCCGTGTGCCACAAAACCAGAACAAGCCCAGTAAGCTCAAGAGCTGCTGTTTCCTCCTGGGCAAGTGCCAAAGCTCACCAGCTCAGAGGAAGAATCTCACCTTGGGGGTGACTTGCTGCAGGCTTCTCCAAGGGGAGTTTGAACTCCAGGCGGGTGCATTTCTGTGTCACGTGGTATTCGGGGAGCAGTTCTACTTTCCAGGATAAAATCCCCATTTTAATATTTTGCCTTGGGAGTCGGGGCCCTTTCCCAGAGCTGTGACACACAGTGAGGCACAAGCCCCAGGCGTGGTATGGGTGTGTTTCCTGAGTTGGGCTCTGAGGTATGCGCTGGGTGGCCAGGTGTTCCTCCAAGAATCCCCTCTTGTCTGCAGCCAAGTGCCCAAGGAGGCGGCCTGCTGCCTGTGCCAGGAGCGTCCCCGGCCCGAGAGCCCCTGCAGGACCATCCAGTTCCTGTGCCAGAAGCTGTGCAGCACCAGCGCCCCGCAGTGCGGTGGGTGTCCGGAGGGGCTGGGGGAGCTCAAATCTGCCCCTTCTCCTGAGCCTGGGCAGATGCTGCAGCACTGCCCTGTGCTGGGCCGTGCTGATCTGCCCTTGCAGTACAGGCCTTGGACACAACACCTTGGGATGGAAAGTTCCTGGTGATTGTACATATCTTGTGTGTCACATACTGTCTGGAGAAGGAACAGCTCACTGGGCCCACCAAACTTACCCATTTTCTGCCCTCACCATGGTTCTAGGCAAGGAAAGCAAGAATGTCCCGTGCCCCTCCCTGGTGCTGGAAGGCAAGGTCTGCCCATAAAGGCCCCAAATTGCCCTAACAGCCTGGTTTCTCTGCCACCCCAGTGCCCACTGCAGGGCAAAGGGCAGGGCCCCTGATGTGCTCTGCGGGGTGAACACCAAGCACCGTCATGCCCTGGTTGGCCTGTGCAGGGGCAGCAAAGCCCCGTCCTGCGCTAGCTGGGCACAGGGCACAGCACATGCTGTGCACAGCAGGGCCAGGCTGCCCTTCTGCAAACAGAGACAGCCAGGTTTGCAAGGGCCGCAGGGAGCTCACTTCTCTCACTGCCTCAGCCCCAGGTTTCCCACAGCACAGTCCCAGAGCTCTGAAGCCCTTAAGGAAGTTTTTCATTCTCTAACAGCTTCAGCTGCTTCTCTTGGCAATGGCCCTGGAGCAAAGGAGTCCCTGGGCATTCCTCCCATGCCAGTGTGTGCCCCCCTTGCAGTGCTGATCTTTCCTCTGGGGTCTCTGCCTCTTCACTGGCTCCAGCAGAGCAAGCCAAGCCTGCTCATCTGGAGCTGTGGGAACCTCTCTGACAGCAATTCCATTCCCCTGGGATTTTTCTGTCCCTTCCAAAGACAGCCCCAGGAGACACCAAGAAAGAACCAGCTCTCTGCTCTGCCCCAAGGTGATAATGGCATGGATTGAATGGCTCTGCTCCTCACCACAACACATCCTCCATTCCTCTCTTGTGCTCCCTGGCCTTGAGATGAGCTGCTGCTGCTTGGGGTAACCTCTGAGCCTGTGTTTGTGCCCAGCTGCTGATCTGCGCTCTTGCTGTTCTCCAGATCACACAACTCTTCTACAGAGTCGGGGAGAAATAATGGACATGGAACAAGGCAGAGAGTTGAACACCATCCCAGTGTTGAGCCTCAAGCCCAAGGAGCCTTCAGTGGGAGATGGTGAAAGTGTAACGCTTGTTGTTGGCCTGACCCTGAGCACTGAGGGTGATGTCAGCAGCCCGGACAGTTCCAGAACAAACTCACATCCCCCTCAGCATCTCTTGGGGCATGAAGGCAAAACAAGCACTCATGTCCTGAGGGCCAAGGTCAACAAGAAGCTGCACAAGGCTGGAAGCATCAAGACTGCCAAAAGCAATGTGGTGAAAAAGTCACCCTCAAGCTGGCAGCAGGACAAAATGGAGCCACGTTTATACCAGCAAGGCTCAAAGCATTCAGCGGTAGCTGGTGGATTAAAACGTGGTGTCCATACCTCCATGTCTGCAAATCACAGAGATGAGGAGGAAGATCCAGCTGCCAGCAAGTACCACATCAAGACACGCAAATGGCACAAGAAGGAGGACAGCCAGTATGGAGTTGGATATAATAATCTTTTCTACCAGGTTTCACAACCTGTGAAAGTGGAGCGAAGGTCCAGATCTGACCACGATCTAAACAAGAATCTGGATTTTCTCTCTGACCTGTTGATTGGGAGCCGCCCCGCTGCAAAGAGGAGAGGAAGAGCCACAGCTGAAGAGAAGCATTTCCCTATAGGCAGGCACCTCCTGATGATGCCACACACCACACGGGAGGAAGACTCCATGTTCCTCAACAAACCTGTGAGCCCCCAAAATCCAGACCTTGCTCCAGTTCCAAAAAGATGGGAAACCAACGTTGATCATCACCGGCCAATGCAGGAAGCACACAAAGGCCTGCGAGCATTCATGGCCCACGTGGAGCGAGCCCTGAACAGGGACTGCAGCCTGCCCCAGCTCAAGCACGCCTGTGCCAGGATGGTCATGAAGACCAGGCTGCTTCTAAAGCTGCTCACTGAGAGAAAAGAGAACCAGGGAGCCTATGATCCCATGGCCCAGTGTCGTCGGCAAGAGAGGATGATCATTCATATGGCCTTGGGGAATGGCAAGGGACTCACACGGAAGGTAGGAGAGCTGCAGGCACTGCTGCACGTGTCCTTCTGGGCAAAGGAGAATGGAAGGATCAATCCTCTTACCCCTGTGATCTTCCTTTCCTCACAGCGCAAACTGGAAGTTGTGGTGTACGTGGTCACGTTTGTGGTTTTGCTGATTTTCTTCATCTTAGTTTTCCTGATCCTGAACTGCATCTTCCACGTAAGAGAATTTCTTGTTTGACACAGAGCTGTCTGTCGTAGCTGGAGTGCCCAGGTGACAAGCCCCATGTGCCACTGCAGATGGGCCTGCATGTGCTGGCTACCACAGGAGATGTTGTTCCAAGCCTGCAGCTTGTGCCAGCATCCACAGCAGCCAGCTCAGCAGGGTCCAGCCTGCCTGAGGGAAGATTGTCCTGCCTCCTGTCCCGGCTCTCCCCAGCTTTGCTTTGCTCTCCTGCCTTCAGCCACCCAGCAATGAGAGCTTTTGCCCTCTCCTGTTTGGCAGAATATTACAGGAAAACTGATGTTGCAAATCTCCCATTTTCCTTCCCCAGAAGCGCTCTCGACGTTGTGAACTTGACTCCCAACCCCGCGACACCGGGAATTTGTGTCTCAGAAGGTAACTGCTCCCTGCCCCTGCCACTGCTGTGCCACCAAGAGTCTTTCCCGTGCACAGCAGCTCCTCCTGGAGCCCCGCAGCCGCGCAGGTGCCGCTGCCCAGGACTCTCCCGGCTGTGTTTCCAACACGTCGCGTTTGGGGCAGCCCCGGGCGAGCGGTTCCTGAGCGGCAGCGCTGGGCACGGCCGGGGGCTCCCAGCCCAACCAGCCCTTGCCACGCCGGCGCTGGGATGGATGTCCTGGGCCCCGGTGTGCTCCCGAGTTTCTGTGAGCACCAGCAATACCTCTGTGTTCCCAGAACAGTCTCCTCTGCTGATGGCTCCGCCCTATTTCTTCCCTGCTCCCTCCCCACAGTGGCTGCTGAAGAACTCACTCCCATCCTCTCCACTTGCCTTTTGCATGCAGGGCTCATTCTCTGCATTGCCAGCCATTGCCATCCCTGCTGGGGCTCCCCATCTTCCTTGGGCTCTGCTGGGACAGCCCCGAGCAGGGAGAGGTGCTGGCACCTGCTGCAGCCCTCCCTGGACAGACCTCCCTGCTCACGGAGTGGGAGCAGGGAGCTCTGGGCATGGGATGGCCTGAAGCCTTTTTGTCCCCATTCACCTCGCTCACTCCATTGCTTTGCAGTGTTGGAAATGCCCCTTCCCAACTCCTCCAGCGGCTGCTGCGCACACAGGGCAGAGCACAGGCAGCCCTGTTGCCCACAGCCTCCATCACCAGCTGCCTTCTCTCTTTAACCCTCTTTTCCCTTCCTGATTTTTTCAGGTTCTGCGTAAAAC
This sequence comes from Zonotrichia albicollis, assembly GCF_047830755.1. Taxonomy (NCBI): domain Eukaryota; kingdom Metazoa; phylum Chordata; class Aves; order Passeriformes; family Passerellidae; genus Zonotrichia; species Zonotrichia albicollis. Next base: position 5,611,700 of record NC_133841.1, on the reverse strand, counting down.
TGCGACCGTGTGGGAGGAAGCATAACAAGGAGGCACAGCATGTAGAAGAGAAAAGGGCAGATAGCTCCCTTGTGACTTGCCCCTGTTCCCAGTACGGTCAAGATGCTTCCCCAAGCTGTTCTCCGTGCTATTCTCTGTTCAGGAAGTCAGAATTGCCATGGATTCAGAGCCTCAGGGATTCCTATCAATCCCATAGATAAGCGTCCCAGGAAGAGACATAGTGTGAAGAACTAAGGTGGAAGACTCCCAAAAAGTTAATGGGATGCCAGCAATTCTTCACTTCCCATTTTAGCTGAGGCTCTCCTTGGATGCCGTTTCATTGGTTGCTGTTATTTCCATGGATGCTTTTGCCTTAGTTGTTGTTATTTCCATGGATGCTGTTTCATTGGTTGTTGTTGTTTCCTTGGATGCTTTTTCTTTGGCTGTTATTTTCTTGCTGCCCCTGCTGAGGGAAGGCCGGAGGGTGCTGCAGGCAAGCGCAAGCTCTGGACACCCAGAGGAGGCATCTCAGGGTTTTCCTCATCCCTTCTGGCAATGATTCCCCCTGCATTCAGTAGAAATAAAGTTCATTCTTGTTCCTCGTGGAGTTGCTGTTGTATTTGTAAAAGCAGTTTCTGATGACCCTTATGGAATTGGCCAAATTCACTTTGAGATTGTTGTGAGTTGACCCCAGCCAGATGCCAGTCACTCCCAAAGCTGCTCACTCACTCCTCTCTGCAGCTGGACAGAGGGGAAAATATTTAAGGAAGGTTTATGAGTTAAGGACCAGGAGAAAATACTCATCAAATACCATCAAGTACAAAACCGGTTCGACTTGATATTAAATGAATTTATTACTAACACAATCAGAGCAGGATAATGAGAAATAAAAGAAGCCCTTAAAAACACCTTTCCCTCACCCCTCCCTCCTTCCCAGCACTATTGCCTAATCCCAGCAGCACAAGGAGACAGGGAATGGGAGTAATTTCCCTACTCTCAGAGAGCAGATCTATCACCCTGCTGCACCACGGGGCTCCTCCCATGAGAGACAGTTCTCCAGGAACTTCTCCAATGTGGTTCCATCCCACGAACAGCAGCTCACTGCAAACTTCTGCAGCATGAGTCTGTCCCACAGGCAACGTTCCTCCCAGAACTGCTGCGGCATGGGTCACTCTCCCACAGGTGCAGTCCTGCAAGGACAGGCTGCTCCAGCCTGGGAGCAGGGCCCCTCTCTCCACAGGCCTCCCACAGGATCACAGCCTCCTGCAGGCATCCAGCTGCTCTGGTGCAGGGCCCCTCCACAGCATGCAGGTGAATCTCTGCTTCCCCATGCATCCCTGCGGGCTGCAGGAGCACTGCAGCCCCACCATGGTCTCCCCACTGCCTGCAGAGGAATCTCGGCTCTGGAGCCTGGAGCATCTCCTCAGCCTCAGTCTGCAATGCCCATGGAGCCTGCAGGTGGTTCTCTTCACATGTGCTCACTCCTGCTTTTCTCTGGTCCTAATTAAAATTGTGTCACAACTTGATTTTGCTTTCTTTGAAATCTGTTACCACAGAGGTGTAATGGCCATTTCTACTTGGGCCAGCCTTGAGAAGGTGCCAGAACCTTCCGGCATGTCCGGCAAAGCCAATGCCAGTGGGCTCCAGGGTGGACATCCACCTTTAGGAGCCATCAGGGATTGGTTCTGGCAGACATTGTGGAAGCTGGAAGCTTCCACCAGCTTCTAACAGAAGGAATCTTCGTGGCTCCGTGCCCCGGACTGGAGGCCGCCCTGGCCCAAGCGCTGCCGCAGCCGCCCCGGCCCGAGCTGCTGTCCCGCGCGTTTCCCCTCAGGCCGGGACGGCCGCTGCCGGTGCCGCTGCCCGGAGCCGGAGCTGCCCGTGCGGCGGAGAGCGGCCGCGCTTGCCGGCCGGGCCGGGCCGCCTCTCTGGCCGCTGCTTGCGGGGCCATGCCGGCCTTGCCCGAGCTGCCCGCGGCTCCCTTTGCACGGCGCTCGCTGCCGGGGCCGGCGCGCTCAGGCGGAGCTGCCGCCCCTCAGGCTCCCGGCGCTTCCCGCCATTGCCGCTGCAGCTCCCTCAGCCTCTGCCGGCCGCCATGCCGACACTGCCCGCCTTTCGGCAAGCTCCCCGCGCCCTCCCAGCGCCAGGCGGCCTTTGGCCCCGCCTGCCTGCCGCCTGCCCACCAAAGGCGCTCTCACCGCTCCGCACAAGTGGAGAGGAGAAAAAGGACAGCCAAAGGCTCATGAGTTTACAGAAAGGGAGGGAGGGAGAGATCCCTCCCCGGTCATGGTCACGGACACAAGGGATGGAACTTGGGTATATTCATTACATTTATTACTAATAAAATCAGAGCAAGAGAATGAGAAGCAAAATAAATTTCAACAGTGAAATAAACAGGGCAAGGAGACTTCTTCTCCTTTTAATGCCTTTATTATAAGTGATCAGCTCAGGATTGGGCAGTTCGGCGGGCCTGCAGCTCCCCGTCGTCTCTCGCAGGGCGACTCAGAGGAGGAGGATATGCACAGCTTTGTCCACCAGGGGTGGAGCTGGGGGATCCGGTCCTCGTGGGACCCTTTAGGGCGTGTTGATCCCATCCGATGTTGAATTGGTCTCGGTCTCGCTTCCTCCCAGACCTGGCCCGGGGGCTCTCGAAGACAGGGTGAGGAACAGTGAAGGTTTTCAGCATCTCTGCAGGCCCAGCAATCCGCTCCTCTCATCCAGACATCACTCCAATCTTTCAACTCTTAGGTGCTCGTTGTTTTTGGGGTTTTCTCCGTGCATTTGGAATAGGGTCCCACACAGCATGCTGGTCCTTGGAGTATTTTCCATATCCCTCCCCTCCAAAGTCTCTTTACCTCACTGTTCGGGAGGTACCCACCCTTCTCTGTCTCAGAGAAGGGCCATTAACTCGCCCCAGCCAGGGCTTTTATTGATACAAAAACAACTATTAACAACAACGACCCGTAATTCCCATAACACAAGCAGCACCCCAGCAGTAGCGGTAACCTTTTTTCGCACAGAAAAAAAGCAACAGAATTTTTATTCATAACAAACAGCAACTGTAGCCCCAAAGCCATGCCAAAATGTGTCCACACCAACCCAATACAGATGGGAATGGCTTCACAGTGACACAGAGCAGGCTTAGATCCCGTGCTCAGGAGAAATCCTTCCCTGGGAGGGTGGGCAGGCCCTGGCACAGGGTGCCCAGAGCAGCTGTGGTGGCCCCTGGATCCCTGGCAGTGTCCAAGGCCCGGTTGGACGGGGCTTGGAGCAGCCTGGGATAGTGGAAGGTGTCCCTGCTGCCATGGCAGGGGTGAAACTGGATGGGCTTTAAGGCCCCTTCCAAGCCCATCCATTCCATCATGCCACAGATTGATGGCTCTGAGACAGAGTCATTTGGTGACAGCATGGCCTGAACTGCGCTTTGCTGCGAGCTCTGATGCTAAGCACCATCCCGGTGACAAGAGCATTGCTAGAGTGTCATCAGAAGGACCATTGTGACACTGGCAGCAGCACTGTGACACAGGAGCGGCCACAGCTGCAGCTCAGGTCCGCGTCCCAGGCGACTGCAGCCAGTCCTGCCTCGTCATGGACCTGGTGATGCATCTGGTGCGCGCTCTGCTCCTGCTGGCCCTGCTGCTGGCAGTGGCCCCCTCGCCAACAGTGGGCAAGGAGCTCTGTCCAGAGCCCTGCCACTGCCCAGGCCGTGGGCGGCTGAACTGCGGCCACGCCGGCCTGGCCACCGTGCCCCCGGGCAGCCGCCGCCGAGCCCTGACCTTCCTGTGAGTGCTGCGGCCCCTCAGAGCCCTGCGGCTGCCCCTCCTCGGCTCCCTGGCTCTGCAAACCACACCTGGGACACCTGGGGCACTCCCTGGCTGGAGACAGGGGGGGTTTGGGGGCCTGAGCTCAGCGTAAGCCAGGTGAAGCCAGGCTGGGCACGCTGCGCCTTCTCCAGGCAAAGCCCAATTCCAGCTCAGCAGCCAAAAGGCAGGGAAATGGGCTTGCCTGAGGGGGGGCCGGGTCTTTTGTTTCTTTGCAGAGATTTCACTGGCAACTCCATTGCTGATGTTGGAAAACAAACCTGGCAGGACTACCCATGGACTGAAACCTTGTAAGTGCCCTGCAGCATTTCAAATGTCAGGAGTGTGGGGAGTTTGCATCCTTTGGTCTGGGGTTGGAGCAGCAGCCCCCACACCACCCGCTTCCATTGGAATTCCAAGCTTGGCTGCTCTGCCAGGAGGGGTGTGAATCACCAGAGCTTCCCAGCATGGCAAGAATTGCCAAGAGTCTCTTGCAGCCAGGGCACCATCCCTGTGTCTGTCTGCCCAGGGATCAAGCTGTGGTCAGCTTCAGCCGGCCAGGAGCAAGGGCCTGCTCTGGCCAGGAGTGGGGACGATCCCTGCAGCGGTGCCCCAAAGAGATGCTTCAGTCAAGCTGCTGCAGGAGATTTTCCCTTGAGAATGCCATTTGCAGCTGGGCTGTGGGCGCTGTCACAATGTCCCTGTGTCCCCTTGTAGGGTGCTCAGGGACAATGAGCTGTGGGCTGTGAAGAGGCATTCCCTGGAGGGGCTGTTCCTGCTGAAGCACCTGTAAGCACCATGCCCTGCCCACGGCGGGGGGCTCCTGCCTGCCCCTGCCTGGGGCCCTGCTGCTCAGCCCAGGCACAGGCACGTGGCCTTTGTCCCTCCTGGGATCCAGGCTGCAGAGGCAGGTAAAAGCAACAGGGCAAATGGAAGTGACATTTGTTGTTGTACCTGGAACAGGGATTTGTCCTCCAATGAGATTCTGTCCATTGAGGAACGGGCATTTGAGCCACTGCCTTTCCTGAAGTCTCTGTGAGTGATCAAGTTTCTCTCTGGGGGTTTCAGCTCAGTCTTTGCATGGGCACCGTGCCTGTGTAGGCAAATGCTGCTGCTGTTTTCCCCACAGTCCCTAAATCTGCCCTGCCCAGAGCCCAGCTGAGCTGCACAGGTCAATGCCGATGGCTGGGCGGCCACGCCAGGGGACAGAGCCCAGCGGGGTTGTCCACACACAGCCATCAGAGCAGCCAGTTCTTGCAGCCTTGGCTGCATCCTGGAACAGAAATAGAGTCAGCACGTGTGCCCTTCACTTGCCCTCCTGGGCAGGCTACAAACGCTGAGAAAGCCGCAGTTTCCTCCCTCTTCTACCTTGGATTGGCACCTTTCCTGCAAAGGGCTCTGTCTGTGCACCCTCTCTCTGTATGGCAGGCCTGATTGCTTTGTGTGACCTTCTCTTTCCCCAGAAATCTCTCCTGGAATGGCCTCACACAGATCCGCAGCGACACTTTCCAGGCCTGGCATGGGATGCAGTTCCTCCAGGAGCTGTAAGTGGCACCGGGGCTAAAGGCACGGCAGGGCGAGTCTCTGCAGGGTCTCTGCAGGGTCAGTGGGCAAGAGCAGATTTGCCCTTGGCAAAGTCCTGATTCCAACTGTGGATGTCAGCCAGGGAGCACCAGGAGTGTGCAGCTGCAAAGGCCCTTTCCCCTGCCCTGCTCCTCTCCTGCGTGGCTTCCTTGAGTGCGGCCAGGCCTTTCCCACGTGCCTGGCACAGCCAGCTCACATCCTTGCCATCAGCCCTGATAGAGCTCTGTTGTTTGTCAGGATCCTCAGCCACAACCCGCTGGCTGTCATTGATGATGCTGCCTTCTTCAAGCTGCCCTCAGTGAGCTCTCTGTAAGTATTGGCTCATTTGGAGCAGATGCACAGAGAGCTGTGCCTCTCTGGAGTGCCCTGTTCTCAGGAAAGCAGCACAAATGATGCAGGAGCAAATCTCCCTCTTGGCCAGCCTGAGTCTGCTGGAGACAGAACTTGCCTGGCTTCTCTTGGAGCAGGCAGAAGTGGATGCCTCTGCCAACAGCACCACCATGATCAGGGCCCTGGGCTTGCTCTGAGAGCAGAGTTGTGGCCATGTCACCAGAGAGTTTCATGAGCTCTTTCCAATGTTTGCAGAGACCTGAGTACCACCCGAGTGAACTCACAGATGCTGCTGCAGCTGCTGCAGACCACAGTGAGCTTGGAAACCCTGTGAGTGTGTGCGACTGGGCCCCAGCCACCAGCAGGCCCAGAGTGCTGGGACAGGGGCTCTGCTTGGGAAACAAATCCGTGTGCCACAAAACCAGAACAAGCCCAGTAAGCTCAAGAGCTGCTGTTTCCTCCTGGGCAAAGTGCCAAAGCTCACCAGCTCAGAGGCAGAATCTCACCTTGGGGTTGACTTGGTGCAGGCTTCTCCAAGGGGAGTTTGAACTCCAGGCGGGTGCATTTCTGTGTCACGTGGTACTTGGGGAGCAGTTCTACTTTCCAGGATAAAATCCCCTTTTTAATGTTTTGCCTTGGGAGTCAGGGCCCTTTCCCAGAGCTGTGGCACACAGTGAGGCACAAGCCCCAGGCGTGGTATGGGTGTGTTTCCTGAACTGGGCTCTGAGCCATGCACTGGGTGGCCAGGTGTTCCTCCAAGAATCCCCTCTTGTCTGCAGCCAAGTGCCCAAGGAGGCGGCCTGCTGCCTGTGCCAGGAGCGTCCCCGGCCCGAGAGCCCCTGCAGGACCATCCAGTTCCTGTGCCAGAAGCTGTGCAGCACCAGCGCCCCGCAGTGCGGTGGGTGTCCGGAGGGGCTGGGGGAGCTCAAATCTGCCCCTTCTCCTGAGCCTGGGCAGATGCTGCAGCACTGCCCTGTGCTGGGCCGTGCTGATCTGCCCTTGCAGTACAGGCCTTGGACACAACACCTTGGGATGGAAAGTTCCTGGTGATTGCACATATCTCGTGTGTCACATACTGTCTGGAGAAGGAACAGCTCACTGGGCCCACCAAACTTACCCATTTTCTGCCCTCACCATGGTTCTAGGCAAGGAAAGCAAGAATGTCCCGTGCCCCTCCCTGGTGCTGGAAGGCAAGGTCTGCCCATAAAGGCCCCAAATTGCCCTAACAGCCTGGTTTCTCTGCCACCCCAGTGCCCACTGCAGGGCAAAGGGCAGGGCCCCTGATGTGCTCTGCGGGGTGAACACCAAGCACCGTCATGCCCTGGTTGGCCTGTGCAGGGGCAGCAAAGCCCCGTCCTGCGCTAGCTGGGCACAGGGCACAGCACATGCTGTGCACAGCAGGGCCAGGCTGCCCTTCTGCAAACAGAGACAGCCAGGTTTGCAAGGGCCGCAGGGAGCTCACTTCTCTCACTGCCTCAGCCCCAGGTTTCCCACAGCACAGTCCCAGAGCTCTGGTGCCCTTGAGGAAGTTTTTCATTCTCTAACAGCTTCAGCTGCTGCTCTTGGCAATGGCCCCGGAGCAAAGGAGTCCCTGGGCATTCCTCCCCTGCCAGTGTGTGCCCCCCTTGCAGTGCTGATCTTTCCTCTGGGGTCTCTGCCTCTTCACTGGCTCCAGCAGAGCAAGCCAAGCCTGCTCATCTGCAGCTGTGGGAACCTCTCTGACAGCAATCCCGTACCCCTGGGATGTTTTCCTCCCATCCAAAGAGAGCCCCAGGAGACACCATGAAAGAACCAGCTCTCTGCTCTGCCCCAGGGGGATAATGGCATGGATTGAAGGACTCTCCTCCTCACCACAACACATCCTCCACTCTGCTCTTGTAATTCCTGGCCTTGAGATGAGCTGCTGCTGCTTGGGGTAACCTCTGAGCCTGTGTTTGTGCCCAGCTGCTGATCTGCGCTCTTGCTGTTCTCCAGATCACACAACTCTGCTACAGAGTCGGGGAGAAATAATGGACATGGAACAAGGCAGAGAGCTGAACACCATCCCAGTGCTGGGCGTCGAGCCCAAGGAGCCTTCAGTGGGAGATGGTGAAAGTGTAACGCTTGTGGTTGCCCTGACCCTGAGCACTGAGGGTAATGTCAGCAGCCCGGACCGTCCCAGAACAAACTCACATCCCCCTCAGCATCTCTTAGGGCGTGAAGGCAAAACAAGCGCTCATGAGCTAAGGGCCAACGTCAAGAAGAAGCTGCACAAGGCTGAAAGCATCAAGACTGCCAAAAGCAATGTGGTGAAAAAGACACCATCAAGCTGGCAGCAGGAGAAAATGGAGTCACGTTTATATCGGCAAGGCTCAAAGCATTCAGCGGTAGCTGGTGGATTAAAACGTGGCGACGATACCTCCGTGTGTGCACAGCACAGAGATGAGGAGGAGGAAGATCCAGCTGCCAGCAAGTACTACATCAAGACACGCAAATGGCACAAGAAGGAGGACAGCCAGTATGGGGTTGGATATAATAATCTTTTCTACCAGGTTTCACAACCTGTGAAAGTGGAGCGAAGGTCCAGATCTGACCACGATCTAAACAAGAATCTGGACTTTCTCGCTGACCTGTTGATTGGGAGCCGCCCCGCTGCGAAGAGGAGAGGAAGAGCCAGAGCTGAAGAGAAGCATTTCTCTATAGACAGGCACCTCCTGATGATGCCACACACCACACGGGAGGAAGACTCCATGTTCCTCAACAAACCTCTGAGCCCCCAAAGTCCAGACCTTGCTCCAGTTCCAAAGAGTCGGGAAACCAACATTGATCATCACCGGCCACTGCAGGAGGCACACAAAGGCCTGCGAGCATTCATGGCCCATGTGGAGCGAGCCCTGAACAGGGACTGCAGCCTGCCCCAGCTCAAGCACGCCTGTGCCAGGATGGTCATGAAGACCAGGCTGCTTCTAAAGCTGCTCACTGAGAGGCAAGAGAACCAGGGAGCCTATGATCCCATGGCCCAGTGTCGTCTGCAAGAGAAGATGATTATTCATATGGCCTTGGGGAATGGCAAGGGACTCACACGGAAGGTAGGAGAGCTGCAGGCACTGCTGCACGTGTCCTTCTGGGAAAAGGAGAATGGAAGGATCAATCCTCTTACCCCTGTGATCTTCCTTTCCTCACAGCGCAAACTAGAACTTGTGGTGTACGTGGTCACATTTGGACTTTTGCTGATTTTCTTCATCTTCGCTTTCCTGGTCCTGAAGTGCATCTTCCATGTAAGCCAATTTCTTGTTTGACACAGAGCTGTCTGTCTTGTGGCTGGAGTGCTCTGGTGACAAGCCCCATGTGCCACTGCAGATGGCCCTGCATGTGCTGGCTACCACAGGAGATGTTGTTCCAAACCTGGAGCTTGTGGCAGCATCCACAGCAGCCAGCTCAGCAGGGTCCAGCCTGCCTGAGGGAAGCTTGTCCTGCCTCCTGTCCCGGCTCTCCCCAGCTTTGCTTTGCTCTCCTGCCTTCAGCCACCCAGCAATGAGAGCTTTTGCCCTCTCCTGTTTGGCAGAATATTACAGGAAAACTGATGTTGCAAATCTCCCATTTTCCTTCCCCAGAAGCGCTCTCAACGTTGTGAACTTGACTCCCAACCGTGCGACACCGGGAATTTGTGTCTCAGAAGGTAACTGCTCACTGCCACTGCTGTGCCACCAAGAGTCTTTCCCGTGCACAGCAGCTCCTCGTGGAGCCCCGCAGCCGCGCAGGTGCCGCTGCCCAGGACTCTCCCGGCTGTGTTTCCAACACGTCGCGTTTGGGGCAGCCCCGGGCGAGCGGCTCCTGAGCGGCAGCGCTGGGCACGGCCGGGGGCTCCCAGCCCAACCAGCCCTTGCCATGCCGGCGCTCGGATGGATGTCCTGGGCCCCGGTGTGCTCCCGAGTTTCTGTGAGCACCAGCAATACCTCTGTGTTCCCAGAACAGTCTCCTCTGCTGATGGCTCTGCCCTATTTCTCCCCGCTCCCACTGAAGAACTCACTCCCATCCTCTCCACTTGCCTTTTGCATGCAGGGCTCATTCTCTGCATTGCCAGCCATTGCCATCCCTGCTGGGGCTCCCCATCTTCCTTGGGCTCTGCTGGCACAGCCCCGAGCAGGGAGAGGTGCTGGCACCTGCTGCAGCCCTCCCTGGACAGACCTCCCTGCTCACGGAGTGGGAGCAAGGAGCTCTGGGCATGGGATGGCCTGAAGCCTTTTTGTCCCCATTCACCTCGCTCACTCCATTGCTTTGCAGCGTTGGAAATGCCCCTTCCCAACTCCTCCAGCGGCTGCTGCACACACAGGGCAGAGCACAGGCAGCCCTGTTGCCCACAGCCTCCATCACCAGCTGCCTTCTCTCTTTAACCCTCTTTTCCCTTCCTGATTTTTTCAGGTTCTGTGTAAAACAGCGAGAGAGATGGAGGAAGGATAACAAGGAGGCACAGAATGTAGAACAGAAAAGGCCAAATAGCTCCTCTCTGAGTTTCCTCTGTTCCCAGTCCGTTCAAAGTTCTTCCCTGTGCTGTCCTCTGTTCAGGAAGTCGGAATTGCCATGGCTTCAGTGCCTCAGGGATGCCTATCAATCCCATAGATAAGCATCCCTGGAAGAGACAGTGTGAAGAACTAAGGTGGAAGACTCCCAAGAAGTTAATGGGATGCCACCAATTCTTCACTTCCCATTTTAGCTGAGGCTCTCCTTGGATGCCGTTACCTTGGTTGCTGTTATTTCCATGGATGCTTTTGCCTTGGTTGTTGTTATTTCCATGGATGCTGTTTCATTGGTTGTTGTTGTTTCCTTGGGTTCTTTTTCCTTGGCTGTTATTTTCTTGCTGCCCCTGCTGAGGGAAGGCCGGAGGGTGCTTCAGGCAAGCGCAAGCTCTGGACACCCAGAGGAGGCATCTCAGGGTTTTCCTCATCCCTTCTGGCAATGGTTCCCCCTGCATTCAGTAGAAATAAAGTTTGTTCTTGTTCCTCCTGGAGCTGCTGTTGTATTTGATAAAAGCAGTTTCTGTTCCCCGTTATGGATTTGGCCAAATTCAGTTTGAGATTGATGTGGGTTTACTCCAGCCAGATGCCAGTCACTCCCAAAGCTGCTCACTCACTCCTCTCTGCAGTTGGACAGAGGGGAAAAAATTTAAGGAAGGTTTATGAGTTATGGACCAGGAGAAAATACTCATCAAATACCATCAAGTACAAAACCGGTTCGACTTGATATTAAATGAATTTATTACTAACACAATCAGAGCAGGATAATGAGAAATAAAAGAAGCCCTTAAAAACACCTTTCCCTCACCCCTCCCTCCTTCCCAGCACTATTGCCTAATCCCAGCAGCACAAGGAGACAGGGAATGGGAGTAATTTCCCTACTCTCAGAGAGCAGATCTATCACCCTGCTGCACCACGGGGCTCCTCCCATGAGAGACAGTTCTCCAGGAACTTCTCCAATGTGGTTCCATCCCACGAACAGCAGCTCACTGCAAACTTCTGCAGCATGAGTCTGTCCCACAGGCAACGTTCCTCCCAGAACTGCTGCGGCATGGGTCACTCTCCCACAGGTGCAGTCCTGCAAGGACAGGCTGCTCCAGCCTGGGAGCGGGGCCCCTCTCTCCACAGGCCTCCCACAGGATCACAGCCTCCTGCAGGCATCCAGCTGCTCTGGTGCAGGGCCCCTCCACAGCATGCAGGTGAATCTCTGCTTCCCCATGCATCCCTGCGGGCTGCAGGAGCACTGCAGCCCCACCATGGTCTCCCCACTGCCTGCAGAGGAATCTCGGCTCTGGAGCCTGGAGCATCTCCTCAGCCTCAGTCTGCAATGCCCATGGAGCCTGCAGGTGGTTCTCTTCACATGTGCTCACTCCTGCTTTTCTCTGGTCCTAATTAAAATTGTGTCACAACTTGATTTTGCTTTCTTTGAAATCTGTTACCACAGAGGTGTAACGGCCATTTCTACTTGGGCCAGCCTTGAGAAGGTGCCAGAACCTTCCGGCATGTCCGGCAAAGCCAATGCCAGTGGGCTCCAGGGTGGACATCCACCTTTAGGAGCCATCAGGGATTGGTTCTGGCAGACATTGTGGAAGCTGGAAGCTTCCACCAGCTTCTAACAGAAGGAATCTTCGTGACTCCGTGCCCAGGACTGGAGGCCGCCCTGGCCCAAGCGCTGCCGCAGCCGCCCCGGCCCGAGCTGCTGTCCCGCGCGTTTCCCCTCAGGCCGGGACGGCCGCTGCCGGTGCCGCTGCCCGGAGCCGGAGCTGCCCGTGCGGCGGAGCAGCCGCGCTTACCGGCCGGGCCGGGCCGCCTCTCTGGCCGCTGCTTGCGGGGCCGTGCCGGCCTTGCCCGAGCTGCCCGCGGCTCCCTTTGCACGGCGCTCGCTGCCGGGGCCGGCGCGCTCAGGCGGAGCTGCCGCCCCTCAGGCTCCCGGCGCTTCCCGCCATTGCCGCTGCAGCTCCCTCAGCCTCTGCCGGCGGCCATGCCGACACTGCCCGCCTTTCGGCAAGCTCCCCGCGCCCTCCCAGCGCCAGGCGGCCTTTGGCCCCGCCTGCCTGCCGCCTGCCCACCAAAGGCGCTCTCACCGCTCCGCACAAGTGGAGAGGAGAAAAAGGACAGCCAAAGGCTCATGAGTTTACAGAAAGGGAGGGAGGGAGAGATCCCTCCCCGGTCATGGTCACGGACACAAGGGATGGAACTTGGGTATATTCATTACATTTATTACTAATAAAATCAGAGCAAGAGAATGAGAAGCAAAATAAATTTCAACAGTGAAATAAACAGGGCAAGGAGACTTCTTCTCCTTTTAATGCCTTTATTATAAGTGATCAGCTCAGGATTGGGCAGTTCGGCGGGCCTGCAGCTCCCCGTCGTCTCTCGCAGGGGCGACTCAGAGGAGGAGGATATGCACAGCTTTGTCCACCAGGGGTGGAGCTGGGGGATCCGGTCCTCGTGGGACCCTTTAGGGCGTGTTGATCCCATCCGATGTTGAATTGGTCTCGGTCTCGCTTCCTCCCAGACCTGGCCCGGGGGCTCTCGAAGACAGGGTGAGGAACAGTGAAGGTTTTCAGCATCTCTGCAGGCCCAGCAATCCGCTCCTCTCATCCAGACATCACTCCAATCTTTCAACTCTTAGGTGCTCGTTGTTTTTGGGGTTTTCTCCGTGCATTTGGAATAGGGTCCCACACAGCATGCTGGTCCTTGGAGTATTTTCCATATCCCTCCCCTCCAAAGTCTCTTTACCTCACTGTTCGGGAGGTACCCACCCTTCTCTGTCTCAGAGAAGGGCCATTAACTCGCCCCAGCCAGGGCTTTTATTGATACAAAAACAACTATTAACAACAACGACCCGTAATTCCCATAACACAAGCAGCACCCCAGCAGTAGCGGTAACCTTTTTTCGCACAGAAAAAAAGCAACAGAATTTTTATTCATAACAAACAGCAACTGTAGCCCCAAAGCCATGCCAAAATGTGTCCACACCAACCCAATACAGATGGGAATGGCTTCACAGTGACACAGAGCAGGCTTAGATCCCGTGCTCAGGAGAAATCCTTCCCTGGGAGGGTGGGCAGGCCCTGGCACAGGGTGCCCAGAGCAGCTGTGGTGGCCCCTGGATCCCTGGCAGTGTCCAAGGCCCGGTTGGACGGGGCTTGGAGCAGCCTGGGATAGTGGAAGGTGTCCCTGCTGCCATGGCAGGGGTGAAACTGGATGGGCTTTAAGGCCCCTTCCAAGCCCATCCATTCCATCATGCCACAGATTGATGGCTCTGAGACAGAGTCATTTGGTGACAGCATGGCCTGAACTGCGCTTTGCTGCGAGCTCTGATGCTAAGCACCATCCCGGTGACAAGAGCATTGCTAGAGTGTCATCAGAAGGACCATTGTGACACTGGCAGCAGCACTGTGACACAGGAGCGGCCACAGCTGCAGCTCAGGTCCGCGTCCCAGGCGACTGCAGCCAGTCCTGCCTCGTCATGGACCTGGTGATGCATCTGGTGCGCGCTCTGCTCCTGCTGGCCCTGCTGCTGGCAGTGGCCCCCTCGCCAACAGTGGGCAAGGAGCTCTGTCCAGAGCCCTGCCACTGCCCAGGCCGTGGGCGGCTGAACTGCGGCCACGCCGGCCTGGCCACCGTGCCCCCGGGCAGCCGCCGCCGAGCCCTGACCTTCCTGTGAGTGCTGCGGCCCCTCAGAGCCCTGCGGCTGCCCCTCCTCGGCTCCCTGGCTCTGCAAACCCCACCTGGGACACCTGGGGCACTCCCTGGCTGGAGACAGGGGGGGTTTGGGGGCCTGAGCTCAGCGTGAGCCAGGTGAAGCCAGGCTGGGCACGCTGTGCCTTCTCCAGGCAAAGCCCAATTCCAGCTCAGCAGCCAAAAGGCAGGGAAATGGGCTTGCCTGAGGAGGGGCCGGGTCTTTTGTTTCTTTGCAGAGATTTCACTGGCAACTCCATTGCTGATGTTGGAAAACAAACCTGGCAGGACTACCCATGGACTGAGACCTTGTAAGTGCCCTGCAGCATTTCAAATGTCAGGAGTGTGGGGAGTTTGCATCCTTTGGTCTGGGGTTGGAGCAGCAGCCCCCACACCACCCGCTTCCATTGGAATTCCAAGCTTGGCTGCTCTGCCAGGAGGGGTGTGAATCACCAGAGCTTCCCGGCATGGCAAGAATTGCCAAGAGTCTCTTGCAGCCAGGGCACCATCCCTGTGTCTGTCTGCCCAGGGATCAAGCTGTGGTCAGCTTCAGCCGGCCAGGAGCAAGGGCCTGCTCTGGCCAGGAGTGGGGACGATCCCTGCAGCGGTGCCCCAAAGAGATGCTTCAGTCAAGCTGCTGCAGGAGATTTTCCCTTGAGAATGCCATTTGCAGCTGGGCTGTGGGCGCTGTCACAATGTCCCTGTGTCCCCTTGTAGGGTGCTCAGGGACAATGAGCTGTGGGCTGTGAAGAGGCATTCCCTGGAGGGGCTGTTCCTGCTGAAGCACCTGTAAGCACCGTGCCCTGCCCACGGCGGGGGGCTCCTGCCTGCCCCTGCCTGGGGCCCTGCTGCTCAGCCCAGGCACAGGCACGTGGCCTTTGTCCCTCCTGGGATCCAGGCTGCAGAGGCAGGTAAAAGCAACAGGGCAAATGGAAGTGACATTTGTTGTTGTACCTGGAACAGGGATTTGTCCTCCAATGAGATTCTGTCCATTGAGGAACGGGCATTTGAGCCACTGCCTTTCCTGAAGTTTCTGTGAGTGATCAAGTTTCTCTCTGGGGGTTTCAGCTCAGTCTTTGCATGGGCACCGTGCCTGTGTAGGCAAATGCTGCTGCTGTTTTCCCCACAGTCCCTAAATCTGCCCTGCCCAGAGCCCAGCTGAGCTGCACAGGTCAATGCCGATGGCTGGGCGGCCACGCCAGGGGACAGAGCCCAGCGGGGTTGTCCACACACAGCCATCAGAGCAGCCAGTTCTTGCAGCCTTGGCTGCATCCTGGAACAGAAATAGAGTCAGCACGTGTGCCCTTCACTTGCCCTCCTGGGCAGGCTACAAACGCTGAGAAAGCCGCAGTTTCCTCCCTCTTCTACCTTGGATTGGCACCTTTCCTGCAAAGGGCTCTGTCTGTGCACCCTCTCTCTGTATGGCAGGCCTGATTGCTTTGTGTGACCTTCTCTTTCCCCAGAAATCTCTCCTGGAATGGCCTCACACAGATCCGCAGCGACACTTTCCAGGCCTGGCATGGGATGCAGTTCCTCCAGGAGCTGTAAGTGGCACCGGGGCTAAAGGCACGGCAGGGCGAGTCTCTGCAGGGTCTCTGCAGGGTCAGTGGGCAAGAGCAGATTTGCCCTTGGCAAAGTCCTGATTCCAACTGTGGATGTCAGCCAGGGAGCACCAGGAGTGTGCAGCTGCAAAGGCCCTTTCCCCTGCCCTGCTCCTCTCCTGCATGGCTTCCTTGAGTGCGGCCAGGCCTTTCCCACGTGCCTGGCACAGCCAGTTCTCATCCTTGCCATCAGCCCTGACAGAGCTCTGTTGTTTGTCAGGATCCTCAGCCACAACCCGCTGGCTGTCATTGATGATGCTGCCTTCTTCAAGCTGCCCTCAGTGAGCTCTCTGTAAGTATTGGCTCATTTGGAGCAGATGCACAGAGAGCTGTGCCTCTCTGGAGTGCCCTGTTCTCAGGAAAGCAGCACAAATGATGCAGGAGCAAATCTCCCTCTTGGCCAGCCTGAGTCTGCTGGAGACAGAACTTGCCTGGCTTCTCTTGGAGCAGGCAGAAGTGGATGCCTCTGCCAACAGCACCACCATGATCAGGGCCCTGGGCTTGCTCTGAGAGCAGAGTTGTGGCCATGTCACCAGAGAGTTTCATGAGCTCTTTCCAATGTTTACAGAGACCTGAGTGCCACCCAAGTGAACTCACAGACGCTGCTGCAGCTGCTGCAGACCACAGTGAGCTTGGAAACCCTGTGAGTGTGTGCAACTGGGCCCCAGCCACCAGCAGGCCCAGAGTGCTGGGACAGGGGCTCTGCTTGGGAAACAAATCCGTGTGCCACAAAACCAGAACAAGCCCAGTAAGCTCAAGAGCTGCTGTTTCCTCCTGGGCAAGTGCCAAAGCTCACCAGCTCAGAGGCAGAATCTCACCTTGGGGTTGACTTGGTGCAGGCTTCTCCAAGGGGAGTTTGAACTCCAGGCGGGTGCATTTCTGTGTCACGTGGTATTTTGGAGCAGTTCTACTTTCCAGGATAAAATCCCCTTTTTAATGTTTTGCCTTGGGAGTCAGGGCCCTTTCCCAGAGCTGTGACACACAGTGAGGCACAAGCCCCAGGCGTGGTATGGGTGTGTTTCCTGAACTGGGCTCTGAGCCATGCACTGGGTGGCCAGGTGTTCCTCCAAGAATCCCCTCTTGTCTGCAGCCAAGTGCCCAAGGAGGCGGCCTGCTGCCTGTGCCAGGAGCATCCCCGGCCCGAGAGCCCCTGCAGGACAATCCAGTTCCTGTGCCAGAAGCTGTGCAGCACCAGCGCCCCGCAGTGCGGTGGGTGTCCGGAGGGGCTGGGGGAGCTCAAATCTGCCCCTTCTCCTGAGCCTGGGCAGATGCTGCAGCACTGCCCTGTGCTGGGCCGTGCTGATCTGCCCTTGCAGTACAGGCCTTGGACACAACACCTTGGGATGGAAAGTTCCTGGTGATTGCACATATCTCGTGTGTCACATACTGTCTGGAGAAGGAACAGCTCACTGGGCCCACCAAACCTACCCATTTCCTGCCCACACCATGGCCCCAGGCAAGGAAAGCAGGAATGTCCCGTGCCCCTCCCTGGTGCTGGAAGGCAAGGTCTGCCCATGAAGGCCCCAAATTGCCCTAACAGCCTGGTTTCTGTGCCACCCCAGTGCCCACTGCAGGGCAAAGGGCAGAGCCTTTGATGTGCTCTGCGGGGTGAACACCAAGCACCGTCATGCCCTGGTTGGCCTGTGCAGGGGCAGCAAAGCCCCGTCCTGCGCTACCTGGGCACAGGGCACAGCACATGCTGTGCACAGCAGGGCCAGGCTGCCCTTCTGCAAACAGAGACAGCCAGGTTTGCAAGGGCCGCAGGGAGCTCACTTCTCTCACTGCCTCAGCCCCAGGTTTCCCACAGCACAGTCCCAGAGCTCTGGTGCCCTTGAGGAAGTTTTTCATTCTCTAACAGCTTCAGCTGCTGCTCTTGGCAATGGCCCCGGAGCAAAGGAGTCCCTGGGCATTCCTCCCCTGCCAGTGTGTGCCCCCCTTGCAGTGCTGATCTTTCCTCTGGGGTCTCTGCCTCTTCACTGGCTCCAGCAGAGCAAGCCAAGCCTGCTCATCTGCAGCTGTGGGAACCTCTCTGACAGCAATCCCGTACCCCTGGGATGTTTTCCTCCCATCCAAAGAGAGCCCCAGGAGACACCATGAAAGAACCAGCTCTCTGCTCTGCCCCAGGGGGATAATGGCATGGATTGAATGGCTCTGCTCCTCACCACAACACATCCTCCACTCTGCTCTTGTAATTCCTGGCCTTGAGATGAGCTGCTGCTGCTTGGGGTAACCTCTGAGCCTGTGTTTGTGCCCAGCTGCTGATCTGCGCTCTTGCTGTTCTCCAGATCACACAACTCTGCTACAGAGTCGGGGAGAAATAATGGACATGGAACAAGGCAGAGAGCTGAACACCATCCCAGTGCTGGGCGTCGAGCCCAAGGAGCCTTCAGTGGGAGATGGTGAAAGTGTAACGCTTGTGGTTGCCCTGACCCTGAGCACTGAGGGTAATGTCAGCAGCCCGGACCGTCCCAGAACAAACTCACATCCCCCTCAGCATCTCTTAGGGCGTGAAGGCAAAACAAGCGCTCATGAGCTAAGGGCCAACGTCAAGAAGAAGCTGCACAAGGCTGAAAGCATCAAGACTGCCAAAAGCAATGTGGTGAAAAAGACACCATCAAGCTGGCAGCAGGAGAAAATGGAGTCACGTTTATATCGGCAAGGCTCAAAGCATTCAGCGGTAGCTGGTGGATTAAAACGTGGCGACGATACCTCCGTGTGTGCACAGCACAGAGATGAGGAGGAGGAAGATCCAGCTGCCAGCAAGTACTACATCAAGACACGCAAATGGCACAAGAAGGAGGACAGCCAGTATGGGGTTGGATATAATAATCTTTTCTACCAGGTTTCACAACCTGTGAAAGTGGAGCGAAGGTCCAGATCTGACCACGATCTAAACAAGAATCTGGACTTTCTCGCTGACCTGTTGATTGGGAGCCGCCCCGCTGCGAAGAGGAGAGGAAGAGCCAGAGCTGAAGAGAAGCATTTCTCTATAGACAGGCACCTCCTGATGATGCCACACACCACACGGGAGGAAGACTCCATGTTCCTCAACAAACCTCTGAGCCCCCAAAGTCCAGACCTTGCTCCAGTTCCAAAGAGTCGGGAAACCAACGTTGATCATCACCGGCCACTGCAGGAGGCACACAAAGGCCTGCGAGCATTCATGGCCCACGTGGAGCGAGCCCTGAACAGGGACTGCAGCCTGCCCCAGCTCAAGCACGCCTGTGCCAGGATGGTCATGAAGACCAGGCTGCTTCTAAAGCTGCTCATTGAGAGGCAAGAGAACCAGGGAGCCTATGATCCCATGGCCCAGTGTCGTCTGCAAGAGAAGATGATTATTCATATGGCCTTGGGGAATGGCAAGGGACTCACACGGAAGGTAGGAGAGCTGCAGGCACTGCTGCACGTGTCCTTCTGGGAAAAGGAGAATGGAAGGATCAATCCTCTTACCCCTGTGATCTTCCTTTCCTCACAGCGCAAACTAGAACTAGTGGTGTACGTGGTCACATTTGGACTTTTGCTGATTTTCTTCATCTTCGCTTTCCTGGTCCTGAAGTGCATCTTCCATGTAAGCCAATTTCTTGTTTGACACAGAGCTGTCTGTCTTGTGGCTGGAGTGCTCTGGTGACAAGCCCCATGTGCCACTGCAGATGGCCCTGCATGTGCTGGCTACCACAGGAGATGTTGTTCCAAACCTGGAGCTTGTGGCAGCATCCACAGCAGCCAGCTCAGCAGGGTCCAGCCTGCCTGAGGGAAGCTTGTCCTGCCTCCTGTCCCGGCTCTCCCCAGCTTTGCTTTGCTCTCCTGCCTTCAGCCACCCAGCAATGAGAGCTTTTGCCCTCTCCTGTTTGGCAGAATATTACAGGAAAACTGATGTTGCAAATCTCCCATTTTCCTTCCCCAGAAGCGCTCTCAACGTTGTGAACTTGACTCCCAACCGTGCGACACCGGGAATTTGTGTCTCAGAAGGTAACTGCTCACTGCCACTGCTGTGCCACCAAGAGTCTTTCCCGTGCACAGCAGCTCCTCGTGGAGCCCCGCAGCCGCGCAGGTGCCGCTGCCCAGGACTCTCCCGGCTGTGTTTCCAACACGTCGCGTTTGGGGCAGCCCCGGGCGAGCGGCTCCTGAGCGGCAGCGCTGGGCACGGCCGGGGGCTCCCAGCCCAACCAGCCCTTGCCACGCCGGCGCTCGGATGGATGTCCTGGGCCCCGGTGTGCTCCCGAGTTTCTGTGAGCACCAGCAATACCTCTGTGTTCCCAGAACAGTCTCCTCTGCTGATGGCTCTGCCCTATTTCTCCCCGCTCCCACTGAAGAACTCACTCCCATCCTCTCCACTTGCCTTTTGCATGCAGGGCTCATTCTCTGCATTGCCAGCCATTGCCATCCCTGCTGGGGCTCCCCATCTTCCTTGGGCTCTGCTGGCACAGCCCCGAGCAGGGAGAGGTGCTGGCACCTGCTGCAGCCCTCCCTGGCCAGACCTCCCTGCTCACGGAGTGGGAGCAAGGAGCTCTGGGCATGGGATGGCCTGAAGCCTTTTTGTCCCCATTCACCTCGCTCACTCCATTGCTTTGCAGCGTTGGAAATGCCCCTTCCCAACTCCTCCAGCGGCTGCTGCACACACAGGGCAGAGCACAGGCAGCCCTGTTGCCCACAGCCTCCATCACCAGCTGCCTTCTCTCTTTAACCCTCTTTTCCCTTCCTGATTTTTTCAGGTTCTGTGTAAAACAGCGAGAGAGATGGAGGAAGGATAACAAGGAGGCACAGAATGTAGAACAGAAAAGGCCAAATAGCTCCTCTCTGAGTTTCCTCTGTTCCCAGTCCGTTCAAAGTTCTTCCCTGTGCTGTCCTCTGTTCAGGAAGTTGGAATTGCCATGGCTTCAGTGCCTCAGGGATGCCTATCAATCCCATAGATAAGCATCCCTGGAAGAGACAGTGTGAAGAACTAAGGTGGAAGACTCCCAAGAAGTTAATGGGATGCCACCAATTCTTCACTTCCCATTTTAGCTGAGGCTCTCCTTGGATGCCGTTACCTTGGTTGCTGTTATTTCCATGGATGCTTTTGCCTTGGTTGTTGTTATTTCCATGGATGCTGTTTCATTGGTTGTTGTTTCCTTGGGTTCTTTTTCCTTGGCTGTTATTTTCTTGCTGCCCCTGCTGAGGGAAGGCCGGAGGGTGCTTCAGGCAAGCGCAAGCTCTGGACACCCAGAGGAGGCATCTCAGGGTTTTCCTCATCCCTTCTGGCAATGGTTCCCCCTGCATTCAGTAGAAATAAAGTTTGTTCTTGTTCCTCCTGGAGCTGCTGTTGTATTTGATAAAAGCAGTTTCTGTTCCCCGTTATGGATTTGGCCAAATTCAGTTTGAGATTGATGTGGGTTTACTCCAGCCAGATGCCAGTCACTCCCAAAGCTGCTCACTCACTCCTCTCTGCAGTTGGACAGAGGGGAAAAAATTTAAGGAAGGTTTATGAGTTATGGACCAGGAGAAAATACTCATCAAATACCATCAAGTACAAAACCGGTTCGACTTGATATTAAATGAATTTATTACTAACACAATCAGAGCAGGATAATGAGAAATAAAAGAAGCCCTTAAAAACACCTTTCCCTCACCCCTCCCTCCTTCCCAGCACTATTGCCTAATCCCAGCAGCACAAGGAGACAGGGAATGGGAGTAATTTCCCTACTCTCAGAGAGCAGATCTATCACCCTGCTGCACCACGGGGCTCCTCCCATGAGAGACAGTTCTCCAGGAACTTCTCCAATGTGGTTCCATCCCACGAACAGCAGCTCACTGCAAACTTCTGCAGCATGAGTCTGTCCCACAGGCAACGTTCCTCCCAGAACTGCTGCGGCATGGGTCACTCTCCCACAGGTGCAGTCCTGCAAGGACAGGCTGCTCCAGCCTGGGAGCGGGGCCCCTCTCTCCACAGGCCTCCCACAGGATCACAGCCTCCTGCAGGCATCCAGCTGCTCTGGTGCAGGGCCCCTCCACAGCATGCAGGTGAATCTCTGCTTCCCCATGCATCCCTGCGGGCTGCAGGAGCACTGCAGCCCCACCATGGTCTCCCCACTGCCTGCAGAGGAATCTCGGCTCTGGAGCCTGGAGCATCTCCTCAGCCTCAGTCTGCAATGCCCATGGAGCCTGCAGGTGGTTCTCTTCACATGTGCTCACTCCTGCTTTTCTCTGGTCCTAATTAAAATTGTGTCACAACTTGATTTTGCTTTCTTTGAAATCTGTTACCACAGAGGTGTAATGGCCATTTCTACTTGGGCCAGCCTTGAGAAGGTGCCAGAACCTTCCGGCATGTCCGGCAAAGCCAATGCCAGTGGGCTCCAGGGTGGACATCCACCTTTAGGAGCCATCAGGGATTGGTTCTGGCAGACATTGTGGAAGCTGGAAGCTTCCACCAGCTTCTAACAGAAGGAATCTTCGTGACTCCGTGCCCAGGACTGGAGGCCGCCCTGGCCCAAGCGCTGCCGCAGCCGCCCCGGCCCGAGCTGCTGTCCCGC
The DNA here is from genome assembly GCF_047830755.1 of Zonotrichia albicollis. NCBI lineage: Eukaryota > Metazoa > Chordata > Aves > Passeriformes > Passerellidae > Zonotrichia > Zonotrichia albicollis. The sequence continues at coordinate 5,589,717 of NC_133841.1, read as the reverse complement.
GCGTTTCCCCTCAGGCCGGGACGGCCGCTGCCGGTGCCGCTGCCCGGAGCCGGAGCTGCTCGTGCGGCGGAGAGCGGCCGCGCTTGCCGGCCGGGCCGGGCCGCCTCTCTGGCCGCTGCTTGCGGGGCCGTGCCGGCCTTGCCCGAGCTGCCCGCGGCTCCCTTTGCACGGCGCTCGCTGCCGGGGCCGGCGCGCTCAGGCGGAGCTGCCGCCCCTCAGGCTCCCGGCGCTTCCCGCCATTGCCGCTGCAGCTCCCTCAGCCTCTGCCGGCCGCCATGCCGACACTGCCCGCCTTTCGGCAAGCTCCCCGCGCCCTCCCAGCGCCAGGCGGCCTTTGGCCCCGCCTGCCTGCCGCCTGCCCACCAAAGGCGCTCTCACCGCTCCGCACAAGTGGAGAGGAGAAAAAGGACAGCCAAAGGCTCATGAGTTTACAGAAAGGGAGGGAGGGAGAGATCCCTCCCCGGTCATGGTCACGGACACAAGGGATGGAACTTGGGTATATTCATTACATTTATTACTAATAAAATCAGAGCAAGAGAATGAGAAGCAAAATAAATTTCAACAGTGAAATAAACAGGGCAAGGAGACTTCTTCTCCTTTTAATGCCTTTATTATAAGTGATCAGCTCAGGATTGGGCAGTTCGGCGGGCCTGCAGCTCCCCGTCGTCTCTCGCAGGGCGACTCAGAGGAGGAGGATATGCACAGCTTTGTCCACCAGGGGTGGAGCTGGGGGATCCGGTCCTCGTGGGACCCTTTAGGGCGTGTTGATCCCATCCGATGTTGAATTGGTCTCGGTCTCGCTTCCTCCCAGACCTGGCCCGGGGGCTCTCGAAGACAGGGTGAGGAACAGTGAAGGTTTTCAGCATCTCTGCAGGCCCAGCAATCCGCTCCTCTCATCCAGACATCACTCCAATCTTTCAACTCTTAGGTGCTCGTTGTTTTTGGGGTTTTCTCCGTGCATTTGGAATAGGGTCCCACACAGCATGCTGGTCCTTGGAGTATTTTCCATATCCCTCCCCTCCAAAGTCTCTTTACCTCACTGTTCGGGAGGTACCCACCCTTCTCTGTCTCAGAGAAGGGCCATTAACTCGCCCCAGCCAGGGCTTTTATTGATACAAAAACAACTATTAACAACAACGACCCGTAATTCCCATAACACAAGCAGCACCCCAGCAGTAGCGGTAACCTTTTTTCGCACAGAAAAAAAGCAACAGAATTTTTATTCATAACAAACAGCAACTGTAGCCCCAAAGCCATGCCAAAATGTGTCCACACCAACCCAATACAGATGGGAATGGCTTCACAGTGACACAGAGCAGGCTTAGATCCCGTGCTCAGGAGAAATCCTTCCCTGGGAGGGTGGGCAGGCCCTGGCACAGGGTGCCCAGAGCAGCTGTGGTGGCCCCTGGATCCCTGGCAGTGTCCAAGGCCCGGTTGGACGGGGCTTGGAGCAGCCTGGGATAGTGGAAGGTGTCCCTGCTGCCATGGCAGGGGTGAAACTGGATGGGCTTTAAGGCCCCTTCCAAGCCCATCCATTCCATCATGCCACAGATTGATGGCTCTGAGACAGAGTCATTTGGTGACAGCATGGCCTGAACTGCGCTTTGCTGCGAGCTCTGATGCTAAGCACCATCCCGGTGACAAGAGCATTGCTAGAGTGTCATCAGAAGGACTACTGTGACACTGGCAGCAGCACTGTGACACAGGAGCTGCCACAGCTGCAGCTCAGGTCTGCGTCCCAGTCGACTGCAGCCAGTCCTGCCTCGCCATGGACCTGGTGATGCGTCTGGTGCGCGCTCTGCTCCTGCTGGCCCTGCTGCTGGCAGTGGCCCCCTCGTCAGCAGTGGGCAAGGAGCTCTGTCCAGAGCCCTGCCACTGCCCAGGCCGTGGGCGGCTGAACTGCGGCCACGCCGGCCTGGCCACCGTACCCCCGGGCAGCCGCCGCCGAGCCCTGACCTTCCTGTGAGTGCTGCGGCCCCTCAGAGCCCTGCGGCTGCCCCTCCTCGGCTCCCTGGCTCTGCAAACCCCAGCTGGGACACCTGGGGCACTCCCTGGCTGGAGACAGGGGGGGTTTGGGGGCCTGAGCTCAGCGTGAGCCAGGTGAAGCCAGGCTGGGCACGCTGTGCCTTCTCCAGGCAAAGCCCAATTCCAGCTCAGCAGCCAAAAGGCAGGGAAATGGGCTTGCCTGAGGGGGGGCCGGGTCTTTTGTTTCTTTGCAGAGATTTCACTGGCAACTCCATTGCTGATGTTGGAAAACAAACCTGGCAGGACTACCCATGGACTGAGACCTTGTAAGTGCCCTGCAGCATTTCAAATGTCAGGAGTGTGGGGAGTTTGCATCCTTTGGTCTGGGGTTGGAGCAGCAGCCCCCACACCACCCGCTTCCATTGGAATTCCAAGCTTGGCTGCTCTGCCAGGAGGGGTGTGAATCACCAGAGCTTCCCGGCATGGCAAGAATTGCCAAGAGTCTCTTGCAGCCAGGGCACCATCCCTGTGTCTGTCTGCCCAGGGATCAAGCTGTGGTCAGCTTCAGCCGGCCAGGAGCAAGGGCCTGCTCTGGCCAGGAGTGGGGACGATCCCTGCAGCGGTGCCCCAAAGAGATGCTTCAGTCAAGCTGCTGCAGGAGATTTTCCCTTGAGAATGCCATTTGCAGCTGGGCTGTGGGCGCTGTCACAATGTCCCTGTGTCCCCTTGTAGGGTGCTCAGGGACAATGAGCTGTGGGCTGTGAAGAGGCATTCCCTGGAGGGGCTGTTCCTGCTGAAGCACCTGTAAGCACCATGCCCTGCCCACGGCGGGGGGCTCCTGCCTGCCCCTGCCTGGGGCCCTGCTGCTCAGCCCAGGCACAGGCACGTGGCCTTTGTCCCTCCTGGGATCCAGGCTGCAGAGGCAGGTAAAAGCAACAGGGCAAATGGAAGTGACATTTGTTGTTGTACCTGGAACAGGGATTTGTCCTCCAATGAGATTCTGTCCATTGAGGAACGGGCATTTGAGCCACTGCCTTTCCTGAAGTCTCTGTGAGTGATCAAGTTTCTCTCTGGGGGTTTCAGCTCAGTCTTTGCATGGGCACCGTGCCTGTGTAGGCAAATGCTGCTGCTGTTTTCCCCACAGTCCCTAAATCTGCCCTGCCCAGAGCCCAGCTGAGCTGCACAGGTCAATGCCGATGGCTGGGCGGCCACGCCAGGGGACAGAGCCCAGCGGGGTTGTCCACACACAGCCATCAGAGCAGCCAGTTCTTGCAGCCTTGGCTGCATCCTGGAACAGAAATAGAGTCAGCACGTGTGCCCTTCACTTGCCCTCCTGGGCAGGCTACAAACGCTGAGAAAGCCGCAGTTTCCTCCCTCTTCTACCTTGGATTGGCACCTTTCCTGCAAAGGGCTCTGTCTGTGCACCCTCTCTCTGTATGGCAGGCCTGATTGCTTTGTGTGACCTTCTCTTTCCCCAGAAATCTCTCCTGGAATGGCCTCACACAGATCCGCAGCGACACTTTCCAGGCCTGGCATGGGATGCAGTTCCTCCAGGAGCTGTAAGTGGCACCGGGGCTAAAGGCACGGCAGGGCGAGTCTCTGCAGGGTCTCTGCAGGGTCAGTGGGCAAGAGCAGATTTGCCCTTGGCAAAGTCCTGATTCCAACTGTGGATGTCAGCCAGGGAGCACCAGGAGTGTGCAGCTGCAAAGGCCCTTTCCCCTGCCCTGCTCCTCTCCTGCGTGGCTTCCTTGAGTGCGGCCAGGCCTTTCCCACGTGCCTGGCACAGCCAGCTCACATCCTTGCCATCAGCCCTGATAGAGCTCTGTTGTTTGTCAGGATCCTCAGCCACAACCCGCTGGCTGTCATTGATGATGCTGCCTTCTTCAAGCTGCCCTCAGTGAGCTCTCTGTAAGTATTGGCTCATTTGGAGCAGATGCACAGAGAGCTGTGCCTCTCTGGAGTGCCCTGTTCTCAGGAAAGCAGCACAAATGATGCAGGAGCAAATCTCCCTCTTGGCCAGCCTGAGTCTGCTGGAGACAGAACTTGCCTGGCTTCTCTTGGAGCAGGCAGAAGTGGATGCCTCTGCCAACAGCACCACCATGATCAGGGCCCTGGGCTTGCTCTGAGAGCAGAGTTGTGGCCATGTCACCAGAGAGTTTCATGAGCTCTTTCCAATGTTTGCAGAGACCTGAGTACCACCCGAGTGAACTCACAGATGCTGCTGCAGCTGCTGCAGACCACAGTGAGCTTGGAAACCCTGTGAGTGTGTGCGACTGGGCCCCAGCCACCAGCAGGCCCAGAGGGCTGGGACAGGGGCTCTGCTTGGGAAACAAATCCGTGTGCCACAAAACCAGAACAAGCCCAGTAAGCTCAAGAGCTGCTGTTTCCTCCTGGGCAAAGTGCCAAAGCTCACCAGCTCAGAGGCAGAATCTCACCTTGGGGGTGACATGCTGCAGGCTTCTCCAAGGGGAGTTTGAACTCCAGGCGGGTGCATTTCTGTGTCACGTGGTACTTGGGGAGCAATTCTACTATCCAGGATAAAATCCCCTTTTTAATGTTTTGCCTTGGGAGTCAGGGCCCCTTCCCAGAGCTGTGGCACACAGTGAGGCACAAGCCCCAGGCGTGGTATGGGTGTGTTTCCTGAACTGGGCTCTGAGCCATGCGCTGGGTGGCCAGGTGTTCCTCCAAGAATCCCCTCTTGTCTGCAGCCAAGTGCCCAGGGAGGCGGCCTGCTGCCTGTGCCAGGAGCGTCCCCGGCCCGAGAGCCCCTGCAGGACAATCCAGTTCCTGTGCCAGAAGCTGTGCAGCACCAGCGCCCCGCAGTGCGGTGGGTGTCCGGAGGGGCTGGGGGAGCTCAAATCTGCCCCTTCTCCTGAGCCTGGGCAGATGCTGCAGCACTGCCCTGTGCTGGGCCGTGCTGATCTGCCCTTGCAGTACAGGCCTTGGACACAACACCTTGGGATGGAAAGTTCCTGGTGATTGCACATATCTCGTGTGTCACATACTGTCTGGAGAAGGAACAGCTCACTGGGCCCACCAAACCTACCCATTTCCTGCCCACACCATGGCCCCAGGCAAGGAAAGCAGGAATGTCCCGTGCCCCTCCCTGGTGCTGGAAGGCAAGGTCTGCCCATGAAGGCCCCAAATTGCCCTAACAGCCTGGTTTCTGTGCCACCCCAGTGCCCACTGCAGGGCAAAGGGCAGAGCCTTTGATGTGCTCTGCGGGGTGAACACCAAGCACCGTCATGCCCTGGTTGGCCTGTGCAGGGGCAGCAAAGCCCCGTCCTGCGCTAGCTGGGCACAGGGCACAGCACATGCTGTGCACAGCAGGGCCAGGCTGCCCTTCTGCAAACAGAGACAGCCAGGTTTGCAAGGGCCGCAGGGAGCTCACTTCTCTCACTGCCTCAGCCCCAGGTTTCCCACAGCACAGTCCCAGAGCTCTGGTGCCCTTGAGGAAGTTTTTCATTCTCTAACAGCTTCAGCTGCTGCTCTTGGCAATGGCCCCGGAGCAAAGGAGTCCCTGGGCATTCCTCCCCTGCCAGTGTGTGCCCCCCTTGCAGTGCTGATCTTTCCTCTGGGGTCTCTGCCTCTTCACTGGCTCCAGCAGAGCAAGCCAAGCCTGCTCATCTGGAGCTGTGGGAACCTCTCTGACAGCAATCCCGTACCCCTGGGATGTTTTCCTCCCATCCAAAGAGAGCCCCAGGAGACACCATGAAAGAACCAGCTCTCTGCTCTGCCCCAGGGGGATAATGGCATGGATTGAAGGACTCTCCTCCTCACCACAACACATCCTCCACTCTGCTCTTGTAATTCCTGGCCTTGAGATGAGCTGCTGCTGCTTGGGGTAACCTCTGAGCCTGTGTTTGTGCCCAGCTGCTGATCTGCGCTCTTGCTGTTCTCCAGATCACACAACTCTGCTACAGAGTCGGGGAGAAATAATGGACATGGAACAAGGCAGAGAGCTGAACACCATCCCAGTGCTGGGCGTCGAGCCCAAGGAGCCTTCAGTGGGAGATGGTGAAAGTGTAACGCTTGTGGTTGCCCTGACCCTGAGCACTGAGGGTAATGTCAGCAGCCCGGACCGTCCCAGAACAAACTCACATCCCCCTCAGCATCTCTTAGGGCGTGAAGGCAAAACAAGCGCTCATGAGCTAAGGGCCAACGTCAAGAAGAAGCTGCACAAGGCTGAAAGCATCAAGACTGCCAAAAGCAATGTGGTGAAAAAGACACCATCAAGCTGGCAGCAGGAGAAAATGGAGTCACGTTTATATCGGCAAGGCTCAAAGCATTCAGCGGTAGCTGGTGGATTAAAACGTGGCGACGATACCTCCGTGTGTGCACAGCACAGAGATGAGGAGGAGGAAGATCCAGCTGCCAGCAAGTACTACATCAAGACACGCAAATGGCACAAGAAGGAGGACAGCCAGTATGGGGTTGGATATAATAATCTTTTCTACCAGGTTTCACAACCTGTGAAAGTGGAGCGAAGGTCCAGATCTGACCACGATCTAAACAAGAATCTGGACTTTCTCGCTGACCTGTTGATTGGGAGCCGCCCCGCTGCGAAGAGGAGAGGAAGAGCCAGAGCTGAAGAGAAGCATTTCTCTATAGACAGGCACCTCCTGATGATGCCACACACCACACGGGAGGAAGACTCCATGTTCCTCAACAAACCTCTGAGCCCCCAAAGTCCAGACCTTGCTCCAGTTCCAAAGAGTCGGGAAACCAACATTGATCATCACCGGCCACTGCAGGAGGCACACAAAGGCCTGCGAGCATTCATGGCCCACGTGGAGCGAGCCCTGAACAGGGACTGCAGCCTGCCCCAGCTCAAGCACGCCTGTGCCAGGATGGTCATGAAGACCAGGCTGCTTCTAAAGCTGCTCATTGAGAGGCAAGAGAACCAGGGAGCCTATGATCCCATGGCCCAGTGTCGTCTGCAAGAGAAGATGATTATTCATATGGCCTTGGGGAATGGCAAGGGACTCACACGGAAGGTAGGAGAGCTGCAGGCACTGCTGCACGTGTCCTTCTGGGAAAAGGAGAATGGAAGGATCAATCCTCTTACCCCTGTGATCTTCCTTTCCTCACAGCGCAAACTAGAACTTGTGGTGTACGTGGTCACATTTGGACTTTTGCTGATTTTCTTCATCTTCGCTTTCCTGGTCCTGAAGTGCATCTTCCATGTAAGCCAATTTCTTGTTTGACACAGAGCTGTCTGTCTTGTGGCTGGAGTGCTCTGGTGACAAGCCCCATGTGCCACTGCAGATGGCCCTGCATGTGCTGGCTACCACAGGAGATGTTGTTCCAAACCTGGAGCTTGTGGCAGCATCCACAGCAGCCAGCTCAGCAGGGTCCAGCCTGCCTGAGGGAAGCTTGTCCTGCCTCCTGTCCCGGCTCTCCCCAGCTTTGCTTTGCTCTCCTGCCTTCAGCCACCCAGCAATGAGAGCTTTTGCCCTCTCCTGTTTGGCAGAATATTACAGGAAAACTGATGTTGCAAATCTCCCATTTTCCTTCCCCAGAAGCGCTCTCAACGTTGTGAACTTGACTCCCAACCGTGCGACACCGGGAATTTGTGTCTCAGAAGGTAACTGCTCACTGCCACTGCTGTGCCACCAAGAGTCTTTCCCGTGCACAGCAGCTCCTCGTGGAGCCCCGCAGCCGCGCAGGTGCCGCTGCCCAGGACTCTCCCGGCTGTGTTTCCAACACGTCGCGTTTGGGGCAGCCCCGGGCGAGCGGCTCCTGAGCGGCAGCGCTGGGCACGGCCGGGGGCTCCCAGCCCAACCAGCCCTTGCCACGCCGGCGCTCGGATGGATGTCCTGGGCCCCGGTGTGCTCCCGAGTTTCTGTGAGCACCAGCAATACCTCTGTGTTCCCAGAACAGTCTCCTCTGCTGATGGCTCTGCCCTATTTCTCCCCGCTCCCACTGAAGAACTCACTCCCATCCTCTCCACTTGCCTTTTGCATGCAGGGCTCATTCTCTGCATTGCCAGCCATTGCCATCCCTGCTGGGGCTCCCCATCTTCCTTGGGCTCTGCTGGCACAGCCCCGAGCAGGGAGAGGTGCTGGCACCTGCTGCAGCCCTCCCTGGCCAGACCTCCCTGCTCACGGAGTGGGAGCAAGGAGCTCTGGGCATGGGATGGCCTGAAGCCTTTTTGTCCCCATTCACCTCGCTCACTCCATTGCTTTGCAGCGTTGGAAATGCCCCTTCCCAACTCCTCCAGCGGCTGCTGCACACACAGGGCAGAGCACAGGCAGCCCTGTTGCCCACAGCCTCCATCACCAGCTGCCTTCTCTCTTTAACCCTCTTTTCCCTTCCTGATTTTTTCAGGTTCTGTGTAAAACAGCGAGAGAGATGGAGGAAGGATAACAAGGAGGCACAGAATGTAGAACAGAAAAGGCCAAATAGCTCCTCTCTGAGTTTCCTCTGTTCCCAGTCCGTTCAAAGTTCTTCCCTGTGCTGTCCTCTGTTCAGGAAGTCGGAATTGCCATGGCTTCAGTGCCTCAGGGATGCCTATCAATCCCATAGATAAGCATCCCTGGAAGAGACAGTGTGAAGAACTAAGGTGGAAGACTCCCAAGAAGTTAATGGGATGCCACCAATTCTTCACTTCCCATTTTAGCTGAGGCTCTCCTTGGATGCCGTTACCTTGGTTGCTGTTATTTCCATGGATGCTTTTGCCTTGGTTGTTGTTATTTCCATGGATGCTGTTTCATTGGTTGTTGTTGTTTCCTTGGGTTCTTTTTCCTTGGCTGTTATTTTCTTGCTGCCCCTGCTGAGGGAAGGCCGGAGGGTGCTTCAGGCAAGCGCAAGCTCTGGACACCCAGAGGAGGCATCTCAGGGTTTTCCTCATCCCTTCTGGCAATGGTTCCCCCTGCATTCAGTAGAAATAAAGTTTGTTCTTGTTCCTCCTGGAGCTGCTGTTGTATTTGATAAAAGCAGTTTCTGTTCCCCGTTATGGATTTGGCCAAATTCAGTTTGAGATTGATATGGGTTTACTCCAGCCAGATGCCAGTCACTCCCAAAGCTGCTCACTCACTCCTCTCTGCAGTTGGACAGAGGGGAAAAAATTTAAGGAAGGTTTATGAGTTATGGACCAGGAGAAAATACTCATCAAATACCATCAAGTACAAAACCGGTTCGACTTGATATTAAATGAATTTATTACTAACACAATCAGAGCAGGATAATGAGAAATAAAAGAAGCCCTTAAAAACACCTTTCCCTCACCCCTCCCTCCTTCCCAGCACTATTGCCTAATCCCAGCAGCACAAGGAGACAGGGAATGGGAGTAATTTCCCTACTCTCAGAGAGCAGATCTATCACCCTGCTGCACCATGGGGCTCCTCCCATGAGAGACAGTTCTCCAGGAACTTCTCCAATGTGGTTTCATCCCACGAACAGCAGCTCACTGCAAACTTCTGCAGCATGAGTCTGTCCCACAGGCAACGTTCCTCCCAGAACTGCTGCGGCATGGGTCACTCTCCCACAGGTGCAGTCCTGCAAGGACAGGCTGCTCCAGCCTGGGAGCGGGGCCCCTCTCTCCACAGGCCTCCCACAGGATCACAGCCTCCTGCAGGCATCCAGCTGCTCTGGTGCAGGGCCCCTCCACAGCATGCAGGTGAATCTCTGCTTCCCCATGCATCCCTGTGGGCTGCAGGAGCACTGCAGCCCCACCATGGTCTCCCCACTGCCTGCAGAGGAATCTCGGCTCTGGAGCATCTCCTCAGCCTCAGTCTGCAATGCCCATGGAGCCTGCAGGTGGTTCTCTTCACATGTGCTCACTCCTGCTTTTCTCTGGTCCTAATTAAAATTGTGTCACAACTTGATTTTGCTTTCTTTGAAATCTGTTACCACAGAGGTGTAATGGCCATTTCTACTTGGGCCAGCCTTGAGAAGGTGCCAGAACCTTCCGGCATGTCCGGCAAAGCCAATGCCAGTGGGCTCCAGGGTGGACATCCACCTTTAGGAGCCATCAGGGATTGGTTCTGGCAGACATTGTGGAAGCTGGAAGCTTCCACCAGCTTCTAACAGAAGGAATCTTCGTGACTCCGTGCCCAGGACTGGAGGCCGCCCTGGCCCAAGCGCTGCCGCAGCCGCCCCGGCCCGAGCTGCTGTCCCGCGCGTTTCCCCTCAGGCCGGGACGGCCGCTGCCGGTGCCGCTGCCCGGAGCCGGAGCTGCCCGTGCGGCGGAGAGCGGCCGCGCTTGCCGGCCGGGCCGGGCCGCCTCTCTGGCCGCTGCTTGCGGGGCCATGCCGGCCTTGCCCGAGCTGCCCGCGGCTCCCTTTGCACGGCGCTCGCTGCCGGGGCCGGCGCGCTCAGGCGGAGCTGCCGCCCCTCAGGCTCCCGGCGCTTCCCGCCATTGCCGCTGCAGCTCCCTCAGCCTCTGCCGGCCGCCATGCCGACACTGCCCGCCTTTCGGCAAGCTCCCCGCGCCCTCCCAGCGCCAGGCGGCCTTTGGCCCCGCCTGCCTGCCGCCTGCCCACCAAAGGCGCTCTCACCGCTCCGCACAAGTGGAGAGGAGAAAAAGGACAGCCAAAGGCTCATGAGTTTACAGAAAGGGAGGGAGGGAGAGATCCCTCCCCGGTCATGGTCACGGACACAAGGGATGGAACTTGGGTATATTCATTACATTTATTACTAATAAAATCAGAGCAAGAGAATGAGAAGCAAAATAAATTTCAACAGTGAAATAAACAGGGCAAGGAGACTTCTTCTCCTTTTAATGCCTTTATTATAAGTGATCAGCTCAGGATTGGGCAGTTCGGCGGGCCTGCAGCTCCCCGTCGTCTCTCGCAGGGCGACTCAGAGGAGGAGGATATGCACAGCTTTGTCCACCAGGGGTGGAGCTGGGGGATCCGGTCCTCGTGGGACCCTTTAGGGCGTGTTGATCCCATCCGATGTTGAATTGGTCTCGGTCTCGCTTCCTCCCAGACCTGGCCCGGGGGCTCTCGAAGACAGGGTGAGGAACAGTGAAGGTTTTCAGCATCTCTGCAGGCCCAGCAATCCGCTCCTCTCATCCAGACATCACTCCAATCTTTCAACTCTTAGGTGCTCGTTGTTTTTGGGGTTTTCTCCGTGCATTTGGAATAGGGTCCCACACAGCATGCTGGTCCTTGGAGTATTTTCCATATCCCTCCCCTCCAAAGTCTCTTTACCTCACTGTTCGGGAGGTACCCACCCTTCTCTGTCTCAGAGAAGGGCCATTAACTCGCCCCAGCCAGGGCTTTTATTGATACAAAAACAACTATTAACAACAACGACCCGTAATTCCCATAACACAAGCAGCACCCCAGCAGTAGCGGTAACCTTTTTTCGCACAGAAAAAAAGCAACAGAATTTTTATTCATAACAAACAGCAACTGTAGCCCCAAAGCCATGCCAAAATGTGTCCACACCAACCCAATACAGATGGGAATGGCTTCACAGTGACACAGAGCAGGCTTAGATCCCGTGCTCAGGAGAAATCCTTCCCTGGGAGGGTGGGCAGGCCCTGGCACAGGGTGCCCAGAGCAGCTGTGGTGGCCCCTGGATCCCTGGCAGTGTCCAAGGCCCGGTTGGACGGGGCTTGGAGCAGCCTGGGATAGTGGAAGGTGTCCCTGCTGCCATGGCAGGGGTGAAACTGGATGGGCTTTAAGGCCCCTTCCAAGCCCATCCATTCCATCATGCCACAGATTGATGGCTCTGAGACAGAGTCATTTGGTGACAGCATGGCCTGAACTGCGCTTTGCTGCGAGCTCTGATGCTAAGCACCATCCCGGTGACAAGAGCATTGCTAGAGTGTCATCAGAAGGACCATTGTGACACTGGCAGCAGCACTGTGACACAGGAGCGGCCACAGCTGCAGCTCAGGTCCGCGTCCCAGGCGACTGCAGCCAGTCCTGCCTCGTCATGGACCTGGTGATGCATCTGGTGCGCGCTCTGCTCCTGCTGGCCCTGCTGCTGGCAGTGGCCCCCTCGCCAACAGTGGGCAAGGAGCTCTGTCCAGAGCCCTGCCACTGCCCAGGCCGTGGGCGGCTGAACTGCGGCCACGCCGGCCTGGCCACCGTGCCCCCGGGCAGCCGCCGCCGAGCCCTGACCTTCCTGTGAGTGCTGCGGCCCCTCAGAGCCCTGCGGCTGCCCCTCCTCGGCTCCCTGGCTCTGCAAACCACACCTGGGACACCTGGGGCACTCCCTGGCTGGAGACAGGGGGGGTTTGGGGGCCTGAGCTCAGCGTAAGCCAGGTGAAGCCAGGCTGGGCACGCTGCGCCTTCTCCAGGCAAAGCCCAATTCCAGCTCAGCAGCCAAAAGGCAGGGAAATGGGCTTGCCTGAGGGGGGGCCGGGTCTTTTGTTTCTTTGCAGAGATTTCACTGGCAACTCCATTGCTGATGTTGGAAAACAAACCTGGCAGGACTACCCATGGACTGAAACCTTGTAAGTGCCCTGCAGCATTTCAAATGTCAGGAGTGTGGGGAGTTTGCATCCTTTGGTCTGGGGTTGGAGCAGCAGCCCCCACACCACCCGCTTCCATTGGAATTCCAAGCTTGGCTGCTCTGCCAGGAGGGGTGTGAATCACCAGAGCTTCCCAGCATGGCAAGAATTGCCAAGAGTCTCTTGCAGCCAGGGCACCATCCCTGTGTCTGTCTGCCCAGGGATCAAGCTGTGGTCAGCTTCAGCCGGCCAGGAGCAAGGGCCTGCTCTGGCCAGGAGTGGGGACGATCCCTGCAGCGGTGCCCCAAAGAGATGCTTCAGTCAAGCTGCTGAAGGAGATTTTCCCTTGAGAATGCCATTTGCAGCTGGGCTGTGGGCGCTGTCACAATGTCCCTGTGTCCCCTTGTAGGGTGCTCAGGGACAATGAGCTGTGGGCTGTGAAGAGGCATTCCCTGGAGGGGCTGTTCCTGCTGAAGCACCTGTAAGCACCGTGCCCTGCCCACGGCGGGGGGCTCCTGCCTGCCCCTGCCTGGGGCCCTGCTGCTCAGCCCAGGCACAGGCACGTGGCCTTTGTCCCTCCTGGGATCCAGGCTGCAGAGGCAGGTAAAAGCAACAGGGCAAATGGAAGTGACATTTGTTGTTGTACCTGGAACAGGGATTTGTCCTCCAATGAGATTCTGTCCATTGAGGAACGGGCATTTGAGCCACTGCCTTTCCTGAAGTCTCTGTGAGTGATCAAGTTTCTCTCTGGGGGTTTCAGCTCAGTCTTTGCATGGGCACCGTGCCTGTGTAGGCAAATGCTGCTGCTGTTTTCCCCACTGAGACAGAATATCCATCCTGAACTAGGTAAAGTGTCTAGGAGAGGTGAAGGGTCTGTGGAGCTAAAGCTGAAGGAGAGGCCGCGTTCCAGAGACAGCAAGGAGACAGAGAAAGAAAAACAGAAAAACCACGAGGTCAATCTGCCCCCGACTTAGGAATTCCTTCGATAAAGAAGAATTAGTGCTAAATGTCATGTGGAATGAATATGTATGAACTTAATTTGAAACTGTATGCATATGCATTTGGAAGGGGGGATAAAAAGGGGACTCGGAGTCTCCAGGGGCACGCATGCCCTTTTGGGGAGTCTTGCGTCCGGCGCGCGTCGTAATAAAAGCATACCGGGCTTTACAACTTTTACAAGTTGTGAGGTTTCTTCTTTTCTCCGCAAAACATTTTGGCGAGCCAAGGCAGGAGTTCTCTGTCCCCGCGGGGGCAGGGGGGATAGACGGACCTCCAAGGCGCGCCCCAGGATTTTTTCCTGGTGGGGCTCCGCTTGTCTCAACTTGCCACCTGCGAGGACAGACAACGACCCGCTGGCCTGCGGAGGAGAATACGGTATGTATGGGGCCCCAGGGGGGGGGAGGAAGGAGAGAAAGGGAGTAAACCACCCAGAGACGTCTGGGTTCATGGGTTCAGCTGATAGAGCAGCTGTATTAGAGATGAGGTTCAGCTGATAGAGCAGCTGTATTAGAGATGGGGTTCAGCTGATAGAGCAGCTGTATTAGAAACGGGGTTCAGCTGATAGAGCAGCTGTATTAGAGGCCGGGTTCGTCGTTCTGATGGAGCAGACCGCTAGCGGCTTTGGGGGTAAGCCGGGTGAACCCGTGTATGTGTGTATTGAGGATTCATAGTTCTGATGGAGCAGAACGGGTGAGCCCGTGTGTTTTGTTTGTGTGTGTGTAATATCCGGACACTGTGTTGCTGTATGGTTAATGTGTGTGGCCAGTGCACTGTGTTTGTGATCGTGCAGGTGATATGTGTATGGTGTTTAAAAGAGAGTAAATCTACAGTGCCCTACAGTGCGGGGATGGGTCAGTACTCCCCGTGTTTGAAGCAGCCGAGTGAGGCCAGAGGCGCCGGCTGCAGCAGGCTGCGGGGGCAAGGAGAGAAGTGCCCGCGGAGAAGCGAGTGGAGGAATGTCAGTGATGGTATTTATCGTGTTTGAATGTAGTGATTTGTGTAGATTTGGTACATTTTAACCGTGAGTATGAGCTCAGAGAGTTCCTTTGCCTTGGATGTTTGGACTTGATCTCTAGACTGTGCGCTGTTATTTTGATTGTGTCCAGGAAAATTGATTTGAGTAAATGCCGAATTATGGTGTGCTGTGTTGTGTTGAGAAAAGTGAGCACTTTGCGAAATAAGCCCTTTCCCAGTGATTTTGTGTGGTGATTTTTTTTCCGCTGCATTGTGGTAATTTGATTCTCAGATCGTATAGTGGTGTTTGTGGAGATTTTAAGATTTTGTTGCAACAAGAGTAGCATTTTACATAGGAGAACTATAGTACGGTGATTTATGTTTAACTTCGATAAAGTGAGTTAAAGGAATTCCAAGAATTCTCCCCCTCATGGTAATTCAAGCCATGGCTCTAGTGAATTTGAGATAAGGGGGGGGGGGAGTGAGTGCGTGTGTAAGTAGACACAGTGCTTAATTAGATTGTGCAAGAAGAGAACTAGAAAAGACTGATATTTTGTAAAACAGAGTTTATATAGAAGAGGTGAATGAGATGAATTAGTTAATGAGACTTATGAGATTTATGAGACTTCAGTTGGTACTGCAGTAAGTCTTTACTGGAAACAATCTGCTGTAGGGATTTAAGGTTCTCTGTAACAAACCGAATAGCCTGCCTTTGTGAGCAATTTCCGGGAGCCTTTGGTACATCAAGAGGCTAGCAGGCTGTGTGAGGTGACAGTGGCTGCGCCCTGGGCACAGGGACAGCTCTGGCTGCCCTGTCTCCCCAGGGAACACGGGAATGGCCTGTGGGCAAAAGCTGGATGTGCAGGTATTATTGCAGTGCGGTGTTTATGAGAAACACTGGTATTGCTGTTTTGCTGTTCCAATAAGTGTCAGGGTACACGCCCCGAGTGTAAATTAAAGGTTTCTGGTCAAGCGGATTCAGAACCTAAGGTCTTAGAGCTTGTGTGTGGGAATTACATCTGATACCTGCCACCTGGAGCTGTGTGTATAGGAGGAAAACTGAGAAACTACTGTGAAGGTCTGTAAAAAGGTTTGAATGGAAGCGGGATAGGGCAAGGAGAAATAAATAATGAGAACTGACCAGAGCAAACAGGTTCCTAAATTAGCCCCTTTTGGGAGGGGCTCATTGGGAGGAGGTTGCCAGTAAGAGCAGCTCAGAAAATAAAAAGATTTATAGTGCTTCATTGCTGTTAGTACTGTTTTATAATAGGAAGATAAATGGGATAGTTTTTGTATGCTGAAATGTCTTTTGTTTTAAGAAATCACCCAGAATGACAAAGAGACTGTGAGATCAGACTGCTCTCTGGTCTTGGCCCCTGAAAAGGAAGACAAGGCAAAGAGAAAGCAAATCAAACATGTTGTTCAGCATGCAGCATAAGATAGCAACGTATGAAATCAGGCAAGGATTATCACGCTGAAATGCGAAGCAATCACAGTTCGCAAAATGAGCACATATGATTTGTAAAGGCTTCCTCCCAAGGTAAGGGAGGAGGGGTAAAGGTAACCTTCCCAAAAGGGAAGAATTTTGTCAGTACAAGGGTCATGTGTTCAGTTTTAAATAAAGCTTTAGTACCTGTGGAGAATGTTTATGTTGTAGTGTGGGGAATGAACAACTGGCCAGTCTGAAAAGGCATACTTTTGCAAACCTTTAAAGTAACATGTGTACTATGTGTACCTAAAAGCTTTTGTACAATTCGCTCAATTTGCTAAACATTCTCAAATGAGAAAAGTTACTCTGGAGGCAAATAATATAAAGATGTTAGGCTTAATATTAACAGACACTGAAATTAAGAAAGACATTAGTAAGGAGATATTAGAATAAGTAAATAAGTGTTTTCAAGGGTATGGGCCTCTGCTGCACCAGGGAGAGTGAAAGATGCTCCCCCATGGGATGCTCCCCCATCAAGCTTAATGAAAGAACACAACCAGTGAGAACTGAGTAGTACCCTCAAAAGGAAGGTAAGGAAGGAATCAGTCCAATAACTGGTAGTACTGGATTAAGGGCTGTCAATAAGATAACACAGAATTTGTACCCTGTGGTAGCAAATCCATAGACCTTACTAACTTGTTTAACACCTGAGCTAACCTGGTTCACTGTTTTAGGCCTAAGAGATGCCTTCTTTTGCCTCCCTATCCATGAAGCCAGCCAGAACATTTTTGCATTCAAACACAAGCTCACACAGTCCATGTGCCTGAAGGCTTCAAAATTCTCCACTCCGATTGGAGAACAGCTTGCAAGGACCCAGAGTCCCAGGAAGCTCCACAAGAGGAAAGGAGGCTGTTGCAGTACATAGATGATCTTCTAGTAGCCACTCGGACGAGGGAAGCAAGAGAAGCCTGGACGGTAAGCCTTTTGAATTTCCTAGGACTCCAAGGATGCAGAGTCTCAAAGAAAAAGGCACAGGTAGTGAAACAGAAGGTAATCTACCTGGAGTAAGAAGTGAGTGCTGAGCAGCAGACTTTAAGGCAGGGAAGCCCTATGCCAAACCCTTAACCCCAGACAACGAAAGAACTCCAAACCTTCTTAGGCATGGCAGTGTAGTGCCAGCTGTGGGTTCATAATTGTGGACTGTTCTCCAGACCCCTCTATGCTCTTATTGCCAATGGGAACTGAGATCTCCAGTGGACAAGAGACACCACACGGGCCTTTCACCAGCTAGAGAGTCCCCTTATGTTGGCTCCAGCTTTGAAACTTCCAGATGTAAGTAAAGCATTCTTTCTATTTTTCCATGCAAGGAATTGCTCTGGGAATATTGGCTCGAGACTTGGGTCCATACCGGAGGGCAGTTGCTTACCTCTCTAAGCAACTAGATGCAATAGCCAAAGGATGGCCAGGTTGCCTCAGAGCTGTAGCAGCAGTTGTGCTGAACATTCAAGAGGCACACAAGTTTATCCTGGGACAAAAATGACTGTGCTAGTGTCCCACACAGTGTCTGCAGTACTGGAAGTAAAGGGTGGCCACTGGCTTTTCACCAGAGAGGTTTCTGAAATACCAGGCCATCATGGTAGAGCAAGATGATGGAGAGATAGTGGTGACTAATATTGTCAACCCAGCTTCTTTTCTCAGTGGAATCAAGAAGAAGCAGTACACCATGATTGCCTAGAGACCACTGAAGCTACCTACTCCAGCCGCCCAGATCTAAAGGACACTCCTCCGGACGATGCAGAGACCTGGTTCACTGACAAGAAAGCGACATTGCAAAGTTCACAGTGACTACCTGCAGAGAGGTAATAGAGTGTGGACCCTTACCAACAGGTACCTCTGCACAGGATGCTGAGATAAATGCATGGACCCATGCCTTAGAAACAGCAAAAGGCATTCAGAGTTGTGCATGCACATGGAGCCATCTGGAAGGAGAGGGGACTGCTGACCTCACAGGGAAAGAAGAGACAATCCAGCTGCTGGAAGCAGTTCGGCTACCTGAAAAAGCATATTAAGGCACACCAGAGAGTGAGCTTAAAATTGGAGGAAAGAAATGAGCTGGCGGATGGAGAGGCAAAGAAAGCAGCAAAGGGTGAGGTACAGATTTTCCTCGAAGGTAAGCCATAATACAATAATACTAATCAAAAGAGACGTACAACTGCAAGGGGTGGGCTACCATTGAAAGAGAGCTAGTAATCCCCTCCCATTTTCGTGGTTACTAGTGAAGGAAGGGCACTAGAAAACACACTAGGGCCTAATTACTTAAAGCCTTTTATAGAGTGTGGCTCCTTTCTCAAAATGACCGACGCTGCGAGTGATACAGAGTGCACTGGAATGAAGTGTTGACTTTGAAGTAGTAATTCCCACAGGCTTTCTAGAACACACATCTGATTGAAAGGACTGTTGTATCATTGTCAGGAATCTACATGCCACTATCACTCAGGTGAGCTGATAATGTGATCCTTGCCTCCAGACTAACCTCAAAATACCCCTGGGCCAAAACTTGGTCAGACTGGGAGTGGCCATGGGCCTGTATAGCAGTGGCAAATCAACTTTTCAGAACTCCCAAGGAAAGGGGGGTATCAGTATTTACTGGTATTAATAGATACATTTTCAGGGTGGCCAGAAACATTCCCCACCAGAACTGTCAAAGCTCAGGAGGTGACCAGATCATTTTTACAAGAGATATTACCACGCTTCAGAGTTCCAGCCACAATATCCTCAGATAAAGAATCACCTTTCATTTCCAAAATAGTGCAACAGATTAGTAGCCATCTGGGCATAGATTAAGAACTTCACACCCCATACCGCCCCCAATCAAGCGGCCAGGGGGAGAGAATGAATCATTTGATTAAGCAGCAAATCATAAGACTGGGGCAAGAAGCTCTTCCACTAGCACTTGCAAATTCAAACTAAACCTTTTGAGCTAAAGGAATGCTGAATCCTTTTGGAATGCCTTATAGAAGACAATAGAATACAAGGGGAATGTCCAGAATGTCCACTTACATGGTGGCATTAAGCAAACAGCTCAGAGTAATTGAGAAACTTGTGGCTGGAACTCGGAGCAGGGAGTTGGATAGCCTGGGGTTGATGTATATGTTAAGTCTCTTACAGAGAAGACTTCGGAACCACAATGGGAGAGACCACTGCAAGTACCTCTCACCACCTTCACTGCAATCAAAATCAAGGAGCAGAATGCTGGATCCATCACTCTCGGGTGAAGAAGGCCCAGAAGCCCCTTCAGGAGTGACACCAGGAGACAATGAACTGAGACTAAAACTTATTCGGGCAAAATGAGTATATTGCGGTCGGGAGTAGCTCATACTTTAGTGTACAGAATTGTTTTGTATGGAATTATAACTGAAGTTTTAGAACTAGAGAGTACCTCTACCCAAAGCAATGCTGAATGGCCTTGGTCCCTGGCATTTAATCAGTATACTGGATCCATAGGAAAACCTTCTGAGATAAAGAAGGTTTATATTAAACATATCTACTGTAGTAATCCACGAGAATCAAGTATGTGAGGAGTAAGAATAGCAAGAACAGGAGCTGTGAACACTTCAAGGAATCTGAAGCGAAGAAATCAAAGTAAAGTGCTTAGTCATCAATAGGATGGCTTATGAGAGACCAGATGTAATTAGTGTCTGAACCTCCCCTGGTATATATGAACACCAGGAAGTCTGTGATAACCTAAGTGAATCAGACAGTTGGTGTAATTTCACCCTGATACAGCCTGTAGGCAATGAATTTAGGCTCTTCTCTCAAGATTTCCCCTCCATTATCTTCTACCCTGAACACAGTCCACAGCTTGATCTTAGCTAAGGGCAAGGTGGGTGACCAGGAGAGACATTCCTGCTTGCCACACATCTGGGAAATCAGGTGCTTTGGAGGGAGAGAGAGAAGTTAGATTCCCTGAAGTCTCTACATTTCAGAACAAACATCTGTCTCAAGTATGACCTAAACCTCTGTCAGATACACTTGTGAAGTATGTCTGAATTTGTAGTATGAGCCCAGCACATCCCTCTGGCAGGGAGGGATGATCATGGACAGAAAGCAGTTCCTGTTCCCCATAACAAACATCTAACTGGCATATTAGGGACAAGATTAGGAGTTTTAAATAGAATTGATTCAGAAATACTGATGAATAAACTGGCTGCTGCAGCAGGTAGCCTAACAAAATTGAAGCAGCCTTTATAGTAATCTCTACTGGCATTAGGAACTAGCCAGTGACAGATTTCAAAAGTACTGCCAAAGTAAAGAAGTATGAACAGGCCGGGGACCAAGACCACAAATTGATAGTAGAAGCACTTAGTATAGTTCAAGATAATGTGTCTTTAGCTTTCAGTTGTATACAAGCACAGTTATAGATACAAGCAACAGCAGCTTTGATCATATAAGAAAGGGGTGAAAGTAATTTTCCAGCTGAAATTCAGAAAATTGAATGAGATAATGCAATTGATTTTGAAAGGAAGTTTTAATCCTGGTGGATTATGGTGAATTTCACCTATGATCCTATTTCTAATGTGGCCACTGCCTTTGTGCTTACCATATGTAATGCCACTGTTTATGTTATCCATCCCATCATTGCCCTAAGATTAAACCATGAAGAAACAACACTCTATCCTTCAGAACATAGAGTGTGGGCACAAAAAGATGAATGAAAAGTGGCAAGTAGTAAACTTAGAATCCTGCATTACTAGAGAACAAATGGGATTCATTTGTGAAAGCAATACTGCTAATGCCCAGGATGTGTTTGGACACTGAACAGAGTATTTGTCACTTTGAAATTCATCCAGTCACTGACCAGAAAACTGTGCTCGTATATACTGGAAAAGGGTGTATGTTTGAGAACTGCTTGTGCTGCTGTACAAATTAATAGCAATGATGTTATTCTGTCTAGTAGAAACCATTCTAATCTCTGTATTTGTATTTGTAATTTTGTTAAGATTATTGGGTGTAATTTTTCATATTTGGTACCAGTAACATCCCACCAGCTGATTACAGCCAATTACACAATGTATCACAGACTACCACCTACCCCTATCGGGGTGAACCTTACATTGGTAAAACAATTAATTAAGCACCAAGACCTGTTAGAAGTCTTGAAAGAAATCCGAGAAAGTGGAAAGAAAACCTTAATTACTGTCCAACATGGTACAAAAGAAATAACCAGAGTTCTGCAAAGAATAAAATACGGATAATCACTGGTGAGATGTGATCTTTGGGTGATCACCAACTGCAAATGGAATCTTTGATAAGTTGTGCCACCCTATTCTAGTTTTACTAATATTAGTTGGGATAAGCTTAGGATTATCTATTACATTGTTAATTTGGAACTGGAGAATGCTACAACGAATAGCTGTACTAACCTCTTTGTCGAATGTACATGGTAAAGCGCTAAAAGACACTTATTGTCGTGGAAATTTTCCTTAAGTAAAAGAATTTACTTATTTCCTAGGAAAGGGGGGAATGAGACAGAATATCCATCCTGAACTAGGTAAAGTGTCTAGGAGAGGTGAAGGGTCTGTGGAGCTAAAGCTGAAGGAGAGGCCGCGTTCCAGAGACAGCAAGGAGACAGAGAAAGAAAAACAGAAAAACCACGAGGTCAATCTGCCCCCGACTTAGGAATTCCTTCGATAAAGAAGAATTAGTGCTAAATGTCATGTGGAATGAATATGTATGAACTTAATTTGAAACTGTATGCATATGCATTTGGAAGGGGGGATAAAAAGGGGACTCGGAGTCTCCAGGGGCACGCATGCCCTTTTGGGGAGTCTTGCGTCCGGCGCGCGTCGTAATAAAAGCATACCGGGCTTTACAACTTTTACAAGTTGTGAGGTTTCTTCTTTTCTCCGCAAAACACCACAGTCCCTAAATCTGCCCTGCCCAGAGCCCAGCTGAGCTGCACAGGTCAATGCCGATGGCTGGGCGGCCACGCCAGGGGACAGAGCCCAGCGGGGTTGTCCACACACAGCCATCAGAGCAGCCAGTTCTTGCAGCCTTGGCTGCATCCTGGAACAGAAATAGAGTCAGCACGTGTGCCCTTCACTTGCCCTCCTGGGCAGGCTACAAACGCTGAGAAAGCCGCAGTTTCCTCCCTCTTCTACCTTGGATTGGCACCTTTCCTGCAAAGGGCTCTGTCTGTGCACCCTCTCTCTGTATGGCAGGCCTGATTGCTTTGTGTGACCTTCTCTTTCCCCAGAAATCTCTCCTGGAATGGCCTCACACAGATCCGCAGCGACACTTTCCAGGCCTGGCATGGGATGCAGTTCCTCCAGGAGCTGTAAGTGGCACCGGGGCTAAAGGCACGGCAGGGCGAGTCTCTGCAGGGTCTCTGCAGGGTCAGTGGGCAAGAGCAGATTTGCCCTTGGCAAAGTCCTGATTCCAACTGTGGATGTCAGCCAGGGAGCACCAGGAGTGTGCAGCTGCAAAGGCCCTTTCCCCTGCCCTGCTCCTCTCCTGCGTGGCTTCCTTGAGTGCGGCCAGGCCTTTCCCACGTGCCTGGCACAGCCAGCTCACATCCTTGCCATCAGCCCTGATAGAGCTCTGTTGTTTGTCAGGATCCTCAGCCACAACCCGCTGGCTGTCATTGATGATGCTGCCTTCTTCAAGCTGCCCTCAGTGAGCTCTCTGTAAGTATTGGCTCATTTGGAGCAGATGCACAGAGAGCTGTGCCTCTCTGGAGTGCCCTGTTCTCAGGAAAGCAGCACAAATGATGCAGGAGCAAATCTCCCTCTTGGCCAGCCTGAGTCTGCTGGAGACAGAACTTGCCTGGCTTCTCTTGGAGCAGGCAGAAGTGGATGCCTCTGCCAACAGCACCACCATGATCAGGGCCCTGGGCTTGCTCTGAGAGCAGAGTTGTGGCCATGTCACCAGAGAGTTTCATGAGCTCTTTCCAATGTTTGCAGAGACCTGAGTACCACCCGAGTGAACTCACAGATGCTGCTGCAGCTGCTGCAGACCACAGTGAGCTTGGAAACCCTGTGAGTGTGTGCGACTGGGCCCCAGCCACCAGCAGGCCCAGAGTGCTGGGACAGGGGCTCTGCTTGGGAAACAAATCCGTGTGCCACAAAACCAGAACAAGCCCAGTAAGCTCAAGAGCTGCTGTTTCCTCCTGGGCAAAGTGCCAAAGCTCACCAGCTCAGAGGCAGAATCTCACCTTGGGGTTGACTTGGTGCAGGCTTCTCCAAGGGGAGTTTGAACTCCAGGCGGGTGCATTTCTGTGTCACGTGGTACTTGGGGAGCAGTTCTACTTTCCAGGATAAAATCCCCTTTTTAATGTTTTGCCTTGGGAGTCAGGGCCCTTTCCCAGAGCTGTGGCACACAGTGAGGCACAAGCCCCAGGCGTGGTATGGGTGTGTTTCCTGAACTGGGCTCTGAGCCATGCACTGGGTGGCCAGGTGTTCCTCCAAGAATCCCCTCTTGTCTGCAGCCAAGTGCCCAAGGAGGCGGCCTGCTGCCTGTGCCAGGAGCGTCCCCGGCCCGAGAGCCCCTGCAGGACCATCCAGTTCCTGTGCCAGAAGCTGTGCAGCACCAGCGCCCCGCAGTGCGGTGGGTGTCCGGAGGGGCTGGGGGAGCTCAAATCTGCCCCTTCTCCTGAGCCTGGGCAGATGCTGCAGCACTGCCCTGTGCTGGGCCGTGCTGATCTGCCCTTGCAGTACAGGCCTTGGACACAACACCTTGGGATGGAAAGTTCCTGGTGATTGCACATATCTCGTGTGTCACATACTGTCTGGAGAAGGAACAGCTCACTGGGCCCACCAAACCTACCCATTTCCTGCCCACACCATGGTTCTAGGCAAGGAAAGCAAGAATGTCCCGTGCCCCTCCCTGGTGCTGGAAGGCAAGGTCTGCCCATAAAGGCCCCAAATTGCCCTAACAGCCTGGTTTCTCTGCCACCCCAGTGCCCACTGCAGGGCAAAGGGCAGGGCCCCTGATGTGCTCTGCGGGGTGAACACCAAGCACCGTCATGCCCTGGTTGGCCTGTGCAGGGGCAGCAAAGCCCCGTCCTGCGCTAGCTGGGCACAGGGCACAGCACATGCTGTGCACAGCAGGGCCAGGCTGCCCTTCTGCAAACAGAGACAGCCAGGTTTGCAAGGGCCGCAGGGAGCTCACTTCTCTCACTGCCTCAGCCCCAGGTTTCCCACAGCACAGTCCCAGAGCTCTGGTGCCCTTGAGGAAGTTTTTCATTCTCTAACAGCTTCAGCTGCTGCTCTTGGCAATGGCCCCGGAGCAAAGGAGTCCCTGGGCATTCCTCCCCTGCCAGTGTGTGCCCCCCTTGCAGTGCTGATCTTTCCTCTGGGGTCTCTGCCTCTTCACTGGCTCCAGCAGAGCAAGCCAAGCCTGCTCATCTGCAGCTGTGGGAACCTCTCTGACAGCAATCCCGTACCCCTGGGATGTTTTCCTCCCATCCAAAGAGAGCCCCAGGAGACACCATGAAAGAACCAGCTCTCTGCTCTGCCCCAGGGGGATAATGGCATGGATTGAAGGACTCTCCTCCTCACCACAACACATCCTCCACTCTGCTCTTGTAATTCCTGGCCTTGAGATGAGCTGCTGCTGCTTGGGGTAACCTCTGAGCCTGTGTTTGTGCCCAGCTGCTGATCTGCGCTCTTGCTGTTCTCCAGATCACACAACTCTGCTACAGAGTCGGGGAGAAATAATGGACATGGAACAAGGCAGAGAGCTGAACACCATCCCAGTGCTGGGCGTCGAGCCCAAGGAGCCTTCAGTGGGAGATGGTGAAAGTGTAACGCTTGTGGTTGCCCTGACCCTGAGCACTGAGGGTAATGTCAGCAGCCCGGACCGTCCCAGAACAAACTCACATCCCCCTCAGCATCTCTTAGGGCGTGAAGGCAAAACAAGCGCTCATGAGCTAAGGGCCAACGTCAAGAAGAAGCTGCACAAGGCTGAAAGCATCAAGACTGCCAAAAGCAATGTGGTGAAAAAGACACCATCAAGCTGGCAGCAGGAGAAAATGGAGTCACGTTTATATCGGCAAGGCTCAAAGCATTCAGCGGTAGCTGGTGGATTAAAACGTGGCGACGATACCTCCGTGTGTGCACAGCACAGAGATGAGGAGGAGGAAGATCCAGCTGCCAGCAAGTACTACATCAAGACACGCAAATGGCACAAGAAGGAGGACAGCCAGTATGGGGTTGGATATAATAATCTTTTCTACCAGGTTTCACAACCTGTGAAAGTGGAGCGAAGGTCCAGATCTGACCACGATCTAAACAAGAATCTGGACTTTCTCGCTGACCTGTTGATTGGGAGCCGCCCCGCTGCGAAGAGGAGAGGAAGAGCCAGAGCTGAAGAGAAGCATTTCTCTATAGACAGGCACCTCCTGATGATGCCACACACCACACGGGAGGAAGACTCCATGTTCCTCAACAAACCTCTGAGCCCCCAAAGTCCAGACCTTGCTCCAGTTCCAAAGAGTCGGGAAACCAACATTGATCATCACCGGCCACTGCAGGAGGCACACAAAGGCCTGCGAGCATTCATGGCCCACGTGGAGCGAGCCCTGAACAGGGACTGCAGCCTGCCCCAGCTCAAGCACGCCTGTGCCAGGATGGTCATGAAGACCAGGCTGCTTCTAAAGCTGCTCACTGAGAGGCAAGAGAACCAGGGAGCCTATGATCCCATGGCCCAGTGTCGTCTGCAAGAGAAGATGATTATTCATATGGCCTTGGGGAATGGCAAGGGACTCACACGGAAGGTAGGAGAGCTGCAGGCACTGCTGCACGTGTCCTTCTGGGAAAAGGAGAATGGAAGGATCAATCCTCTTACCCCTGTGATCTTCCTTTCCTCACAGCGCAAACTAGAACTTGTGGTGTACGTGGTCACATTTGGACTTTTGCTGATTTTCTTCATCTTCGCTTTCCTGGTCCTGAAGTGCATCTTCCATGTAAGCCAATTTCTTGTTTGACACAGAGCTGTCTGTCTTGTGGCTGGAGTGCTCTGGTGACAAGCCCCATGTGCCACTGCAGATGGCCCTGCATGTGCTGGCTACCACAGGAGATGTTGTTCCAAACCTGGAGCTTGTGGCAGCATCCACAGCAGCCAGCTCAGCAGGGTCCAGCCTGCCTGAGGGAAGCTTGTCCTGCCTCCTGTCCCGGCTCTCCCCAGCTTTGCTTTGCTCTCCTGCCTTCAGCCACCCAGCAATGAGAGCTTTTGCCCTCTCCTGTTTGGCAGAATATTACAGGAAAACTGATGTTGCAAATCTCCCATTTTCCTTCCCCAGAAGCGCTCTCAACGTTGTGAACTTGACTCCCAACCGTGCGACACCGGGAATTTGTGTCTCAGAAGGTAACTGCTCACTGCCACTGCTGTGCCACCAAGAGTCTTTCCCGTGCACAGCAGCTCCTCGTGGAGCCCCGCAGCCGCGCAGGTGCCGCTGCCCAGGACTCTCCCGGCTGTGTTTCCAACACGTCGCGTTTGGGGCAGCCCCGGGCGAGCGGCTCCTGAGCGGCAGCGCTGGGCACGGCCGGGGGCTCCCAGCCCAACCAGCCCTTGCCACGCCGGCGCTCGGATGGATGTCCTGGGCCCCGGTGTGCTCCCGAGTTTCTGTGAGCACCAGCAATACCTCTGTGTTCCCAGAACAGTCTCCTCTGCTGATGGCTCTGCCCTATTTCTCCCCGCTCCCACTGAAGAACTCACTCCCATCCTCTCCACTTGCCTTTTGCATGCAGGGCTCATTCTCTGCATTGCCAGCCATTGCCATCCCTGCTGGGGCTCCCCATCTTCCTTGGGCTCTGCTGGCACAGCCCCGAGCAGGGAGAGGTGCTGGCACCTGCTGCAGCCCTCCCTGGCCAGACCTCCCTGCTCACGGAGTGGGAGCAAGGAGCTCTGGGCATGGGATGGCCTGAAGCCTTTTTGTCCCCATTCACCTCGCTCACTCCATTGCTTTGCAGCGTTGGAAATGCCCCTTCCCAACTCCTCCAGCGGCTGCTGCACACACAGGGCAGAGCACAGGCAGCCCTGTTGCCCACAGCCTCCATCACCAGCTGCCTTCTCTCTTTAACCCTCTTTTCCCTTCCTGATTTTTTCAGGTTCTGTGTAAAACAGCGAGAGAGATGGAGGAAGGATAACAAGGAGGCACAGAATGTAGAACAGAAAAGGCCAAATAGCTCCTCTCTGAGTTTCCTCTGTTCCCAGTCCGTTCAAAGTTCTTCCCTGTGCTGTCCTCTGTTCAGGAAGTCGGAATTGCCATGGCTTCAGTGCCTCAGGGATGCCTATCAATCCCATAGATAAGCATCCCTGGAAGAGACAGTGTGAAGAACTAAGGTGGAAGACTCCCAAGAAGTTAATGGGATGCCACCAATTCTTCACTTCCCATTTTAGCTGAGGCTCTCCTTGGATGCCGTTACCTTGGTTGCTGTTATTTCCATGGATGCTTTTGCCTTGGTTGTTGTTATTTCCATGGATGCTGTTTCATTGGTTGTTGTTGTTTCCTTGGGTTCTTTTTCCTTGGCTGTTATTTTCTTGCTGCCCCTGCTGAGGGAAGGCCGGAGGGTGCTTCAGGCAAGCGCAAGCTCTGGACACCCAGAGGAGGCATCTCAGGGTTTTCCTCATCCCTTCTGGCAATGGTTCCCCCTGCATTCAGTAGAAATAAAGTTTGTTCTTGTTCCTCCTGGAGCTGCTGTTGTATTTGATAAAAGCAGTTTCTGTTCCCCGTTATGGATTTGGCCAAATTCAGTTTGAGATTGATGTGGGTTTACTCCAGCCAGATGCCAGTCACTCCCAAAGCTGCTCACTCACTCCTCTCTGCAGTTGGACAGAGGGGAAAAAATTTAAGGAAGGTTTATGAGTTATGGACCAGGAGAAAATACTCATCAAATACCATCAAGTACAAAACCGGTTCGACTTGATATTAAATGAATTTATTACTAACACAATCAGAGCAGGATAATGAGAAATAAAAGAAGCCCTTAAAAACACCTTTCCCTCACCCCTCCCTCCTTCCCAGCACTATTGCCTAATCCCAGCAGCACAAGGAGACAGGGAATGGGAGTAATTTCCCTACTCTCAGAGAGCAGATCTATCACCCTGCTGCACCACGGGGCTCCTCCCATGAGAGACAGTTCTCCAGGAACTTCTCCAATGTGGTTCCATCCCACGAACAGCAGCTCACTGCAAACTTCTGCAGCATGAGTCTGTCCCACAGGCAACGTTCCTCCCAGAACTGCTGCGGCATGGGTCACTCTCCCACAGGTGCAGTCCTGCAAGGACAGGCTGCTCCAGCCTGGGAGCAGGGCCCCTCTCTCCACAGGCCTCCCACAGGATCACAGCCTCCTGCAGGCATCCAGCTGCTCTGGTGCAGGGCCCCTCCACAGCATGCAGGTGAATCTCTGCTTCCCCATGCATCCCTGCGGGCTGCAGGAGCACTGCAGCCCCACCATGGTCTCCCCACTGCCTGCAGAGGAATCTCGGCTCTGGAGCCTGGAGCATCTCCTCAGCCTCAGTCTGCAATGCCCATGGAGCCTGCAGGTGGTTCTCTTCACATGTGCTCACTCCTGCTTTTCTCTGGTCCTAATTAAAATTGTGTCACAACTTGATTTTGCTTTCTTTGAAATCTGTTACCACAGAGGTGTAATGGCCATTTCTACTTGGGCCAGCCTTGAGAAGGTGCCAGAACCTTCCGGCATGTCCGGCAAAGCCAATGCCAGTGGGCTCCAGGGTGGACATCCACCTTTAGGAGCCATCAGGGATTGGTTCTGGCAGACATTGTGGAAGCTGGAAGCTTCCACCAGCTTCTAACAGAAGGAATCTTCGTGACTCCGTGCCCAGGACTGGAGGCCGCCCTGGCCCAAGCGCTGCCGCAGCCGCCCCGGCCCGAGCTGCTGTCCCGCGCGTTTCCCCTCAGGCCGGGACGGCCGCTGCCGGTGCCGCTGCCCGGAGCCGGAGCTGCCCGTGCGGCGGAGAGCGGCCGCGCTTGCCGGCCGGGCCGGGCCGCCTCTCTGGCCGCTGCTTGCGGGGCCGTGCCGGCCTTGCCCGAGCTGCCCGCGGCTCCCTTTGCACGGCGCTCGCTGCCGGGGCCGGCGCGCTCAGGCGGAGCTGCCGCCCCTCAGGCTCCCGGCGCTTCCCGCCATTGCCGCTGCAGCTCCCTCAGCCTCTGCCGGCCGCCATGCCGACACTGCCCGCCTTTCGGCAAGCTCCCCGCGCCCTCCCAGCGCCAGGCGGCCTTTGGCCCCGCCTGCCTGCCGCCTGCCCACCAAAGGCGCTCTCACCGCTCCGCACAAGTGGAGAGGAGAAAAAGGACAGCCAAAGGCTCATGAGTTTACAGAAAGGGAGGGAGGGAGAGATCCCTCCCCGGTCATGGTCACGGACACAAGGGATGGAACTTGGGTATATTCATTACATTTATTACTAATAAAATCAGAGCAGGAGAATGAGAAGCAAAATAAATTTCAACAGTGAAATAAACAGGGCAAGGAGACTTCTTCTCCTTTTAATGCCTTTATTATAAGTGATCAGCTCAAGATTGGGCAGTTCGGCGGGCCTGCAGCTCCCCATCGTCTCTCGCAGGGCGACTCAGAGGAGGAGGATATGCACAGCTTTGTCCACCAGGGGTGGAGCTGGGGGATCCGGTCCTCGTGGGACCCTTTAGGGCGTGTTGATCCCATCCGATGTTGAATTGGTCTCGGTCTTGCTTCCTCCCAGACCTGGCCCGGGGGCTCTCGAAGACAGGGTGAGGAACAGTGAAGGTTTTCAGCATCTCTGCAGGCCCAGCAATCCGCTCCTCTCATCCAGACATCACTCCAATCTTTCAACTCTTAGGTGCTCGTTGTTTTTGGGGTTTTCTCCGTGCATTTGGAATAGGGTCCCACACAGCATGCTGGTCCTTGGAGTATTTTCCATATCCCTCCCCTCCAAAGTCTCTTTACCTCACTGTTCGGGAGGTACCCACCCTTCTCTGTCTCAGAGAAGGGCCATTAACTCGCCCCAGCCAGGGCTTTTATTGATACAAAAACAACTATTAACAACAACGACCCGTAATTCCCATAACACAAGCAGCACCCCAGCAGTAGCGGTAACCTTTTTTCGCACAGAAAAAAAGCAACAGAATTTTTATTCATAACAAACAGCAACTGTAGCCCCAAAGCCATGCCAAAATGTGTCCACACCAACCCAATACAGATGGGAATGGCTTCACAGTGACACAGAGCAGGCTTAGATCCCGTGCTCAGGAGAAATCCTTCCCTGGGAGGGTGGGCAGGCCCTGGCACAGGGTGCCCAGAGCAGCTGTGGTGGCCCCTGGATCCCTGGCAGTGTCCAAGGCCCGGTTGGACGGGGCTTGGAGCAGCCTGGGATAGTGGAAGGTGTCCCTGCTGCCATGGCAGGGGTGAAACTGGATGGGCTTTAAGGCCCCTTCCAAGCCCATCCATTCCATCATGCCACAGATTGATGGCTCTGAGACAGAGTCATTTGGTGACAGCATGGCCTGAACTGCGCTTTGCTGCGAGCTCTGATGCCAAGCACCATCCCGGTGACAAGAGCATTGCTAGAGTGTCATCAGAAGGACTACTGTGACACTGGCAGCAGCACTGTGACACAGGAGCGGCCACAGCTGCAGCTCAGGTCTGCGTCCCAGTCGACTGCAGCCAGTCCTGCCTCGCCATGGACCTGGTGATGCGTCTGGTGCGCGCTCTGCTCCTGCTGGCCCTGCTGCTGGCAGTGGCCCCCTCGTCAGCAGTGGGCAAGGAGCTCTGCCCAGAGCCCTGCCACTGCCCAGGCCGTGGGCGGCTGAACTGCGGCCACGCCGGCCTGGCCACCGTGCCCCCGGTCAGCCGCCGCCGAGCCCTGACCTTCCTGTGAGTGCCGCGGCCCCTCAGAGCCCTGCGGCTGCCCCTCCTCGGCTCCCTGGCTCTGCAAACCACACCTGGGACACCTGGGGCACTCCCTGGCTGGAGACAGGGGGGGTTTGGGGGCCTGAGCTCAGCGTGAGCCAGGTGAAGCCAGGCTGGGCACGCTGTGCCTTCTCCAGGCAAAGCCCAATTCCAGCTCAGCAGCCAAAAGGCAGTGAAATGGGCTTTCCTGAGGGGGGACCGGGTCTTTTGTTTCTTTGCAGAGATTTCACTGGCAACTCCATTGCTGATGTTGGAAAACGAACCTGGCAGGACTACCCATGGACTGAGACCTTGTAAGTGCCATGCAGCATTTCAAATGTCAGGAGTGTGGGGAGTTTGCATCCTTTGGTCTGGGGTTGGAGCAGCAGCCCCCACACCACCAGCTTCCATTGGAATTCCAAGCTTGGCTGCTCTGCCAGGAGGGGTGTGAATCACCAGAGCTTCCCACCATGGCAAGAATTGCCTTGAGTCTCTTGCAGCCTTGGCACCATCCCCGTGTCTGTCTGCCCAGGGATCAAGCTGTGGTCAGCTTCAGCCGGCCAGGAGCAAGGGCCTGCTCTGGCCAGGAGTGGGGACGATCCCTGCAGCGGTGCCCCAAAGAGATGCTTCAGTCAAGCTGCTGCAGGAGATTTTCCCTTGAGAATGCCATTTGCAGCTGGGCTGTGGGCGCTGTCACAATGTCCCTCTGTCCCCTTGCAGGGTGCTCAGGGACAATGAGCTGCGGGCTGTGAAGAGGCATTCCCTGGAGGGGCTGTTCCTGCTGAAGCACCTGTAAGCACCATGCCCTGCCCACGGCGGGGGGGGCTCCTGCCTGCCCCTGCCTGGGGCCCTGCTGCTCAGCCCAGGCACGGGCACATGGCCTTTGTCCCTCCTGGAATCCAGGCTGCAGAGGCAGGTAAAAGCAACAGGGCAAATGGAAGTGACATTTGTTGTTCTACCTGGAACAGGGATTTGTCCTCCAATGAGATTCTGTCCATTGAGGAACGGGCATTTGAGCCACAGCCTTTCCTGAAGTCTCTGTGAGTGATCAAGTTTCTCTCTGGGGGTTTCAGCTCAGTCTTTGCATGGGCACCGAGCCTGTGTAGGCAAATGCTGCTGCTGTTTTCCCCACAGTCCCTAAATCTGCCCTGCCCAGAGCCCAGCTGAGCTGCACAGGTCAATGCCGATGGCTGGCGGCCACGCCAGAGGACAGAGCCCAGCGGGGTTGTCCACACACAGCCATCAGAGCAGCCAGTTCTTGCAGCCTTGGCTGCATCCTGGAACAGAAATAGAGTCAGCACGTGTGCCCTTCACTTGCCGTCCTGGGCAGGCTACAAACGCTGAGAAAGCAGCAGTTTCCTCCCTCTTCTACCTTGGATTGGCACCTTTCCTGCAAAGGGCTCCTTCTTTGCCCCCTCTCTCTGTACGGCAGGCCTGATTGCCTTGTGTGACCTCCTCTTTCCCCAGAAATCTCTCCTGGAATGGCCTCACACAGATCCGCAGTGACACTTTCCAGGCCTGGCATGGGATGCAGTTCCTCCAGGAGCTGTAAGTGGCACCGGGGCTAAAGGCACGGCAGGGCGAGTCTCTGCAGGGTCTCTGCAGAATCAGTGGGCAAGAGCAGATTTGCCCTTGGCAAAGTCCTGATTCCAACTGTGGAAGTCAGCCAGGGAGCACCAGGAGTGTGCAGCTGCAAAGGCCCTTTCCCCTGCCCTGCTCCTCTCCTGCATGGCTTCCTTGAGTGCAGCCAGACCTTGCCCACGTGCCTGGCACAGCCAGCTCACATCCTTGCCATCAGCCCTGACAGAGCTCTGTTGTTTGTCAGGATCCTCAGCCACAACCCGCTGGCTGTCATTGATGATGCTGCCTTCTTCAAGCTGCCCTCAGTGAGCTCTCTGTAAGTATTGGCTCATTTGGAGCAGATGCACAGAGAGCTGTGTCTCTCTGGAGTGCCCTGTTCTCAGGAAAGCAGCACAAATGGTGCAGGAGCAAATCTCCCTCTTGGCCAGCCTGAGTCTGCTGGAGACACAACTTGCCTGACTCAACTTGGAGCAGGCAGAAGTGGATGCCTCTGCCAACAGCACCACCATGATCAGGGCCCTGGGCTTGCTCTGAGAGCAGAGTTGTGTCCATGTCACCAGAGAGTTTCATGAGCTCTTTCCAATGTTTGCAGAGACCTGAGTGCCACCCAAGTGAACTCGCAGACGCTGCTGCAGCTGCTGCAGACCACAGTGAGCTTGGAAACCCTGTGAGTGTGTGCGACTGGGCCCCAGCCACCCGCAGGCCCAGAGGGCTGGGACAGGGGCTCTGCTTGGGAAACAAATCCGTGTGCCACAAAACCAGAACAAGCCCAGTAAGCTCAAGAGCTGCTGTTTCCTCCTGGGCAAGTGCCAAAGCTCACCAGCTCAGAGGAAGAATCTCACCTTGGGGGTGACATGCTGCAGGCTTCTCCAAGGGGAGTTTGAACTCCAGGCGGGTGCATTTCTGTGTCACGTGGTATTCGGGGAGCAGTTCTACTTTCCAGGATAAAATCCCCATTTTAATATTTTGCCTTGGGAGTCGGGGCCCTTTCCCAGAGCTGTGACACACAGTGAGGCACAAGCCCCAGGCGTGGTATGGGTGTGTTTCCTGAGTTGGGCTCTGAGGTATGCGCTGGGTGGCCAGGTGTTCCTCCAAGAATCCCCTCTTGTCTGCAGCCAAGTGCCCAAGGAGGCGGCCTGCTGCCTGTGCCAGGAGCGTCCCCGGCCCGAGAGCCCCTGCAGGACCATCCAGTTCCTGTGCCAGAAGCTGTGCAGCACCAGCGCCCCGCAGTGCGGTGGGTGTCCGGAGGGGCTGGGGGAGCTCAAATCTGCCCCTTCTCCTGAGCCTGGGCAGATGCTGCAGCACTGCCCTGTGCTGGGCCGTGCTGATCTGCCCTTGCAGTACAGGCCTTGGACACAACACCTTGGGATGGAAAGTTCCTGGTGATTGTACATATCTTGTGTGTCACATACTGTCTGGAGAAGGAACAGCTCACTGGGCCCACCAAACTTACCCATTTTCTGCCCTCACCATGGTTCTAGGCAAGGAAAGCAAGAATGTCCCGTGCCCCTCCCTGGTGCTGGAAGGCAAGGTCTGCCCATAAAGGCCCCAAATTGCCCTAACAGCCTGGTTTCTCTGCCACCCCAGTGCCCACTGCAGGGCAAAGGGCAGGGCCCCTGATGTGCTCTGCGGGGTGAACACCAAGCACCGTCATGCCCTGGTTGGCCTGTGCAGGGGCAGCAAAGCCCCGTCCTGCGCTAGCTGGGCACAGGGCACAGCACATGCTGTGCACAGCAGGGCCAGGCTGCCCTTCTGCAAACAGAGACAGCCAGGTTTGCAAGGGCCGCAGGGAGCTCACTTCTCTCACTGCCTCAGCCCCAGGTTTCCCACAGCACAGTCCCAGAGCTCTGAAGCCCTTAAGGAAGTTTTTCATTCTCTAACAGCTTCAGCTGCTTCTCTTGGCAATGGCCCTGGAGCAAAGGAGTCCCTGGGCATTCCTCCCATGCCAGTGTGTGCCCCCCTTGCAGTGCTGATCTTTCCTCTGGGGTCTCTGCCTCTTCACTGGCTCCAGCAGAGCAAGCCAAGCCTGCTCATCTGGAGCTGTGGGAACCTCTCTGACAGCAATTCCATTCCCCTGGGATTTTTCTGTCCCTTCCAAAGACAGCCCCAGGAGACACCAAGAAAGAACCAGCTCTCTGCTCTGCCCCAAGGTGATAATGGCATGGATTGAATGGCTCTGCTCCTCACCACAACACATCCTCCATTCCTCTCTTGTGCTCCCTGGCCTTGAGATGAGCTGCTGCTGCTTGGGGTAACCTCTGAGCCTGTGTTTGTGCCCAGCTGCTGATCTGCGCTCTTGCTGTTCTCCAGATCACACAACTCTTCTACAGAGTCGGGGAGAAATAATGGACATGGAACAAGGCAGAGAGTTGAACACCATCCCAGTGTTGAGCCTCAAGCCCAAGGAGCCTTCAGTGGGAGATGGTGAAAGTGTAACGCTTGTTGTTGCCCTGACCCTGAGCACTGAGGGTGATGTCAGCAGCCCGGACAGTTCCAGAACAAACTCACATCCCCCTCAGCATCTCTTGGGGCATGAAGGCAAAACAAGCACTCATGTCCTGAGGGCCAAGGTCAACAAGAAGCTGCACAAGGCTGGAAGCATCAAGACTGCCAAAAGCAATGTGGTGAAAAAGTCACCCTCAAGCTGGCAGCAGGACAAAATGGAGCCACGTTTATACCAGCAAGGCTCAAAGCATTCAGCGGTAGCTGGTGGATTAAAACGTGGTGTCCATACCTCCATGTCTGCAAATCACAGAGATGAGGAGGAAGATCCAGCTGCCAGCAAGTACCACATCAAGACACGCAAATGGCACAAGAAGGAGGACAGCCAGTATGGAGTTGGATATAATAATCTTTTCTACCAGGTTTCACAACCTGTGAAAGTGGAGCGAAGGTCCAGATCTGACCATGATCTAAACAAGAATCTGGATTTTCTCTCTGACCTGTTGATTGGGAGCCGCCCCGCTGCAAAGAGGAGAGGAAGAGCCACAGCTGAAGAGAAGCATTTCCCTATAGGCAGGCACCTCCTGATGATGCCACACACCACACGGGAGGAAGACTCCATGTTCCTCAACAAACCTGTGAGCCCCCAAAATCCAGACCTTGCTCCAGTTCCAAAAAGATGGGAAACCAACGTTGATCATCACCGGCCAATGCAGGAAGCACACAAAGGCCTGCGAGCATTCATGGCCCACGTGGAGCGAGCCCTGAACAGGGACTGCAGCCTGCCCCAGCTCAAGCACGCCTGTGCCAGGATGGTCATGAAGACCAGGCTGCTTCTAAAGCTGCTCACTGAGAGAAAAGAGAACCAGGGAGCCTATGATCCCATGGCCCAGTGTCGTCGGCAAGAGAGGATGATCATTCATATGGCCTTGGGGAATGGCAAGGGACTCACACGGAAGGTAGGAGAGCTGCAGGCACTGCTGCACGTGTCCTTCTGGGCAAAGGAGAATGGAAGGATCAATCCTCTTACCCCTGTGATCTTCCTTTCCTCACAGCGCAAACTGGAAGTTGTGGTGTACGTGGTCACGTTTGTGGTTTTGCTGATTTTCTTCATCTTAGTTTTCCTGATCCTGAACTGCATCTTCCACGTAAGAGAATTTCTTGTTTGACACAGAGCTGTCTGTCGTAGCTGGAGTGCCCAGGTGACAAGCCCCATGTGCCACTGCAGATGGGCCTGCATGTGCTGGCTACCACAGGAGATGTTGTTCCAAGCCTGCAGCTTGTGCCAGCATCCACAGCAGCCAGCTCAGCAGGGTCCAGCCTGCCTGAGGGAAGATTGTCCTGCCTCCTGTCCCGGCTCTCCCCAGCTTTGCTTTGCTCTCCTGCCTTCAGCCACCCAGCAATGAGAGCTTTTGCCCTCTCCTGTTTGGCAGAATATTACAGGAAAACTGATGTTGCAAATCTCCCATTTTCCTTCCCCAGAAGCGCTCTCGACGTTGTGAACTTGACTCCCAACCCCGCGACACCGGGAATTTGTGTCTCAGAAGGTAACTGCTCCCTGCCCCTGCCACTGCTGTGCCACCAAGAGTCTTTCCCGTGCACAGCAGCTCCTCCTGGAGCCCCGAAGCCACGCAGGTGCCGCTGCCCAGGACTCTCCCGGCTGTGTTTCCAACACGTCGCGTTTGGGGCAGCCCCGGGCGAGCGGTTCCTGAGCGGCAGCGCTGGGCACGGCCGGGGGCTCCCAGCCCAACCAGCCCTTGCCACGCCGGCGCTGGGATGGATGTCCTGGGCCCCGGTGTGCTCCCGAGTTTCTGTGAGCACCAGCAATACCTCTGTGTTCCCAGAACAGTCTCCTCTGCTGATGGCTCCGCCCTATTTCTTCCCTGCTCCCTCCCCACAGTGGCTGCTGAAGAACTCACTCCCATCCTCTCCACTTGCCTTTTGCATGCAGGGCTCATTCTCTGCATTGCCAGCCATTGCCATCCCTGCTGGGGCTCCCCATCTTCCTTGGGCTCTGCTGGGACAGCCCCGAGCAGGGAGAGGTGCTGGCACCTGCTGCAGCCCTCCCTGGACAGACCTCCCTGCTCACGGAGTGGGAGCAGGGAGCTCTGGGCATGGGATGGCCTGAAGCCTTTTTGTCCCCATTCACCTCGCTCACTCCATTGCTTTGCAGTGTTGGAAATGCCCCTTCCCAACTCCTCCAGCGGCTGCTGCGCACACAGGGCAGAGCACAGGCAGCCCTGTTGCCCACAGCCTCCATCACCAGCTGCCTTCTCTCTTTAACCCTCTTTTCCCTTCCTGATTTTTTCAGGTTCTGCGTAAAACTGCGACCGTGTGGGAGGAAGCATAACAAGGAGGCACAGCATGTAGAAGAGAAAAGGGCAGATAGCTCCCTTGTGACTTGCCCCTGTTCCCAGTACGGTCAAGATGCTTCCCCAAGCTGTTCTCCGTGCTATTCTCTGTTCAGGAAGTCAGAATTGCCATGGATTCAGAGCCTCAGGGATTCCTATCAATCCCATAGATAAGCGTCCCAGGAAGAGACATAGTGTGAAGAACTAAGGTGGAAGACTCCCAAAAAGTTAATGGGATGCCAGCAATTCTTCACTTCCCATTTTAGCTGAGGCTCTCCTTGGATGCCGTTTCATTGGTTGCTGTTATTTCCATGGATGCTTTTGCCTTAGTTGTTGTTATTTCCATGGATGCTGTTTCATTGGTTGTTGTTGTTTCCTTGGATGCTTTTTCTTTGGCTGTTATTTTCTTGCTGCCCCTGCTGAGGGAAGGCCGGAGGGTGCTGCAGGCAAGCGCAAGCTCTGGACACCCAGAGGAGGCATCTCAGGGTTTTCCTCATCCCTTCTGGCAATGATTCCCCCTGCATTCAGTAGAAATAAAGTTCATTCTTGTTCCTCGTGGAGTTGCTGTTGTATTTGTAAAAGCAGTTTCTGATGACCCTTATGGAATTGGCCAAATTCACTTTGAGATTGTTGTGAGTTGACCCCAGCCAGATGCCAGTCACTCATAAAGCTGCTCACTCACTCCTCTCTGCAGCTGGACAGAGGGGAAAATATTTAAGGAAGGTTTATGAGTTAAGGACCAGGAGAAAATACTCATCAAATACCATCAAGTACAAAACCGGTTCGACTTGATATTAAATGAATTTATTACTAACACAATCAGAGCAGGATAATGAGAAATAAAAGAAGCCCTTAAAAACACCTTTCCCTCACCCCTCCCTCCTTCCCAGCACTATTGCCTAATCCCAGCAGCACAAGGAGACAGGGAATGGGAGTAATTTCCCTACTCTCAGAGAGCAGATCTATCACCCTGCTGCACCACGGGGC
This sequence comes from Zonotrichia albicollis, assembly GCF_047830755.1. Taxonomy (NCBI): domain Eukaryota; kingdom Metazoa; phylum Chordata; class Aves; order Passeriformes; family Passerellidae; genus Zonotrichia; species Zonotrichia albicollis. The sequence continues at coordinate 5,551,713 of NC_133841.1, read as the reverse complement.
TCCTCCCATGAGAGACAGTTCTCCAGGAACTTCTCCAATGTGGTTCCATCCCACGAACAGCAGCTCACTGCAAACTTCTGCAGCATGAGTCTGTCCCACAGGCAACGTTCCTCCCAGAACTGCTGCGGCATGGGTCACTCTCCCACAGGTGCAGTCCTGCAAGGACAGGCTGCTCCAGCCTGGGAGCGGGGCCCCTCTCTCCACAGGCCTCCCACAGGATCACAGCCTCCTGCAGGCATCCAGCTGCTCTGGTGCAGGGCCCCTCCACAGCATGCAGGTGAATCTCTGCTTCCCCATGCATCCCTGCGGGCTGCAGGAGCACTGCAGCCCCACCATGGTCTCCCCACTGCCTGCAGAGGAATCTCGGCTCTGGAGCCTGGAGCATCTCCTCAGCCTCAGTCTGCAATGCCCATGGAGCCTGCAGGTGGTTCTCTTCACATGTGCTCACTCCTGCTTTTCTCTGGTCCTAATTAAAATTGTGTCACAACTTGATTTTGCTTTCTTTGAAATCTGTTACCACAGAGGTGTAATGGCCATTTCTACTTGGGCCAGCCTTGAGAAGGTGCCAGAACCTTCCGGCATGTCCGGCAAAGCCAATGCCAGTGGGCTCCAGGGTGGACATCCACCTTTAGGAGCCATCAGGGATTGGTTCTGGCAGACATTGTGGAAGCTGGAAGCTTCCACCAGCTTCTAACAGAAGGAATCTTCGTGACTCCGTGCCCAGGACTGGAGGCCGCCCTGGCCCAAGCGCTGCCGCAGCCGCCCCGGCCCGAGCTGCTGTCCCGCGCGTTTCCCCTCAGGCCGGGACGGCCGCTGCCGGTGCCGCTGCCCGGAGCCGGAGCTGCCCGTGCGGCGGAGAGCGGCCGCGCTTGCCGGCCGGGCCGGGCCGCCTCTCTGGCCGCTGCTTGCGGGGCCATGCCGGCCTTGCCCGAGCTGCCCGCGGCTCCCTTTGCACGGCGCTCGCTGCCGGGGCCGGCGCGCTCAGGCGGAGCTGCCGCCCCTCAGGCTCCCGGCGCTTCCCGCCATTGCCGCTGCAGCTCCCTCAGCCTCTGCCGGCCGCCATGCCGACACTGCCCGCCTTTCGGCAAGCTCCCCGCGCCCTCCCAGCGCCAGGCGGCCTTTGGCCCCGCCTGCCTGCCGCCTGCCCACCAAAGGCGCTCTCACCGCTCCGCACAAGTGGAGAGGAGAAAAAGGACAGCCAAAGGCTCATGAGTTTACAGAAAGGGAGGGAGGGAGAGATCCCTCCCCGGTCATGGTCACGGACACAAGGGATGGAACTTGGGTATATTCATTACATTTATTACTAATAAAATCAGAGCAGGAGAATGAGAAGCAAAATAAATTTCAACAGTGAAATAAACAGGGCAAGGAGACTTCTTCTCCTTTTAATGCCTTTATTATAAGTGATCAGCTCAGGATTGGGCAGTTCGGCGGGCCTGCAGCTCCCCATCGTCTCTCGCAGGGCGACTCAGAGGAGGAGGATATGCACAGCTTTGTCCACCAGGGGTGGAGCTGGGGGATCCGGTCCTCGTGGGACCCTTTAGGGCGTGTTGATCCCATCCGATGTTGAATTGGTCTCGGTCTTGCTTCCTCCCAGACCTGGCCCGGGGGCTCTCGAAGACAGGGTGAGGAACAGTGAAGGTTTTCAGCATCTCTGCAGGCCCAGCAATCCGCTCCTCTCATCCAGACATCACTCCAATCTTTCAACTCTTAGGTGCTCGTTGTTTTTGGGGTTTTCTCCGTGCATTTGGAATAGGGTCCCACACAGCATGCTGGTCCTTGGAGTATTTTCCATATCCCTCCCCTCCAAAGTCTCTTTACCTCACTGTTCGGGAGGTACCCACCCTTCTCTGTCTCAGAGAAGGGCCATTAACTCGCCCCAGCCAGGGCTTTTATTGATACAAAAACAACTATTAACAACAACGACCCGTAATTCCCATAACACAAGCAGCACCCCAGCAGTAGCGGTAACCTTTTTTCGCACAGAAAAAAAGCAACAGAATTTTTATTCATAACAAACAGCAACTGTAGCCCCAAAGCCATGCCAAAATGTGTCCACACCAACCCAATACAGATGGGAATGGCTTCACAGTGACACAGAGCAGGCTTAGATCCCGTGCTCAGGAGAAATCCTTCCCTGGGAGGGTGGGCAGGCCCTGGCACAGGGTGCCCAGAGCAGCTGTGGTGGCCCCTGGATCCCTGGCAGTGTCCAAGGCCCGGTTGGACGGGGCTTGGAGCAGCCTGGGATAGTGGAAGGTGTCCCTGCTGCCATGGCAGGGGTGAAACTGGATGGGCTTTAAGGCCCCTTCCAAGCCCATCCATTCCATCATGCCACAGATTGATGGCTCTGAGACAGAGTCATTTGGTGACAGCATGGCCTGAACTGCGCTTTGCTGCGAGCTCTGATGCCAAGCACCATCCCGGTGACAAGAGCATTGCTAGAGTGTCATCAGAAGGACTACTGTGACACTGGCAGCAGCACTGTGACACAGGAGCGGCCACAGCTGCAGCTCAGGTCTGCGTCCCAGTCGACTGCAGCCAGTCCTGCCTCGCCATGGACCTGGTGATGCGTCTGGTGCGCGCTCTGCTCCTGCTGGCCCTGCTGCTGGCAGTGGCCCCCTCGTCAGCAGTGGGCAAGGAGCTCTGCCCAGAGCCCTGCCACTGCCCAGGCCGTGGGCGGCTGAACTGCGGCCACGCCGGCCTGGCCACCGTGCCCCCGGTCAGCCGCCGCCGAGCCCTGACCTTCCTGTGAGTGCCGCGGCCCCTCAGAGCCCTGCGGCTGCCCCTCCTCGGCTCCCTGGCTCTGCAAACCACACCTGGGACACCTGGGGCACTCCCTGGCTGGAGACAGGGGGGGTTTGGGGGCCTGAGCTCAGCGTGAGCCAGGTGAAGCCAGGCTGGGCACGCTGTGCCTTCTCCAGGCAAAGCCCAATTCCAGCTCAGCAGCCAAAAGGCAGTGAAATGGGCTTTCCTGAGGGGGGACCGGGTCTTTTGTTTCTTTGCAGAGATTTCACTGGCAACTCCATTGCTGATGTTGGAAAACGAACCTGGCAGGACTACCCATGGACTGAGACCTTGTAAGTGCCATGCAGCATTTCAAATGTCAGGAGTGTGGGGAGTTTGCATCCTTTGGTCTGGGGTTGGAGCAGCAGCCCCCACACCACCAGCTTCCATTGGAATTCCAAGCTTGGCTGCTCTGCCAGGAGGGGTGTGAATCACCACAGCTTCCCACCATGGCAAGAATTGCCTTGAGTCTCTTGCAGCCAGGGCACCATCCCCGTGTCTGTCTTGCCAGGGATCAAGCTGTGGTCAGCTTCAGCCGGCCAGGAGCAAGGGCCTGCTCTGGCCAGGAGTGGGGACGATCCCTGCAGCGGTGCCCCAAAGAGATGCTTCAGTCAAGCTGCTGCAGGAGATTTTCCCTTGAGAATGCCATTTGCAGCTGGGCTGTGGGCGCTGTCACAATGTCCCTCTGTCCCCTTGCAGGGTGCTCAGGGACAATGAGCTGCGGGCTGTGAAGAGGCATTCCCTGGAGGGGCTGTTCCTGCTGAAGCACCTGTAAGCACCATGCCCTGCCCACGGCGGGGGGGGCTCCTGCCTGCCCCTGCCTGGGGCCCTGCTGCTCAGCCCAGGCACGGGCACATGGCCTTTGTCCCTCCTGGAATCCAGGCTGCAGAGGCAGGTAAAAGCAACAGGGCAAATGGAAGTGACATTTGTTGTTCTACCTGGAACAGGGATTTGTCCTCCAATGAGATTCTGTCCATTGAGGAACGGGCATTTGAGCCACTGCCTTTCCTGAAGTCTCTGTGAGTGATCAAGTTTCTCTCTGGGGGTTTCAGCTCAGTCTTTGCATGGGCACCGAGCCTGTGTAGGCAAATGCTGCTGCTGTTTTCCCCACAGTCCCTAAATCTGCCCTGCCCAGAGCCCAGCTGAGCTGCACAGGTCAATGCCGATGGCTGGCGGCCACGCCAGAGGACAGAGCCCAGCGGGGTTGTCCACACACAGCCATCAGAGCAGCCAGTTCTTGCAGCCTTGGCTGCATCCTGGAACAGAAATAGAGTCAGCACGTGTGCCCTTCACTTGCCGTCCTGGGCAGGCTACAAACGCTGAGAAAGCAGCAGTTTCCTCCCTCTTCTACCTTGGATTGGCACCTTTCCTGCAAAGGGCTCCTTCTTTGCCCCCTCTCTCTGTACGGCAGGCCTGATTGCCTTGTGTGACCTCCTCTTTCCCCAGAAATCTCTCCTGGAATGGCCTCACACAGATCCGCAGTGACACTTTCCAGGCCTGGCATGGGATGCAGTTCCTCCAGGAGCTGTAAGTGGCACCGGGGCTAAAGGCACGGCAGGGCGAGTCTCTGCAGGGTCTCTGCAGAATCAGTGGGCAAGAGCAGATTTGCCCTTGGCAAAGTCCTGATTCCAACTGTGGAAGTCAGCCAGGGAGCACCAGGAGTGTGCAGCTGCAAAGGCCCTTTCCCCTGCCCTGCTCCTCTCCTGCGTGGCTTCCTTGAGTGCAGCCAGACCTTGCCCACGTGCCTGGCACAGCCAGCTCACATCCTTGCCATCAGCCCTGACAGAGCTCTGTTGTTTCTCAGGATCCTCAGCCACAACCCGCTGGCTGTCATTGATGATGCTGCCTTCTTCAAGCTGCCCTCAGTGAGCTCTCTGTAAGTATTGGCTCATTTGGAGCAGATGCACAGAGAGCTGTGTCTCTCTGGAGTGCCCTGTTCTCAGGAAAGCAGCACAAATGGTGCAGGAGCAAATCTCCCTCTTGGCCAGCCTGAGTCTGCTGGAGACACAACTTGCCTGACTCAACTTGGAGCAGGCAGAAGTGGATGCCTCTGCCAACAGCACCACCATGATCAGGGCCCTGGGCTTGCTCTGAGAGCAGAGTTGTGTCCATGTCACCAGAGAGTTTCATGAGCTCTTTCCAATGTTTGCAGAGACCTGAGTGCCACCCAAGTGAACTCGCAGACGCTGCTGCAGCTGCTGCAGACCACAGTGAGCTTGGAAACCCTGTGAGTGTGTGCGACTGGGCCCCAGCCACCCGCAGGCCCAGAGGGCTGGGACAGGGGCTCTGCTTGGGAAACAAATCCGTGTGCCACGAAACCAGAACAAGGCCAGTAAGCTCAAGAGCTGCTGTTTCCTCCTGGGCAAAGTGCCAAAGCTCACCAGCTCAGAGGAAGAATCTCACCTTGGGGGTGACATGCTGCAGGCTTCTCCAAGGGGAGTTTGAACTCCAGGCGGGTGCATTTCTGTGTCACGTGGTATTCGGGGAGCAGTTCTACTTTCCAGGATAAAATCCCCATTTTAATATTTTGCCTTGGGAGTCGGGGCCCTTTCCCAGAGCTGTGACACACAGTGAGGCACAAGCCCCAGGCGTGGTATGGGTGTGTTTCCTGAGTTGGGCTCTGAGGTATGCGCTGGGTGGCGGGACGTTCCTCCAAGAATCCCCTCTTGTCTGCAGCCAAGTGCCCAAGGAGGCGGCCTGCTGCCTGTGCCAGGAGCGTCCCCGGCCCGAGAGCCCCTGCAGGACCATCCAGTTCCTGTGCCAGAAGCTGTGCAGCACCAGCGCCCCGCAGTGCGGTGGGTGTCCGGAGGGGCTGGGGGAGCTCAAATCTGCCCCTTCTCCTGAGCCTGGGCAGATGCTGCAGCACTGCCCTGTGCTGGGCCGTGCTGATCTGCCCTTGCAGTACAGGCCTTGGACACAACACCTTGGGATGGAAAGTTCCTGGTGATTGTACATATCTTGTGTGTCACATACTGTCTGGAGAAGGAACAGCTCACTGGGCCCACCAAACTTACCCATTTTCTGCCCTCACCATGGTTCTAGGCAAGGAAAGCAAGAATGTCCCGTGCCCCTCCCTGGTGCTGGAAGGCAAGGTCTGCCCATAAAGGCCCCAAATTGCCCTAACAGCCTGGTTTCTCTGCCACCCCAGTGCCCACTGCAGGGCAAAGGGCAGGGCCCCTGATGTGCTCTGCGGGGTGAACACCAAGCACCGTCATGCCCTGGTTGGCCTGTGCAGGGGCAGCAAAGCCCCGTCCTGCGCTAGCTGGGCACAGGGCACAGCACATGCTGTGCACAGCAGGGCCAGGCTGCCCTTCTGCAAACAGAGACAGCCAGGTTTGCAAGGGCCGCAGGGAGCTCGCTTCTCTCACTGCCTCAGCCCCAGGTTTCCCACAGCACAGTCCCAGAGCTCTGAAGCCCTTAAGGAAGTTTTTCATTCTCTAACAGCTTCAGCTGCTTCTCTTGGCAATGGCCCTGGAGCAAAGGAGTCCCTGGGCATTCCTCCCATGCCAGTGTGTGCCCCCCTTGCAGTGCTGATCTTTCCTCTGGGGTCTCTGCCTCTTCACTGGCTCCAGCAGAGCAAGCCAAGCCTGCTCATCTGGAGCTGTGGGAACCTCTCTGACAGCAATTCCATTCCCCTGGGATTTTTCTGTCCCTTCCAAAGACAGCCCCAGGAGACACCAAGAAAGAACCAGCTCTCTGCTCTGCCCCAAGGTGATAATGGCATGGATTGAATGGCTCTGCTCCTCACCACAACACATCCTCCATTCCTCTCTTGTGCTCCCTGGCCTTGAGATGAGCTGCTGCTGCTTGGGGTAACCTCTGAGCCTGTGTTTGTGCCCAGCTGCTGATCTGCGCTCTTGCTGTTCTCCAGATCACACAACTCTTCTACAGAGTCGGGGAGAAATAATGGACATGGAACAAGGCAGAGAGTTGAACACCATCCCAGTGTTGAGCCTCAAGCCCAAGGAGCCTTCAGTGGGAGATGGTGAAAGTGTAACGCTTGTTGTTGCCCTGACCCTGAGCACTGAGGGTGATGTCAGCAGCCCGGACAGTTCCAGAACAAACTCACATCCCCCTCAGCATCTCTTGGGGCATGAAGGCAAAACAAGCACTCATGTCCTGAGGGCCAAGGTCAACAAGAAGCTGCACAAGGCTGGAAGCATCAAGACTGCCAAAAGCAATGTGGTGAAAAAGTCACCCTCAAGCTGGCAGCAGGACAAAATGGAGCCACGTTTATACCAGCAAGGCTCAAAGCATTCAGCGGTAGCTGGTGGATTAAAACGTGGTGTCCATACCTCCATGTCTGCAAATCACAGAGATGAGGAGGAAGATCCAGCTGCCAGCAAGTACCACATCAAGACACGCAAATGGCACAAGAAGGAGGACAGCCAGTATGGAGTTGGATATAATAATCTTTTCTACCAGGTTTCACAACCTGTGAAAGTGGAGCGAAGGTCCAGATCTGACCACGATCTAAACAAGAATCTGGATTTTCTCTCTGACCTGTTGATTGGGAGCCGCCCCGCTGCAAAGAGGAGAGGAAGAGCCACAGCTGAAGAGAAGCATTTCCCTATAGGCAGGCACCTCCTGATGATGCCACACACCACACGGGAGGAAGACTCCATGTTCCTCAACAAACCTGTGAGCCCCCAAAATCCAGACCTTGCTCCAGTTCCAAAAAGATGGGAAACCAACGTTGATCATCACCGGCCAATGCAGGAAGCACACAAAGGCCTGCGAGCATTCATGGCCCACGTGGAGCGAGCCCTGAACAGGGACTGCAGCCTGCCCCAGCTCAAGCACGCCTGTGCCAGGATGGTCATGAAGACCAGGCTGCTTCTAAAGCTGCTCACTGAGAGAAAAGAGAACCAGGGAGCCTATGATCCCATGGCCCAGTGTCGTCGGCAAGAGAGGATGATCATTCATATGGCCTTGGGGAATGGCAAGGGACTCACACGGAAGGTAGGAGAGCTGCAGGCACTGCTGCACGTGTCCTTCTGGGCAAAGGAGAATGGAAGGATCAATCCTCTTACCCCTGTGATCTTCCTTTCCTCACAGCGCAAACTGGAAGTTGTGGTGTACGTGGTCACGTTTGTGGTTTTGCTGCTTTTCTTCATCTTAGTTTTCCTGATCCTGAACTGCATCTTCCACGTAAGAGAATTTCTTGTTTGACACAGAGCTGTCTGTCGTAGCTGGAGTGCCCAGGTGACAAGCCCCATGTGCCACTGCAGATGGGCCTGCATGTGCTGGCTACCACAGGAGATGTTGTTCCAAGCCTGCAGCTTGTGCCAGCATCCACAGCAGCCAGCTCAGCAGGGTCCAGCCTGCCTGAGGGAAGATTGTCCTGCCTCCTGTCCCGGCTCTCCCCAGCTTTGCTTTGCTCTCCTGCCTTCAGCCACCCAGCAATGAGAGCTTTTGCCCTCTCCTGTTTGGCAGAATATTACAGGAAAACTGATGTTGCAAATCTCCCATTTTCCTTCCCCAGAAGCGCTCTCGACGTTGTGAACTTGACTCCCAACCCCGCGACACCGGGAATTTGTGTCTCAGAAGGTAACTGCTCCCTGCCCCTGCCACTGCTGTGCCACCAAGAGTCTTTCCCGTGCACAGCAGCTCCTCCTGGAGCCCCGCAGCCGCGCAGGTGCCGCTGCCCAGGACTCTCCCGGCTGTGTTTCCAACACGTTGCGTTTGGGGCAGCCCCGGGCGAGCGGTTCCTGAGCGGCAGCGCTGGGCACGGCCGGGGGCTCCCAGCCCAACCAGCCCTTGCCACGCCGGCGCTGGGATGGATGTCCTGGGCCCCGGTGTGCTCCCGAGTTTCTGTGAGCACCAGCAATACCTCTGTGTTCCCAGAACAGTCTCCTCTGCTGATGGCTCCGCCCTATTTCTTCCCTGCTCCCTCCCCACAGTGGCTGCTGAAGAACTCACTCCCATCCTCTCCACTTGCCTTTTGCATGCAGGGCTCATTCTCTGCATTGCCAGCCATTGCCATCCCTGCTGGGGCTCCCCATCTTCCTTGGGCTCTGCTGGGACAGCCCCGAGCAGGGAGAGGTGCTGGCACCTGCTGCAGCCCTCCCTGGACAGACCTCCCTGCTCACGGAGTGGGAGCAGGGAGCTCTGGGCATGGGATGGCCTGAAGCCTTTTTGTCCCCATTCACCTCGCTCACTCCATTGCTTTGCAGTGTTGGAAATGCCCCTTCCCAACTCCTCCAGCGGCTGCTGCGCACACAGGGCAGAGCACAGGCAGCCCTGTTGCCCACAGCCTCCATCACCAGCTGCCTTCTCTCTTTAACCCTCTTTTCCCTTCCTGATTTTTTCAGGTTCTGTGTAAAACTGCGACCGTGTGGGAGGAAGCATAACAAGGAGGCACAGCATGTAGAAGAGAAAAGGGCAGATAGCTCCCTTGTGACTTGCCCCTGTTCCCAGTACGGTCAAGATGCTTCCCCAAGCTGTTCTCCGTGCTATTCTCTGTTCAGGAAGTCAGAATTGCCATGGATTCAGAGCCTCAGGGATTCCTATCAATCCCATAGATAAGCGTCCCAGGAAGAGACATAGTGTGAAGAACTAAGGTGGAAGACTCCCAAAAAGTTAATGGGATGCCAGCAATTCTTCACTTCCCATTTTAGCTGAGGCTCTCCTTGGATGCCGTTTCATTGGTTGCTGTTATTTCCATGGATGCTTTTGCCTTAGTTGTTGTTATTTCCATGGATGCTGTTTCATTGGTTGTTGTTGTTTCCTTGGATGCTTTTTCTTTGGCTGTTATTTTCTTGCTGCCCCTGCTGAGGGAAGGCCGGAGGGTGCTGCAGGCAAGCGCAAGCTCTGGACACCCAGAGGAGGCATCTCAGGGTTTTCCTCATCCCTTCTGGCAATGATTCCCCCTGCATTCAGTAGAAATAAAGTTCATTCTTGTTCCTCGTGGAGTTGCTGTTGTATTTGTAAAAGCAGTTTCTGATGACCCTTATGGAATTGGCCAAATTCACTTTGAGATTGTTGTGAGTTGACCCCAGCCAGATGCCAGTCACTCATAAAGCTGCTCACTCACTCCTCTCTGCAGCTGGACAGAGGGGAAAATATTTAAGGAAGGTTTATGAGTTAAGGACCAGGAGAAAATACTCATCAAATACCATCAAGTACAAAACCGGTTCGACTTGATATTAAATGAATTTATTACTAACACAATCAGAGCAGGATAATGAGAAATAAAAGAAGCCCTTAAAAACACCTTTCCCTCACCCCTCCCTCCTTCCCAGCACTATTGCCTAATCCCAGCAGCACAAGGAGACAGGGAATGGGAGTAATTTCCCTACTCTCAGAGAGCAGATCTATCACCCTGCTGCACCACGGGGCTCCTCCCATGAGAGACAGTTCTCCAGGAACTTCTCCAATGTGGTTCCATCCCACGAACAGCAGCTCACTGCAAACTTCTGCAGCATGAGTCTGTCCCACAGGCAACGTTCCTCCCAGAACTGCTGCGGCATGGGTCACTCTCCCACAGGTGCAGTCCTGCAAGGACAGGCTGCTCCAGCCTGGGAGCGGGGCCCCTCTCTCCACAGGCCTCCCACAGGATCACAGCCTCCTGCAGGCATCCAGCTGCTCTGGTGCAGGGCCCCTCCACAGCATGCAGGTGAATCTCTGCTTCCCCATGCATCCCTGCGGGCTGCAGGAGCACTGCAGCCCCACCATGGTCTCCCCACTGCCTGCAGAGGAATCTCGGCTCTGGAGCCTGGAGCATCTCCTCAGCCTCAGTCTGCAATGCCCATGGAGCCTGCAGGTGGTTCTCTTCACATGTGCTCACTCCTGCTTTTCTCTGGTCCTAATTAAAATTGTGTCACAACTTGATTTTGCTTTCTTTGAAATCTGTTACCACAGAGGTGTAATGGCCATTTCTACTTGGGCCAGCCTTGAGAAGGTGCCAGAACCTTCCGGCATGTCCGGCAAAGCCAATGCCAGTGGGCTCCAGGGTGGACATCCACCTTTAGGAGCCATCAGGGATTGGTTCTGGCAGACATTGTGGAAGCTGGAAGCTTCCACCAGCTTCTAACAGAAGGAATCTTCGTGACTCCGTGCCCAGGACTGGAGGCCGCCCTGGCCCAAGCGCTGCCGCAGCCGCCCCGGCCCGAGCTGCTGTCCCGCGCGTTTCCCCTCAGGCCGGGACGGCCGCTGCCGGTGCCGCTGCCCGGAGCCGGAGCTGCCCGTGCGGCGGAGAGCGGCCGCGCTTGCCGGCCGGGCCGGGCCGCCTCTCTGGCCGCTGCTTGCGGGGCCATGCCGGCCTTGCCCGAGCTGCCCGCGGCTCCCTTTGCACGGCGCTCGCTGCCGGGGCCGGCGCGCTCAGGCGGAGCTGCCGCCCCTCAGGCTCCCGGCGCTTCCCGCCATTGCCGCTGCAGCTCCCTCAGCCTCTGCCGGCCGCCATGCCGACACTGCCCGCCTTTCGGCAAGCTCCCCGCGCCCTCCCAGCGCCAGGCGGCCTTTGGCCCCGCCTGCCTGCCGCCTGCCCACCAAAGGCGCTCTCACCGCTCCGCACAAGTGGAGAGGAGAAAAAGGACAGCCAAAGGCTCATGAGTTTACAGAAAGGGAGGGAGGGAGAGATCCCTCCCCGGTCATGGTCACGGACACAAGGGATGGAACTTGGGTATATTCATTACATTTATTACTAATAAAATCAGAGCAGGAGAATGAGAAGCAAAATAAATTTCAACAGTGAAATAAACAGGGCAAGGAGACTTCTTCTCCTTTTAATGCCTTTATTATAAGTGATCAGCTCAGGATTGGGCAGTTCGGCGGGCCTGCAGCTCCCCATCGTCTCTCGCAGGGCGACTCAGAGGAGGAGGATATGCACAGCTTTGTCCACCAGGGGTGGAGCTGGGGGATCCGGTCCTCGTGGGACCCTTTAGGGCGTGTTGATCCCATCCGATGTTGAATTGGTCTCGGTCTTGCTTCCTCCCAGACCTGGCCCGGGGGCTCTCGAAGACAGGGTGAGGAACAGTGAAGGTTTTCAGCATCTCTGCAGGCCCAGCAATCCGCTCCTCTCATCCAGACATCACTCCAATCTTTCAACTCTTAGGTGCTCGTTGTTTTTGGGGTTTTCTCCGTGCATTTGGAATAGGGTCCCACACAGCATGCTGGTCCTTGGAGTATTTTCCATATCCCTCCCCTCCAAAGTCTCTTTACCTCACTGTTCGGGAGGTACCCACCCTTCTCTGTCTCAGAGAAGGGCCATTAACTCGCCCCAGCCAGGGCTTTTATTGATACAAAAACAACTATTAACAACAACGACCCGTAATTCCCATAACACAAGCAGCACCCCAGCAGTAGCGGTAACCTTTTTTCGCACAGAAAAAAAGCAACAGAATTTTTATTCATAACAAACAGCAACTGTAGCCCCAAAGCCATGCCAAAATGTGTCCACACCAACCCAATACAGATGGGAATGGCTTCACAGTGACACAGAGCAGGCTTAGATCCCGTGCTCAGGAGAAATCCTTCCCTGGGAGGGTGGGCAGGCCCTGGCACAGGGTGCCCAGAGCAGCTGTGGTGGCCCCTGGATCCCTGGCAGTGTCCAAGGCCCGGTTGGACGGGGCTTGGAGCAGCCTGGGATAGTGGAAGGTGTCCCTGCTGCCATGGCAGGGGTGAAACTGGATGGGCTTTAAGGCCCCTTCCAAGCCCATCCATTCCATCATGCCACAGATTGATGGCTCTGAGACAGAGTCATTTGGTGACAGCATGGCCTCAACTGCGCTTTGCTGCGAGCTCTGATGCCAAGCACCATCCCGGTGACAAGAGCATTGCTAGAGTGTCATCAGAAGGACTACTGTGACACTGGCAGCAGCACTGTGACACAGGAGCGGCCACAGCTGCAGCTCAGGTCTGCGTCCCAGTCGACTGCAGCCAGTCCTGCCTCGCCATGGACCTGGTGATGCGTCTGGTGCGCGCTCTGCTCCTGCTGGCCCTGCTGCTGGCAGTGGCCCCCTCGCCAGCAGTGGGCAAGGAGCTCTGCCCAGAGCCCTGCCACTGCCCAGGCCGTGGGCGGCTGAACTGCGGCCACGCCGGCCTGGCCACCGTGCCCCCGGTCAGCCGCCGCCGAGCCCTGACCTTCCTGTGAGTGCCGCGGCCCCTCAGAGCCCTGCGGCTGCCCCTCCTCGGCTCCCTGGCTCTGCAAACCACACCTGGGACACCTGGGGCACTCCCTGGCTGGAGACAGGGGGGGTTTGGGGGCCTGAGCTCAGCGTGAGCCAGGTGAAGCCAGGCTGGGCACGCTGTGCCTTCTCCAGGCAAAGCCCAATTCCAGCTCAGCAGCCAAAAGGCAGTGAAATGGGCTTTCCTGAGGGGGGACCGGGTCTTTTGTTTCTTTGCAGAGATTTCACTGGCAACTCCATTGCTGATGTTGGAAAACGAACCTGGCAGGACTACCCATGGACTGAGACCTTGTAAGTGCCCTGCAGCATTTCAAATGTCAGGAGTGTGGGGAGTTTGCATCCTTTGGTCTGGGGTTGGAGCAGCAGCCCCCACACCACCAGCTTCCATTGGAATTCCAAGCTTGGCTGCTCTGCCAGGAGGGGTGTGAATCACCAGAGCTTCCCACCATGGCAAGAATTGCCTTGAGTCTCTTGCAGCCTTGGCACCATCCCCGTGTCTGTCTTGCCAGGGATCAAGCTGTGGTCAGCTTCAGCCGGCCAGGAGCAAGGGCCTGCTCTGGCCAGGAGTGGGGACGATCCCTGCAGCGGTGCCCCAAAGAGATGCTTCAGTCAAGCTGCTGCAGGAGATTTTCCCTTGAGAATGCCATTTGCAGCTGGGCTGTGGGCGCTGTCACAATGTCCCTCTGTCCCCTTGCAGGGTGCTCAGGGACAATGAGCTGCGGGCTGTGAAGAGGCATTCCCTGGAGGGGCTGTTCCTGCTGAAGCACCTGTAAGCACCATGCCCTGCCCACGGCGGGGGGGGCTCCTGCCTGCCCCTGCCTGGGGCCCTGCTGCTCAGCCCAGGCACGGGCACATGGCCTTTGTCCCTCCTGGAATCCAGGCTGCAGAGGCAGGTAAAAGCAACAGGGCAAATGGAAGTGACATTTGTTGTTCTACCTGGAACAGGGATTTGTCCTCCAATGAGATTCTGTCCATTGAGGAACGGGCATTTGAGCCACTGCCTTTCCTGAAGTCTCTGTGAGTGATCAAGTTTCTCTCTGGGGGTTTCAGCTCAGTCTTTGCCTGGGCACCGAGCCTGTGTAGGCAAATGCTGCTGCTGTTTCCCCCACAGTCCCTAAATCTGCCCTGCCCAGAGCCCAGCTGAGCTGCACAGGTCAATGCCGATGGCTGGCGGCCACGCCAGAGGACAGAGCCCAGCGGGGTTGTCCACACACAGCCATCAGAGCAGCCAGTTCTTGCAGCCTTGGCTGCATCCTGGAACAGAAATAGAGTCAGCACGTGTGCCCTTCACTTGCCGTCCTGGGCAGGCTACAAACGCTGAGAAAGCAGCAGTTTCCTCCCTCTTCTACCTTGGATTGGCACCTTTCCTGCAAAGGGCTCCTTCTTTGCCCCCTCTCTCTGTACGGCAGGCCTGATTGCCTTGTGTGACCTCCTCTTTCCCCAGAAATCTCTCCTGGAATGGCCTCACACAGATCCGCAGCGACACTTTCCAGGCCTGGCATGGGATGCAGTTCCTCCAGGAGCTGTAAGTGGCACCGGGGCTAAAGGCACGGCAGGGCGAGTCTCTGCAGGGTCTCTGCAGAATCAGTGGGCAAGAGCAGATTTGCCCTTGGCAAAGTCCTGATTCCAACTGTGGAAGTCAGCCAGGGAGCACCAGGAGTGTGCAGCTGCAAAGGCCCTTTCCCCTGCCCTGCTCCTCTCCTGCATGGCTTCCTTGAGTGCAGCCAGACCTTGCCCACGTGCCTGGCACAGCCAGCTCACATCCTTGCCATCAGCCCTGACAGAGCTCTGTTGTTTGTCAGGATCCTCAGCCACAACCCGCTGGCTGTCATTGATGATGCTGCCTTCTTCAAGCTGCCCTCAGTGAGCTCTCTGTAAGTATTGGCTCATTTGGAGCAGATGCACAGAGAGCTGTGTCTCTCTGGAGTGCCCTGTTCTCAGGAAAGCAGCACAAATGGTGCAGGAGCAAAACTCCCTCTTGGCCAGCCTGAGTCTGCTGGAGACACAACTTGCCTGACTCAACTTGGAGCAGGCAGAAGTGGATGCCTCTGCCAACAGCACCACCATGATCAGGGCCCTGGGCTTGCTCTGAGAGCAGAGTTGTGTCCATGTCACCAGAGAGTTTCATGAGCTCTTTCCAATGTTTGCAGAGACCTGAGTGCCACCCAAGTGAACTCGCAGACGCTGCTGCAGCTGCTGCAGACCACAGTGAGCTTGGAAACCCTGTGAGTGTGTGCGACTGGGCCCCAGCCACCCGCAGGCCCAGAGGGCTGGGACAGGGGCTCTGCTTGGGAAACAAATCCGTGTGCCACAAAACCAGAACAAGCCCAGTAAGCTCAAGAGCTGCTGTTTCCTCCTGGGCAAGTGCCAAAGCTCACCAGCTCAGAGGAAGAATCTCACCTTGGGGGTGACATGCTGCAGGCTTCTCCAAGGGGAGTTTGAACTCCAGGCGGGTGCATTTCTGTGTCACGTGGTATTCGGGGAGCAGTTCTACTTTCCAGGATAAAATCCCCATTTTAATATTTTGCCTTGGGAGTCGGGGCCCTTTCCCAGAGCTGTGACACACAGTGAGGCACAAGCCCCAGGCGTGGTATGGGTGTGTTTCCTGAGTTGGGCTCTGAGGTATGCGCTGGGTGGCGGGACGTTCCTCCAAGAATCCCCTCTTGTCTGCAGCCAAGTGCCCAAGGAGGCGGCCTGCTGCCTGTGCCAGGAGCGTCCCCGGCCCGAGAGCCCCTGCAGGACCATCCAGTTCCTGTGCCAGAAGCTGTGCAGCACCAGCGCCCCGCAGTGCGGTGGGTGTCCGGAGGGGCTGGGGGAGCTCAAATCTGCCCCTTCTCCTGAGCCTGGGCAGATGCTGCAGCACTGCCCTGTGCTGGGGCGTGCTGATCTGCCCTTGCAGTACAGGCCTTGGACACAACACCTTGGGATGGAAAGTTCCTGGTGATTGTACATATCTTGTGTGTCACATACTGTCTGGAGAAGGAACAGCTCACTGGGCCCACCAAACTTACCCATTTTCTGCCCTCACCATGGTTCTAGGCAAGGAAAGCAAGAATGTCCCGTGCCCCTCCCTGGTGCTGGAAGGCAAGGTCTGCCCATAAAGGCCCCAAATTGCCCTAACAGCCTGGTTTCTCTGCCACCCCAGTGCCCACTGCAGGGCAAAGGGCAGAGCCCCTGATGTGCTCTGCGGGGTGAACACCAAGCACCGTCATGCCCTGGTTGGCCTGTGCAGGGGCAGCAAAGCCCCGTCCTGCGCTAGCTGGGCACAGGGCACAGCACATGCTGTGCACAGCAGGGCCAGGCTGCCCTTCTGCAAACAGAGACAGCCAGGTTTGCAAGGGCCGCAGGGAGCTCGCTTCTCTCACTGCCTCAGCCCCAGGTTTCCCACAGCACAGTCCCAGAGCTCTGAAGCCCTTAAGGAAGTTTTTCATTCTCTAACAGCTTCAGCTGCTTCTCTTGGCAATGGCCCTGGAGCAAAGGAGTCCCTGGGCATTCCTCCCATGCCAGTGTGTGCCCCCCTTGCAGTGCTGATCTTTCCTCTGGGGTCTCTGCCTCTTCACTGGCTCCAGCAGAGCAAGCCAAGCCTGCTCATCTGGAGCTGTGGGAACCTCTCTGACAGCAATTCCATTCCCCTGGGATTTTTCTGTCCCTTCCAAAGACAGCCCCAGGAGACACCAAGAAAGAACCAGCTCTCTGCTCTGCCCCAAGGTGATAATGGCATGGATTGAATGGCTCTGCTCCTCACCACAACACATCCTCCATTCCTCTCTTGTGCTCCCTGGCCTTGAGATGAGCTGCTGCTGCTTGGGGTAACCTCTGAGCCTGTGTTTGTGCCCAGCTGCTGATCTGCGCTCTTGCTGTTCTCCAGATCACACAACTCTTCTACAGAGTCGGGGAGAAATAATGGACATGGAACAAGGCAGAGAGTTGAACACCATCCCAGTGTTGAGCCTCAAGCCCAAGGAGCCTTCAGTGGGAGATGGTGAAAGTGTAACGCTTGTTGTTGCCCTGACCCTGAGCACTGAGGGTGATGTCAGCAGCCCGGACAGTTCCAGAACAAACTCACATCCCCCTCAGCATCTCTTGGGGCATGAAGGCAAAACAAGCACTCATGTCCTGAGGGCCAAGGTCAACAAGAAGCTGCACAAGGCTGGAAGCATCAAGACTGCCAAAAGCAATGTGGTGAAAAAGTCACCCTCAAGCTGGCAGCAGGACAAAATGGAGCCACGTTTATACCAGCAAGGCTCAAAGCATTCAGCGGTAGCTGGTGGATTAAAACGTGGTGTCCATACCTCCATGTCTGCAAATCACAGAGATGAGGAGGAAGATCCAGCTGCCAGCAAGTACCACATCAAGACACGCAAATGGCACAAGAAGGAGGACAGCCAGTATGGAGTTGGATATAATAATCTTTTCTACCAGGTTTCACAACCTGTGAAAGTGGAGCGAAGGTCCAGATCTGACCACGATCTAAACAAGAATCTGGATTTTCTCTCTGACCTGTTGATTGGGAGCCGCCCCGCTGCAAAGAGGAGAGGAAGAGCCACAGCTGAAGAGAAGCATTTCCCTATAGGCAGGCACCTCCTGATGATGCCACACACCACACGGGAGGAAGACTCCATGTTCCTCAACAAACCTGTGAGCCCCCAAAATCCAGACCTTGCTCCAGTTCCAAAAAGATGGGAAACCAACGTTGATCATCACCGGCCAATGCAGGAAGCACACAAAGGCCTGCGAGCATTCATGGCCCACGTGGAGCGAGCCCTGAACAGGGACTGCAGCCTGCCCCAGCTCAAGCACGCCTGTGCCAGGATGGTCATGAAGACCAGGCTGCTTCTAAAGCTGCTCACTGAGAGAAAAGAGAACCAGGGAGCCTATGATCCCATGGCCCAGTGTCGTCGGCAAGAGAGGATGATCATTCATATGGCCTTGGGGAATGGCAAGGGACTCACACGGAAGGTAGGAGAGCTGCAGGCACTGCTGCACGTGTCCTTCTGGGCAAAGGAGAATGGAAGGATCAATCCTCTTACCCCTGTGATCTTCCTTTCCTCACAGCGCAAACTGGAAGTTGTGGTGTACGTGGTCACGTTTGTGGTTTTGCTGCTTTTCTTCATCTTAGTTTTCCTGATCCTGAACTGCATCTTCCACGTAAGAGAATTTCTTGTTTGACACAGAGCTGTCTGTCGTAGCTGGAGTGCCCAGGTGACAAGCCCCATGTGCCACTGCAGATGGGCCTGCATGTGCTGGCTACCACAGGAGATGTTGTTCCAAGCCTGCAGCTTGTGCCAGCATCCACAGCAGCCAGCTCAGCAGGGTCCAGCCTGCCTGAGGGAAGATTGTCCTGCCTCCTGTCCCGGCTCTCCCCAGCTTTGCTTTGCTCTCCTGCCTTCAGCCACCCAGCAATGAGAGCTTTTGCCCTCTCCTGTTTGGCAGAATATTACAGGAAAACTGATGTTGCAAATCTCCCATTTTCCTTCCCCAGAAGCGCTCTCGACGTTGTGAACTTGACTCCCAACCCCGCGACACCGGGAATTTGTGTCTCAGAAGGTAACTGCTCCCTGCCCCTGCCACTGCTGTGCCACCAAGAGTCTTTCCCGTGCACAGCAGCTCCTCCTGGAGCCCCGCAGCCGCGCAGGTGCCGCTGCCCAGGACTCTCCCGGCTGTGTTTCCAACACGTTGCGTTTGGGGCAGCCCCGGGCGAGCGGTTCCTGAGCGGCAGCGCTGGGCACGGCCGGGGGCTCCCAGCCCAACCAGCCCTTGCCACGCCGGCGCTGGGATGGATGTCCTGGGCCCCGGTGTGCTCCCGAGTTTCTGTGAGCACCAGCAATACCTCTGTGTTCCCAGAACAGTCTCCTCTGCTGATGGCTCCGCCCTATTTCTTCCCTGCTCCCTCCCCACAGTGGCTGCTGAAGAACTCACTCCCATCCTCTCCACTTGCCTTTTGCATGCAGGGCTCATTCTCTGCATTGCCAGCCATTGCCATCCCTGCTGGGGCTCCCCATCTTCCTTGGGCTCTGCTGGGACAGCCCCGAGCAGGGAGAGGTGCTGGCACCTGCTGCAGCCCTCCCTGGACAGACCTCCCTGCTCACGGAGTGGGAGCAGGGAGCTCTGGGCATGGGATGGCCTGAAGCCTTTTTGTCCCCATTCACCTCGCTCACTCCATTGCTTTGCAGTGTTGGAAATGCCCCTTCCCAACTCCTCCAGCGGCTGCTGCGCACACAGGGCAGAGCACAGGCAGCCCTGTTGCCCACAGCCTCCATCACCAGCTGCCTTCTCTCTTTAACCCTCTTTTCCCTTCCTGATTTTTTCAGGTTCTGTGTAAAACTGCGACCGTGTGGGAGGAAGCATA
The DNA here is from genome assembly GCF_047830755.1 of Zonotrichia albicollis. Taxonomy (NCBI): domain Eukaryota; kingdom Metazoa; phylum Chordata; class Aves; order Passeriformes; family Passerellidae; genus Zonotrichia; species Zonotrichia albicollis. The sequence continues at coordinate 5,532,453 of NC_133841.1, read as the reverse complement.
ACAAGGAGGCACAGCATGTAGAAGAGAAAAGGGCAGATAGCTCCCTTGTGACTTGCCCCTGTTCCCAGTACGGTCAAGATGCTTCCCCAAGCTGTTCTCCGTGCTATTCTCTGTTCAGGAAGTCAGAATTGCCATGGATTCAGAGCCTCAGGGATTCCTATCAATCCCATAGATAAGCGTCCCAGGAAGAGACATAGTGTGAAGAACTAAGGTGGAAGACTCCCAAAAAGTTAATGGGATGCCAGCAATTCTTCACTTCCCATTTTAGCTGAGGCTCTCCTTGGATGCCGTTTCATTGGTTGCTGTTATTTCCATGGATGCTTTTGCCTTAGTTGTTGTTATTTCCATGGATGCTGTTTCATTGGTTGTTGTTGTTTCCTTGGATGCTTTTTCTTTGGCTGTTATTTTCTTGCTGCCCCTGCTGAGGGAAGGCCGGAGGGTGCTGCAGGCAAGCGCAAGCTCTGGACACCCAGAGGAGGCATCTCAGGGTTTTCCTCATCCCTTCTGGCAATGATTCCCCCTGCATTCAGTAGAAATAAAGTTCATTCTTGTTCCTCGTGGAGTTGCTGTTGTATTTGTAAAAGCAGTTTCTGATGACCCTTATGGAATTGGCCAAATTCACTTTGAGATTGTTGTGAGTTGACCCCAGCCAGATGCCAGTCACTCATAAAGCTGCTCACTCACTCCTCTCTGCAGCTGGACAGAGGGGAAAATATTTAAGGAAGGTTTATGAGTTAAGGACCAGGAGAAAATACTCATCAAATACCATCAAGTACAAAACCGGTTCGACTTGATATTAAATGAATTTATTACTAACACAATCAGAGCAGGATAATGAGAAATAAAAGAAGCCCTTAAAAACACCTTTCCCTCACCCCTCCCTCCTTCCCAGCACTATTGCCTAATCCCAGCAGCACAAGGAGACAGGGAATGGGAGTAATTTCCCTACTCTCAGAGAGCAGATCTATCACCCTGCTGCACCACGGGGCTCCTCCCATGAGAGACAGTTCTCCAGGAACTTCTCCAATGTGGTTCCATCCCACGAACAGCAGCTCACTGCAAACTTCTGCAGCATGAGTCTGTCCCACAGGCAACGTTCCTCCCAGAACTGCTGCGGCATGGGTCACTCTCCCACAGGTGCAGTCCTGCAAGGACAGGCTGCTCCAGCCTGGGAGCAGGGCCCCTCTCTCCACAGGCCTCCCACAGGATCACAGCCTCCTGCAGGCATCCAGCTGCTCTGGTGCAGGGCCCCTCCACAGCATGCAGGTGAATCTCTGCTTCCCCATGCATCCCTGCGGGCTGCAGGAGCACTGCAGCCCCACCATGGTCTCCCCACTGCCTGCAGAGGAATCTCGGCTCTGGAGCCTGGAGCATCTCCTCAGCCTCAGTCTGCAATGCCCATGGAGCCTGCAGGTGGTTCTCTTCACATGTGCTCACTCCTGCTTTTCTCTGGTCCTAATTAAAATTGTGTCACAACTTGATTTTGCTTTCTTTGAAATCTGTTACCACAGAGGTGTAACGGCCATTTCTACTTGGGCCAGCCTTGAGAAGGTGCCAGAACCTTCCGGCATGTCCGGCAAAGCCAATGCCAGTGGGCTCCAGGGTGGACATCCACCTTTAGGAGCCATCAGGGATTGGTTCTGGCAGACATTGTGGAAGCTGGAAGCTTCCACCAGCTTCTAACAGAAGGAATCTTCGTGACTCCGTGCCCAGGACTGGAGGCCGCCCTGGCCCAAGCGCTGCCGCAGCCGCCCCGGCCCGAGCTGCTGTCCCGCGCGTTTCCCCTCAGGCCGGGACGGCCGCTGCCGGTGCCGCTGCCCGGAGCCGGAGCTGCCCGTGCGGCGGAGAGCGGCCGCGCTTGCCGGCCGGGCCGGGCCGCCTCTCTGGCCGCTGCTTGCGGGGCCGTGCCGGCCTTGCCCGAGCTGCCCGCGGCTCCCTTTGCACGGCGCTCGCTGCCGGGGCCGGCGCGCTCAGGCGGAGCTGCCGCCCCTCAGGCTCCCGGCGCTTCCCGCCATTGCCGCTGCAGCTCCCTCAGCCTCTGCCGGCCGCCATGCCGACACTGCCCGCCTTTCGGCAAGCTCCCCGCGCCCTCCCAGCGCCAGGCGGCCTTTGGCCCCGCCTGCCTGCCGCCTGCCCACCAAAGGCGCTCTCACCGCTCCGCACAAGTGGAGAGGAGAAAAAGGACAGCCAAAGGCTCATGAGTTTACAGAAAGGGAGGGAGGGAGAGATCCCTCCCCGGTCATGGTCACGGACACAAGGGATGGAACTTGGGTATATTCATTACATTTATTACTAATAAAATCAGAGCAGGAGAATGAGAAGCAAAATAAATTTCAACAGTGAAATAAACAGGGCAAGGAGACTTCTTCTCCTTTTAATGCCTTTATTATAAGTGATCAGCTCAGGATTGGGCAGTTCGGCGGGCCTGCAGCTCCCCATCGTCTCTCGCAGGGCGACTCAGAGGAGGAGGATATGCACAGCTTTGTCCACCAGGGGTGGAGCTGGGGGATCCGGTCCTCGTGGGACCCTTTAGGGCGTGTTGATCCCATCCGATGTTGAATTGGTCTCGGTCTTGCTTCCTCCCAGACCTGGCCCGGGGGCTCTCGAAGACAGGGTGAGGAACAGTGAAGGTTTTCAGCATCTCTGCAGGCCCAGCAATCCGCTCCTCTCATCCAGACATCACTCCAATCTTTCAACTCTTAGGTGCTCGTTGTTTTTGGGGTTTTCTCCGTGCATTTGGAATAGGGTCCCACACAGCATGCTGGTCCTTGGAGTATTTTCCATATCCCTCCCCTCCAAAGTCTCTTTACCTCACTGTTCGGGAGGTACCCACCCTTCTCTGTCTCAGAGAAGGGCCATTAACTCGCCCCAGCCAGGGCTTTTATTGATACAAAAACAACTATTAACAACAACGACCCGTAATTCCCATAACACAAGCAGCACCCCAGCAGTAGCGGTAACCTTTTTTCGCACAGAAAAAAAGCAACAGAATTTTTATTCATAACAAACAGCAACTGTAGCCCCAAAGCCATGCCAAAATGTGTCCACACCAACCCAATACAGATGGGAATGGCTTCACAGTGACACAGAGCAGGCTTAGATCCCGTGCTCAGGAGAAATCCTTCCCTGGGAGGGTGGGCAGGCCCTGGCACAGGGTGCCCAGAGCAGCTGTGGTGGCCCCTGGATCCCTGGCAGTGTCCAAGGCCCGGTTGGACGGGGCTTGGAGCAGCCTGGGATAGTGGAAGGTGTCCCTGCTGCCATGGCAGGGGTGAAACTGGATGGGCTTTAAGGCCCCTTCCAAGCCCATCCATTCCATCATGCCACAGATTGATGGCTCTGAGACAGAGTCATTTGGTGACAGCATGGCCTCAACTGCGCTTTGCTGCGAGCTCTGATGCCAAGCACCATCCCGGTGACAAGAGCATTGCTAGAGTGTCATCAGAAGGACTACTGTGACACTGGCAGCAGCACTGTGACACAGGAGCGGCCACAGCTGCAGCTCAGGTCTGCGTCCCAGTCGACTGCAGCCAGTCCTGCCTCGCCATGGACCTGGTGATGCGTCTGGTGCGCGCTCTGCTCCTGCTGGCCCTGCTGCTGGCAGTGGCCCCCTCGTCAGCAGTGGGCAAGGAGCTCTGCCCAGAGCCCTGCCACTGCCCAGGCCGTGGGCGGCTGAACTGCGGCCACGCCGGCCTGGCCACCGTGCCCCCGGTCAGCCGCCGTCGAGCCCTGACCTTCCTGTGAGTGCCGCGGCCCCTCAGAGCCCTGCGGCTGCCCCTCCTCGGCTCCCTGGCTCTGCAAACCCCACCTGGGACACCTGGGGCACTCCCTGGCTGGAGACAGGGGGGGTTTGGGGGCCTGAGCTCAGCGTGAGCCAGGTGAAGCCAGGCTGGGCACGCTGTGCCTTCTCCAGGCAAAGCCCAATTCCAGCTCAGCAGCCAAAAGGCAGGGAAATGGGCTTGCCTGAGGGGGGGCCGGGTCTTTTGTTTCTTTGCAGAGATTTCACTGGCAACTCCATTGCTGATGTTGGAAAACGAACCTGGCAGGACTACCCATGGACTGAGACCTTGTAAGTGCCCTGCAGCATTTCAAATGTCAGGAGTGTGGGGAGTTTGCATCCTTTGGTCTGGGGTTGGAGCAGCAGCCCCCACACCACCAGCTTCCATTGGAATTCCAAGCTTGGCTGCTCTGCCAGGAGGGGTGTGAATCACCAGAGCTTCCCACCATGGCAAGAATTGCCTTGAGTCTCTTGCAGCCTTGGCACCATCCCCGTGTCTGTCTTGCCAGGGATCAAGCTGTGGTCAGCTTCAGCCGGCCAGGAGCAAGGGCCTGCTCTGGCCAGGAGTGGGGACGATCCCTGCAGCGGTGCCCCAAAGAGATGCTTCAGTCAAGCTGCTGCAGGAGATTTTCCCTTGAGAATGCCATTTGCAGCTGGGCTGTGGGCGCTGTCACAATGTCCCTCTGTCCCCTTGCAGGGTGCTCAGGGACAATGAGCTGCGGGCTGTGAAGAGGCATTCCCTGGAGGGGCTGTTCCTGCTGAAGCACCTGTAAGCACCATGCCCTGCCCACGGCGGGGGGGGCTCCTGCCTGCCCCTGCCTGGGGCCCTGCTGCTCAGCCCAGGCACGGGCACATGGCCTTTGTCCCTCCTGGAATCCAGGCTGCAGAGGCAGGTAAAAGCAACAGGGCAAATGGAAGTGACATTTGTTGTTCTACCTGGAACAGGGATTTGTCCTCCAATGAGATTCTGTCCATTGAGGAACGGGCATTTGAGCCACTGCCTTTCCTGAAGTCTCTGTGAGTGATCAAGTTTCTCTCTGGGGGTTTCAGCTCAGTCTTTGCCTGGGCACCGAGCCTGTGTAGGCAAATGCTGCTGCTGTTTCCCCCACAGTCCCTAAATCTGCCCTGCCCAGAGCCCAGCTGAGCTGCACAGGTCAATGCCGATGGCTGGCGGCCACGCCAGAGGACAGAGCCCAGCGGGGTTGTCCACACACAGCCATCAGAGCAGCCAGTTCTTGCAGCCTTGGCTGCATCCTGGAACAGAAATAGAGTCAGCACGTGTGCCCTTCACTTGCCGTCCTGGGCAGGCTACAAACGCTGAGAAAGCAGCAGTTTCCTCCCTCTTCTACCTTGGATTGGCACCTTTCCTGCAAAGGGCTCCTTCTTTGCCCCCTCTCTCTGTACGGCAGGCCTGATTGCCTTGTGTGACCTCCTCTTTCCCCAGAAATCTCTCCTGGAATGGCCTCACACAGATCCGCAGCGACACTTTCCAGGCCTGGCATGGGATGCAGTTCCTCCAGGAGCTGTAAGTGGCACCGGGGCTAAAGGCACGGCAGGGCGAGTCTCTGCAGGGTCTCTGCAGAATCAGTGGGCAAGAGCAGATTTGCCCTTGGCAAAGTCCTGATTCCAACTGTGGAAGTCAGCCAGGGAGCACCAGGAGTGTGCAGCTGCAAAGGCCCTTTCCCCTGCCCTGCTCCTCTCCTGCATGGCTTCCTTGAGTGCAGCCAGACCTTGCCCACGTGCCTGGCACAGCCAGCTCACATCCTTGCCATCAGCCCTGACAGAGCTCTGTTGTTTGTCAGGATCCTCAGCCACAACCCGCTGGCTGTCATTGATGATGCTGCCTTCTTCAAGCTGCCCTCAGTGAGCTCTCTGTAAGTATTGGCTCATTTGGAGCAGATGCACAGAGAGCTGTGTCTCTCTGGAGTGCCCTGTTCTCAGGAAAGCAGCACAAATGGTGCAGGAGCAAAACTCCCTCTTGGCCAGCCTGAGTCTGCTGGAGACACAACTTGCCTGACTCAACTTGGAGCAGGCAGAAGTGGATGCCTCTGCCAACAGCACCACCATGATCAGGGCCCTGGGCTTGCTCTGAGAGCAGAGTTGTGTCCATGTCACCAGAGAGTTTCATGAGCTCTTTCCAATGTTTGCAGAGACCTGAGTGCCACCCAAGTGAACTCGCAGACGCTGCTGCAGCTGCTGCAGACCACAGTGAGCTTGGAAACCCTGTGAGTGTGTGCGACTGGGCCCCAGCCACCCGCAGGCCCAGAGGGCTGGGACAGGGGCTCTGCTTGGGAAACAAATCCGTGTGCCACAAAACCAGAACAAGCCCAGTAAGCTCAAGAGCTGCTGTTTCCTCCTGGGCAAGTGCCAAAGCTCACCAGCTCAGAGGAAGAATCTCACCTTGGGGGTGACATGCTGCAGGCTTCTCCAAGGGGAGTTTGAACTCCAGGCGGGTGCATTTCTGTGTCACGTGGTATTCGGGGAGCAGTTCTACTTTCCAGGATAAAATCCCCATTTTAATATTTTGCCTTGGGAGTCGGGGCCCTTTCCCAGAGCTGTGACACACAGTGAGGCACAAGCCCCAGGCGTGGTATGGGTGTGTTTCCTGAGTTGGGCTCTGAGGTATGCGCTGGGTGGCGGGACGTTCCTCCAAGAATCCCCTCTTGTCTGCAGCCAAGTGCCCAAGGAGGCGGCCTGCTGCCTGTGCCAGGAGCGTCCCCGGCCCGAGAGCCCCTGCAGGACCATCCAGTTCCTGTGCCAGAAGCTGTGCAGCACCAGCGCCCCGCAGTGCGGTGGGTGTCCGGAGGGGCTGGGGGAGCTCAAATCTGCCCTTTCTCCTGAGCCTGGGCAGATGCTGCAGCACTGCCCTGTGCTGGGCCGTGCTGATCTGCCCTTGCAGTACAGGCCTTGGGCACAACACCTTGGGATGGAAAGTTCCTGGTGATTGTACATATCTTGTGTGTCACATACTGTCTGGAGAAGGAACAGCTCACTGGGTCCACCAAACTTACCCATTTTCTGCCCTCACCATGGTTCTAGGCAAGGAAAGCAGGAATGTCCCGTGCCCCTCCCTGGTGCTGGAAGGCAAGGTCTGCCCATAAAGGCCCCAAATTGCCCTAACAGCCTGGTTTCTCTGCCACCCCAGTGCCCACTGCAGGGCAAAGGGCAGGGCCCCTGATGTGCTCTGCGGGGTGAACACCAAGCACCGTCATGCCCTGGTTGGCCTGTGCAGGGGCAGCAAAGCCCCGTCCTGCGCTAGCTGGGCACAGGGCACAGCACATGCTGTGCACAGCAGGGCCAGGCTGCCCTTCTGCAAACAGAGACAGCCAGGTTTGCAAGGGCCCCTGGGAGCTCGCTTCTCTCACTGCCTCAGCCCCAGGTTTCCCACAGCACAGTCCCAGAGCTCTGAAGCCCTTAAGGAAGTTTTTCATTCTCTAACAGCTTCAGCTGCTTCTCTTGGCAATGGCCCTGGAGCAAAGGAGTCCCTGGGCATTCCTCCCATGCCAGTGTGTGCCCCCCTTGCAGTGCTGATCTTTCCTCTGGGGTCTCTGCCTCTTCACTGGCTCCAGCAGAGCAAGCCAAGCCTGCTCATCTGGAGCTGTGGGAACCTCTCTGACAGCAATTCCATTCCCCTGGGATTTTTCTGTCCCTTCCAAAGACAGCCCCAGGAGACACCAAGAAAGAACCAGCTCTCTGCTCTGCCCCAAGGTGATAATGGCATGGATTGAATGGCTCTGCTCCTCACCACAACACATCCTCCATTCCTCTCTTGTGCTCCCTGGCCTTGAGATGAGCTGCTGCTGCTTGGGGTAACCTCTGAGCCTGTGTTTGTGCCCAGCTGCTGATCTGCGCTCTTGCTGTTCTCCAGATCACACAACTCTTCTACAGAGTCGGGGAGAAATAATGGACATGGAACAAGGCAGAGAGTTGAACACCATCCCAGTGTTGAGCCTCAAGCCCAAGGAGCCTTCAGTGGGAGATGGTGAAAGTGTAACGCTTGTTGTTGGCCTGACCCTGAGCACTGAGGGTGATGTCAGCAGCCCGGACAGTTCCAGAACAAACTCACATCCCCCTCAGCATCTCTTGGGGCATGAAGGCAAAACAAGCACTCATGTCCTGAGGGCCAAGGTCAACAAGAAGCTGCACAAGGCTGGAAGCATCAAGACTGCCAAAAGCAATGTGGTGAAAAAGTCACCCTCAAGCTGGCAGCAGGACAAAATGGAGCCACGTTTATACCAGCAAGGCTCAAAGCATTCAGCGGTAGCTGGTGGATTAAAACGTGGTGTCCATACCTCCATGTCTGCAAATCACAGAGATGAGGAGGAAGATCCAGCTGCCAGCAAGTACCACATCAAGACACGCAAATGGCACAAGAAGGAGGACAGCCAGTATGGAGTTGGATATAATAATCTTTTCTACCAGGTTTCACAACCTGTGAAAGTGGAGCGAAGGTCCAGATCTGACCACGATCTAAACAAGAATCTGGATTTTCTCTCTGACCTGTTGATTGGGAGCCGCCCCGCTGCAAAGAGGAGAGGAAGAGCCACAGCTGAAGAGAAGCATTTCCCTATAGGCAGGCACCTCCTGATGATGCCACACACCACACGGGAGGAAGACTCCATGTTCCTCAACAAACCTGTGAGCCCCCAAAATCCAGACCTTGCTCCAGTTCCAAAAAGATGGGAAACCAACGTTGATCATCACCGGCCAATGCAGGAAGCACACAAAGGCCTGCGAGCATTCATGGCCCACGTGGAGCGAGCCCTGAACAGGGACTGCAGCCTGCCCCAGCTCAAGCACGCCTGTGCCAGGATGGTCATGAAGACCAGGCTGCTTCTAAAGCTGCTCACTGAGAGAAAAGAGAACCAGGGAGCCTATGATCCCATGGCCCAGTGTCGTCGGCAAGAGAGGATGATCATTCATATGGCCTTGGGGAATGGCAAGGGACTCACACGGAAGGTAGGAGAGCTGCAGGCACTGCTGCACGTGTCCTTCTGGGCAAAGGAGAATGGAAGGATCAATCCTCTTACCCCTGTGATCTTCCTTTCCTCACAGCGCAAACTGGAAGTTGTGGTGTACGTGGTCACGTTTGTGGTTTTGCTGATTTTCTTCATCTTAGTTTTCCTGATCCTGAACTGCATCTTCCACGTAAGAGAATTTCTTGTTTGACACAGAGCTGTCTGTCGTAGCTGGAGTGCCCAGGTGACAAGCCCCATGTGCCACTGCAGATGGGCCTGCATGTGCTGGCTACCACAGGAGATGTTGTTCCAAGCCTGCAGCTTGTGCCAGCATCCACAGCAGCCAGCTCAGCAGGGTCCAGCCTGCCTGAGGGAAGATTGTCCTGCCTCCTGTCCCGGCTCTCCCCAGCTTTGCTTTGCTCTCCTGCCTTCAGCCACCCAGCAATGAGAGCTTTTGCCCTCTCCTGTTTGGCAGAATATTACAGGAAAACTGATGTTGCAAATCTCCCATTTTCCTTCCCCAGAAGCGCTCTCGACGTTGTGAACTTGACTCCCAACCCCGCGACACCGGGAATTTGTGTCTCAGAAGGTAACTGCTCCCTGCCCCTGCCACTGCTGTGCCACCAAGAGTCTTTCCCGTGCACAGCAGCTCCTCCTGGAGCCCCGCAGCCGCGCAGGTGCCGCTGCCCAGGACTCTCCCGGCTGTGTTTCCAACACGTCGCGTTTGGGGCAGCCCCGGGCGAGCGGTTCCTGAGCGGCAGCGCTGGGCACGGCCGGGGGCTCCCAGCCCAACCAGCCCTTGCCACGCCGGCGCTGGGATGGATGTCCTGGGCCCCGGTGTGCTCCCGAGTTTCTGTGAGCACCAGCAATACCTCTGTGTTCCCAGAACAGTCTCCTCTGCTGATGGCTCCGCCCTATTTCTTCCCTGCTCCCTCCCCACAGTGGCTGCTGAAGAACTCACTCCCATCCTCTCCACTTGCCTTTTGCATGCAGGGCTCATTCTCTGCATTGCCAGCCATTGCCATCCCTGCTGGGGCTCCCCATCTTCCTTGGGCTCTGCTGGGACAGCCCCGAGCAGGGAGAGGTGCTGGCACCTGCTGCAGCCCTCCCTGGACAGACCTCCCTGCTCACGGAGTGGGAGCAGGGAGCTCTGGGCATGGGATGGCCTGAAGCCTTTTTGTCCCCATTCACCTCGCTCACTCCATTGCTTTGCAGTGTTGGAAATGCCCCTTCCCAACTCCTCCAGCGGCTGCTGCGCACACAGGGCAGAGCACAGGCAGCCCTGTTGCCCACAGCCTCCATCACCAGCTGCCTTCTCTCTTTAACCCTCTTTTCCCTTCCTGATTTTTTCAGGTTCTGCGTAAAACTGCGACCGTGTGGGAGGAAGCATAACAAGGAGGCACAGCATGTAGAAGAGAAAAGGGCAGATAGCTCCCTTGTGACTTGCCCCTGTTCCCAGTACGGTCAAGATGCTTCCCCAAGCTGTTCTCCGTGCTATTCTCTGTTCAGGAAGTCAGAATTGCCATGGATTCAGAGCCTCAGGGATTCCTATCAATCCCATAGATAAGCGTCCCAGGAAGAGACATAGTGTGAAGAACTAAGGTGGAAGACTCCCAAAAAGTTAATGGGATGCCAGCAATTCTTCACTTCCCATTTTAGCTGAGGCTCTCCTTGGATGCCGTTTCATTGGTTGCTGTTATTTCCATGGATGCTTTTGCCTTAGTTGTTGTTATTTCCATGGATGCTGTTTCATTGGTTGTTGTTGTTTCCTTGGATGCTTTTTCTTTGGCTGTTATTTTCTTGCTGCCCCTGCTGAGGGAAGGCCGGAGGGTGCTGCAGGCAAGCGCAAGCTCTGGACACCCAGAGGAGGCATCTCAGGGTTTTCCTCATCCCTTCTGGCAATGATTCCCCCTGCATTCAGTAGAAATAAAGTTCATTCTTGTTCCTCGTGGAGTTGCTGTTGTATTTGTAAAAGCAGTTTCTGATGACCCTTATGGAATTGGCCAAATTCACTTTGAGATTGTTGTGAGTTGACCCCAGCCAGATGCCAGTCACTCCCAAAGCTGCTCACTCACTCCTCTCTGCAGCTGGACAGAGGGGAAAATATTTAAGGAAGGTTTATGAGTTAAGGACCAGGAGAAAATACTCATCAAATACCATCAAGTACAAAACCGGTTCGACTTGATATTAAATGAATTTATTACTAACACAATCAGAGCAGGATAATGAGAAATAAAAGAAGCCCTTAAAAACACCTTTCCCTCACCCCTCCCTCCTTCCCAGCACTATTGCCTAATCCCAGCAGCACAAGGAGACAGGGAATGGGAGTAATTTCCCTACTCTCAGAGAGCAGATCTATCACCCTGCTGCACCACGGGGCTCCTCCCATGAGAGACAGTTCTCCAGGAACTTCTCCAATGTGGTTCCATCCCACGAACAGCAGCTCACTGCAAACTTCTGCAGCATGAGTCTGTCCCACAGGCAACGTTCCTCCCAGAACTGCTGCGGCATGGGTCACTCTCCCACAGGTGCAGTCCTGCAAGGACAGGCTGCTCCAGCCTGGGAGCAGGGCCCCTCTCTCCACAGGCCTCCCACAGGATCACAGCCTCCTGCAGGCATCCAGCTGCTCTGGTGCAGGGCCCCTCCACAGCATGCAGGTGAATCTCTGCTTCCCCATGCATCCCTGCGGGCTGCAGGAGCACTGCAGCCCCACCATGGTCTCCCCACTGCCTGCAGAGGAATCTCGGCTCTGGAGCCTGGAGCATCTCCTCAGCCTCAGTCTGCAATGCCCATGGAGCCTGCAGGTGGTTCTCTTCACATGTGCTCACTCCTGCTTTTCTCTGGTCCTAATTAAAATTGTGTCACAACTTGATTTTGCTTTCTTTGAAATCTGTTACCACAGAGGTGTAACGGCCATTTCTACTTGGGCCAGCCTTGAGAAGGTGCCAGAACCTTCCGGCATGTCCGGCAAAGCCAATGCCAGTGGGCTCCAGGGTGGACATCCACCTTTAGGAGCCATCAGGGATTGGTTCTGGCAGACATTGTGGAAGCTGGAAGCTTCCACCAGCTTCTAACAGAAGGAATCTTCGTGACTCCGTGCCCAGGACTGGAGGCCGCCCTGGCCCAAGCGCTGCCGCAGCCGCCCCGGCCCGAGCTGCTGTCCCGCGCGTTTCCCCTCAGGCCGGGACGGCCGCTGCCGGTGCCGCTGCCCGGAGCCGGAGCTGCCCGTGCGGCGGAGAGCGGCCGCGCTTGCCGGCCGGGCCGGGCCGCCTCTCTGGCCGCTGCTTGCGGGGCCATGCCGGCCTTGCCCGAGCTGCCCGCGGCTCCCTTTGCACGGCGCTCGCTGCCGGGGCCGGCGCGCTCAGGCGGAGCTGCCGCCCCTCAGGCTCCCGGCGCTTCCCGCCATTGCCGCTGCAGCTCCCTCAGCCTCTGCCGGCCGCCATGCCGACACTGCCCGCCTTTCGGCAAGCTCCCCGCGCCCTCCCAGCGCCAGGCGGCCTTTGGCCCCGCCTGCCTGCCGCCTGCCCACCAAAGGCGCTCTCACCGCTCCGCACAAGTGGAGAGGAGAAAAAGGACAGCCAAAGGCTCATGAGTTTACAGAAAGGGAGGGAGGGAGAGATCCCTCCCCGGTCATGGTCACGGACACAAGGGATGGAACTTGGGTATATTCATTACATTTATTACTAATAAAATCAGAGCAGGAGAATGAGAAGCAAAATAAATTTCAACAGTGAAATAAACAGGGCAAGGAGACTTCTTCTCCTTTTAATGCCTTTATTATAAGTGATCAGCTCAGGATTGGGCAGTTCGGCGGGCCTGCAGCTCCCCATCGTCTCTCGCAGGGCGACTCAGAGGAGGAGGATATGCACAGCTTTGTCCACCAGGGGTGGAGCTGGGGGATCCGGTCCTCGTGGGACCCTTTAGGGCGTGTTGATCCCATCCGATGTTGAATTGGTCTCGGTCTTGCTTCCTCCCAGACCTGGCCCGGGGGCTCTCGAAGACAGGGTGAGGAACAGTGAAGGTTTTCAGCATCTCTGCAGGCCCAGCAATCCGCTCCTCTCATCCAGACATCACTCCAATCTTTCAACTCTTAGGTGCTCGTTGTTTTTGGGGTTTTCTCCGTGCATTTGGAATAGGGTCCCACACAGCATGCTGGTCCTTGGAGTATTTTCCATATCCCTCCCCTCCAAAGTCTCTTTACCTCACTGTTCGGGAGGTACCCACCCTTCTCTGTCTCAGAGAAGGGCCATTAACTCGCCCCAGCCAGGGCTTTTATTGATACAAAAACAACTATTAACAACAACGACCCGTAATTCCCATAACACAAGCAGCACCCCAGCAGTAGCGGTAACCTTTTTTCGCACAGAAAAAAAGCAACAGAATTTTTATTCATAACAAACAGCAACTGTAGCCCCAAAGCCATGCCAAAATGTGTCCACACCAACCCAATACAGATGGGAATGGCTTCACAGTGACACAGAGCAGGCTTAGATCCCGTGCTCAGGAGAAATCCTTCCCTGGGAGGGTGGGCAGGCCCTGGCACAGGGTGCCCAGAGCAGCTGTGGTGGCCCCTGGATCCCTGGCAGTGTCCAAGGCCCGGTTGGACGGGGCTTGGAGCAGCCTGGGATAGTGGAAGGTGTCCCTGCTGCCATGGCAGGGGTGAAACTGGATGGGCTTTAAGGCCCCTTCCAAGCCCATCCATTCCATCATGCCACAGATTGATGGCTCTGAGACAGAGTCATTTGGTGACAGCATGGCCTCAACTGCGCTTTGCTGCGAGCTCTGATGCCAAGCACCATCCCGGTGACAAGAGCATTGCTAGAGTGTCATCAGAAGGACTACTGTGACACTGGCAGCAGCACTGTGACACAGGAGCGGCCACAGCTGCAGCTCAGGTCTGCGTCCCAGTCGACTGCAGCCAGTCCTGCCTCGCCATGGACCTGGTGATGCGTCTGGTGCGCGCTCTGCTCCTGCTGGCCCTGCTGCTGGCAGTGGCCCCCTCGTCAGCAGTGGGCAAGGAGCTCTGTCCAGAGCCCTGCCACTGCCCAGGCCGTGGGCGGCTGAACTGCGGCCACGCCGGCCTGGCCACCGTGCCCCCGGTCAGCCGCCGTCGAGCCCTGACCTTCCTGTGAGTGCCGCGGCCCCTCAGAGCCCTGCGGCTGCCCCTCCTCGGCTCCCTGGCTCTGCAAACCCCACCTGGGACACCTGGGGCACTCCCTGGCTGGAGACAGGGGGGGTTTGGGGGCCTGAGCTCAGCGTGAGCCAGGTGAAGCCAGGCTGGGCACGCTGTGCCTTCTCCAGGCAAAGCCCAATTCCAGCTCAGCAGCCAAAAGGCAGGGAAATGGGCTTGCCTGAGGGGGGGCCGGGTCTTTTGTTTCTTTGCAGAGATTTCACTGGCAACTCCATTGCTGATGTTGGAAAACGAACCTGGCAGGACTACCCATGGACTGAGACCTTGTAAGTGCCCTGCAGCATTTCAAATGTCAGGAGTGTGGGGAGTTTGCATCCTTTGGTCTGGGGTTGGAGCAGCAGCCCCCACACCACCAGCTTCCATTGGAATTCCAAGCTTGGCTGCTCTGCCAGGAGGGGTGTGAATCACCAGAGCTTCCCACCATGGCAAGAATTGCCTTGAGTCTCTTGCAGCCTTGGCACCATCCCCGTGTCTGTCTTGCCAGGGATCAAGCTGTGGTCAGCTTCAGCCGGCCAGGAGCAAGGGCCTGCTCTGGCCAGGAGTGGGGACGATCCCTGCAGCGGTGCCCCAAAGAGATGCTTCAGTCAAGCTGCTGCAGGAGATTTTCCCTTGAGAATGCCATTTGCAGCTGGGCTGTGGGCGCTGTCACAATGTCCCTCTGTCCCCTTGCAGGGTGCTCAGGGACAATGAGCTGCGGGCTGTGAAGAGGCATTCCCTGGAGGGGCTGTTCCTGCTGAAGCACCTGTAAGCACCATGCCCTGCCCACGGCGGGGGGGGCTCCTGCCTGCCCCTGCCTGGGGCCCTGCTGCTCAGCCCAGGCACGGGCACATGGCCTTTGTCCCTCCTGGAATCCAGGCTGCAGAGGCAGGTAAAAGCAACAGGGCAAATGGAAGTGACATTTGTTGTTCTACCTGGAACAGGGATTTGTCCTCCAATGAGATTCTGTCCATTGAGGAACGGGCATTTGAGCCACTGCCTTTCCTGAAGTCTCTGTGAGTGATCAAGTTTCTCTCTGGGGGTTTCAGCTCAGTCTTTGCCTGGGCACCGAGCCTGTGTAGGCAAATGCTGCTGCTGTTTCCCCCACAGTCCCTAAATCTGCCCTGCCCAGAGCCCAGCTGAGCTGCACAGGTCAATGCCGATGGCTGGCGGCCACGCCAGAGGACAGAGCCCAGCGGGGTTGTCCACACACAGCCATCAGAGCAGCCAGTTCTTGCAGCCTTGGCTGCATCCTGGAACAGAAATAGAGTCAGCACGTGTGCCCTTCACTTGCCGTCCTGGGCAGGCTACAAACGCTGAGAAAGCAGCAGTTTCCTCCCTCTTCTACCTTGGATTGGCACCTTTCCTGCAAAGGGCTCCTTCTTTGCCCCCTCTCTCTGTACGGCAGGCCTGATTGCCTTGTGTGACCTCCTCTTTCCCCAGAAATCTCTCCTGGAATGGCCTCACACAGATCCGCAGCGACACTTTCCAGGCCTGGCATGGGATGCAGTTCCTCCAGGAGCTGTAAGTGGCACCGGGGCTAAAGGCACGGCAGGGCGAGTCTCTGCAGGGTCTCTGCAGAATCAGTGGGCAAGAGCAGATTTGCCCTTGGCAAAGTCCTGATTCCAACTGTGGAAGTCAGCCAGGGAGCACCAGGAGTGTGCAGCTGCAAAGGCCCTTTCCCCTGCCCTGCTCCTCTCCTGCATGGCTTCCTTGAGTGCAGCCAGACCTTGCCCACGTGCCTGGCACAGCCAGCTCACATCCTTGCCATCAGCCCTGACAGAGCTCTGTTGTTTGTCAGGATCCTCAGCCACAACCCGCTGGCTGTCATTGATGATGCTGCCTTCTTCAAGCTGCCCTCAGTGAGCTCTCTGTAAGTATTGGCTCATTTGGAGCAGATGCACAGAGAGCTGTGTCTCTCTGGAGTGCCCTGTTCTCAGGAAAGCAGCACAAATGGTGCAGGAGCAAAACTCCCTCTTGGCCAGCCTGAGTCTGCTGGAGACACAACTTGCCTGACTCAACTTGGAGCAGGCAGAAGTGGATGCCTCTGCCAACAGCACCACCATGATCAGGGCCCTGGGCTTGCTCTGAGAGCAGAGTTGTGTCCATGTCACCAGAGAGTTTCATGAGCTCTTTCCAATGTTTGCAGAGACCTGAGTGCCACCCAAGTGAACTCGCAGACGCTGCTGCAGCTGCTGCAGACCACAGTGAGCTTGGAAACCCTGTGAGTGTGTGCGACTGGGCCCCAGCCACCCGCAGGCCCAGAGGGCTGGGACAGGGGCTCTGCTTGGGAAACAAATCCGTGTGCCACAAAACCAGAACAAGCCCAGTAAGCTCAAGAGCTGCTGTTTCCTCCTGGGCAAGTGCCAAAGCTCACCAGCTCAGAGGAAGAATCTCACCTTGGGGGTGACATGCTGCAGGCTTCTCCAAGGGGAGTTTGAACTCCAGGCGGGTGCATTTCTGTGTCACGTGGTATTCGGGGAGCAGTTCTACTTTCCAGGATAAAATCCCCATTTTAATATTTTGCCTTGGGAGTCGGGGCCCTTTCCCAGAGCTGTGACACACAGTGAGGCACAAGCCCCAGGCGTGGTATGGGTGTGTTTCCTGAGTTGGGCTCTGAGGTATGCGCTGGGTGGCGGGACGTTCCTCCAAGAATCCCCTCTTGTCTGCAGCCAAGTGCCCAAGGAGGCGGCCTGCTGCCTGTGCCAGGAGCGTCCCCGGCCCGAGAGCCCCTGCAGGACCATCCAGTTCCTGTGCCAGAAGCTGTGCAGCACCAGCGCCCCGCAGTGCGGTGGGTGTCCGGAGGGGCTGGGGGAGCTCAAATCTGCCCCTTCTCCTGAGCCTGGGCAGATGCTGCAGCACTGCCCTGTGCTGGGCCGTGCTGATCTGCCCTTGCAGTACAGGCCTTGGGCACAACACCTTGGGATGGAAAGTTCCTGGTGATTGTACATATCTTGTGTGTCACATACTGTCTGGAGAAGGAACAGCTCACTGGGTCCACCAAACTTACCCATTTTCTGCCCTCACCATGGTTCTAGGCAAGGAAAGCAGGAATGTCCCGTGCCCCTCCCTGGTGCTGGAAGGCAAGGTCTGCCCATAAAGGCCCCAAATTGCCCTAACAGCCTGGTTTCTCTGCCACCCCAGTGCCCACTGCAGGGCAAAGGGCAGAGCCCCTGATGTGCTCTGCGGGGTGAACACCAAGCACCGTCATGCCCTGGTTGGCCTGTGCAGGGGCAGCAAAGCCCCGTCCTGCGCTAGCTGGGCACAGGGCACAGCACATGCTGTGCACAGCAGGGCCAGGCTGCCCTTCTGCAAACAGAGACAGCCAGGTTTGCAAGGGCCCCTGGGAGCTCGCTTCTCTCACTGCCTCAGCCCCAGGTTTCCCACAGCACAGTCCCAGAGCTCTGAAGCCCTTAAGGAAGTTTTTCATTCTCTAACAGCTTCAGCTGCTTCTCTTGGCAATGGCCCTGGAGCAAAGGAGTCCCTGGGCATTCCTCCCATGCCAGTGTGTGCCCCCCTTGCAGTGCTGATCTTTCCTCTGGGGTCTCTGCCTCTTCACTGGCTCCAGCAGAGCAAGCCAAGCCTGCTCATCTGGAGCTGTGGGAACCTCTCTGACAGCAATTCCATTCCCCTGGGATTTTTCTGTCCCTTCCAAAGACAGCCCCAGGAGACACCAAGAAAGAACCAGCTCTCTGCTCTGCCCCAAGGTGATAATGGCATGGATTGAATGGCTCTGCTCCTCACCACAACACATCCTCCATTCCTCTCTTGTGCTCCCTGGCCTTGAGATGAGCTGCTGCTGCTTGGGGTAACCTCTGAGCCTGTGTTTGTGCCCAGCTGCTGATCTGCGCTCTTGCTGTTCTCCAGATCACACAACTCTTCTACAGAGTCGGGGAGAAATAATGGACATGGAACAAGGCAGAGAGTTGAACACCATCCCAGTGTTGAGCCTCAAGCCCAAGGAGCCTTCAGTGGGAGATGGTGAAAGTGTAACGCTTGTTGTTGGCCTGACCCTGAGCACTGAGGGTGATGTCAGCAGCCCGGACAGTTCCAGAACAAACTCACATCCCCCTCAGCATCTCTTGGGGCATGAAGGCAAAACAAGCACTCATGTCCTGAGGGCCAAGGTCAACAAGAAGCTGCACAAGGCTGGAAGCATCAAGACTGCCAAAAGCAATGTGGTGAAAAAGTCACCCTCAAGCTGGCAGCAGGACAAAATGGAGCCACGTTTATACCAGCAAGGCTCAAAGCATTCAGCGGTAGCTGGTGGATTAAAACGTGGTGTCCATACCTCCATGTCTGCAAATCACAGAGATGAGGAGGAAGATCCAGCTGCCAGCAAGTACCACATCAAGACACGCAAATGGCACAAGAAGGAGGACAGCCAGTATGGAGTTGGATATAATAATCTTTTCTACCAGGTTTCACAACCTGTGAAAGTGGAGCGAAGGTCCAGATCTGACCACGATCTAAACAAGAATCTGGATTTTCTCTCTGACCTGTTGATTGGGAGCCGCCCCGCTGCAAAGAGGAGAGGAAGAGCCACAGCTGAAGAGAAGCATTTCCCTATAGGCAGGCACCTCCTGATGATGCCACACACCACACGGGAGGAAGACTCCATGTTCCTCAACAAACCTGTGAGCCCCCAAAATCCAGACCTTGCTCCAGTTCCAAAAAGATGGGAAACCAACGTTGATCATCACCGGCCAATGCAGGAAGCACACAAAGGCCTGCGAGCATTCATGGCCCACGTGGAGCGAGCCCTGAACAGGGACTGCAGCCTGCCCCAGCTCAAGCACGCCTGTGCCAGGATGGTCATGAAGACCAGGCTGCTTCTAAAGCTGCTCACTGAGAGAAAAGAGAACCAGGGAGCCTATGATCCCATGGCCCAGTGTCGTCGGCAAGAGAGGATGATCATTCATATGGCCTTGGGGAATGGCAAGGGACTCACACGGAAGGTAGGAGAGCTGCAGGCACTGCTGCACGTGTCCTTCTGGGCAAAGGAGAATGGAAGGATCAATCCTCTTACCCCTGTGATCTTCCTTTCCTCACAGCGCAAACTGGAAGTTGTGGTGTACGTGGTCACGTTTGTGGTTTTGCTGATTTTCTTCATCTTAGTTTTCCTGATCCTGAACTGCATCTTCCACGTAAGAGAATTTCTTGTTTGACACAGAGCTGTCTGTCGTAGCTGGAGTGCCCAGGTGACAAGCCCCATGTGCCACTGCAGATGGGCCTGCATGTGCTGGCTACCACAGGAGATGTTGTTCCAAGCCTGCAGCTTGTGCCAGCATCCACAGCAGCCAGCTCAGCAGGGTCCAGCCTGCCTGAGGGAAGATTGTCCTGCCTCCTGTCCCGGCTCTCCCCAGCTTTGCTTTGCTCTCCTGCCTTCAGCCACCCAGCAATGAGAGCTTTTGCCCTCTCCTGTTTGGCAGAATATTACAGGAAAACTGATGTTGCAAATCTCCCATTTTCCTTCCCCAGAAGCGCTCTCGACGTTGTGAACTTGACTCCCAACCCCGCGACACCGGGAATTTGTGTCTCAGAAGGTAACTGCTCCCTGCCCCTGCCACTGCTGTGCCACCAAGAGTCTTTCCCGTGCACAGCAGCTCCTCCTGGAGCCCCGCAGCCGCGCAGGTGCCGCTGCCCAGGACTCTCCCGGCTGTGTTTCCAACACGTCGCGTTTGGGGCAGCCCCGGGCGAGCGGTTCCTGAGCGGCAGCGCTGGGCACGGCCGGGGGCTCCCAGCCCAACCAGCCCTTGCCACGCCGGCGCTGGGATGGATGTCCTGGGCCCCGGTGTGCTCCCGAGTTTCTGTGAGCACCAGCAATACCTCTGTGTTCCCAGAACAGTCTCCTCTGCTGATGGCTCCGCCCTATTTCTTCCCTGCTCCCTCCCCACAGTGGCTGCTGAAGAACTCACTCCCATCCTCTCCACTTGCCTTTTGCATGCAGGGCTCATTCTCTGCATTGCCAGCCATTGCCATCCCTGCTGGGGCTCCCCATCTTCCTTGGGCTCTGCTGGGACAGCCCCGAGCAGGGAGAGGTGCTGGCACCTGCTGCAGCCCTCCCTGGACAGACCTCCCTGCTCACGGAGTGGGAGCAGGGAGCTCTGGGCATGGGATGGCCTGAAGCCTTTTTGTCCCCATTCACCTCGCTCACTCCATTGCTTTGCAGTGTTGGAAATGCCCCTTCCCAACTCCTCCAGCGGCTGCTGCGCACACAGGGCAGAGCACAGGCAGCCCTGTTGCCCACAGCCTCCATCACCAGCTGCCTTCTCTCTTTAACCCTCTTTTCCCTTCCTGATTTTTTCAGGTTCTGTGTAAAACTGCGACCGTGTGGGAGGAAGCATAACAAGGAGGCACAGCATGTAGAAGAGAAAAGGGCAGATAGCTCCCTTGTGACTTGCCCCTGTTCCCAGTACGGTCAAGATGCTTCCCCAAGCTGTTCTCCGTGCTATTCTCTGTTCAGGAAGTCAGAATTGCCATGGATTCAGAGCCTCAGGGATTCCTATCAATCCCATAGATAAGCGTCCCAGGAAGAGACATAGTGTGAAGAACTAAGGTGGAAGACTCCCAAAAAGTTAATGGGATGCCAGCAATTCTTCACTTCCCATTTTAGCTGAGGCTCTCCTTGGATGCCGTTTCATTGGTTGCTGTTATTTCCATGGATGCTTTTGCCTTAGTTGTTGTTATTTCCATGGATGCTGTTTCATTGGTTGTTGTTGTTTCCTTGGATGCTTTTTCTTTGGCTGTTATTTTCTTGCTGCCCCTGCTGAGGGAAGGCCGGAGGGTGCTGCAGGCAAGCGCAAGCTCTGGACACCCAGAGGAGGCATCTCAGGGTTTTCCTCATCCCTTCTGGCAATGATTCCCCCTGCATTCAGTAGAAATAAAGTTCATTCTTGTTCCTCGTGGAGTTGCTGTTGTATTTGTAAAAGCAGTTTCTGATGACCCTTATGGAATTGGCCAAATTCACTTTGAGATTGTTGTGAGTTGACCCCAGCCAGATGCCAGTCACTCATAAAGCTGCTCACTCACTCCTCTCTGCAGCTGGACAGAGGGGAAAATATTTAAGGAAGGTTTATGAGTTAAGGACCAGGAGAAAATACTCATCAAATACCATCAAGTACAAAACCGGTTCGACTTGATATTAAATGAATTTATTACTAACACAATCAGAGCAGGATAATGAGAAATAAAAGAAGCCCTTAAAAACACCTTTCCCTCACCCCTCCCTCCTTCCCAGCACTATTGCCTAATCCCAGCAGCACAAGGAGACAGGGAATGGGAGTAATTTCCCTACTCTCAGAGAGCAGATCTATCACCCTGCTGCACCACGGGGCTCCTCCCATGAGAGACAGTTCTCCAGGAACTTCTCCAATGTGGTTCCATCCCACGAACAGCAGCTCACTGCAAACTTCTGCAGCATGAGTCTGTCCCACAGGCAACGTTCCTCCCAGAACTGCTGCGGCATGGGTCACTCTCCCACAGGTGCAGTCCTGCAAGGACAGGCTGCTCCAGCCTGGGAGCAGGGCCCCTCTCTCCACAGGCCTCCCACAGGATCACAGCCTCCTGCAGGCATCCAGCTGCTCTGGTGCAGGGCCCCTCCACAGCATGCAGGTGAATCTCTGCTTCCCCATGCATCCCTGCGGGCTGCAGGAGCACTGCAGCCCCACCATGGTCTCCCCACTGCCTGCAGAGGAATCTCGGCTCTGGAGCCTGGAGCATCTCCTCAGCCTCAGTCTGCAATGCCCATGGAGCCTGCAGGTGGTTCTCTTCACATGTGCTCACTCCTGCTTTTCTCTGGTCCTAATTAAAATTGTGTCACAACTTGATTTTGCTTTCTTTGAAATCTGTTACCACAGAGGTGTAACGGCCATTTCTACTTGGGCCAGCCTTGAGAAGGTGCCAGAACCTTCCGGCATGTCCGGCAAAGCCAATGCCAGTGGGCTCCAGGGTGGACATCCACCTTTAGGAGCCATCAGGGATTGGTTCTGGCAGACATTGTGGAAGCTGGAAGCTTCCACCAGCTTCTAACAGAAGGAATCTTCGTGACTCCGTGCCCAGGACTGGAGGCCGCCCTGGCCCAAGCGCTGCCGCAGCCGCCCCGGCCCGAGCTGCTGTCCCGCGCGTTTCCCCTCAGGCCGGGACGGCCGCTGCCGGTGCCGCTGCCCGGAGCCGGAGCTGCCCGTGCGGCGGAGAGCGGCCGCGCTTGCCGGCCGGGCCGGGCCGCCTCTCTGGCCGCTGCTTGCGGGGCCATGCCGGCCTTGCCCGAGCTGCCCGCGGCTCCCTTTGCACGGCGCTCGCTGCCGGGGCCGGCGCGCTCAGGCGGAGCTGCCGCCCCTCAGGCTCCCGGCGCTTCCCGCCATTGCCGCTGCAGCTCCCTCAGCCTCTGC
The DNA here is from genome assembly GCF_047830755.1 of Zonotrichia albicollis. NCBI lineage: Eukaryota > Metazoa > Chordata > Aves > Passeriformes > Passerellidae > Zonotrichia > Zonotrichia albicollis. The sequence goes on along the minus strand of NC_133841.1, from coordinate 5,510,163 downwards.
CGGCCGCCATGCCGACACTGCCCGCCTTTCGGCAAGCTCCCCGCGCCCTCCCAGCGCCAGGCGGCCTTTGGCCCCGCCTGCCTGCCGCCTGCCCACCAAAGGCGCTCTCACCGCTCCGCACAAGTGGAGAGGAGAAAAAGGACAGCCAAAGGCTCATGAGTTTACAGAAAGGGAGGGAGGGAGAGATCCCTCCCCGGTCATGGTCACGGACACAAGGGATGGAACTTGGGTATATTCATTACATTTATTACTAATAAAATCAGAGCAGGAGAATGAGAAGCAAAATAAATTTCAACAGTGAAATAAACAGGGCAAGGAGACTTCTTCTCCTTTTAATGCCTTTATTATAAGTGATCAGCTCAGGATTGGGCAGTTCGGCGGGCCTGCAGCTCCCCATCGTCTCTCGCAGGGCGACTCAGAGGAGGAGGATATGCACAGCTTTGTCCACCAGGGGTGGAGCTGGGGGATCCGGTCCTCGTGGGACCCTTAGGCGTGTTGATCCATCCGATGTTGAATTGGTCTCGGTCTTGCTTCCTCCCAGACCTGGCCCGGGGGCTCTCGAAGACAGGGTGAGGAACAGTGAAGGTTTTCAGCATCTCTGCAGGCCCAGCAATCCGCTCCTCTCATCCAGACATCACTCCAATCTTTCAACTCTTAGGTGCTCGTTGTTTTTGGGGTTTCTCCGTGCATTGGAATAGGGTCCCACACAGCATGCTGGTCCTTGGAGTATTTTCCATATCCCTCCCCTCCAAAGTCTCTTTACCTCACTGTTCGGGAGGTACCCCACCCTTCTCTGTCTCAGAGAAGGGCCATTAACTCGCCCCAGCCAGGGCTTTTATTGATACAAAAACAACTATTAACAACAACGACCCGTAATTCCCATAACACAAGCAGCACCCCAGCAGTAGCGGTAACCTTTTTCGCACAGAAAAAAAGGCAACAGAATTTTTATTCATAACAAACAGCAACTGTAGCCCAAAGCCATGCCAAAATGTGTCCACACCAACCCAATACAGATGGGAATGGCTTCACAGTGACACAGAGCAGGCTTAGATCCCGTGCTCAGGAGAAATCCTTCCCTGGGAGGGTGGGCAGGCCCTGGCACAGGGTGCCCAGAGCAGCTGTGGTGGCCCCTGGATCCCTGGCAGTGTCCAAGGCCCGGTTGGACGGGGCTTGAGCAGCCTGGGATAGTGGAAGGTGTCCCTGCTGCCATGGCAGGGGTTGAAACTGGATGGGCTTTAAGGCCCCTTCCAAGCCCATCCATTCCATCATGCCACAGATTGATGGCTCTGAGACAGAGTCATTTGGTGACAGCATGGCCTCAACTGCGCTTTGCTGCGAGCTCTGATGCCAAGCACCATCCCGGTGACAAGAGCATTGCTAGAGTGTCATCAGAAGGACTACTGTGACACTGGCAGCAGCACTGTGACACAGGAGCGGCCACAGCTGCAGCTCAGGTCTGCGTCCCAGTCGACTGCAGCCAGTCCTGCCTCGCCATGGACCTGGTGATGCGTCTGGTGCGCGCTCTGCTCCTGCTGGCCCTGCTGCTGGCAGTGGCCCCCTCGTCAGCAGTGGGCAAGGAGCTCTGTCCAGAGCCCTGCCACTGCCCAGGCCGTGGGCGGCTGAACTGCGGCCACGCCGGCCTGGCCACCGTGCCCCCGGTCAGCCGCCGTCGAGCCCTGACCTTCCTGTGAGTGCCGCGGCCCCTCAGAGCCCTGCGGCTGCCCCTCCTCGGCTCCCTGGCTCTGCAAACCCCACCTGGGACACCTGGGGCACTCCTGGCTGGAGACAGGGGGGGTTTGGGGAGCCTGAGCTCAGCGTGAGCCAGGTGAAGCCAGGCTGGGCACGCTGTGCCTTCTCCAGGCAAAGCCCAATTCCAGCTCAGCAGCCAAAAGGCAGGGAAATGGGCTTGCCTGAGGGGGGGCCGGGTCTTTTGTTTCTTTGCAGAGATTTCACTGGCAACTCCATTGCTGATGTTGGAAAACGAACCTGGCAGGACTACCCATGGACTGAGACCTTGTAAGTGCCCTGCAGCATTTCAAATGTCAGGAGTGTGGGGAGTTTGCATCCTTTGGTCTGGGGTTGGAGCAGCAGCCCCCACACCACCAGCTTCCATTGGAATTCCAAGCTTGGCTGCTCTGCCAGGAGGGGTGTGAATCACCAGAGCTTCCCACCATGGCAAGAATTGCCTTGAGTCTCTTGCAGCCTTGGCACCATCCCCGTGTCTGTCTTGCCAGGGATCAAGCTGTGGTCAGCTTCAGCCGGCCAGGAGCAAGGGCCTGCTCTGGCCAGGAGTGGGGACGATCCCTGCAGCGGTGCCCCAAAGAGATGCTTCAGTCAAGCTGCTGCAGGAGATTTTCCCTTGAGAATGCCATTTGCAGCTGGGCTGTGGGCGCTGTCACAATGTCCCTCTGTCCCCTTGCAGGGTGCTCAGGGACAATGAGCTGCGGGCTGTGAAGAGGCATTCCCTGGAGGGGCTGTTCCTGCTGAAGCACCTGTAAGCACCATGCCCTGCCCACGGCGGGGGGGGCTCCTGCCTGCCCCTGCCTGGGGCCCTGCTGCTCAGCCCAGGCACGGGCACATGGCCTTTGTCCCTCCTGGAATCCAGGCTGCAGAGGCAGGTAAAAGCAACAGGGCAAATGGAAGTGACATTTGTTGTTCTACCTGGAACAGGGATTTGTCCTCCAATGAGATTCTGTCCATTGAGGAACGGGCATTTGAGCCACTGCCTTTCCTGAAGTCTCTGTGAGTGATCAAGTTTCTCTCTGGGGGTTTCAGCTCAGTCTTTGCATGGGCACCGAGCCTGTGTAGGCAAATGCTGCTGCTGTTTTCCCCACAGTCCCTAAATCTGCCCTGCCCAGAGCCCAGCTGAGCTGCACAGGTCAATGCCGATGGCTGGCGGCCACGCCAGAGGACAGAGCCCAGCGGGGTTGTCCACACACAGCCATCAGAGCAGCCAGTTCTTGCAGCCTTGGCTGCATCCTGGAACAGAAATAGAGTCAGCACGTGTGCCCTTCACTTGCCGTCCTGGGCAGGCTACAAACGCTGAGAAAGCAGCAGTTTCCTCCCTCTTCTACCTTGGATTGGCACCTTTCCTGCAAAGGGCTCCTTCTTTGCCCCCTCTCTCTGTACGGCAGGCCTGATTGCCTTGTGTGACCTCCTCTTTCCCCAGAAATCTCTCCTGGAATGGCCTCACACAGATCCGCAGTGACACTTTCCAGGCCTGGCATGGGATGCAGTTCCTCCAGGAGCTGTAAGTGGCACCGGGGCTAAAGGCACGGCAGGGCGAGTCTCTGCAGGGTCTCTGCAGAATCAGTGGGCAAGAGCAGATTTGCCCTTGGCAAAGTCCTGATTCCAACTGTGGAAGTCAGCCAGGGAGCACCAGGAGTGTGCAGCTGCAAAGGCCCTTTCCCCTGCCCTGCTCCTCTCCTGCATGGCTTCCTTGAGTGCAGCCAGACCTTGCCCACGTGCCTGGCACAGCCAGCTCACATCCTTGCCATCAGCCCTGACAGAGCTCTGTTGTTTGTCAGGATCCTCAGCCACAACCCGCTGGCTGTCATTGATGATGCTGCCTTCTTCAAGCTGCCCTCAGTGAGCTCTCTGTAAGTATTGGCTCATTTGGAGCAGATGCACAGAGAGCTGTGTCTCTCTGGAGTGCCCTGTTCTCAGGAAAGCAGCACAAATGGTGCAGGAGCAAAACTCCCTCTTGGCCAGCCTGAGTCTGCTGGAGACACAACTTGCCTGACTCAACTTGGAGCAGGCAGAAGTGGATGCCTCTGCCAACAGCACCACCATGATCAGGGCCCTGGGCTTGCTCTGAGAGCAGAGTTGTGTCCATGTCACCAGAGAGTTTCATGAGCTCTTTCCAATGTTTGCAGAGACCTGAGTGCCACCCAAGTGAACTCGCAGACGCTGCTGCAGCTGCTGCAGACCACAGTGAGCTTGGAAACCCTGTGAGTGTGTGCGACTGGGCCCCAGCCACCCGCAGGCCCAGAGGGCTGGGACAGGGGCTCTGCTTGGGAAACAAATCCGTGTGCCACAAAACCAGAACAAGCCCAGTAAGCTCAAGAGCTGCTGTTTCCTCCTGGGCAAGTGCCAAAGCTCACCAGCTCAGAGGAAGAATCTCACCTTGGGGGTGACATGCTGCAGGCTTCTCCAAGGGGAGTTTGAACTCCAGGCGGGTGCATTTCTGTGTCACGTGGTATTCGGGGAGCAGTTCTACTTTCCAGGATAAAATCCCCATTTTAATATTTTGCCTTGGGAGTCGGGGCCCTTTCCCAGAGCTGTGACACACAGTGAGGCACAAGCCCCAGGCGTGGTATGGGTGTGTTTCCTGAGTTGGGCTCTGAGGTATGCGCTGGGTGGCGGGACGTTCCTCCAAGAATCCCCTCTTGTCTGCAGCCAAGTGCCCAAGGAGGCGGCCTGCTGCCTGTGCCAGGAGCGTCCCCGGCCCGAGAGCCCCTGCAGGACCATCCAGTTCCTGTGCCAGAAGCTGTGCAGCACCAGCGCCCCGCAGTGCGGTGGGTGTCCGGAGGGGCTGGGGGAGCTCAAATCTGCCCTTTCTCCTGAGCCTGGGCAGATGCTGCAGCACTGCCCTGTGCTGGGCCGTGCTGATCTGCCCTTGCAGTACAGGCCTTGGGCACAACACCTTGGGATGGAAAGTTCCTGGTGATTGTACATATCTTGTGTGTCACATACTGTCTGGAGAAGGAACAGCTCACTGGGTCCACCAAACTTACCCATTTTCTGCCCTCACCATGGTTCTAGGCAAGGAAAGCAGGAATGTCCCGTGCCCCTCCCTGGTGCTGGAAGGCAAGGTCTGCCCATAAAGGCCCCAAATTGCCCTAACAGCCTGGTTTCTCTGCCACCCCAGTGCCCACTGCAGGGCAAAGGGCAGGGCCCCTGATGTGCTCTGCGGGGTGAACACCAAGCACCGTCATGCCCTGGTTGGCCTGTGCAGGGGCAGCAAAGCCCCGTCCTGCGCTAGCTGGGCACAGGGCACAGCACATGCTGTGCACAGCAGGGCCAGGCTGCCCTTCTGCAAACAGAGACAGCCAGGTTTGCAAGGGCCCCTGGGAGCTCGCTTCTCTCACTGCCTCAGCCCCAGGTTTCCCACAGCACAGTCCCAGAGCTCTGAAGCCCTTAAGGAAGTTTTTCATTCTCTAACAGCTTCAGCTGCTTCTCTTGGCAATGGCCCTGGAGCAAAGGAGTCCCTGGGCATTCCTCCCATGCCAGTGTGTGCCCCCCTTGCAGTGCTGATCTTTCCTCTGGGGTCTCTGCCTCTTCACTGGCTCCAGCAGAGCAAGCCAAGCCTGCTCATCTGGAGCTGTGGGAACCTCTCTGACAGCAATTCCATTCCCCTGGGATTTTTCTGTCCCTTCCAAAGACAGCCCCAGGAGACACCAAGAAAGAACCAGCTCTCTGCTCTGCCCCAAGGTGATAATGGCATGGATTGAATGGCTCTGCTCCTCACCACAACACATCCTCCATTCCTCTCTTGTGCTCCCTGGCCTTGAGATGAGCTGCTGCTGCTTGGGGTAACCTCTGAGCCTGTGTTTGTGCCCAGCTGCTGATCTGCGCTCTTGCTGTTCTCCAGATCACACAACTCTTCTACAGAGTCGGGGAGAAATAATGGACATGGAACAAGGCAGAGAGTTGAACACCATCCCAGTGTTGAGCCTCAAGCCCAAGGAGCCTTCAGTGGGAGATGGTGAAAGTGTAACGCTTGTTGTTGGCCTGACCCTGAGCACTGAGGGTGATGTCAGCAGCCCGGACAGTTCCAGAACAAACTCACATCCCCCTCAGCATCTCTTGGGGCATGAAGGCAAAACAAGCACTCATGTCCTGAGGGCCAAGGTCAACAAGAAGCTGCACAAGGCTGGAAGCATCAAGACTGCCAAAAGCAATGTGGTGAAAAAGTCACCCTCAAGCTGGCAGCAGGACAAAATGGAGCCACGTTTATACCAGCAAGGCTCAAAGCATTCAGCGGTAGCTGGTGGATTAAAACGTGGTGTCCATACCTCCATGTCTGCAAATCACAGAGATGAGGAGGAAGATCCAGCTGCCAGCAAGTACCACATCAAGACACGCAAATGGCACAAGAAGGAGGACAGCCAGTATGGAGTTGGATATAATAATCTTTTCTACCAGGTTTCACAACCTGTGAAAGTGGAGCGAAGGTCCAGATCTGACCACGATCTAAACAAGAATCTGGATTTTCTCTCTGACCTGTTGATTGGGAGCCGCCCCGCTGCAAAGAGGAGAGGAAGAGCCACAGCTGAAGAGAAGCATTTCCCTATAGGCAGGCACCTCCTGATGATGCCACACACCACACGGGAGGAAGACTCCATGTTCCTCAACAAACCTGTGAGCCCCCAAAATCCAGACCTTGCTCCAGTTCCAAAAAGATGGGAAACCAACGTTGATCATCACCGGCCAATGCAGGAAGCACACAAAGGCCTGCGAGCATTCATGGCCCACGTGGAGCGAGCCCTGAACAGGGACTGCAGCCTGCCCCAGCTCAAGCACGCCTGTGCCAGGATGGTCATGAAGACCAGGCTGCTTCTAAAGCTGCTCACTGAGAGAAAAGAGAACCAGGGAGCCTATGATCCCATGGCCCAGTGTCGTCGGCAAGAGAGGATGATCATTCATATGGCCTTGGGGAATGGCAAGGGACTCACACGGAAGGTAGGAGAGCTGCAGGCACTGCTGCACGTGTCCTTCTGGGCAAAGGAGAATGGAAGGATCAATCCTCTTACCCCTGTGATCTTCCTTTCCTCACAGCGCAAACTGGAAGTTGTGGTGTACGTGGTCACGTTTGTGGTTTTGCTGATTTTCTTCATCTTAGTTTTCCTGATCCTGAACTGCATCTTCCACGTAAGAGAATTTCTTGTTTGACACAGAGCTGTCTGTCGTAGCTGGAGTGCCCAGGTGACAAGCCCCATGTGCCACTGCAGATGGGCCTGCATGTGCTGGCTACCACAGGAGATGTTGTTCCAAGCCTGCAGCTTGTGCCAGCATCCACAGCAGCCAGCTCAGCAGGGTCCAGCCTGCCTGAGGGAAGATTGTCCTGCCTCCTGTCCCGGCTCTCCCCAGCTTTGCTTTGCTCTCCTGCCTTCAGCCACCCAGCAATGAGAGCTTTTGCCCTCTCCTGTTTGGCAGAATATTACAGGAAAACTGATGTTGCAAATCTCCCATTTTCCTTCCCCAGAAGCGCTCTCGACGTTGTGAACTTGACTCCCAACCCCGCGACACCGGGAATTTGTGTCTCAGAAGGTAACTGCTCCCTGCCCCTGCCACTGCTGTGCCACCAAGAGTCTTTCCCGTGCACAGCAGCTCCTCCTGGAGCCCCGCAGCCGCGCAGGTGCCGCTGCCCAGGACTCTCCCGGCTGTGTTTCCAACACGTCGCGTTTGGGGCAGCCCCGGGCGAGCGGTTCCTGAGCGGCAGCGCTGGGCACGGCCGGGGGCTCCCAGCCCAACCAGCCCTTGCCACGCCGGCGCTGGGATGGATGTCCTGGGCCCCGGTGTGCTCCCGAGTTTCTGTGAGCACCAGCAATACCTCTGTGTTCCCAGAACAGTCTCCTCTGCTGATGGCTCCGCCCTATTTCTTCCCTGCTCCCTCCCCACAGTGGCTGCTGAAGAACTCACTCCCATCCTCTCCACTTGCCTTTTGCATGCAGGGCTCATTCTCTGCATTGCCAGCCATTGCCATCCCTGCTGGGGCTCCCCATCTTCCTTGGGCTCTGCTGGGACAGCCCCGAGCAGGGAGAGGTGCTGGCACCTGCTGCAGCCCTCCCTGGACAGACCTCCCTGCTCACGGAGTGGGAGCAGGGAGCTCTGGGCATGGGATGGCCTGAAGCCTTTTTGTCCCCATTCACCTCGCTCACTCCATTGCTTTGCAGTGTTGGAAATGCCCCTTCCCAACTCCTCCAGCGGCTGCTGCGCACACAGGGCAGAGCACAGGCAGCCCTGTTGCCCACAGCCTCCATCACCAGCTGCCTTCTCTCTTTAACCCTCTTTTCCCTTCCTGATTTTTTCAGGTTCTGCGTAAAACTGCGACCGTGTGGGAGGAAGCATAACAAGGAGGCACAGCATGTAGAAGAGAAAAGGGCAGATAGCTCCCTTGTGACTTGCCCCTGTTCCCAGTACGGTCAAGATGCTTCCCCAAGCTGTTCTCCGTGCTATTCTCTGTTCAGGAAGTCAGAATTGCCATGGATTCAGAGCCTCAGGGATTCCTATCAATCCCATAGATAAGCGTCCCAGGAAGAGACATAGTGTGAAGAACTAAGGTGGAAGACTCCCAAAAAGTTAATGGGATGCCAGCAATTCTTCACTTCCCATTTTAGCTGAGGCTCTCCTTGGATGCCGTTTCATTGGTTGCTGTTATTTCCATGGATGCTTTTGCCTTAGTTGTTGTTATTTCCATGGATGCTGTTTCATTGGTTGTTGTTGTTTCCTTGGATGCTTTTTCTTTGGCTGTTATTTTCTTGCTGCCCCTGCTGAGGGAAGGCCGGAGGGTGCTGCAGGCAAGCGCAAGCTCTGGACACCCAGAGGAGGCATCTCAGGGTTTTCCTCATCCCTTCTGGCAATGATTCCCCCTGCATTCAGTAGAAATAAAGTTCATTCTTGTTCCTCGTGGAGTTGCTGTTGTATTTGTAAAAGCAGTTTCTGATGACCCTTATGGAATTGGCCAAATTCACTTTGAGATTGTTGTGAGTTGACCCCAGCCAGATGCCAGTCACTCATAAAGCTGCTCACTCACTCCTCTCTGCAGCTGGACAGAGGGGAAAATATTTAAGGAAGGTTTATGAGTTAAGGACCAGGAGAAAATACTCATCAAATACCATCAAGTACAAAACCGGTTCGACTTGATATTAAATGAATTTATTACTAACACAATCAGAGCAGGATAATGAGAAATAAAAGAAGCCCTTAAAAACACCTTTCCCTCACCCCTCCCTCCTTCCCAGCACTATTGCCTAATCCCAGCAGCACAAGGAGACAGGGAATGGGAGTAATTTCCCTACTCTCAGAGAGCAGATCTATCACCCTGCTGCACCACGGGGCTCCTCCCATGAGAGACAGTTCTCCAGGAACTTCTCCAATGTGGTTCCATCCCACGAACAGCAGCTCACTGCAAACTTCTGCAGCATGAGTCTGTCCCACAGGCAACGTTCCTCCCAGAACTGCTGCGGCATGGGTCACTCTCCCACAGGTGCAGTCCTGCAAGGACAGGCTGCTCCAGCCTGGGAGCAGGGCCCCTCTCTCCACAGGCCTCCCACAGGATCACAGCCTCCTGCAGGCATCCAGCTGCTCTGGTGCAGGGCCCCTCCACAGCATGCAGGTGAATCTCTGCTTCCCCATGCATCCCTGCGGGCTGCAGGAGCACTGCAGCCCCACCATGGTCTCCCCACTGCCTGCAGAGGAATCTCGGCTCTGGAGCCTGGAGCATCTCCTCAGCCTCAGTCTGCAATGCCCATGGAGCCTGCAGGTGGTTCTCTTCACATGTGCTCACTCCTGCTTTTCTCTGGTCCTAATTAAAATTGTGTCACAACTTGATTTTGCTTTCTTTGAAATCTGTTACCACAGAGGTGTAACGGCCATTTCTACTTGGGCCAGCCTTGAGAAGGTGCCAGAACCTTCCGGCATGTCCGGCAAAGCCAATGCCAGTGGGCTCCAGGGTGGACATCCACCTTTAGGAGCCATCAGGGATTGGTTCTGGCAGACATTGTGGAAGCTGGAAGCTTCCACCAGCTTCTAACAGAAGGAATCTTCGTGACTCCGTGCCCAGGACTGGAGGCCGCCCTGGCCCAAGCGCTGCCGCAGCCGCCCCGGCCCGAGCTGCTGTCCCGCGCGTTTCCCCTCAGGCCGGGACGGCCGCTGCCGGTGCCGCTGCCCGGAGCCGGAGCTGCCCGTGCGGCGGAGAGCGGCCGCGCTTGCCGGCCGGGCCGGGCCGCCTCTCTGGCCGCTGCTTGCGGGGCCATGCCGGCCTTGCCCGAGCTGCCCGCGGCTCCCTTTGCACGGCGCTCGCTGCCGGGGCCGGCGCGCTCAGGCGGAGCTGCCGCCCCTCAGGCTCCCGGCGCTTCCCGCCATTGCCGCTGCAGCTCCCTCAGCCTCTGCCGGCCGCCATGCCGACACTGCCCGCCTTTCGGCAAGCTCCCCGCGCCCTCCCAGCGCCAGGCGGCCTTTGGCCCCGCCTGCCTGCCGCCTGCCCACCAAAGGCGCTCTCACCGCTCCGCACAAGTGGAGAGGAGAAAAAGGACAGCCAAAGGCTCATGAGTTTACAGAAAGGGAGGGAGGGAGAGATCCCTCCCCGGTCATGGTCACGGACACAAGGGATGGAACTTGGGTATATTCATTACATTTATTACTAATAAAATCAGAGCAGGAGAATGAGAAGCAAAATAAATTTCAACAGTGAAATAAACAGGGCAAGGAGACTTCTTCTCCTTTTAATGCCTTTATTATAAGTGATCAGCTCAGGATTGGGCAGTTCGGCGGGCCTGCAGCTCCCCATCGTCTCTCGCAGGGCGACTCAGAGGAGGAGGATATGCACAGCTTTGTCCACCAGGGGTGGAGCTGGGGGATCCGGTCCTCGTGGGACCCTTTAGGGCGTGTTGATCCCATCCGATGTTGAATTGGTCTCGGTCTTGCTTCCTCCCAGACCTGGCCCGGGGGCTCTCGAAGACAGGGTGAGGAACAGTGAAGGTTTTCAGCATCTCTGCAGGCCCAGCAATCCGCTCCTCTCATCCAGACATCACTCCAATCTTTCAACTCTTAGGTGCTCGTTGTTTTTGGGGTTTTCTCCGTGCATTTGGAATAGGGTCCCACACAGCATGCTGGTCCTTGGAGTATTTTCCATATCCCTCCCCTCCAAAGTCTCTTTACCTCACTGTTCGGGAGGTACCCACCCTTCTCTGTCTCAGAGAAGGGCCATTAACTCGCCCCAGCCAGGGCTTTTATTGATACAAAAACAACTATTAACAACAACGACCCGTAATTCCCATAACACAAGCAGCACCCCAGCAGTAGCGGTAACCTTTTTTCGCACAGAAAAAAAGCAACAGAATTTTTATTCATAACAAACAGCAACTGTAGCCCCAAAGCCATGCCAAAATGTGTCCACACCAACCCAATACAGATGGGAATGGCTTCACAGTGACACAGAGCAGGCTTAGATCCCGTGCTCAGGAGAAATCCTTCCCTGGGAGGGTGGGCAGGCCCTGGCACAGGGTGCCCAGAGCAGCTGTGGTGGCCCCTGGATCCCTGGCAGTGTCCAAGGCCCGGTTGGACGGGGCTTGGAGCAGCCTGGGATAGTGGAAGGTGTCCCTGCTGCCATGGCAGGGGTGAAACTGGATGGGCTTTAAGGCCCCTTCCAAGCCCATCCATTCCATCATGCCACAGATTGATGGCTCTGAGACAGAGTCATTTGGTGACAGCATGGCCTCAACTGCGCTTTGCTGCGAGCTCTGATGCCAAGCACCATCCCGGTGACAAGAGCATTGCTAGAGTGTCATCAGAAGGACTACTGTGACACTGGCAGCAGCACTGTGACACAGGAGCGGCCACAGCTGCAGCTCAGGTCTGCGTCCCAGTCGACTGCAGCCAGTCCTGCCTCGCCATGGACCTGGTGATGCGTCTGGTGCGCGCTCTGCTCCTGCTGGCCCTGCTGCTGGCAGTGGCCCCCTCGTCAGCAGTGGGCAAGGAGCTCTGTCCAGAGCCCTGCCACTGCCCAGGCCGTGGGCGGCTGAACTGCGGCCACGCCGGCCTGGCCACCGTGCCCCCGGTCAGCCGCCGTCGAGCCCTGACCTTCCTGTGAGTGCCGCGGCCCCTCAGAGCCCTGCGGCTGCCCCTCCTCGGCTCCCTGGCTCTGCAAACCACACCTGGGACACCTGGGGCACTCCCTGGCTGGAGACAGGGGGGGTTTGGGGGCCTGAGCTCAGCGTGAGCCAGGTGAAGCCAGGCTGGGCACGCTGTGCCTTCTCCAGGCAAAGCCCAATTCCAGCTCAGCAGCCAAAAGGCAGGGAAATGGGCTTGCCTGAGGGGGGGCCGGGTCTTTTGTTTCTTTGCAGAGATTTCACTGGCAACTCCATTGCTGATGTTGGAAAACGAACCTGGCAGGACTACCCATGGACTGAGACCTTGTAAGTGCCCTGCAGCATTTCAAATGTCAGGAGTGTGGGGAGTTTGCATCCTTTGGTCTGGGGTTGGAGCAGCAGCCCCCACACCACCAGCTTCCATTGGAATTCCAAGCTTGGCTGCTCTGCCAGGAGGGGTGTGAATCACCAGAGCTTCCCACCATGGCAAGAATTGCCTTGAGTCTCTTGCAGCCTTGGCACCATCCCCGTGTCTGTCTTGCCAGGGATCAAGCTGTGGTCAGCTTCAGCCGGCCAGGAGCAAGGGCCTGCTCTGGCCAGGAGTGGGGACGATCCCTGCAGCGGTGCCCCAAAGAGATGCTTCAGTCAAGCTGCTGCAGGAGATTTTCCCTTGAGAATGCCATTTGCAGCTGGGCTGTGGGCGCTGTCACAATGTCCCTCTGTCCCCTTGCAGGGTGCTCAGGGACAATGAGCTGCGGGCTGTGAAGAGGCATTCCCTGGAGGGGCTGTTCCTGCTGAAGCACCTGTAAGCACCATGCCCTGCCCACGGCGGGGGGGGCTCCTGCCTGCCCCTGCCTGGGGCCCTGCTGCTCAGCCCAGGCACGGGCACATGGCCTTTGTCCCTCCTGGAATCCAGGCTGCAGAGGCAGGTAAAAGCAACAGGGCAAATGGAAGTGACATTTGTTGTTCTACCTGGAACAGGGATTTGTCCTCCAATGAGATTCTGTCCATTGAGGAACGGGCATTTGAGCCACTGCCTTTCCTGAAGTCTCTGTGAGTGATCAAGTTTCTCTCTGGGGGTTTCAGCTCAGTCTTTGCCTGGGCACCGAGCCTGTGTAGGCAAATGCTGCTGCTGTTTTCCCCACAGTCCCTAAATCTGCCCTGCCCAGAGCCCAGCTGAGCTGCACAGGTCAATGCCGATGGCTGGCGGCCACGCCAGAGGACAGAGCCCAGCGGGGTTGTCCACACACAGCCATCAGAGCAGCCAGTTCTTGCAGCCTTGGCTGCATCCTGGAACAGAAATAGAGTCAGCACGTGTGCCCTTCACTTGCCGTCCTGGGCAGGCTACAAACGCTGAGAAAGCAGCAGTTTCCTCCCTCTTCTACCTTGGATTGGCACCTTTCCTGCAAAGGGCTCCTTCTTTGCCCCCTCTCTCTGTACGGCAGGCCTGATTGCCTTGTGTGACCTCCTCTTTCCCCAGAAATCTCTCCTGGAATGGCCTCACACAGATCCGCAGCGACACTTTCCAGGCCTGGCATGGGATGCAGTTCCTCCAGGAGCTGTAAGTGGCACCGGGGCTAAAGGCACGGCAGGGCGAGTCTCTGCAGGGTCTCTGCAGAATCAGTGGGCAAGAGCAGATTTGCCCTTGGCAAAGTCCTGATTCCAACTGTGGAAGTCAGCCAGGGAGCACCAGGAGTGTGCAGCTGCAAAGGCCCTTTCCCCTGCCCTGCTCCTCTCCTGCATGGCTTCCTTGAGTGCAGCCAGACCTTGCCCACGTGCCTGGCACAGCCAGCTCACATCCTTGCCATCAGCCCTGACAGAGCTCTGTTGTTTGTCAGGATCCTCAGCCACAACCCGCTGGCTGTCATTGATGATGCTGCCTTCTTCAAGCTGCCCTCAGTGAGCTCTCTGTAAGTATTGGCTCATTTGGAGCAGATGCACAGAGAGCTGTGTCTCTCTGGAGTGCCCTGTTCTCAGGAAAGCAGCACAAATGGTGCAGGAGCAAAACTCCCTCTTGGCCAGCCTGAGTCTGCTGGAGACACAACTTGCCTGACTCAACTTGGAGCAGGCAGAAGTGGATGCCTCTGCCAACAGCACCACCATGATCAGGGCCCTGGGCTTGCTCTGAGAGCAGAGTTGTGTCCATGTCACCAGAGAGTTTCATGAGCTCTTTCCAATGTTTGCAGAGACCTGAGTGCCACCCAAGTGAACTCGCAGACGCTGCTGCAGCTGCTGCAGACCACAGTGAGCTTGGAAACCCTGTGAGTGTGTGCGACTGGGCCCCAGCCACCCGCAGGCCCAGAGGGCTGGGACAGGGGCTCTGCTTGGGAAACAAATCCGTGTGCCACAAAACCAGAACAAGCCCAGTAAGCTCAAGAGCTGCTGTTTCCTCCTGGGCAAGTGCCAAAGCTCACCAGCTCAGAGGAAGAATCTCACCTTGGGGGTGACATGCTGCAGGCTTCTCCAAGGGGAGTTTGAACTCCAGGCGGGTGCATTTCTGTGTCACGTGGTATTCGGGGAGCAGTTCTACTTTCCAGGATAAAATCCCCATTTTAATATTTTGCCTTGGGAGTCGGGGCCCTTTCCCAGAGCTGTGACACACAGTGAGGCACAAGCCCCAGGCGTGGTATGGGTGTGTTTCCTGAGTTGGGCTCTGAGGTATGCGCTGGGTGGCGGGACGTTCCTCCAAGAATCCCCTCTTGTCTGCAGCCAAGTGCCCAAGGAGGCGGCCTGCTGCCTGTGCCAGGAGCGTCCCCGGCCCGAGAGCCCCTGCAGGACCATCCAGTTCCTGTGCCAGAAGCTGTGCAGCACCAGCGCCCCGCAGTGCGGTGGGTGTCCGGAGGGGCTGGGGGAGCTCAAATCTGCCCTTTCTCCTGAGCCTGGGCAGATGCTGCAGCACTGCCCTGTGCTGGGCCGTGCTGATCTGCCCTTGCAGTACAGGCCTTGGGCACAACACCTTGGGATGGAAAGTTCCTGGTGATTGTACATATCTTGTGTGTCACATACTGTCTGGAGAAGGAACAGCTCACTGGGTCCACCAAACTTACCCATTTTCTGCCCTCACCATGGTTCTAGGCAAGGAAAGCAGGAATGTCCCGTGCCCCTCCCTGGTGCTGGAAGGCAAGGTCTGCCCATAAAGGCCCCAAATTGCCCTAACAGCCTGGTTTCTCTGCCACCCCAGTGCCCACTGCAGGGCAAAGGGCAGGGCCCCTGATGTGCTCTGCGGGGTGAACACCAAGCACCGTCATGCCCTGGTTGGCCTGTGCAGGGGCAGCAAAGCCCCGTCCTGCGCTAGCTGGGCACAGGGCACAGCACATGCTGTGCACAGCAGGGCCAGGCTGCCCTTCTGCAAACAGAGACAGCCAGGTTTGCAAGGGCCCCTGGGAGCTCGCTTCTCTCACTGCCTCAGCCCCAGGTTTCCCACAGCACAGTCCCAGAGCTCTGAAGCCCTTAAGGAAGTTTTTCATTCTCTAACAGCTTCAGCTGCTTCTCTTGGCAATGGCCCTGGAGCAAAGGAGTCCCTGGGCATTCCTCCCATGCCAGTGTGTGCCCCCCTTGCAGTGCTGATCTTTCCTCTGGGGTCTCTGCCTCTTCACTGGCTCCAGCAGAGCAAGCCAAGCCTGCTCATCTGGAGCTGTGGGAACCTCTCTGACAGCAATTCCATTCCCCTGGGATTTTTCTGTCCCTTCCAAAGACAGCCCCAGGAGACACCAAGAAAGAACCAGCTCTCTGCTCTGCCCCAAGGTGATAATGGCATGGATTGAATGGCTCTGCTCCTCACCACAACACATCCTCCATTCCTCTCTTGTGCTCCCTGGCCTTGAGATGAGCTGCTGCTGCTTGGGGTAACCTCTGAGCCTGTGTTTGTGCCCAGCTGCTGATCTGCACTCTTGCTGTTCTCCAGATCACACAACTCTTCTACAGAGTCGGGGAGAAATAATGGACATGGAACAAGGCAGAGAGTTGAACACCATCCCAGTGTTGAGCCTCAAGCCCAAGGAGCCTTCAGTGGGAGATGGTGAAAGTGTAACGCTTGTTGTTGGCCTGACCCTGAGCACTGAGGGTGATGTCAGCAGCCCGGACAGTTCCAGAACAAACTCACATCCCCCTCAGCATCTCTTGGGGCATGAAGGCAAAACAAGCACTCATGTCCTGAGGGCCAAGGTCAACAAGAAGCTGCACAAGGCTGGAAGCATCAAGACTGCCAAAAGCAATGTGGTGAAAAAGTCACCCTCAAGCTGGCAGCAGGACAAAATGGAGCCACGTTTATACCAGCAAGGCTCAAAGCATTCAGCGGTAGCTGGTGGATTAAAACGTGGTGTCCATACCTCCATGTCTGCAAATCACAGAGATGAGGAGGAAGATCCAGCTGCCAGCAAGTACCACATCAAGACACGCAAATGGCACAAGAAGGAGGACAGCCAGTATGGAGTTGGATATAATAATCTTTTCTACCAGGTTTCACAACCTGTGAAAGTGGAGCGAAGGTCCAGATCTGACCACGATCTAAACAAGAATCTGGATTTTCTCTCTGACCTGTTGATTGGGAGCCGCCCCGCTGCAAAGAGGAGAGGAAGAGCCACAGCTGAAGAGAAGCATTTCCCTATAGGCAGGCACCTCCTGATGATGCCACACACCACACGGGAGGAAGACTCCATGTTCCTCAACAAACCTGTGAGCCCCCAAAATCCAGACCTTGCTCCAGTTCCAAAAAGATGGGAAACCAACGTTGATCATCACCGGCCAATGCAGGAAGCACACAAAGGCCTGCGAGCATTCATGGCCCACGTGGAGCGAGCCCTGAACAGGGACTGCAGCCTGCCCCAGCTCAAGCACGCCTGTGCCAGGATGGTCATGAAGACCAGGCTGCTTCTAAAGCTGCTCACTGAGAGAAAAGAGAACCAGGGAGCCTATGATCCCATGGCCCAGTGTCGTCGGCAAGAGAGGATGATCATTCATATGGCCTTGGGGAATGGCAAGGGACTCACACGGAAGGTAGGAGAGCTGCAGGCACTGCTGCACGTGTCCTTCTGGGCAAAGGAGAATGGAAGGATCAATCCTCTTACCCCTGTGATCTTCCTTTCCTCACAGCGCAAACTGGAAGTTGTGGTGTACGTGGTCACGTTTGTGGTTTTGCTGATTTTCTTCATCTTAGTTTTCCTGATCCTGAACTGCATCTTCCACGTAAGAGAATTTCTTGTTTGACACAGAGCTGTCTGTCGTAGCTGGAGTGCCCAGGTGACAAGCCCCATGTGCCACTGCAGATGGGCCTGCATGTGCTGGCTACCACAGGAGATGTTGTTCCAAGCCTGCAGCTTGTGCCAGCATCCACAGCAGCCAGCTCAGCAGGGTCCAGCCTGCCTGAGGGAAGATTGTCCTGCCTCCTGTCCCGGCTCTCCCCAGCTTTGCTTTGCTCTCCTGCCTTCAGCCACCCAGCAATGAGAGCTTTTGCCCTCTCCTGTTTGGCAGAATATTACAGGAAAACTGATGTTGCAAATCTCCCATTTTCCTTCCCCAGAAGCGCTCTCGACGTTGTGAACTTGACTCCCAACCCCGCGACACCGGGAATTTGTGTCTCAGAAGGTAACTGCTCCCTGCCCCTGCCACTGCTGTGCCACCAAGAGTCTTTCCCGTGCACAGCAGCTCCTCCTGGAGCCCCGCAGCCGCGCAGGTGCCGCTGCCCAGGACTCTCCCGGCTGTGTTTCCAACACGTCGCGTTTGGGGCAGCCCCGGGCGAGCGGTTCCTGAGCGGCAGCGCTGGGCACGGCCGGGGGCTCCCAGCCCAACCAGCCCTTGCCACGCCGGCGCTGGGATGGATGTCCTGGGCCCCGGTGTGCTCCCGAGTTTCTGTGAGCACCAGCAATACCTCTGTGTTCCCAGAACAGTCTCCTCTGCTGATGGCTCCGCCCTATTTCTTCCCTGCTCCCTCCCCACAGTGGCTGCTGAAGAACTCACTCCCATCCTCTCCACTTGCCTTTTGCATGCAGGGCTCATTCTCTGCATTGCCAGCCATTGCCATCCCTGCTGGGGCTCCCCATCTTCCTTGGGCTCTGCTGGGACAGCCCCGAGCAGGGAGAGGTGCTGGCACCTGCTGCAGCCCTCCCTGGACAGACCTCCCTGCTCACGGAGTGGGAGCAGGGAGCTCTGGGCATGGGATGGCCTGAAGCCTTTTTGTCCCCATTCACCTCGCTCACTCCATTGCTTTGCAGTGTTGGAAATGCCCCTTCCCAACTCCTCCAGCGGCTGCTGCGCACACAGGGCAGAGCACAGGCAGCCCTGTTGCCCACAGCCTCCATCACCAGCTGCCTTCTCTCTTTAACCCTCTTTTCCCTTCCTGATTTTTTCAGGTTCTGCGTAAAACTGCGACCGTGTGGGAGGAAGCATAACAAGGAGGCACAGCATGTAGAAGAGAAAAGGGCAGATAGCTCCCTTGTGACTTGCCCCTGTTCCCAGTACGGTCAAGATGCTTCCCCAAGCTGTTCTCCGTGCTATTCTCTGTTCAGGAAGTCAGAATTGCCATGGATTCAGAGCCTCAGGGATTCCTATCAATCCCATAGATAAGCGTCCCAGGAAGAGACATAGTGTGAAGAACTAAGGTGGAAGACTCCCAAAAAGTTAATGGGATGCCAGCAATTCTTCACTTCCCATTTTAGCTGAGGCTCTCCTTGGATGCCGTTTCATTGGTTGCTGTTATTTCCATGGATGCTTTTGCCTTAGTTGTTGTTATTTCCATGGATGCTGTTTCATTGGTTGTTGTTGTTTCCTTGGATGCTTTTTCTTTGGCTGTTATTTTCTTGCTGCCCCTGCTGAGGGAAGGCCGGAGGGTGCTGCAGGCAAGCGCAAGCTCTGGACACCCAGAGGAGGCATCTCAGGGTTTTCCTCATCCCTTCTGGCAATGATTCCCCCTGCATTCAGTAGAAATAAAGTTCATTCTTGTTCCTCGTGGAGTTGCTGTTGTATTTGTAAAAGCAGTTTCTGATGACCCTTATGGAATTGGCCAAATTCACTTTGAGATTGTTGTGAGTTGACCCCAGCCAGATGCCAGTCACTCATAAAGCTGCTCACTCACTCCTCTCTGCAGCTGGACAGAGGGGAAAATATTTAAGGAAGGTTTATGAGTTAAGGACCAGGAGAAAATACTCATCAAATACCATCAAGTACAAAACCGGTTCGACTTGATATTAAATGAATTTATTACTAACACAATCAGAGCAGGATAATGAGAAATAAAAGAAGCCCTTAAAAACACCTTTCCCTCACCCCTCCCTCCTTCCCAGCACTATTGCCTAATCCCAGCAGCACAAGGAGACAGGGAATGGGAGTAATTTCCCTACTCTCAGAGAGCAGATCTATCACCCTGCTGCACCACGGGGCTCCTCCCATGAGAGACAGTTCTCCAGGAACTTCTCCAATGTGGTTCCATCCCACGAACAGCAGCTCACTGCAAACTTCTGCAGCATGAGTCTGTCCCACAGGCAACGTTCCTCCCAGAACTGCTGCGGCATGGGTCACTCTCCCACAGGTGCAGTCCTGCAAGGACAGGCTGCTCCAGCCTGGGAGCAGGGCCCCTCTCTCCACAGGCCTCCCACAGGATCACAGCCTCCTGCAGGCATCCAGCTGCTCTGGTGCAGGGCCCCTCCACAGCATGCAGGTGAATCTCTGCTTCCCCATGCATCCCTGCGGGCTGCAGGAGCACTGCAGCCCCACCATGGTCTCCCCACTGCCTGCAGAGGAATCTCGGCTCTGGAGCCTGGAGCATCTCCTCAGCCTCAGTCTGCAATGCCCATGGAGCCTGCAGGTGGTTCTCTTCACATGTGCTCACTCCTGCTTTTCTCTGGTCCTAATTAAAATTGTGTCACAACTTGATTTTGCTTTCTTTGAAATCTGTTACCACAGAGGTGTAACGGCCATTTCTACTTGGGCCAGCCTTGAGAAGGTGCCAGAACCTTCCGGCATGTCCGGCAAAGCCAATGCCAGTGGGCTCCAGGGTGGACATCCACCTTTAGGAGCCATCAGGGATTGGTTCTGGCAGACATTGTGGAAGCTGGAAGCTTCCACCAGCTTCTAACAGAAGGAATCTTCGTGACTCCGTGCCCAGGACTGGAGGCCGCCCTGGCCCAAGCGCTGCCGCAGCCGCCCCGGCCCGAGCTGCTGTCCCGCGCGTTTCCCCTCAGGCCGGGACGGCCGCTGCCGGTGCCGCTGCCCGGAGCCGGAGCTGCCCGTGCGGCGGAGAGCGGCCGCGCTTGCCGGCCGGGCCGGGCCGCCTCTCTGGCCGCTGCTTGCGGGGCCATGCCGGCCTTGCCCGAGCTGCCCGCGGCTCCCTTTGCACGGCGCTCGCTGCCGGGGCCGGCGCGCTCAGGCGGAGCTGCCGCCCCTCAGGCTCCCGGCGCTTCCCGCCATTGCCGCTGCAGCTCCCTCAGCCTCTGCCGGCCGCCATGCCGACACTGCCCGCCTTTCGGCAAGCTCCCCGCGCCCTCCCAGCGCCAGGCGGCCTTTGGCCCCGCCTGCCTGCCGCCTGCCCACCAAAGGCGCTCTCACCGCTCCGCACAAGTGGAGAGGAGAAAAAGGACAGCCAAAGGCTCATGAGTTTACAGAAAGGGAGGGAGGGAGAGATCCCTCCCCGGTCATGGTCACGGACACAAGGGATGGAACTTGGGTATATTCATTACATTTATTACTAATAAAATCAGAGCAGGAGAATGAGAAGCAAAATAAATTTCAACAGTGAAATAAACAGGGCAAGGAGACTTCTTCTCCTTTTAATGCCTTTATTATAAGTGATCAGCTCAGGATTGGGCAGTTCGGCGGGCCTGCAGCTCCCCATCGTCTCTCGCAGGGCGACTCAGAGGAGGAGGATATGCACAGCTTTGTCCACCAGGGGTGGAGCTGGGGGATCCGGTCCTCGTGGGACCCTTTAGGGCGTGTTGATCCCATCCGATGTTGAATTGGTCTCGGTCTTGCTTCCTCCCAGACCTGGCCCGGGGGCTCTCGAAGACAGGGTGAGGAACAGTGAAGGTTTTCAGCATCTCTGCAGGCCCAGCAATCCGCTCCTCTCATCCAGACATCACTCCAATCTTTCAACTCTTAGGTGCTCGTTGTTTTTGGGGTTTTCTCCGTGCATTTGGAATAGGGTCCCACACAGCATGCTGGTCCTTGGAGTATTTTCCATATCCCTCCCCTCCAAAGTCTCTTTACCTCACTGTTCGGGAGGTACCCACCCTTCTCTGTCTCAGAGAAGGGCCATTAACTCGCCCCAGCCAGGGCTTTTATTGATACAAAAACAACTATTAACAACAACGACCCGTAATTCCCATAACACAAGCAGCACCCCAGCAGTAGCGGTAACCTTTTTTCGCACAGAAAAAAAGCAACAGAATTTTTATTCATAACAAACAGCAACTGTAGCCCCAAAGCCATGCCAAAATGTGTCCACACCAACCCAATACAGATGGGAATGGCTTCACAGTGACACAGAGCAGGCTTAGATCCCGTGCTCAGGAGAAATCCTTCCCTGGGAGGGTGGGCAGGCCCTGGCACAGGGTGCCCAGAGCAGCTGTGGTGGCCCCTGGATCCCTGGCAGTGTCCAAGGCCCGGTTGGACGGGGCTTGGAGCAGCCTGGGATAGTGGAAGGTGTCCCTGCTGCCATGGCAGGGGTGAAACTGGATGGGCTTTAAGGCCCCTTCCAAGCCCATCCATTCCATCATGCCACAGATTGATGGCTCTGAGACAGAGTCATTTGGTGACAGCATGGCCTCAACTGCGCTTTGCTGCGAGCTCTGATGCCAAGCACCATCCCGGTGACAAGAGCATTGCTAGAGTGTCATCAGAAGGACTACTGTGACACTGGCAGCAGCACTGTGACACAGGAGCGGCCACAGCTGCAGCTCAGGTCTGCGTCCCAGTCGACTGCAGCCAGTCCTGCCTCGCCATGGACCTGGTGATGCGTCTGGTGCGCGCTCTGCTCCTGCTGGCCCTGCTGCTGGCAGTGGCCCCCTCGTCAGCAGTGGGCAAGGAGCTCTGTCCAGAGCCCTGCCACTGCCCAGGCCGTGGGCGGCTGAACTGCGGCCACGCCGGCCTGGCCACCGTGCCCCCGGTCAGCCGCCGTCGAGCCCTGACCTTCCTGTGAGTGCCGCGGCCCCTCAGAGCCCTGCGGCTGCCCCTCCTCGGCTCCCTGGCTCTGCAAACCCCACCTGGGACACCTGGGGCACTCCCTGGCTGGAGACAGGGGGGGTTTGGGGGCCTGAGCTCAGCGTGAGCCAGGTGAAGCCAGGCTGGGCACGCTGTGCCTTCTCCAGGCAAAGCCCAATTCCAGCTCAGCAGCCAAAAGGCAGGGAAATGGGCTTGCCTGAGGGGGGGCCGGGTCTTTTGTTTCTTTGCAGAGATTTCACTGGCAACTCCATTGCTGATGTTGGAAAACGAACCTGGCAGGACTACCCATGGACTGAGACCTTGTAAGTGCCCTGCAGCATTTCAAATGTCAGGAGTGTGGGGAGTTTGCATCCTTTGGTCTGGGGTTGGAGCAGCAGCCCCCACACCACCAGCTTCCATTGGAATTCCAAGCTTGGCTGCTCTGCCAGGAGGGGTGTGAATCACCAGAGCTTCCCACCATGGCAAGAATTGCCTTGAGTCTCTTGCAGCCTTGGCACCATCCCCGTGTCTGTCTTGCCAGGGATCAAGCTGTGGTCAGCTTCAGCCGGCCAGGAGCAAGGGCCTGCTCTGGCCAGGAGTGGGGACGATCCCTGCAGCGGTGCCCCAAAGAGATGCTTCAGTCAAGCTGCTGCAGGAGATTTTCCCTTGAGAATGCCATTTGCAGCTGGGCTGTGGGCGCTGTCACAATGTCCCTCTGTCCCCTTGCAGGGTGCTCAGGGACAATGAGCTGCGGGCTGTGAAGAGGCATTCCCTGGAGGGGCTGTTCCTGCTGAAGCACCTGTAAGCACCATGCCCTGCCCACGGCGGGGGGGGCTCCTGCCTGCCCCTGCCTGGGGCCCTGCTGCTCAGCCCAGGCACGGGCACATGGCCTTTGTCCCTCCTGGAATCCAGGCTGCAGAGGCAGGTAAAAGCAACAGGGCAAATGGAAGTGACATTTGTTGTTCTACCTGGAACAGGGATTTGTCCTCCAATGAGATTCTGTCCATTGAGGAACGGGCATTTGAGCCACTGCCTTTCCTGAAGTCTCTGTGAGTGATCAAGTTTCTCTCTGGGGGTTTCAGCTCAGTCTTTGCCTGGGCACCGAGCCTGTGTAGGCAAATGCTGCTGCTGTTTTCCCCACAGTCCCTAAATCTGCCCTGCCCAGAGCCCAGCTGAGCTGCACAGGTCAATGCCGATGGCTGGCGGCCACGCCAGAGGACAGAGCCCAGCGGGGTTGTCCACACACAGCCATCAGAGCAGCCAGTTCTTGCAGCCTTGGCTGCATCCTGGAACAGAAATAGAGTCAGCACGTGTGCCCTTCACTTGCCGTCCTGGGCAGGCTACAAACGCTGAGAAAGCAGCAGTTTCCTCCCTCTTCTACCTTGGATTGGCACCTTTCCTGCAAAGGGCTCCTTCTTTGCCCCCTCTCTCTGTACGGCAGGCCTGATTGCCTTGTGTGACCTCCTCTTTCCCCAGAAATCTCTCCTGGAATGGCCTCACACAGATCCGCAGTGACACTTTCCAGGCCTGGCATGGGATGCAGTTCCTCCAGGAGCTGTAAGTGGCACCGGGGCTAAAGGCACGGCAGGGCGAGTCTCTGCAGGGTCTCTGCAGAATCAGTGGGCAAGAGCAGATTTGCCCTTGGCAAAGTCCTGATTCCAACTGTGGAAGTCAGCCAGGGAGCACCAGGAGTGTGCAGCTGCAAAGGCCCTTTCCCCTGCCCTGCTCCTCTCCTGCATGGCTTCCTTGAGTGCAGCCAGACCTTGCCCACGTGCCTGGCACAGCCAGCTCACATCCTTGCCATCAGCCCTGACAGAGCTCTGTTGTTTGTCAGGATCCTCAGCCACAACCCGCTGGCTGTCATTGATGATGCTGCCTTCTTCAAGCTGCCCTCAGTGAGCTCTCTGTAAGTATTGGCTCATTTGGAGCAGATGCACAGAGAGCTGTGTCTCTCTGGAGTGCCCTGTTCTCAGGAAAGCAGCACAAATGGTGCAGGAGCAAATCTCCCTCTTGGCCAGCCTGAGTCTGCTGGAGACACAACTTGCCTGACTCAACTTGGAGCAGGCAGAAGTGGATGCCTCTGCCAACAGCACCACCATGATCAGGGCCCTGGGCTTGCTCTGAGAGCAGAGTTGTGTCCATGTCACCAGAGAGTTTCATGAGCTCTTTCCAATGTTTGCAGAGACCTGAGTGCCACCCAAGTGAACTCGCAGACGCTGCTGCAGCTGCTGCAGACCACAGTGAGCTTGGAAACCCTGTGAGTGTGTGCGACTGGGCCCCAGCCACCCGCAGGCCCAGAGGGCTGGGACAGGGGCTCTGCTTGGGAAACAAATCCGTGTGCCACAAAACCAGAACAAGCCCAGTAAGCTCAAGAGCTGCTGTTTCCTCCTGGGCAAGTGCCAAAGCTCACCAGCTCAGAGGAAGAATCTCACCTTGGGGGTGACATGCTGCAGGCTTCTCCAAGGGGAGTTTGAACTCCAGGCGGGTGCATTTCTGTGTCACGTGGTATTCGGGGAGCAGTTCTACTTTCCAGGATAAAATCCCCATTTTAATATTTTGCCTTGGGAGTCGGGGCCCTTTCCCAGAGCTGTGACACACAGTGAGGCACAAGCCCCAGGCGTGGTATGGGTGTGTTTCCTGAGTTGGGCTCTGAGGTATGCGCTGGGTGGCGGGACGTTCCTCCAAGAATCCCCTCTTGTCTGCAGCCAAGTGCCCAAGGAGGCGGCCTGCTGCCTGTGCCAGGAGCGTCCCCGGCCCGAGAGCCCCTGCAGGACCATCCAGTTCCTGTGCCAGAAGCTGTGCAGCACCAGCGCCCCGCAGTGCGGTGGGTGTCCGGAGGGGCTGGGGGAGCTCAAATCTGCCCTTTCTCCTGAGCCTGGGCAGATGCTGCAGCACTGCCCTGTGCTGGGCCGTGCTGATCTGCCCTTGCAGTACAGGCCTTGGGCACAACACCTTGGGATGGAAAGTTCCTGGTGATTGTACATATCTTGTGTGTCACATACTGTCTGGAGAAGGAACAGCTCACTGGGTCCACCAAACTTACCCATTTTCTGCCCTCACCATGGTTCTAGGCAAGGAAAGCAGGAATGTCCCGTGCCCCTCCCTGGTGCTGGAAGGCAAGGTCTGCCCATAAAGGCCCCAAATTGCCCTAACAGCCTGGTTTCTCTGCCACCCCAGTGCCCACTGCAGGGCAAAGGGCAGGGCCCCTGATGTGCTCTGCGGGGTGAACACCAAGCACCGTCATGCCCTGGTTGGCCTGTGCAGGGGCAGCAAAGCCCCGTCCTGCGCTAGCTGGGCACAGGGCACAGCACATGCTGTGCACAGCAGGGCCAGGCTGCCCTTCTGCAAACAGAGACAGCCAGGTTTGCAAGGGCCCCTGGGAGCTCGCTTCTCTCACTGCCTCAGCCCCAGGTTTCCCACAGCACAGTCCCAGAGCTCTGAAGCCCTTAAGGAAGTTTTTCATTCTCTAACAGCTTCAGCTGCTTCTCTTGGCAATGGCCCTGGAGCAAAGGAGTCCCTGGGCATTCCTCCCATGCCAGTGTGTGCCCCCCTTGCAGTGCTGATCTTTCCTCTGGGGTCTCTGCCTCTTCACTGGCTCCAGCAGAGCAAGCCAAGCCTGCTCATCTGGAGCTGTGGGAACCTCTCTGACAGCAATTCCATTCCCCTGGGATTTTTCTGTCCCTTCCAAAGACAGCCCCAGGAGACACCAAGAAAGAACCAGCTCTCTGCTCTGCCCCAAGGTGATAATGGCATGGATTGAATGGCTCTGCTCCTCACCACAACACATCCTCCATTCCTCTCTTGTGCTCCCTGGCCTTGAGATGAGCTGCTGCTGCTTGGGGTAACCTCTGAGCCTGTGTTTGTGCCCAGCTGCTGATCTGCACTCTTGCTGTTCTCCAGATCACACAACTCTTCTACAGAGTCGGGGAGAAATAATGGACATGGAACAAGGCAGAGAGTTGAACACCATCCCAGTGTTGAGCCTCAAGCCCAAGGAGCCTTCAGTGGGAGATGGTGAAAGTGTAACGCTTGTTGTTGGCCTGACCCTGAGCACTGAGGGTGATGTCAGCAGCCCGGACAGTTCCAGAACAAACTCACATCCCCCTCAGCATCTCTTGGGGCATGAAGGCAAAACAAGCACTCATGTCCTGAGGGCCAAGGTCAACAAGAAGCTGCACAAGGCTGGAAGCATCAAGACTGCCAAAAGCAATGTGGTGAAAAAGTCACCCTCAAGCTGGCAGCAGGACAAAATGGAGCCACGTTTATACCAGCAAGGCTCAAAGCATTCAGCGGTAGCTGGTGGATTAAAACGTGGTGTCCATACCTCCATGTCTGCAAATCACAGAGATGAGGAGGAAGATCCAGCTGCCAGCAAGTACCACATCAAGACACGCAAATGGCACAAGAAGGAGGACAGCCAGTATGGAGTTGGATATAATAATCTTTTCTACCAGGTTTCACAACCTGTGAAAGTGGAGCGAAGGTCCAGATCTGACCACGATCTAAACAAGAATCTGGATTTTCTCTCTGACCTGTTGATTGGGAGCCGCCCCGCTGCAAAGAGGAGAGGAAGAGCCACAGCTGAAGAGAAGCATTTCCCTATAGGCAGGCACCTCCTGATGATGCCACACACCACACGGGAGGAAGACTCCATGTTCCTCAACAAACCTGTGAGCCCCCAAAATCCAGACCTTGCTCCAGTTCCAAAAAGATGGGAAACCAACGTTGATCATCACCGGCCAATGCAGGAAGCACACAAAGGCCTGCGAGCATTCATGGCCCACGTGGAGCGAGCCCTGAACAGGGACTGCAGCCTGCCCCAGCTCAAGCACGCCTGTGCCAGGATGGTCATGAAGACCAGGCTGCTTCTAAAGCTGCTCACTGAGAGAAAAGAGAACCAGGGAGCCTATGATCCCATGGCCCAGTGTCGTCGGCAAGAGAGGATGATCATTCATATGGCCTTGGGGAATGGCAAGGGACTCACACGGAAGGTAGGAGAGCTGCAGGCACTGCTGCACGTGTCCTTCTGGGCAAAGGAGAATGGAAGGATCAATCCTCTTACCCCTGTGATCTTCCTTTCCTCACAGCGCAAACTGGAAGTTGTGGTGTACGTGGTCACGTTTGTGGTTTTGCTGATTTTCTTCATCTTAGTTTTCCTGATCCTGAACTGCATCTTCCACGTAAGAGAATTTCTTGTTTGACACAGAGCTGTCTGTCGTAGCTGGAGTGCCCAGGTGACAAGCCCCATGTGCCACTGCAGATGGGCCTGCATGTGCTGGCTACCACAGGAGATGTTGTTCCAAGCCTGCAGCTTGTGCCAGCATCCACAGCAGCCAGCTCAGCAGGGTCCAGCCTGCCTGAGGGAAGATTGTCCTGCCTCCTGTCCCGGCTCTCCCCAGCTTTGCTTTGCTCTCCTGCCTTCAGCCACCCAGCAATGAGAGCTTTTGCCCTCTCCTGTTTGGCAGAATATTACAGGAAAACTGATGTTGCAAATCTCCCATTTTCCTTCCCCAGAAGCGCTCTCGACGTTGTGAACTTGACTCCCAACCCCGCGACACCGGGAATTTGTGTCTCAGAAGGTAACTGCTCCCTGCCCCTGCCACTGCTGTGCCACCAAGAGTCTTTCCCGTGCACAGCAGCTCCTCCTGGAGCCCCGCAGCCGCGCAGGTGCCGCTGCCCAGGACTCTCCCGGCTGTGTTTCCAACACGTCGCGTTTGGGGCAGCCCCGGGCGAGCGGTTCCTGAGCGGCAGCGCTGGGCACGGCCGGGGGCTCCCAGCCCAACCAGCCCTTGCCACGCCGGCGCTGGGATGGATGTCCTGGGCCCCGGTGTGCTCCCGAGTTTCTGTGAGCACCAGCAATACCTCTGTGTTCCCAGAACAGTCTCCTCTGCTGATGGCTCCGCCCTATTTCTTCCCTGCTCCCTCCCCACAGTGGCTGCTGAAGAACTCACTCCCATCCTCTCCACTTGCCTTTTGCATGCAGGGCTCATTCTCTGCATTGCCAGCCATTGCCATCCCTGCTGGGGCTCCCCATCTTCCTTGGGCTCTGCTGGGACAGCCCCGAGCAGGGAGAGGTGCTGGCACCTGCTGCAGCCCTCCCTGGACAGACCTCCCTGCTCACGGAGTGGGAGCAGGGAGCTCTGGGCATGGGATGGCCTGAAGCCTTTTTGTCCCCATTCACCTCGCTCACTCCATTGCTTTGCAGTGTTGGAAATGCCCCTTCCCAACTCCTCCAGCGGCTGCTGCGCACACAGGGCAGAGCACAGGCAGCCCTGTTGCCCACAGCCTCCATCACCAGCTGCCTTCTCTCTTTAACCCTCTTTTCCCTTCCTGATTTTTTCAGGTTCTGCGTAAAACTGCGACCGTGTGGGAGGAAGCATAACAAGGAGGCACAGCATGTAGAAGAGAAAAGGGCAGATAGCTCCCTTGTGACTTGCCCCTGTTCCCAGTACGGTCAAGATGCTTCCCCAAGCTGTTCTCCGTGCTATTCTCTGTTCAGGAAGTCAGAATTGCCATGGATTCAGAGCCTCAGGGATTCCTATCAATCCCATAGATAAGCGTCCCAGGAAGAGACATAGTGTGAAGAACTAAGGTGGAAGACTCCCAAAAAGTTAATGGGATGCCAGCAATTCTTCACTTCCCATTTTAGCTGAGGCTCTCCTTGGATGCCGTTTCATTGGTTGCTGTTATTTCCATGGATGCTTTTGCCTTAGTTGTTGTTATTTCCATGGATGCTGTTTCATTGGTTGTTGTTGTTTCCTTGGATGCTTTTTCTTTGGCTGTTATTTTCTTGCTGCCCCTGCTGAGGGAAGGCCGGAGGGTGCTGCAGGCAAGCGCAAGCTCTGGACACCCAGAGGAGGCATCTCAGGGTTTTCCTCATCCCTTCTGGCAATGATTCCCCCTGCATTCAGTAGAAATAAAGTTCATTCTTGTTCCTCGTGGAGTTGCTGTTGTATTTGTAAAAGCAGTTTCTGATGACCCTTATGGAATTGGCCAAATTCACTTTGAGATTGTTGTGAGTTGACCCCAGCCAGATGCCAGTCACTCATAAAGCTGCTCACTCACTCCTCTCTGCAGCTGGACAGAGGGGAAAATATTTAAGGAAGGTTTATGAGTTAAGGACCAGGAGAAAATACTCATCAATTACCATCAAGTACAAAACCGGTTCGACTTGATATTAAATGAATTTATTACTAACACAATCAGAGCAGGATAATGAGAAATAAAAGAAGCCCTTAAAAACACCTTTCCCTCACCCCTCCCTCCTTCCCAGCACTATTGCCAATCCCAGCAGCACAAGGAGACAGGGAATGGGAGTAATTTCCCTACTCTCAGAGAGCAGATCTATCACCCTGCTGCACCACGGGGCTCCTCCCATGAGAGACAGTTCTCCAGGAACTTCTCCAATGTGGTTCCATCCCACGAACAGCAGCTCACTGCAAACTTCTGCAGCATGAGTCTGTCCCACAGGCAACGTTCCTCCAGAACTGCTGCGGCATGGGTCACTCTCCCACAGGTGCAGTCCTGCAAGGACAGGCTGCTCCAGCCTGGGAGCAGGGCCCCTCTCTCCACAGGCCTCCCACAGGATCACAGCCTCCTGCAGGCATCCAGCTGCTCTGGTGCAGGGTCCCTCCACAGCATGCAGGTGAATCTCTGCTTCCCCATTGCATCCCTGCGGGCTGCAGGAGCACTGCAGCCCCACCATGGTCTCCCCACTGCCTGCAGAGGAATCTCGGCTCTGGAGCCTGGAGCATCTCCTCAGCCTCAGTCTGCAATGCCCATGGAGCCTGCAGGTGGTTCTCTTCACATGTGCTCACTCCTGCTTTTCTCTGGTCCTAATTAAAATTGTGTCACAACTTGATTTTGCTTTCTTTGAAATCTGTTACCACAGAGGTGTAACGGCCATTTCTACTTGGGCCAGCCTTGAGAAGGTGCCAGAACCTTCCGGCATGTCCGGCAAAGCCAATGCCAGTGGGCTCCAGGGTGGACATCCACCTTTAGGAGCCATCAGGGATTGGTTCTGGCAGACATTGTGGAAGCTGGAAGCTTCCACCAGCTTCTAACAGAAGGAATCTTCGTGACTCCGTGCCCAGGACTGGAGGCCGCCCTGGCCCAAGCGCTGCCGCAGCCGCCCCGGCCCGAGCTGCTGTCCCGCGCGTTTCCCCTCAGGCCGGGACGGCCGCTGCCGGTGCCGCTGCCTCGGAGCCGGAGCTGCCCGTTGCGGCGGAGAGCGGCCGCGCTTGCCGGCCGGGCCGGGCCGCCTCTCTGGCCGCTGCTTGCGGGCCATGCCGGCCTTGCCCGAGCTGCCCGCGGCTCCCTTTGCACGGCGCTCGCTGCCGGGGCCGGCGCGCTCAGGCCGGAGCTGCCGCCCCTTTCTTTTCAGGCTCCCGGCGCTTCCCGCCATTGCCGCTGCAGCTCCCTCAGCCTCTGCCGGCCGCCATGCCGACACCTGCCCGCCTTTCGGCAAGCTCCCCGCGCCCTTCCCAGCGCCAGGCGGCCTTTGGCCCCGCCTGCCTGCCGCCTGCCCACCAAAGGCGCTCTCTACCGCTCCGCACAAGTGGAGAGGAGAAAAAGGACAGCCAAAGGCTCATGAGTTTACAGAAAGGGAGGGAGGGAGAGATCCCTCCCCGGTCATGGTCACGGACACAAGGGATGGAACTTGGGTATATTCATTACATTTATTACTAATAAAATCAGAGCAGGAGAATGAGAAGCAAAATAAATTTCAACAGTGAAATAAACAGGGCAAGGAGACTTCTTCTCCTTTTAATGCCTTTATTATAAGTGATCAGCTCAGGATTGGGCAGTTCGGCGGGCCTGCAGCTCCCCATCGTCTCTCGCAGGGCGACTCAAGAGGAGGAGGATATGCACAGCTTTGTCCACCAGGGGTGGAGCTGGGGGATCCGGGTCCTCGTGGGACCCTTTAGGGCGTGTTGATCCCATCCGATGTTGAATTGTCTCGGTCTTGCTTCCTCCCAGACCTGGCCCGGGGCTCTCGAAGACAGGGTGAGGAACAGTGAAGGTTTTCAGCATCTCTGCAGGCCCAGCAATCCGCTCCTCTCATCCAGACATCACTCCAATCTTTCAACTCTTAGGTGCTCGTTGTTTTTTGGGGTTTTCTCCGTGCATTTGGAATAGGGTCCCACACAGCATGCTGGTCCTTGGAGTATTTTCCATATCCCTCCCCTCCAAAGTCTCTTTACCTCACTGTTCGGCGAGGTACCCACCCTTCTCTGTCTCAGAGAAGGGCCATTAACTCGCCCCCAGCCAGGGGCTTTTATTGATACAAAAACAACTATTAACAACAACGACCCGTAATTCCCATAACACAAGCAGCACCCCAGCAGTAGCGGTAACCTTTTCTCGCACAGAAAAAAAGCAACAGGAATTTTTATTCATAACAAACAGCAACTGTAGCCCCAAAAGCCATGCCAAAATGTGTCCACACAACCCAATACAGATGGGAATGGCTTCACAGTGACACAGAGCAGGCTTAGATCCCGTGCTCAGGAGAAATCCTTCCTGGGAGGGTGGGCAGGCTCCTGGCACAGGGTGCCCAGAGCAGCTGTGGTGGCCCCTGGATCCCTGGCAGTGTCCAAGGCCCGGTTGGACGGGGCTTGGAGCAGCCTGGGATAGTGGAAGGTGTCCCTGCTGCCATGGCAGGGGTGAAAACTGGATGGGCTTTAAGGCCCCTTCCAAGCCCATCCATTCCATCATGCCACAGATTGATGGCTCTGAGACAGTGTCATTTGGTGACAGCATGGCCTCAACTGCGCTTTGCTGCGAGCTCTGATGCCAAGCACCATCCCGGTGACAAGAGCATTGCTAGAGTGTCATCAGAAGGACTACTGTGACACTGGCAGCAGCACTGTGACACAGGAGCGGCCACAGCTGCAGCTCAGGTCTGCGTCCCAGTCGACTGCAGCCAGTCCTGCCTCGCCATGGACCTGGTGATGCGTCCTGGTGCGCGCTCTGCTCCTGCTAGGCCCTGCTGCTGGCAGTGGCCCCCTCGTCAGCAGTGGGCAAGGAGCTCTGTCCAGAGCCCTGCCACTGCCCAGGCCGTGGGCGGCTGAACTGCGGCCACGCCGGCCTGGCCACCGTGCCCCCGGTCAGCCGCCGTCGAGCCCTGACCTTCCTGTGAGTGCCGCGGCCCCTCAGAGCCCTGCGGCTGCCCCTCCTCGGCTCCCTGGCTCTGCAAACCCCACCTGGGACACCTGGGCACTCCCTGGCTGGAGACAGGGGGGGTTTGGGGGCCTGAGCTCAGCGTGAGCCAGGTGAAGCCAGGCTGGGCACGCTGTGCCTTCTCCAGGCAAAGCCCAATTCCAGCTCAGCAGCCAAAAGGCAGGGAAATGGGCTTGCCTGAGGGGGGGCCGGGGTCTTTTGTTTCTTTTGCAGAGATTTCACTGGCAACTCCATTGCTGATGTTGGAAAACGAACCTGGCAGGACTACCCATGGACTGAGACCTTGTAAGTGCCCTGCAGCAATTTCAAATGTCAGGAGTGTGGGGAGTTTGCATCCTTTGGTCTGGGGTTGGAGCAGCAGCCCCCACACCACCAGCTTCCATTGGAATTCCAAGCTTGGCTGCTCTGCCAGGAGGGGTGTGAATCACCAGAGCTTCCCACCATGGCAAGAATTGCCTTGAGTCTCTTGCAGCCTTGGCACCATCCCCGTGTCTGTCTTGCCAGGGATCAGCTGTGGTCAGCTTCAGCCGGCCAGGAGCAAGGGCCTGCTCTGGCCAGGAGTGGGGACGATCCCTGCAGCGGTGCCCCAAAGAGATGCTTCAGTCAAGCTGCTGCAGGAGATTTTCCCTTGAGAATGCCATTTGCAGCTGGGCTGTGGGCGCTGTCACAATGTCCCTCTGTCCCCTTGCAGGGTGCTCAGGGACAATGAGCTGCGGGCTGTGAAGAGGCATTCCCTGGAGGGGCTGTTCCTGCTGAAGCACCTGTAAGCACCATGCCCTGCCCCACGGCGGGGGGGGGCTCCTGCCTGCCCCTGCCTGGGGCCCTGCTGCTCAGCCCAGGCACGGGCACATGGCCTTTGTCCCTCCTGGAATCCAGGCTGCAGAGGCAGGTAAAAGCAACAGGGCAAATGGAAGTGACATTTGTTGTTCTACCTGGAACAGGGATTTGTCCTCCAATGAGATTCTGTCCATTGAGGAACGGGCATTTGAGCCACTGCCTTTCCTGAAGTCTCTGTGAGTGATCAAGTTTCTCTCTGGGGGTTTCAGCTCAGTCTTTGCCTGGGCACCGAGCCTGTGTAGGCAAATGCTGCTTGCTGTTTTCCCCACAGTCCCTAAATCTGCCCTGCCCAGAGCCCAGCTGAGCTGCACAGTCAATGCCGATGGCTGGCGGCCACGCCAGAGGACAGAGCCCAGCGGGGTTGTCCACACACAGCATCAGAGCAGCCAGTTCTTGCAGCCTTGGCTGCATCCTGGAACAGAAATAGAGTCAGCACGTGTGCCCTTCACTTGCCGTCCTGGGCAGGCTATCCTCCCTCTTCTACCTTGGATTGGCACCTTTCCTGCAAAGGGCTCCTTCTTTGCCCCCTCTCTCTGTACGGCAGGCCTGATTGCCTTGTGTGACCTCCTCTTTCCCCAGAAATCTCTCCTGGAATGGCCTCACACAGATCCGCAGTGACACTTTCCAGGCCTGGCATGGGATGCAGTTCCTCCAGGAGCTGTAAGTGGCACCGGGGCTAAAGGCACGGCAGGGCGAGTCTCTGCAGGGTCTCTGCAGAATCAGTGGGCAAGAGCAGATTTGCCCTTGGCAAAGTCCTGATTCCAACTGTGGAAGTCAGCCAGGGAGCACCAGGAGTGTGCAGCTGCAAAGGCCCTTTCCCCTGCCCTGCTCCTCTCCTGCATGGCTTCCTTGAGTGCAGCCAGACCTTGCCCACGTGCCTGGCACAGCCAG